>NC_064634.1:417427442-418089942 GCF_023864275.1 Schistocerca cancellata | reverse complement strand
CACCAAATGACTGTTACGAATGGAGAAAGCTATACTGTATCAGTTCTGTTAATCAGAAAACCTGCTTGAAAAGCTGCTCCTAAATTGCTCGACACAGCATCAAAGCAAGAGTTTAGACTTCCAGTTTCTTCTCACGAAAAGCATTTCTGGCATTAAAAGATTTCGTTTCTCTACTTAAAATTCTTCTCTCTACTGTATATAGCATGATCACGCAAAAATGAATTTTTTCTCCACTGTCTACCATTATCTTGTTGAATGTTATGTGGCAGCGATTTATCTACCTGGTGTTCAATAGTATCTAAATGATTCATCACTCTAATTCTTTTCTCTATTCGGCACATTTAACGTATGGAAAATGAATTATGTAACAGCAAGAAGACACAACTGTAACGCACGTTTTATAAGCTATGAAGTAGCGAAGGCTACGAATGAGACGGATTATATTAAAGCAGGTAGACCAAAACATAGCTCCGCACTACCTGCTACCTATGAAGATATTTGTTGTAAGTATTCAGTTCCAGGTTTTGATTTATATAGATATTCCTCAGTTAAGTAGTGGACGCTAAAACAAATTTAGTAAACAGTAGACGAGTCTACGAATCAGACACTTTGTAGAGGGGTCCATAATTAAAGCCCCTGATTCAAAACGCTTTAGAAAGAGAGGCAATGCTAAGAATGATGTCAAATTTGAACAGCATGTCATTCACACAGGGGGGAACGTCATGGACCGAAACAAAATTTAAAAAGTTAACGAGCATTCGACCAATAGATGGCGCAGTAAGCGTGAGAAACGTCCAACATGACGTTCTCCATGAAGGATCGGGCGCTGTTGTTAATGCTCTTTTACAAGAACGACGATCCTGCGCCAACATCTCTGCAGAAGTTCCAGACCCTAATAGGCATGAATAGGAAGGTACGGCAGAGGCTGTGTTACTGTGAACTGTTCAGTGACCGGGTTGTTCTAATCAGAATCGACAGCAGACCAACACCGACAACGATAGTTCAGGTATACATGCCGACGTCGCAAGCTGAAGATGAACAGATAGAGAAAGTGTATGAGGATATTGAAAGGGTAATGCAGTATGTAAAGGGGGTGAAAATCTAATAGTCATGGGCGACTGGAATGCAGTTGTAGGGGAAGGAGTAGAAGAAAAGGTTAAGGAGAATATGGGCTTGGGACAAGGAATGAAAGAGGAGAAAGACTAATTGAGTTCTGTAACAAGTTTCAACTAGTAATAGCGAATACCCTGTTCAAGAATCACAAGAGGAGGAGGTATACTTGGAAAAGGCCGGGAGATACGGCAAGGTTTCAATTACATTACATCATGGTCAGACAGAGATTCCGAAATCAGATACTGGATTGTAAGGCGTACCCAGGAGCAGATATAGACTCAGATCACAATATAGTAGTGATGAAGAGTAGGCTGAAGTTCTAGACATTAGTCAGGAAGTATCAATACGCAAAGAAGTGGGATACGGAAATACTAAGGAATGACGAGATCCTTTGAAGTTCTCTAACGCTATAGATACAGCAATAAGGAATAGCGCAGTAGGCAGTACAATTAAAGAGGAATGGACATCTCTAAAACGGGCCATCACAGAAGTATGGAAGGAAAACATAGGTACAAAGAAGGTAGCTGCGAAGAAACCATGGGTAACAGAAGAAATACTTCAGTTGATTGATGAAAGGAGGAAGTACAAACATGTTCCGGGAAAATCAGGAATACAGAAATACAAGTCGCTGAGGAATGAAATAAATAGGAAGTGCAGGGAAGCTAAGACGAAATGGCTGCAGGAAAAATGTGAAGACATCGAAAAAGATATGATTGTCGGAAGGACAGACTCAGCACACAGGAAAAGTCAAAACAAACTTTGGTGACATTAAAAGCAACGGTGGTAACATCAAGAGTACAACGGGAACTCCACTGTTAAATGCAGAGGAGAGAGCAGATAGGTGGAAAGAATACATTGAAAGCCTCTATGAGGGTGAAGATTTGTCTGATGTGATAGAAGAAGAAACAGGAGTCGATTTAGAAGAGATAGGGGATCCAGTATTAGAATCGGAATTTAAAAGACCTTTGGAGGACTTACGGTCAAATAAGGCAGAAGGGATAGATAAAATTCCATCAGAATTTCTAAAATCATTGGGGGAAGTGGCAACAAAACGACTATTCACGTTGGTGCGTAGAATATATGAGTCTGGTGATATACCATCTGACTTTCGGATAAGCATCATCCACACAATTCCGAAGACGGCAAGGGCTGACAAGTGCGAGAATTATCGCACAATCAGCTTAACAGCTCATGCATCGAAGCTGCTTACAAGAATAATATACAGAAGAATGGAAAAGAAAATTGAGAATGCGCTAAGTGACGATCAGTTTGACTTTAGGAAAAGTAAAGGGACGAGAGAGGCAATTCTGACGTTACGGCTAATAATGGAAGCAAGGCTAAAGAAAAATCAAGACACTTTCATAGGATTTGTCGACCTGGAAAAAGCGTTCGACAATATAAAATGGTGCAAGCTGTTCGAGATTCTGAAAAAGTAGGGGTAAGCTATAGGGAGACACCAAGAGGGAATAATAAGAGTGGACGATCAAGAACGAAGTGCTCGTATTAAGAAGTGTGTAAGACAAGGCTGTAGCCTTTCGCCCCTACTCTTCAATCTGTACATCGAGGAAGCAATGATGGAAATAAAAGAAAGGTTCAGGAGTGGAATTAAAATACAAGGTGAAACGATATCAATGATACGATTCGCTGATGACATTGCTATCCTGAGTGAAAGTGAAGAAGAATTAAATGATCTGCTGAATGGAATGAACAGTCTAATGAGTACGCAGTATGGTTTGAGAGTAAATCGGAGAAAGACGAAGGTAATGAGAAGTAGTAGAAATGAGAACAGCGAGAAACTTAACATCAGGAATGATGGTCACTAAGTCAGTGAAGTTAAGGAATTCTGCTACCTAGGCAGTAAAATATCCAATGACGGACGGAGCAAGGAGGACATCAAAAGCAGACTCGCTATGGCAAAAAAGGCATTTCTGGCCAAGAGAAGACTACTAATATCAAATACCGGCCTTAATTTGAGGAAGAAATTTCTGAGGATGTACGTCTGGAGTACAGCATTGTATGGCAGTGGAACATGGACTGTGGGAAAACCGGAACAGAAGAGAATCGAAGCATTTGAGATGTGGTGCTATAGATGAATGTTGAAAATTAGGTGGACTGATAAGGCAAGGAATGAGGAGGTTCTATGCAGAATCGGAGAGGAAAGGAATATGTGGAAAACACTGATAAGGAGAAGGGTCAGGATGATAGGACATCTGCTAAGACATGAGGGACTGACTTCCATGGTACTAGAGGGAGTTGTAGAGGGCAAAAACTGTAGAGGAAGACAGAGATTGGAATACGTCAAGCAAATAATTGAGGACGTAGGTTGCAAGTGCTACTCTGAGATGAAGAGGTTAGCACAGGAAAGGAATTCGTGACGGGCCGCATCAAGCCAGTCAGTAGACTGATGAAAAAAAAAAAAAAAAAAGTGTTGGTGCCTTGTCTGCAAGGGAGTCTGGAAAAAATGATTAAAAAAACCAACAAAGGCACACAAATAGGTCTAACCATACAAAAGCCTGAAAAGTCGGCTTTTGTACAATGTCTCCCTATTATATATTTCTGAATTTTAAATTAGTCAGTTTGAGAGATAACCAACAACATATCTTATTCGTGAAACGTAGTAACTTTTGCATCCACAGTTTAAAGTGATAAATCAGTAATTCAAAGCTCTTAATACTTATTTGCATTTGAGACTATTTCTTGGTGGGGCATTATCTTTCCACTGGAAGAAATGTATGCTTCACCCCTTGAAGGTACTTACTTAACAGCATTTCTTTTACATGCTTCATTTCCCACAACACCCTTCTTCATTTTCTTAACATAAACATCAAGCACAGCCTCGTTTTCCGCCATTTTACAGTTTTGTGAATGTTTTGGTGATACTAGCGCTCACGCATGGGAAAGTAAAAAACTGGAATATTTTGGCAATACTAGAACTCACGCGTGGGAAAGTAGGAAAAATCCCAAGTCAGTACCTTCGGAACATTTCTGCATTGCAGCTTATTTTCGCATCAGATTTGAAACAGGCACATTTCTGTTTAAAATTTGTGTCTGTGTGCATAGATACCGAAAATGATAATATTTCAATTCCCCCCAAAAGCTGCTTTGGCGCCTTTCTGCAGTGACACGTTCAATTAGAAACAACGCCATTTACTTTTTATGCGGTTTTTGGTCTCGGGACCATTAAAATTCCAGTTTTTCCATCAGGCGTGGTACGACCTTGCAGTGGTGGATAGGCTTACCTTACAAACAGTGCCACAACTGTTGGCTGCCACACTTCTGCTGAGTCATGCACAATGAACAGCGCGGATGCTGTAATGTGAAACTCAAACCACAGCTGTCGTACTGCGATTCATATCTTATTCGTAGCTGACGCCGCTAACGAGAAGGAACTTACAGAGCTATATGTTGGCAAAATTATTGTTAAATTCTTTTCTGTTAAATGGCGTTTTCTCCTCTGACAATCACATGCTGTTCAAATTCGACGTTATTCTGACGAGTTGTTCTTTCTCTACAGCGTTTTGTACTGGAATTTTAACTGTGGACGCCCTGTATTTAAGCAGTTAGGGATCCCAAATGTAGTTTCCATATATGAAAAAATTTGTTGTAAACATTCAGTTCCTGGTTTTCATTTATATCGATATTCTTCACGTCAATAGTAGTCGCGTGAATAATTTTAGTATCAGCAGGCTTACCTAAGGCAGAGTGCGTAACGACGCAGTACAGTAGGTGATTCTAGAGTGAACTGTGGCACCGTCTTGAGAATGCTGCATGTGCTTCGTGATTCTCGTTCAAGTTAGTGTCACCCAAGTATTTATCGGGCGTTAAACACGGACGATTTCTAGACAATAATCTTGATCAGGACCTGGTCTCAAATTTCAGATCTGCACTTTAAGATGTCATTTTAGTATTGGTGATCGCAATTTCAGACCTAATGACGATGTAAACATCCACAATGTTCACAATTAGTCAAGGAAACCCTCACTGGTTACTGATCAACCAGTACACCGGGAGTATGGATACAAATGGCTCTGAGCATTATAGGACTTAACATCTTAGGTCATCAGTCCCCTAGAACTTAGAACTACTTAAACCTAACTAACATAAGGAGATCACACACATCCATGCCCGAGGCAGGATTCGAACCTGCGACCGTAGCAGTCACGTGGTTCCGGACTGCAGCGCCTAGAACCGCACGGCCACCGCGGCCGGCTAGTATGGATACATCCGTGGAGTTTTTTGAAACCTTATTTTATTTGAAGACCAGTTAAGCGGCAAGTGCTACTGCAAATTTCTTCAGCATTTACTGGACATATGTATATGAAGTTTGTAGATGATGCTTCGCTATTAACACGACTGTTAATGCGGTTGCTACACATTTGACCCCGAATAATAAAAAGTTTGATGTCATAAACATGATTGCTGAAAGGAATCTATCAGAGTTCTATTACACGATAAAATAGTAAAATATAAAGTCCTTAAATTCAACTACTTGCCTAGGAATTACAATTGCGAACAATTTAAATTGGAAGAACACGTAGAAAATTTTGTGGATAAGGCAAACCATAGGCAGGACTTTATTGGCAGAACACTCACAAAATGTAACAGATCTACTACACTACGGTTGTCCGTCCTCTTTCGGAGTACTGCTGCGCAGTCTGGTCTCGGTATTACATAAGATTAACGGAGTACATTGAGATAGTTCATTGAAGAGCAGCACGTTTTGTATTACAGCGAAGTAGGGGAGAGAGCGTCACTGACGTGATACAGGATTAGGCGTGGACTACATTAAAACAAAGATGTTTTTCCGCTGCGGCGGAATGTTCTCACGAAATTACAGTCACCAACTGTTTCCTCCGAATGCGAAAACATTTGGCTGACGCCGACCTGCATAGGGAGAAACTATCATCCTAACAAAATAAGGGAAATCAGAGCTCGGACGGGAAAATATAAGTGTTCCTTTTTCAGTTCGCTGTTCGAGATTGGGATAATAGAGAATTATTGCGAAAGTGGTTCGATGAACCCTCTGCCAGTCACTTAAGTGCCATTTTCAAACTGTCCATGTAAATGTATAAATGGAGAGGAGCACATTTTTCTTTGGTGGCTAGTTGTACATGAAATAAGGCCGGCCGGTGTGGCTGAGCGGTTCTAGGCGCTACAGTCTGGAACCGCGCGACCGCTACGGTCGCAGGTTCGAATCATGCCTCGGGCATGGATGTGTGTGATGTCCTTGGGTTAGTTAGGTTTAAGTAGTTCTAAGTTCTAGGGGATTGATGACCTCAGCAGTTAAGTCCAATAGTGCTCGGAGCCATTTGAAGCCATTTCTACATGAAATAAACTATTTCGAGTTATAGCACTGTGAAGGCTCATTTAAAGTGCCTAGTTCCTCGAAGAGGTACCTACATCCATAGGTGAACATCTTATATTATTCTTACTGCTCACTTTCTTGCAATCAATACTTTCTTTCTATGTGATGAGCTTCTCCAGAAATTTTTCTATAAGACGTTATTCAGTGAAAATATATACAATGTGTCAAGCGTTTGTAACATTTGTTTCCAAGATTATCAATTGCACGTAAAGCAAAAGTTGGTGAACTTCATTGTTTGAGATGCTCAGTAATATGTTTCTTCCAGTTCAAGTTTCCATCGGAATGTACACCCAAACATTTGAAGCATTCTGCACTATTTACTGTCTTCTCCTCGGTGCTATGTCAATTGTTCGTGTGATTCTATTTATTGTACATCACCAGTTTCGGTTGTTGAATGTTAAGTGCAAAAATGGTTCAAATGGCTCTGAGCACTACGGGACTTAACTACTGAGGTCATCAGTCCCCTAGAACTTAGAACTACTTAAACCTAACTAACCTAAGGACATCACACACATCCATGCCCGAGGCAGGATTCGAACCTGCGACCGTAGCGGTCACGCGGTTCCAAACTGACGCGCTTAGAACCGCACGGCCACACCGGCCGGCTAATGTTAAGTGGAAAGTCATTCACAAATATACAAGAATTTGTAGTGGACCCATAACTGAACACTGTGGGACTCTCTTTTGTAATTTCTGCTCACACTATACATTTTTCTACTCTTCCAACATTGTTTAAATTATTCAATACTGCCTTTAGCATTCTGTTTGCCAATAATGACTGAAATCAGCTATGCTTAAAGACATCAACACCTCTATGAGAGTAACGTGATCTACGCAGTCAAATGCCTAGTAATGATCACATAAAATACCAACTGGTCATATTTTATCATTTAATACTTTCAGTATTTGATACGTGAATGTGTAAAAAGCATTCTCAGTTGAGTAACCCTTCTGAAATTCAAACTATGATGTGGTAAATAAATTGTTTCGATTTCAGTGTGAGACTACTCTAGTGTACATTATTTTTTCGAATATTTTGGAAAAAGATGTCAATTACATATGTTAACCTGTCTCGAAAAATATTCTGTACCAGTGATGCATTGTTTATATCAGTGCTGAGAGGTCATTGATCCCTAGGCTTACGCATTACTTAATCTACATTAAACTAATTTACGCTAAGGACAACGCACACACCAATGCCCGAAGGAGAAATCGAACTACCGATGAGAGGAGCCGCGCGAACCGTGACAAGACGCCTCACACTGCACGGCTACCCCGCGCGGCAAACAAGTTATACTTGCTTTGGCAAGCTTGATATACAGTTCCATCCAAATTTTACAATTTGGTGAAACCTGTCCCTATAAAACAGATAAATGATTCATTTTATTACTGAGATCTTTAAAATGTCCTTTATTTGAGCCTTGTATGTGAGGAAATCTGATTTCATGTACCTCTTGCTCATTTCAAGACTACATAACACATGCGGTGACAAACAAGTACGTGTTTCATGTATTAATGGTGGGAGAACATTCTATTAAATGTATATTCATAATTTCTGGTAAAACTATTCTTACCACTATACATACTCTAATACAATAAGAGAACTCAGTTGAAGGTGAAATAACGATCACTGTCTACTGTAGCCGATTCTCAACGACACGAACTGTTTCAATAGAGACAAGTCAGTTCTTACCCTGCACGTTTTAGTTGTTGTTGTCTTTAGCCCTAAGACAGGGTTGAAGCAGCTCTCCATGCTAGTTTGTCCGCGCAAGCCTCTTCATTCCCTCATAACTACCGTACCCTACATGTACACTCCTGGAAATGGAAAAAAGAACACGTTGACACCGGTGTGTCAGACCCACCATACTTGCTCCGGACACTGCGAGAGGGCTGTACAAGCAATGATCACACGCACGGCACAGCGGACACACCAGGAACCGCGGTGTTGGCCGTCGAATGGCGCTAGCTGCGCAGCATTGGTGCACCGCCGCCGTCAGTGTCAGCCAGTTTGCCGTGGCATACGGAGCTCCATCGCAGTCTTTAACACTGGTAGCATGCCGCGACAGCGTGGACGTGAACCGTATGTGCAGTTGACGGACTTTGAGCGAGGGCGTATAGTGGGCATGCGGGAGGCCGGGTGGACGTACCGCCGAATTGCTCAACACGTGGGGCGTGAGGTCTCCACAGTACATCGATGTTGTCGCCAGTGGTCGGTGAAAGGTGCACGTGCCCGTCGACCTGGGACCGGACTGCAGCGACGCACGGATGCACGCCAAGACCGTAGGATCCTACGCAGTGCCGTAGGGGACCGCACCGCCACTTCCCAGCAAATTAGGGACACTGTTGCTCCTGGGGTATCGGCGAGGACCATTCGCAACCGTCTCCATGAAGCTGGGCTACGGTCCCGCACACCGTTAGGCTGTCTTCCGCTCACGCCCCAACATCGTGCAGCCCGCCTCCAGTGGTGTCGCGACAGGCGTGAATGGAGGGACGAATGGAGACGTGTCGTCTTCAGCGATGAGAGTCGCTTCTGCCTTGGTGCCAATGATGGTCGTATGCGTGTTTGGCGCCGTGCAGGTGAGCGCCACCATCAGGACTGCATACGACCGAGGCACACAGGGCCAACACCCGGCATCATGTTTTAGGGAGCGATCTCCTACACTGGCCGTACACCACTGGTGATCGTCGAGGGGACACTGAATAGTGCACGGTACATCCAAACCGTCATCGAACCCATCGTTCTACCATTCCTAGACCGGCAAGGGAACTTGCTGTTCCAACAGGACAATGCACGTCCGCATGTATCCCGTGCCGCCCAACGTGCTCTAGAAGGTGTAAGTCAACTAACCTGGCAGCAAGATCTCCGGATCTGTCCCCCATTGAGTATGTTTGGGACTGGATGAAGCGTCGTCTCACGCGGTCTGCACGTCCAACACGAACGCTGGTCCAACTGAGGAACCAGGTGGAAATGGCATGGCAAGCCGTTCCACAGGACTACATCCAGCATCTCTACGATCGTCCCCATGGGAGAATAGCAGCCTGCATTGCTGCGAAAGGTGGATATACACTGTACTAGTGCCGACATTGTACATGCTCTGTTGCCTGTGTCTATGTGCCTGTGGTTCTGTCAGTGTGATCATGTGATGTATCTGACCCCAGGAATGTGTCAATAAAGTTTCCCCTTCCTGGGACAATGAATTCACGGTGTTCTTATTTCAATTTCCAGGAGTGTATTTGAACCTATTTATGTACTCAAGTCAGTCTCATTCCAAAATTTTATCCCTCACAATTCCCTCCATTATAAAACAGCTTGACGGTGTGGCGGAGCGGTTCTAGGTGCTTCAATCTGGAACCGTGCGACCGCTACGGTTGCGGGTTCGAATCCTACCTCGGGCATGGATATGTGTGATGTCCTTAGATTAGTTAGGTTTAAGTAGTTCTAAATTCTAGGGGACTGATGACCTCGGATGTTAAGTCCCATAGTGCTGAGAGCCATTTGAACCATTATGAAACTGACTACTCCTTCATGCCTCAGGTGTTTCCTGTCAACTGATCCCTCTGTTATTCAAGCTGTGTCATACATTTCTGTTTTATCCAATTCTATTTAGTGCCACCACATTAGTTATTCGATCTAGCCATCTCAGTTTCAGCTCCACAGTTCAAAAGCTTCAATTCTTATCTTGTCTGAAATACTTTTCACTTTCTTAACAACGCTTCACTTCAGAAAAGACGCTCTGAAACTTAAATTTATATTACATAACAAAACTCTTCTATTTCAGAAATTCTTTTCTTTTTATAACCAGTCCGAATTTTTATGCATTTTATATCGTTTCTACTACAGCCATTGTCAGCTATTTAGCTCTCCAAATAGTGAAACAGAACTTTTTGTCCTGTTCCATATTTTTCTCAATAAATTTAGGTAGAGGAGAATTATAACGAGAGTGTTTTTACTCTGTAGAAGAAAGTCTGTGAGAATAGAATGGATCAAGCGGTGTTTATTTATTTACAGATTTTTTTTTATTTCGTGTGTGTTTCACGTTTCCTTGCAACCTTTCCCTTATGCGACTTTCGACTGTATGAATGTGATATTGTGTAAAGTAGCAGAAAATTTTGGTAAGAGGTCGTAGCATTGCATGAGTAGAGTGTTTCTGTGGCAGGATACTACCCAGCTCTAAACGCGGACAAGTTTGGTAAAGATAGTGTGGAAGTCAGGTCAGAGAGGCCGGGAAGGCATGAGTATTGGCTCTGTCAGGTTGGCGAAACATCCCCTCCACCATGTTTTGAACGAACAACGGTTAGCCGATGTGTCCGCAGATCCACTTGTTCCTGGGTAGCGGCGCTGGACAGACGTGGAGACGCGGCTCTCGACTTTGGTAATGGTAACAAAGGTATTAGAATGTTTCAAATCTGCTCGTTAATATGGTCGAGATGTTGAAATCAGATGTAACATTACCACTAAACCCCCAAAAGGCGATTTATTTTCATAATTCAGACAAATTTCGGTAGAACTTTGAGTTTGTGCCTTGGTCAGACCACACATCATGTCCATAACGGAAGTTCACTCATTTAATGTATTTTAATATGGTCTTTCTTTTACAGTAATATTTTGGGGATTTTTATTTATGCTTCACGTGTTTCCTTTGTGTACTTGCTTTCACGCTATGCGGTCGGTTGGTGCAACCTTCACATTGGGAAACTGCAGTTTCGGTCTGAAAATTTATAGTAGTCGAGTGAATAACCATACGGTAGCTGGTGAGTGTAAGGCAGGGAAGGAATAATCTTGTGTGTCCGTATTTTTTGCATTTATGTTGACTATCGTCACTTGGATACGTGTGTGGAACAGTATTAATGTGAGAATTAGTTAATGTTTGTTGTGTTCCAAATAACTATTTGATTTGCTGACAATGTTACGCGTTACATAAAATACACCGGTCAAATCCTTGTATCAAGAAAAGTTCACATTTTAATGCCCATTGGTGGAATTAAGACTTGCAAAAGTTTCCCGTCATATGATAGTAAATGTTCTTCCCCCCAGTTCAGTAACATGCTGTTGTTTCTGAAAGCAAGATTCATTTATAGTTAATTTCACCACTTGTTACCGATTCTTTAGCGTATGTATTGAATAAATATCAATTAACCTATACCCTGTGACTCTTATTTCCTCACTTCGTGATAAAGAATAGGTGGAAGTCTGTACCACAGTTGAATGCTGGTCATGAAAGTAGATAATGGTTCTAAGCTCCTTATTAAGCCCTTCCGTACTGGTTCCAAAAAATATTGAGTTATCTGTTGCTTTCAAACTTTTTACCGTCTGATTAACCCCAGCAGCTAAAAATTATTTGTACCCCAGCAGTAACTCGGAGGGACCTGTAATTTCGTGAACTACAAGAGTCTGTTAGACCATTACTACAGAGGGTAGATTGCAGAAGCTTTAGGACATTACAAGCGACGGTAATCTTCATACCAATGGAGTTATAACTTCAAGTATACCACTAGCAGTACGAAGATTACGTTGCAGTAGAAAAACTTATTTGTTACTTTTACTGTCACATTTCCTAATCCATTTCTCTTATCTCGAAGTGATTTAATTCGACAATCCTTTTTTTCGTTTTGTTGATGTTTATCTTATAAGTTCTGTTAAGGACACAATCTGTTCTTCTCAATGGTAAACTCTGTTATTGAATATAAAAGTTAAACTGAATCAAATATAAAACTGATGGAAGGCGATACTATCTATAACATGTGTGTTTCAAATCAATGACATTACCAACAGTCGTTTTAATAGACATTCGGGATATATTGCATAATACAGACACAGACGAAGTAAATAATTATTCAGAGAAGGTATTTACGTGACAGTCAAGGGTAACAGCAATTTTTTTCCAAGACAAAAGTAAAGAAAAAAGAGTGGGGTAAGCACCAAAGACAAACTGATAGTGTCAGACACATGACAGTAGGGGCAAACAGAAATATGACGGATCAAATACAGAAATTCGGATACCTCTTCGACAGTCTCTTCGCGAAAGTCTGCAAATCAGCGCTTGGCTTCTGGTGGGCCCATTTTCTTTTTCGTTTGCGCAGAAAGGCATTGATAGTTTCCATGTTTGTTTAATCTGTCGTGTCCGTGCCCGGTGAGACTTCTGCCCTGCGACCGCTCGCTTCACATTGTACAGGAATAGACGGCAGCCAGGACACCGGGAGTTTGTAGCCGTCCTCTCTACTGATGTTGCCCGGCTGCTTAAAAATTTCAGTCGCCTCTGGAATTTAGCGACGCCACGTCCAAGACTCTGTCCTAGAACAAGGTAGGCTGTTCCTGTTCAAGGTTTCTTTTCGCTATCGCTGATTTATTATGTTGCGGTAATAGCACATAGCGTTCATGCTCCACTACTCACGTGCTAACTGGTTTCCCTGTCTTTGCTACGTAAGCAGAATCACACTCACAACGTAATTCTATACTCATGCAGTATTTAGTTTGTTGACTAAATATTTGGTGGAGCCTGTCACCTTGAGGATCCTTTGGCTACTGTGGAAAATCGGTCTCAAACATCGTCGGTGGAAGACGTTGCCTAGTCTTCGCATGTGGTAAGGGCACTAGAGGAAGCCTGTCTTCATTGGCCTCTTCTCTTGTTTTGCTTCGGTTGTTGTCCTAACGGTTGATACGAAATGTGTGGCTCCCTTAGTTCTTCTTTGATGTTGTCAGTGCCACGTATCCGGTAAGCACTGACCGCCATAGTGTCCAGAACTAAATACTTCTCACCTGGGTGGTGATGGCTTTACGTATGCAGGTTCCGATTTATGTGAGTTGGCTTCTGCTAATTTTGGGTCACAGAGTACCATCCGCAGTTATGTATAAAACCACGTTCAAAGATGATAATGTGACGTTATATCACTGTTGTGTGTGATCTGTGTATTCTTATGCAGGTTGTTTCGTCGCTGAAGGAAGCTTCCCAACTCCGTCGGCCCGAGTGGCCTGATAACGAAAGTGTAAGGGCCTGAAGATGGCGTTGACGCAACGTCGAAACTATTAGCGAAGGAAATATAAAATCTTAAATACAGCTGGAGTAATTTAATTTTTAATAAATTTATACCAGCTGTGTCCCACCTTCATCTAGTTTAAATATGGATGTACGAAGATAACGAAAGTGTCACCTGCATACTGAAGCCGGCAACGGCTGGAGGAGAAACAATGCAGAAGAGCATTCCAAATTCAGGAGGCTACAAAATATGGAAAATTGTCGAAGTTTTACCGATGCTCAAAACTTAGAGCTGACTTCAATGCGAGATGCTTTTAATTGCTTCCCCAACGAAACTGTGTCTCGAATCTGATAGCAAATCCTAACAGTTTCTGATCGTACGTATTCACTGGCGCTAAGATACAATAAATGTCCTTGCTATGCAATAATAACTGTAATAACACCGACAGTTTTCCAAAATTCCTTCACCGAAGAAAACAATGTAAATTTTCCAGAATTCGCATCAGGAACAACGACCAAAATGATTGACCTTGCAGAAGATATCCTAGGTGTAGTGGAGCGGCTCAAATCACTTAAGGGGAGCCGGAGGTGCCTATGCTGCCCATGTTAAAATCACTAAGTTTGAGGAAAATTTATGAATAAACTACCAAATAGAAAAATTTGAATTTTTTTTACATACAGAGTGGTTTAGTATTGCAGTTCTGACAGAGGGATTTTGGAGTAGCTTTTCTAGTTTCCTTCCAATAATTTTTTTATTAATGACTCAATTTTTTTTACAAATAATTGCTTTATAATTAAAACTGAAATGAAACTACTGAATATATTGCCAAATGGCTGTGTTACAATGTCAGTTTGACCACTAGGAGTGCTGTATAAAAATTTCATCTCTCTAGCTGGAGTGGATTTTCAGAAAATGTTCCTTATATTCGAAAAATTCTAATTTACAGGAAATGGCTACCACAGTTACTCAATACATTCCTGCACTATAGGATGGATTATCAAGGTCTTCTTCTTCATCCTCCAAAAGCTTCCTCTTCTGCCTTCTTTTCTGGCCTGTTGTTCCATCATACTTCATATGCCTTTCTCTTCTTTCTGCTCCTCTTATCCTTTCTCTGTCAATATTTCTTAGTGCTCGTACTGTGTTCACCCCAGCTGTAAATCCTAATGCCTTCAGAACTTCACACTTCACACTGTTCCCTTGGTTGTAGGTTGCTATTGCATCATAAATGCCAAAGTGCAGTGTTTTTATGCTTACAAACACCCTTTTAGGAATCACTTTCCAAATCAAATTGTTTACGCTCTCATTAGGATTCTGCGTCTTTCCGTGTAGACTTTTGTGTAACAATTCTGCCTGTGCTAAGTCATGAAAAATTGGTTTTATTGCATTCATCACAGCTGTTTGCAAATCATGTTTGTGATCATAGTCCTTTTTTGCATTATGTTTGCACCAGGAATCTTTTGGGCACAGGCTGTGTTGAGGGTATTTATTGGAAGAGGCAGTATGAAGGAACAATGCCCACACTGCTTTTCGCATGTCACTAACATTACTAGCATTTTGCCTTATAGCATACCCATAGTATCTCTGTAGACGTTCAATCACCTCATCAGTAAGCCTGCCTCTCCGTTCTATTGTGTTTCCATCACTGAGCTTACTTGAACCCAAAGTTTGTTTGAGCCTTCGGAGCCATGCACCCATACGCTTTTGCACATGCCCAATGCATTCCAACTTTTCAACTACAAATTCATTTCCATATGGTTTCAGTTCCTCTATGGTCTTGAAACATTTGGAGTCACCATCCCCAAGGTAGTATTTGCTAGAAGATGTCACAGGGCTATGGCCGGCCATGTGTTGCTTAGCAGAAGAACGCACTGTTTCAGTAATTGTAGTATCGCAACTTTGTATTAGTGTTAATTTTCTTTTCCCTACGTTCTTCCTCTTCTTATATACACGGTTACTAAAACGTGGCATCGTAACCAGAACAACGCTTTACACAAGAAGTATAATACTACCAACAACAGGCGCAACACTGAACTAATTCGAAACGGTAAACAGCAAAGAGACGATGTTCCGCGCTCTTAGCGCTTCATTTGTCACAGAAAACAATGTATCCAACTCTTGCACACTCGCTGTATGCGAAACATAAGGCGCTGTGTGCGTAACAGGCCGAGAAAATCCCAAGCATTTCTCCAGGAAGTCACGAGACGGTGTTAGATGCATTCAGCGGCCGCCCATTTCCTCTGCAGGCGTGGGGGAAAATGGTAATAACTCTACTTCTAGGGCGAGTAGAACAATAATTCAAAGTTTACATAAAAAGGAATGTTCCAATTAATTTTCGGTAGCAAAAAAAAATCGTAATTTTTGGATTTGACCACCTCCGGCTCCCCTTTATAAACGCAAGGAATCCAGATTGTGTAACAGTTAGGTTCCTTTTAGAGTACGCTGAAACAACCGCTTTCTCGACAGAAAATCCGTACGTATATATTAATGTCAAAGTTTCAGAAGAGTATGATGCACTGACAGCGATCGACTGCAATAAATAGAGCCACCTTCCGTCCACCAAAACCAGTCTTTCCCTGAGTAAGGCCATTGTAATAAGTTCGAACCTTTGTTTCAAGTTTATAATCAAAATATTTTATGCAATTACGTGGCCTAACACACAAAAGAATTTTATCCTTCATGATACTGACAGCGGAAGCCTACGCAGTTAAGTCAGTGACATATATGGACAGGAAACCTGTCATCACACATGGAAGATAGAATTGTTGAGGAAGAGGACGGCGAAATTACTGAATGATCTGGTGTTCCACGAAATGCGTGCCGCATCACCACGTCATTCCGAAATGCATCAGGAGATGGCAACAAATTGATACCAGTAAAGCAACAACCATTTACTGTCGAGACAACTGTGTGTTTCTAAGGGAAAGGATACAACTCCGACTGTAACAATAGCCAACTGTACACCTATCTTTTATGGTTTTCATCAAAGTTATCAGCAAATGACTGCGAAAACATGGACGGAATAACTCACAAGCAAGCCTGCATGGAGGAAGCGGAGGTCAAGTTAATCGTCATAATATGAGTTATAGTAGTGTGAAAATCCGGCACTGGATACGTGAAGTTGATTATCAGCGTATATGGTCTGTTAACATTCGTGCGTTGTTGTGGGAGAGAAACAACTCTGGCCCTCATTTTTGGAAAGCACGTTGAACGGAGATAGACAAAAGTTATTGCAAGATGAACTACCGATTCTGTTGGCAAATGTACGCCTCGTAGTGTGACACAACGTGGGGTTTCTACCTCTTATATGTCCCGCACACATCTCTGCAATAGCTCACGGTAAACAAAATGGCGATTGCAACGGTCACTGGATCGGCTGAGATGCTCTCGTAAGGTAGCCTGCGAGGTCAGCCTACCTTACGTGACGGATTTTTCCTTGTGGGCTTATCTTACGGATAAAGCTTATACAGAAGTACCAAGCACTTGACAGAAAGTTATAGGACGAATCATAAATGCTTCGCAAACATTGCACCTTGTCTGCCCTCAAGGAGTGTACGTGGATACCAAGTACGGATTAACAAATGTATCTATATCAGTTTGAGGATTCGTTGTGGATTACAATGATGGTGGGAAGCAAGGGAACTCAGAAACTCACCATTATCAAGGACCGCGATGGTGGAGAGGTAGGAGAATAAGCGAAATCAGATACTCTGAAGGTAACAGAAAACTATTACGTCCACGTTGTTATTCTTAGTTTATTAAGCAGATATTTAAAGGTAAGAGCTTAAAATCTTCCAAATTAAATTAAATTTAAAAAATTATTAACTGTTTGTGTCTAAAAAGTATATATTTATCGGAAATGTAACGTAGAATATAGTGCGCCAGTTCTTAAATTCAATAACCAGAACATTTGATATTTGTCGATTACAGCGCCAACGACCACGAGTTGTAAAAATTGTTTTGGATAGACCCTAGATATGTTTTGGCGTAGAATCCAAATCTGCAATAAATCCCATTTGAAAAACAAAAATCTGACCCGCCATTGGGGAGGGGGGAGGTTTGAAGGGGGTGACGGTTTGTAACACAAACAGATGTCTCCTTTGGGAATATTAACTTTCCATCAGCTAAAGTTGTTTGAACGATGCTCATTTTTAGAGTTATTTCTTTGTGTCATACTGAAACAAACATCCATTATAAACACACTAATAACATATATGTAGTCTAATTATACATATTTTTCTCTATATTAAATATTTAATTTGTTTCTATAATTCTTTCAGATATCCTTCGTGGTGTTTATATCAAACTACCTTTTGAAAGGTATTCTCGACACATTACATATTTCTATAAAAACTGTGATAGAGAAGAAAAGTGTTATGAAGAAATAGTTTTCATATTAGAACATTTGAGTGCATGTGTTCTGTCGTTTATCTGAAATACATTTTTGTGTATCACAAATGAGAGTAGGAACTAAACATTCAAGTGACTGTGAAAACTACGTGACTCTTTATGATCTTGAAGGATACTCTTCGATTATCGAGTTTGTATAAAATAGTATGTACTCATATACTGGAAAAACAAGAATCTGAGGCGATAACTGAGCTGGTGAATCGATAAATAAAAAAAATTCTGTTTTGTCCTTGCATAATACCTCCTCAGCAGATTTCCTCTCAGTAGAGTCTTCATTTCATACGACCGTCACTGTTGAACGTTTTGATAAATGAGTGGGATAATAAACCATACCAGGGTTTCTTATCTTTGGTTACAGGGTAGTAAGTAAAGCAATCGGTAACATGTCAACTTTACGTTCACAACTATCGATGAGGGTGGTACGAAACAAACAAAACATTATGTTACATGCGAACTGACAGAGATGTGCACTGCCATTATTTAGTATTTTAAGAGCGATCTAAAAATTAAAAGATCTATGAAAAATGTGTTTTCTCTCATTTCAGTGGAACGTTGTCATTTTAGCTAGGTCATGAAAATCCCACTAGGGACTACAATTTTACTTTCAACATTTACATGTTTCACGCGCTTCACCACGGAAAGCTCCAATAAAAAATCGGAAGTATATGAGCTGGAGGAGGGCGAAACCGGTGGAAAACCATTATCAGGTCCCGCAGCCGGCAGTCACGGACCGGAACGGAAAAAAATCCCTTTTTATAGTGCGCCTCTGTGCCGTAATGGAAATGCCCGTTTATAGTTAAAAGAGTAATGACGACATTTATAGCCGAAAATAATACAGAGAGATATAGCTCTGCAATATGTGTATCGCGGCGCGGGGTTTATTCGTGCGCAAAGTGCTATCGGGACTCGCAGTAGCCGAGGGCGACCGTACGCCAGGCGACCGGCAAAATAATGTCGGTAGGTGCGGCGAGGCGACCGCAGTGTGGCGTAGCGTGGGGCTCGGGGCACAGGCTGTGTGCTGCGCCGGTTGCCGCCTCGCCCCTGCCAGCGCCGAACATCGGAGTACCAATAATGGGGATTATTAAGCAAGTCATTACAAAATGCAGGGGCTATGAGAAATAACTTCACAGGTTATTTGTCTAGGTCGTCAGGTCAGTGTAAGGAAAAGAGGAATGGTATTCAGGATGCCTTGTTTTTATGAATTCCTGTAGCCAAAGTAGTCTGTCATATCCGGTCGGCCGATTTGGTCGAGCGGTTCAGGGAACCTTTTGATCGCCTATTACAAATTTAAATATTGTCAGGAATTAAAGCGAACGCAACCCCTGCCACTTTCCTCTGTCAACATTCCCTGCGTCACAGTTTTTAATATTATGAAGTTTTCAGAACTTTTGTATATGTGTATGTAGGTAATAAAACGGGGACCTAGAAACGACAGAAAGGCTTCGTCCTGCTGTAGCCTATAGTGGTTTACAACCACACAACAGGACAAAGCAGGCCACCCACCCCACCGCCGCCCCACACCGAATCCAGGGTTTGTAATACCCACGCATATATTTATACAGAAAATAAGACATCACTGTGTGTGGAACCTGAGTGAACGTTCTCGTGATATTAATAAAAAAGGGCTTCATAGTTATTAAAGTAATAAATAATTATTGTCAGTGACATAACTTAATATTCCGTGAGAACCTGTATCTAAGACAATACCTATGGAAAAAGATAATGAATATCTCCATCTATTGTTATCTATGATTTTTCTAGAATAATCCTTCTTCTTGTTCGAACTGTTGTACTGATCGGACGTGATTGATGTCCTGTAGCACTGAGGTCTGTAAAAATTGTATTGTGTTGTTAAATAATATTTGAAGATTGAGTTTCTGTGTCATGGAAATCCATATGTGTGTTTAAAATTTATTTTTAAATTATTCTCGTCCTATATAAATGTTAAGTTTTTTGTTCAGCTACAATGTTAGCCCCCATTTTAGTGAAATACTGCAGCGGCAGTTTTGAATTGATTCTTAAACAGACATAAACCTTGATGGTCAGTTGACCCACTCAGGGGTAACAAATTCCACTTACATTTTGATTAATCTTTAGATATAGTGCAAAGAGCATCTTACATGATAAAAAATCATCTGCTAATGTACGAAGCCTAAATATTTCGTAAGAACTTCTATGAAATATTTTTGACAGGAAAGAATACATTAGTGTTGTGCGCGTGTGGTGTTGTGTGTAAAAACTGTTAATTTTGCCTAAGGAAAAGTGTTGCCACGTTGTATAGCAGTAGTGGTAAGTTGAATGAGATCACTCTTTTTCATGAACTTCGTCCCATTTACACTGCTTGACAGACAACATTGCTAGAGGTTCCCAGGTGGAGATTTCTTTAACAGAATAACTATCTGGGAGTGGAAGCGATTAAATGAAATCTCATGTTACGCTAATAATAAGTAATAGTTCTGTTGTAGTCCTGCCCACGATTTGTAAAATACCGAAATCTGCTGCACGTCACAGGTTACTGTGCGGTTCGGCATCCTGTGGACCGACCGGGAACGTCTCATATCAGATGAGTGTAACTCAGAATGTTTGCGTGGTAGAATAATTATGGTGTATGCTTACGTGGAAACCGCCACAAGAGACATATTTTTTATGTGGTTACCGGTTTTTGTCAGTCTTACACTATTTTCAGACCTCATACCGAAATACAGCTATTACACACAAGATTATAAGTACAGTAGAAAAAACAGAGTTCACTGAGTTACTTGAAAATACTCCTTGCTTTCAACTATTTCTTATTCAATGGGAATATCTGTTTCAAAGAAGAGGGATTAGCTGAACCATAGCTGATAGCTTTGTTAATCATGTAATTTACAATTTTGCAAAAACAATCCACAGATCACTAATAAAATTTATATTATAAGAGGTATACTGATGATACTTTGCTGTTATATGGAGGTTCCATAGGCGAGGAGGACTCGTTAACATTTTGAATAACTTTCATTCTAACCTTGTTTTTACAGTAGAACACGAAAAGAACATCAGCATTAACTTCTTAAATTTAACCGTTTTAAATTGCTGCGGTAAACATAATCTTACCATGTAGCCGGCTGCTACTGATGTAAGTATTAATGATAATTCATGTTATCCTTCTAAATACAAAGAAAACCTGTTGTTAATCTGATTCACCGACTGTTTAAATTACCTCTGGAACCAGATGCAATCCAAAAGGAAATAAAATTTTATAGCAATTTGCCAAAGTTAATTGTTTTAAGTACATTGAAGTTGACTATCTGTTTCCTAAATTGCGATAACCAGACAATAGCCTACACCCAACAGCAAATTTACAGAAATGAGATACACCGGCTTAATTTGTGACGAAATTAATAAACTGTTCAAGAACGCCAACTTTACAATAGCCTTTACCTCCAATAACCTTTTCCAAAACAGGCTGAAACATATGGTCTTTATAAGATTTTATGTAAAGACTGCGACAAACAGTGCATTGGCCAAATTGGTAGGAACTTCGCTACTCGTTATACATCACATGCTTCAGGTACATCTCGTAATAAATCAGTATCTGGCCAATACCTAACACATAACAATCACTCATAGAGATCAACAACGAATAACTTAAAGATCCTTCACAATGCACCTAAGGGACTGTTACTTAACACATTGCAAGAGATAGACGTTCATGTTCACTGTTAAAATTAAACGCTCATCCGTACTCGATGATCAAGTGTAGTTAAGAGAAAAATATTAGTATGATCTTTTTGAAGACTTACTATGGAATGTTCCTGTCCTTCCGTTTCTCTCTTTTATTCTTTCTTTTACTTTTATCGAATATCCGCATGATTGTCATAAGCTTTGTGTACTTTATTCTAAACTCATGTATTCTTATGTTTTTATACTTTTTACTCAAGACGATCTTAATACCCCAGTTTGTGGCCAGCGTCTTACTTCATCCTCTTTGATGAATGTGCCCTATGGTAACTAGAGAACGCTATGTTACTTCAGTTCGTATTTAGTCCTCTTTTGTTTCTCCAAATAATAATTGTAACTTCATTCATTCTGCTATTTTACGAATTCTTCATGACTGTAAACAAAGAAAATCACAGTATCTTTAAACTTTTGACTGCTTATGCAATTATTTTACGTTTATCACTATTTAGAGGGGTCCATGACGTATCATATCGTAGTATTGTAACTTATATTCCCGTACATCTGACATTTTGTACGCCGATTTTATGGAATGACTGTAAACAACTACATCCACAGTTTTTTTTAACTTCATTTTCTCATGCTCATTGTTTGACGTCTTTGACTACCTCGATGGGTCAATGAATTTTGTGCCATACTTCCTTTGCTGTACTTTCTAATTTTTTTTTCCTTTTTACGCTTTAGTTCTTATACTTTATTTGTTAACATGTTTGTTCTTGGTTAATATCATCTGTGAAAGCCGACACTTACTGTGACAGTCGTCTCACTTACATGCTAATAGTTGGTAGCATCTAGTCACTGTTTGCAACATTGAAATTGGCTCCTGTAAAAGGGACACGTCTTCAACTCCGCGCCGCTTCGATAATAAATAACGGCATCGGCTAAGCAGTATTTTCACTGGCACTACAATCAACGAGCAATACGCGATCATTTGCATGTATTTCCACATGTCAGCCTGCATGCAAGACGGTATTTGACATCCAGCCGCTGTTGCAACTCTAACTTTCCCTTCTGCTGGATGGCGCATATCTAAATCACCACGCCGTCTCCGTGGGAACCATTAGCGTCAACTAACCGCCATCTTTCTGCCATACAATCTACGAGTTTGTAATAAATCCCCGTACATGGCTATCGATGTTCTCATAACACACGCTTGGTTCTCTCCCCTTTATGCTGTTTATATCACTTACTTTATACAGTATAAGGCACCTGTTTGCTCATCTCCGCTACTGGCTATTAAAATTGCTACACCGAGAAGAAATGCAGATGATAAACAGGTATTCATTGGACAAATATATTATACTAGAACTGACATGTGATAACATTTTCACGCAGTATGGGTGCATAGATCCTGAGAAATCAGTACCCAGAACAACCATCTCTGGCCGTAATAATGGCCTTGATACGCATGGGCATTGAGTCAAACAGAGCTCGAATAGTGTGTACAGGTACAGCTGCGCATGCAGCTTCAACACGATACCACAGTTCATCAAGAGTAGTGACTGGCGTATTGTGACGAGCCAGTTGTTCGGCCACCAAACGTTTTCAGTTGGTGAGAGATCTGGAGAGCGTGCTGACCAGGGCACCAGTCAAACATTTTCTGTATCCATAAAGGCCTGTACAGGACCTGCAACATGCGCTCGTGCATTATCCTGCTGAAATGTAGGGTTTCACAGGGCTCGAATGAAGAGTAGAGCTACGGGTCGTAACACATCTGAAATGTATTGTCCACTGTTCAAAGTGCCGTCAACGCGAACAAGAGGTGACCGAGACGTGTAACCAATGGCACCCCATACAATCACGCCGGGTGATACGCCAGTATGTCGATAACGAATACACGCTTCCAATGTGCGTTCACCGCAATGTCGCCAAACATCATGATGCTGTAAACAGAACCTGGATTCATCCGGGAAAATGACGTTTTGCCATTGGTGCACCCAGGTTCGTCGTTGAGTACACCATCGCAGGCGCTCCAGTCTGTGATGCAGCGTCAAGGGTAACCGCAGCCATGGTCACCGAGCTGATAGTCCATGCTGCTGCAAACGTCGTCCAACTGTTCGTGCAGGTGGTTGTTGCCTTGCAAACGTCCCCATGTGTTGACTCAGGGGATCGAGACGTGGCCGCACGATCCGTTACAGTCATGCGGATAAGATGCCTGTCATCTCGACTGCTAGTGATACGAGGCCGTTGGGATCCAGCACGGCGTTTCGTATCACACTCCTGAACCCACCGTTTCCATATTCTGCCAACAGTCATTGGATCTCTACCAACGAGAGCAGCAATGTCACAATACGATAAACCGCATTCGCAATAGGCTACAATCCGACCTTTATCAAAGTCGGGCATGTGATGGTACGCATTTCTCCTCCTTACACGAGGCATCACAACAACGTTTCACCAGGCAAGGCTGGTCAACTGCTGTTTGTGTATGAGAAATCGGTTGGAAACTTTCCTCATGTCACCACGTTGTAGGTGTTGCCACCGGCGCCAACCTTGTGTGAATGCTCTTAAAAGCTAATCATTTACATATCACAGCATCTTCATCCTGTCGGTTAAATTTCTCGTCTGTGGCACGTCATCTTCGTGGTGTAGCACTTCTAATGGCCCGTAGTGTACTGTTAGACTTCGTGAGACAATACAATTTCCTATATACTTTATTCGAACAACCTGTGTGCCAGAATGGCTATCGCTGTTGAAATGCGGTGTGCTGTGGTCGGAGCATTGCGTATTTAAGCAACAGTTGCATTGTTCTCCTTGGCGGTTAGAGTTCGTGGAGTCGTAGCCACCGTTTACCATCAAGGATATATTATTTATAATTATTTATGTAAGACATATTTTATATATCTCAACATCCCTCTAATTCTATTAAACTGTCTCACCAAAGATTGGTAAAGGCATGCGTCTTCAAATACAGCGATATGTAAACAGGAAGAATACGGCGCTGCGATTGGAAACTCCTACATAAGACAACAATGTCTATCGGAATTGTTAGATCGGTTACTGCTTCTACAATGGTGGATTATCAAGATTTAAATGAGTTTCAACGTGACGTTATGGTCGGCGCACGAGCAATGGGTCACAGCTTCTCCGAGGTAGCGATGAAGTGGGGGTGTCACGTACGACCATTTCACTTGTGTATCGCAGATATCAGACATCACTACGGACAGAAAAGGATCCCGCAAGAACGGGACCAACGTCGACTGAAGAGAGTCGGCCCACGTGTCAGAGGTGCCATCCTTCTGCAAAATGCTGCAGATTTAAATGCTGGGTCATCAACAAGTGTCAGTGTGCAAAACATTTAACAAAACATCATCAACAGCTTTACTGTATGATTAAATGATGTTGGCGTCCTCTTGGGTAAAATATTCCGGAGGTAAAATAGCCCCCCATTCGGATCTCCGGGCGGGGACTACTTAGGAGGTCGTCGTTAACAGGAGAAAGAAAACTGGAGTTCTACGGATCGGAGCGTGGAATGTGAGATCCCTTAATCGGGCAGGTAGGATAGAAAATTCAAAAAGGGAAATGGATAGGTTAATGTTAGATATAGTGGGAATTAGTGAAGTTCGGTGGCAGGAGGAACAAGATTTTGGTCGGGTGAGTACAGGGTTATAAATACAAAATCAAATAGGTGTAATGCAGGAGTAGGTTTAATAATGAATTAAAAAATAGGAGTGCGGGTAAGCTACTACAAACAACATAGTGAACGCATTATTGTGGTCAAGATAGACACGAAGCCCACGCATACTACAGTAGTACAAGTTTATACGGCAACTAGCTCTGTAGATGATGAAGAAATTGATGGAATGTATGATGAGATAAAAGAAATTATTCAGGTAGTGAAGGGAGACGAAAATTTAATAGTCATGGGTGCCTGGAATTCGACAGTAGGAAAATGAAGAGAAGGAAACGTAGTAGGTGAATATGGATTTAGGCTGATAAATGATAGAGGAAGCCGCCTGGTAGAATTCTGCACAGAGCAACTTAATCATAGCTAACACTTGGTTCAAGAATCATGAAAGAAGGTTGTATACATGGAAGAACCCTGGAGATACTAGAAGGTTTCAGATAGATTACATAATGTTAAGACATAGATTTAGGAACCAGGTTTTAAATTGTAAGACATTTCCAGGAGCAGATGCGGACTCTGACCACGATCTATTGGCTATGAACTGTAGATTAAAATTGAAGAAACTGCAAAAAGGTGGGAATTTAAGGAGATGGGACCTGGATAAACTGACAAACCAGAGGTTATACAGAGTTTTGTGGAGAGCATAACGGAACAATTGACAGGAATGGGGGAAAGAAATACAGTACAAGAAGAATGGGTAGCTTTGAGGGATGAAGTAGTGAAGGCAGCAGAGGATCAAGTAGGTAAAAAGACGAGGGCTAGTAGAAATCCTTGTGTAACAGAAGAGATACTGAATTTAATTGATGATAGGAGAAAATACAAAAATCCAGTAAGTAAGGTAGGCAAAAAGGAACACAAACGTCTCAAAAATGAGAGCGACAGGAAGTGCAAAATGGCTAAGCAGTGATGGCTAGAGGACAAATGTAAGGATGTAGAGGCTTATCTCACTGGGGGTACGATAGATACTGCCTACAGGAAAATTAAAGAGACCGTTGGAGAAAAGAGAACCACTTACATGAGTATCAAGAGCTGAGATGGAAACCGAGTTCTAAGCAAAGAAGGGAAAGCAGAAACGTGGAAGGAGTATATAGGCTGTCTATACAGACGCGATGTTCTTGAGGACAATATTGTGGAAATGGAAGAGGAGGTAGATGAAGATGAAATGGGAGATATGATGCTGCATGTAGAGTTTGACAGAGCACTGAAAGACCTAAGTCAAAACAAGGCCCCGGGAGTAGACAACATTCCATTAGAACTACTGACAGCCTTGGGAGAGCCAGTCCTGACAAAACTCTACCATCTGGTGAGCAAGATGTATGAGACAGGTGAAATTCCCTCAGACTTCAAGAAGAATATGATAATTCCAATCCTAAAGAAAGCAGGTGTTGACAGATGTGAAATTTACCGAACTATCAGTTTAAGAAGTCACAGCTGCAAAATACTAACGCGAATTCTTTACAGACGAATGGAAAAACTGGTAGAAGCCGACCTCGGGGATGATCAGTTTGGATTCGGTAGAAATGTTAGAACACATGAGGCAATACTTACTCTACGACTTATCTTAGAAGAAATATTAATGAAAGGCAAACCTACGTTTCTGGCATTTGTAGTTTTAGAGAAAGCTTTTGACAACGTTGACTGGAATACTCTCATTCAAATTCTGAACGTGGCAGGGGTAAAATACAGGGAGCAAAAGGCTATTTACAATTTGTACAGAAACCAGATGGCAGTTATAAGAGTAGAGGGACATGGAAGCAGTGGTTGGGAAGGGAGTGAGACAGGGTTGTAGCCTCTCCCCGGTGCTATTCAATCTGCATATTGAGCAAGCAGTAAAGGAAACAAAAGAAAAGTTCGGAGTAGGTATTAAAATACGTGGAGAAGAAATAAAAAACTTTGAGGTTCGCCGAGGTATTGTAATTCTGTCGGAGACATCAATATGATGACTGTATGACGCTTCGCCTGGACCTGTAAACACCGACATTGGACTGTTAATGACTGTAAACATGTTGCCTCGTCGGACGAGGCTCGTTTCAAATTGTACCGAGTGGATGAATGTGTACGGGTATGGAGACAACATAATGTATCCATGGACCCATGGACCCTACGTGTTTGCAGAGGACTGTTCAAGCTGTTGGAGGCTCTGCAATGTTGTGGGAGCTCTGAAATGGTACGTCTAGATACGACTCTGACAGGTGACACGTACGTAAACATCCTGTGTGATCACCAGCATCCATTCATGCCAATTGTGCAATGGGATGGGCTTGGACAATTCTAGCATGACAGTGCACACGTCCAAAATTGCAACAGAGTGGCTCTAGGAACACTCTTCTGAGTTTAAAAACTTCCTCTGGCCACCAAACTCACCAGGCATGAAAATTATTGATCATATCTGGGATGCCTTGCAACGTCCTGTTCAGAGGAGATCTCCACCCCCTCGCACTCTTACGGATTTGTGGACAGCACAGCAGAATTCATGGTGCGAATTCCCTTCGGAACTACTTCAGACATTAGTTGAGTCGATGCTACGTCGTGTTGCGGCACTTCCGCATGCTAGCGGGGACCCTACACGATGTTAGGCAGGTGTAGCCGTTTCTTTGGCTCTTCATTGTATATGTACATATTCCAAAGTGATGTCTGAAGACGGTCTAAAACAGACAGAAACCGGTAAAAGAAGTTTCTTGCGGTTGTGACTTGTCATGATATTTTTTAAGTAATTTTAATGTTGTATTCATTCTCTTTTCATCACGCTAGAATCAAGTAGAATTTTAAGAAAAGAAAAGAAAAAAAATGTTTTTAATTACGTGTCCTATCACTGAATAATCTGGTGAATATAAAGCCAGCTGAACTGATTATAGCCAGAATTAATACTCATTAAATTATGTTTACTATCTGAGGCCTTTAGAGAAAGGTTTGAGTTGTTTCCGTTTTGGGAATTCTAATCAGCTGCTCGCACATGGGGAGGTCTGTACACTGGGAGAAGTTTTAAAAGCATACGAATATCTTTGTTTTTATAGTAGGCCTACTTCAGAGAAATGAATTTCAGAAACATTATTTTGGTGACTCAAAGGCTGTAGTGAACTACAAAATGAATGTGGATGAGAAATACATATTCCGATTATTTAAAAAGAATATACAGATGTTGAGAAACTTTTAATTTCAGTTTTAGTTGCTTGTCCAAAAGCCTACGTTTCACAGATTTTGATTGAGTGGCTGGTTAAATGTCATCGTTAGTTTTATATGGAACGAACTAAATGAACAACTGAATACTAAGCTAGCATTTGGCTGTAACCATTAGTTTTCCTACTCACTACATTCTCCCAAAAATGTGAATAATCAGTAAGTATTCATGTCATCAACAACGTACAAGCAGTAAATATCAGATGGAAACAAGACAGTACTCGGTCGATTCACCAACTACATTCTGTATCAACATTTAATGCCTTTAAAGGAAATCCTTTTCACCATATCCATCGATTGTGTTCTTTGGAAACCAGTGTTTCAAATAGCATCCAGTGCGCCTCAGCTGGTCACTTTTTGGACCCAGGAGAAGAATTGAACGCACTTTTCCGAAACAGGTACAATCAGACTCCAGATCATATGGACCACCAGTTTAGGCACCATTTTCTAGCACACTTCAGACATTTAGGGAGGGTTGCCGGTTTTCAACGAGCATACAGCTTTGTCATCTTGTTGCGAGTTCATCGCGATAACTTGATTGATAGCTCGACAGTGAAACCGGGGAACGAACCTCGGAGTCATCCCCGCTAAGTAACGCCAAAAGTTCTGCTGCCGCCGTAAAATCGTTAGTCAGAATCGCTTCTCTCTCTTTCTCTCACTCGCCTTTATTTTCGTATGTGTTTCAACACTTACTGTGATTGATTTTCTTCGGCTGACAGCCAATCCAATAAATGGCGCAAGTTTAAGAGTATAAACACACTTTGCCTCTCACTTCAGTGCCATCTGATCAGTTAATTTGGTTTCTTGTGTGCGTGTCTGATGGTATTATTCAGTTTATTTTTGTCTTTACATATCTTTCTAACATCCCCTGCTGTCCTTAAGGTGTATCGTTGGCTGGATCATAATCAGAGTGATTAAGCTAGAAGCCAGTGTTAATTACACTTGCAGGTGTGAGAGGAAGTCGATGCCTTGGTCAACGTTAGGACTGGAAGCTGCAAGCAGGATACCCATTTCAGAAAGAGCAGAGGTCATCTTCAACTGTTGCCTGCTCTCGGAGCGTGACTGAAGATGCGAGTAAGTTATTAGGATTCTGTGGGTCATAATGTAGAACTATGTATGGTCACGAACACTCAACTCAAACCTCGAATAAGATCAAACTTAGAGCACTGTACAGGTTACAGACAGGACAGGATGATAGCGGGAGGTAGAACTGCGAGTTTTGTAATAGTTAGTGCCGAAATGATGGAGTACCCAGTTCGCCTCTACGAGCAATGGACCCACAACAGCTAAAGCAGCATAATGGATTGTCGTCTTTATTGATACCAATGGAACATCTTTAGGGTGCTCAAACACGTCAGCGGTTGAGAGGAGCTGTTTGTGCCTGGTGACCTGTACGCCAAACACACGACCTGGAACTCGCGAAAGGTCACCACAAGCGGAAGACGCCTCCTGTAAGTAGCAGAGCAGGCTCACGCTCAATTGTGTGGGTGAGCGGAGCCTACGATCTGTCCCCACAACCAATAAACATTTATCTCCTTGTTATTTCAACAGTAAGAGGAATTAGCGGCTTCTACCTTATTGACGCTACGCAAGCGCTTATATCCAGACACTAATCTGAGATATTTCGCGTTAGGGAAAAGACCCTTAAATACCACCCAGAGGTTAAATACAAAAATTAACCACCTGATCAGAGTTTCAAGAACCACGTCACGCATAAACTAGTACAGCTACAGCATGCAGAAGACGAAAACGTTGACAACTTTATAGAACGGCTGTCTACAAATATTACGGAAGCATTGGTCTTCTCCGCTCCAGAAAACGGAAGAACACAAGTCCCAGCGCCGTCTCTTCCAGCTGAAATTCAGCACATGATTCAAGAAGTAAACAGGCTAAACAAAATCTAGATGTTGACTGTGTGTAATTTAGACACCAAACGAAGAGCAATTCTCCTTAGAAGACAAATAAAGGTAGCCTTCTCAGAACTCTTGAAACTGCAGGCACGAACACAGACGTGGAACGTGCTACCTTACTCCACTGGATCACGACCACGCCTTCCAGCTCTTAGAATCCTGCTGGAACTGTTTACAAGCCAGACTACGAAGCAAATTGCCTCGCTGATGTTTACGAAGATAATTTTCAACCGACTGAAGAACTTCGCGACAGAAATCACACCCAGAAGGTAGCGGACTGTCTACTTCGCTGCGGCAGAAGAGCACGAAAAGGTACAGCAGCTTCCGCCGGCGACACATCTATTATCAAAGAATTATTGTAGAACAAATAACTAATCCACGACGGAATAATTGACACAAAGCCGAGAGAATTAGCGAGAGAAGCTGATGAGGTAGTCGCCACTGTTTTCAGTCAAATATTCAGAACAAAGTGCGTTTTACGATTGTGGAAATATGCTATTGTGATAGCTATCCTCAGTCCGGGTAAAACAGAGCGAACCAGAAACCATTTCTGAGTAGTGTATTCGAAATACTTCTGCTGTACCGACTGAACTAGAAAAGCTCCGATGAGGATATTTTGCCACTAGAGCGATTTGACTTCTAGAAGGTAGCAACTCCTACCTTGTCTTGGAAGAAGCGACTCCTGCATTTAAAAATAAGACGTAATCCAGCGCTGTCTTCTCAAGTACGTCTCGTGCGTTCGGCAGCATTTGGAACATATGTCTATTGTAGAAGCTCCATGAGTTAATCACTCATCACTTCAACAATACGTACGCAGTCCCACCTTGAAAGGTATCCGCGGTGTAGGGTAAAGGTGCCACTAACCCCAGCCAGGCGAGGTAGCAACAGCACGTAGGGTTTTAAGACGGCGATGACGCTACAGCGTAAACTGTCAACCTTGGGCATTGTTTCGCACAGCGATTTGAAAGAAATATACGAAATGAATTTACAATGCTTATAAAATAAAATGCCCATTACTTGAAAATGACATCAATTAGGTGGCAGCCGTTTTCCTTCACACACATTTCAAGTCATTAACGGAAGTTAGACACCTGTTTCAAGATTTCGATTAACTTCTTCCATCCTCCCAAATACACTCCTGGAAATTGAAATAAGAACACCGTGAATTCATTGTCCCAGGAAGGGGAAACTTTATTGACACATTCCTGGGGTCAGATACATCACATGATCACACTGACAGAACCTCAGGCACATAGACACAGGCAACAGAGCATGCACAATGTCGGCACTAGTACAGTGTATATCCACCTTTCGCAGCAATGCAGGCTGCTATTCTCCCATGGAGACGATCGTAGAGATGCTGGATGTAGTCCTGTGGAACGGCTTGCCATGCCATTTGCTGGCCAGGGTAGTTGACTTACAACTTCTAGAGCACGTTGGGTGGCACGGGATACATGCGGACGTGCATTGTCCTGTTGGAACAGCAAGTTCCCTTGCCGGTCTAGGAATGGTAGAACGATGGGTTCGATGACGGTTTGGATGTACCGTGCACTATTCAGTGTCCCCTCGACGATCACCAGTGGTGTACGGCCAGTGTAGGAGATCGCTCCCCACACCATGATGCCGGGTGTTGGCCCTGTGTGCCTCGGTCGTATGCAGTCCTGATTGTGGCGCTCACCTGCACGGCGCCAAACACGCATACGACCATCATTGGCACCAAGGCAGAAGCGACTCTCATCGCTGAAGACGACACGTCTCCATTCGTCCCTCCATTCACGCCTGTCGCGACACCACTGGAGGCGGGCTGCACAATGTTGGGGCGTGAGCGGAAGACGGCCTAACGGTGTGCGGGACCGTAGCCCAGCTTCATGGAGACGGTTGCGAATGGTCCTTGCCGATACCCCAGGAGCAACAGTGTCCCTAATTTGCTGGGAAGTGGCGGTGCGGTCCCCTACGGCACTGCGTAGGATCCTACGGTCTTGGCGTGCATCCGTGCGTCGCTGCGGTCCAGTCCCAGGTCGACGGGCACGTGCACCTTCCGCCGACCACTGGCGACAACATCGATGTACTGTGGAGACCTCACGCCCCACGTGTTGAGCAATTCGGCGGTACGTCCACCCGGCTTCCCGCATGCCCACTATACGCCCTCGCTCAAAGTCCGTCAACTGCACATACGGTTCACGTCCACGCTGTGGCAGCATGCTACCAGTGTTAAAGACTGCGATGGAGCTCCGTATGCCACGGCAAACTGGCTGACACTGACGGCGGCGGTGCACAAATGCTGCGCAGCTAGCGCCATTCGACGGCCAACACCGCGGTTCCTGGTGTGTCCGCTGTGCCGTGCGTGTGATCATTGCTTGTACAGCCCTCTCGCAGTGTCCGGAGCAAGTATGGTGGGTCTGACACACCGGTGTCAATGTGTTCTTTTTTCCATTTCCAGGAGTGTATGATCCTTCAGTTCCTAAATGGTGTGTGGTGTGTCGCACACCATTTAGATTGCATATGACCCCAAAGGAAGAAGTCACACTTTGAAAAGTCAGGGTGTCTTTGAGGACAGGGAACGTCCCTATTCTTCGAGATGAGATGACCAGGAAATATGTTCTGAGGCGCGTTAACGGAATGCAGCCTCGTATGACACGTGGCCCATCTTGTTGGAATAATGTGTTTCCATTTACAGTAAGTTGGGCAAGCTGCCGTACTATGAAATGACACAACATGTGAAGAGAACATTCTGTATTCTCAGTAACAACATCGCTGCTATCGTCTTCAAAAAATAAGGCCCTTTGGTACCAACCTATGACAAGACACTCAAGCTACCACTTTGTGTAGTGACGATTCACGAAGCATTACAGCATTTTCACGTGAGCAGTATCTGAACCGTGTCAGCTCCCTTTCCTTTTACAGATTGCCTGCCTCATCAACATGAGTTCGCACCCGCGTATAGAATGCGTTGTTTATGTACGGAACATGGTGGTGGCGTCGCGATCGGCAAAGCGAGCTGTTACTGAGCGGAGTTGGGATCGGCTGTGCTTGGACGGCAACATCCCCTCTCTCGATGTCATGGGGGTCACGTGCTTGAATTTGTAGCCAGGCAGACTGACTTTGGGCATTGCGAAGTTTTTGTGAGTACAACGGCTCTCTTAGTTCACAGATCACTCAAGTCTTCCGGAACTGATTAGCCAGCCTCCGGTTTTAATGGACACATGCATAAATAAATAACAGTGTAAGCAATTTGCAAATTTCGTGAAGACATTTGTTGTTGTTGTTATGGTCTTCAGTCCTGAGACTGGTTTGATGCAGCTCTCCATGCTACTCTATCCTGTGCAAGCTTCTTCATCTCCCAGTACCTACTGCAACCTACATCCTTCTGAATCTGCTTAGTGTATTCATCTCTTGGTCTCCCCCTACGATTTTTACCCTCCACGCTGCCCTCCAATACTAAATTGGTGATCCCTTGATGCCTCAGAACATGTCCTACCAACCGATCCCTTCTTCTGGTCAAGTTGTGCCACAAACTCCTCTTCTCCCCAATCCTATTCAATACTTCCTCATTAGTTACGTGATCTACCCATCTAATCTTCAGCATTCTTCTGTAGCACCACATTTCAAAAGCTTCTATTCTCTTCTTGTCCAAACTATTTACCGTCCATGTTTCACTTCCATACATGGCTACACTCCATACAAATACTTTCAGAAACGACTTCCTGACACTTAAATCTATACTCGATGTTAACAAATTTCTCTTCTTCAGAAACGCTTTCCTTGCCATTGCCAGTCTACATTTTATATCCTCTCTACTTCGACCATCATCAGTTATTTTGCTCCCCAAATAGCAAAACTCCTTTACTACTTTAAGTGTCTCATTTCCTAATCTAATACCCTCAACATCACCTGACTTAATTCGACTACATTCCATTATCCTCGTTTTGCTTTTGTTGATGTTCATCTTATATCCTCCCTTCAAGACACCATCCATTCCATTCAACTGCTCTTCCAAGTCCTTTGCTGTCTCTGACAGAATTACAATGTCATCGGCGAACCTCAACGTTTTTATTTCTTCTCCATGGATTTTAATACCTACTCCGAATTTTTCTTTTGTTTCCTTTACTGCTTGCTCAATATACAGATTGAATAACATCGGGGAGAGGCTACAACCCTGTCTTACTCCCTTCTTAACCACTGCTTCCCTTTCATGTCCCTCGACTCTTATAACTGCCATCTGGTTTCTGTACAAATTGTAAATAGCCTTTCGCTCCCTGTATTTTACCCCTGCCACCTTTAGAATTTGAAAGAGAGTATTCCAGTCAACATTGTCAAAAGCTTTCTCTAAGTCTACAAATGCTAGAAACGTAGGTTTGCCTTTCCTTAATCTTTCTTCTAAGATAAGTCGTAAGGTCAGTATTGCCTCACGTGTTCCAACATTTCTACGGAATCCAAACTGATCTTCCCCGAGGTCGGCTTCTACCAGTTTTTCCATTCGTCTGTAAAGAATTCGTGTTAGTATTTTGCAGCTGTCACTTATTAAACTGATAGTTCGGTAATTTTCACATCTGTCAACACCTGCTTTCTTTGGGATTGGAATTATTATATTCTTCTTGAAGTCTGAGGGTATTTCGCCTGTTACATACATCTTGCTCACCAGATGGTAGAGTTTTGTCAGGACTGGCTCTCCCAAGGCCGTCAGTAGTTCCAATGGAATGTTGTCTACTCCGGGGGCCTTGTTTCGACTCAGGTCTTTCAGTGCTCTGTCAAACTCTTCACGCAGTGTCGTATCTCCCATTTCGTCTTCATCTACATCCTCTTCCATTTCCATAATATTGTCCTCAAGTTCATCGCCCTTGTATAGACCCTCTATATACTCCTTCCACCTTTCTGCTTTCCCTTCTTTGCTTAGAACTGGGTTTCCATCTGAGCTCTTGATGTTCATACAAGTGGTTCTCTTATCTCCAAAGGTCTCTTTAATTTTCCTGTAGGCAGTATCTATCTTACCCCTAGTGAGATAAGCCTCTACATCCTTACATTTGACCTCTAGACATAAGAGAATTATTTACTTACTAACAATGAGGATGACATTGCTGATCTTCACTAAAGCATGACAGCGTAATAGGGTGGACGCCGATTGGATGGCGTGATGTAGGATGAAGATACTGATTTCAGAGACAAGAACTGTCATTGGACGGTGAATGTAAGCTCTGTCCTGCAGCTTAGAGTGTGGACCTTACTCGCTTTGGGGACAGAAGCGAGGGACAGTGACAGTCGGGTGCTCTCCAAGTGAGGAAGAACTCTATCTCTGTGTGTCCCAGGCTGCACACATTAGAGGTATTATATCCTTTTTTTTTTTAGTCATCAGTATTCCTATTCCGACTGGCTTCATGCGGCCCGCCACGAGTTCCTCTCCTATGCCGACCTCTTCATCTCAGAGTAGCACTTGGAACCTACGCTCTCACTTATCTCTTGGATGTATTCCAAACTCTGTCTTCCTCTGCAGTTTTTGCCCTCTACAGCTCCCCCTAGTACCACGGAAGTGATTCCCTGAAGACATCAGAGATATCCTGTCCTCCTGACCCTTCTCCTTGTCAGTGTTTTCCACATATTACTTTCCGATTCGGAAAAGAGCTTCCACAGTCCTTACCTTATCAGTCCACCTAATTTTCAACATTCGTCTGTAGCACCATGTCTCAAATGCTCCGTTTCTCTTCCTTTCCGGTTTTCCCACAGTCCATGTTTTACTACCACACAACGCTGTGCTTCAAACGTACATTCTCAGAAATTTCTTCCTCGAATTAAGGACTGAATTTGATACTAGTAGACTTCTCATGGCCAGGAATGCCCTTTTTTCCAGTGCTAGTCTGCTTTTGATGTCCTCCTTGCTCCGTACGTTATTGGTTATTTTGCTGCTTAGGTAACAGAATTACTTAACTTAATCTACTTCGTGACCATTAATCCTGATGATATGTTTCTCGCTGTTCTCACTTCTGCTACATCTCGTTACATTCGTCTTCTTCGATTTACAGTAAATCCGTATTCTGTACTCATAAAACTGTTTATTGCATTCATCAGATCATGTAATTCTTCTTCACTTTGACTGAGCGTACCAATGTCATCAGCGAATCGTATCATTGTTGCTCTTTCACCTTGAATTTTAATTCCACTCCTGAACCTTTCTTTTAGTTCCATCATTTATTCTTCGGTGTACTGATTGAGTAGTACGGGAGAAAGACTGCAGCCTTGTCATACGCCCTTTTTAATCCGATCACTTGGTTCTTTGTCGTCAACTCTTATTATTCCCTCTTGGCTCTTGTATATATTGTATATTACCCGTCTCTCCCTATAGCTTAGCCCCATTTTTCTCAGAATTTCGAACGTCATGCAACATTTTATATTGTCGAAGGCTTTTGCCAGGTCGACGAATCGTATGAACGTTTCTTGATTTTTCTTTAATCTTGCTCCCGTTATCAAACGCAACGTCAAAATTGCCTCTCTGGTACATTTACCTTCCCTACGGCCAAACTAGTCGTCATCTAACACATCCTCAACTTCCTTTCGATTTTTCTGTACCTATCCGCTCTCTCCTCTGCATTTAACAGTGGAATTCCCTTTGCATATGAATGTTACCACCTCTGCTTTTAATTTCACTGTAGCTTGTTTTGACTTTCCTATATGCTGAGTCAGCCCTTCCAACAATCATTTGTTTTTTGTCACATTTTTCATGCAGTCGTTTCGTATTAGCTTCTATGCACTGCCTATTTATTTCATTCTTCAGTGACTTGTATTTCTGTATTCCTGAATTCCCCTGAACATATTTTTGTACTTCCTTCTTTCATCGATCAATTGTTGTATTTCTTCTGCTAACCATGGTTTCTTCGCAGTTACCTTCTTTGTACCTACGTTTTTCTTTCTAAACTATGTAATTGGTCGTTTCAGAGACGTCCATTACTCTTCAACTGTTCTGCCTACTGAGCTGTTACTTATAGCTGTATCTATAGCTTTGGATAACGTCAATCATATTTCGTCATTCCTTAGTACTTCTGTATCCCACTTCTTTGCACATTGATGCTTCCTACTAATCTCTTAAGCTTCAGCCAACTCTTCATCACTACTACATTGTAATTTGAGTCTATACCTGCTCCTGGGTAAGGCTTGCAATCCTGTACTTGATTTCGGGATTTCTGTCTGACCATGATGTAATCTTACTGAAATTTTCACGCATCGCCTGGACTTTTACAACTATGCAACCCCTCTTGCAATTCTTGAACAGCGTATTCGCTATTACTAGCTGAAATTTATTACAAAACTCAATTAGTTTTTCTCCTCTCTCATTCCTTGTCCCAAGCTCATATTCCCCTGAAACCTTTTCTTCTACTCCTTCCCCTTGAACTGTATTCCAGTCGCCCATGACTATTAAATTTTCATCTCTCGTTACATACTGTATTACCCTTTCAATATCCTGATATACTTTCTCTATCTCTTCTTCTTCACCTGGCGACGTCGACACGTATACCTGAACTATGTTTGTCGATCCCGATAAGAACAACCCTATCACAGGACTGTTCACAGTAATACACTCTCTGCTCTATCTTCCTATTCATAACGAATCTCACTCCCGTTATATTACTTTCTGCCGCTATTGACATTTCCCTATCTTCATCTGACCAGAAATCTCCATCATTTCACCTCACTGACCCCTACTACATCAAGATCGAGCCTTTGAATTTCCCTTTTCAGATTTTTTGGCTTCCCTACCACTTTCATTCATCTGACATTCCACGCCCCGATACGTAGTTCCTCTACTAGATATCCGAGTGGGGAACTATTCCGGAATCTTTTTCCATTGCAGAGATCATCATGACTATCAGTTACAGTTCACGTGTCCTGTGGATACACGTTATGTGTCTTTAATGCAGTAGTTTCCGTTGTCTTTTGCATCCTCATGCCGTTGATCATTGTTGATTCTTCCGCCATGAGGACTAATTTCCAACCGCAACGCCAAGAGAGTGACCTGTCCACTCCTCAGCCCGCTTTGACAAGCCCGTTAGCAGAATGAGGGTCACTTCTTATGCCGGAAAACTTCGGCAGCCAATGCTGGTTATTAATCAAAGTTTAAACGGCGGGGGGTTTCGAATGCGGGACCGATGATGTTATGATTAGTAATTAAAGACGCTATCCCTGGGCCACGGAAGCCTATTAGAGGCGTAACTCACACAAAATGAGAGATTTATTCACATACTGACAATGAAGATGGCATTGGTGATCTTAAGTAATGCATGATAAGGTAATAACGTAGAAACCGATTGGGTGGCGTGATGTAGGAGGAAGATACTGATTTCAGAGAGAAGAGCTTGCATTGGACGGTGAAAGAAAACTCCGTCCTGTAGCGTAGAGCGTGGGGCCCTAGTTACCTCTGGGGGCAGAAGCGAGGGCAGTCAGGCCTGGGTCCTCTCCGAGTAAGGAGGAACTGTATGTCCCAGGCTGCACCCATTCTGATTTTTAGTGAAAGTGCCAGCGTGTCTCAGAAAGCTGTCAATTCCTCTGTCTATGCGTCGATTGTCGAATTTAATAAGTTTCACTAGCAGTTGATTCATTCGAACTACTCTTTTATACAGGGATGCTCAAAGTGAGTTACTGTCTTTAGCTAGACGTGGGTAGGCAGTAGATCTCACTAGTGTACAGAAGCATTCAAGAGTAGTTCATCTCGGGAGTTTTACCGGACAACTTTTAGTCCATGTGTGCAGGAAGGTTTCACCGCATACCTTGTTGGACGCGCAACTTACAGTGATATCGCTGCACGGCAAGTTTGGGACGTAATTCAAGTAAACGCGTTGAGTTTCTGTCTCCTTTAGCTGTATTCGAGGCAATCAGGCTTAGACAGGATTTAGGTACCTTACTCACTAATATCAGTGCCATCCACATTATCAAAATGCTGTCAGATTCCAGTGAACAAATTTTATAAGGGCGAATAACTTTTTAAAATAAATTTACCACTCCAAACTCGATAGTTAACGATAGGGACATTATGTGTATTAAATTTCATAGATAATTGTGTACTTTGTAGAAAACGGGTTTTATGTATACTCTTTTTTTACCCTCCTTCGAGATTGATTTGCTATGGGCTAATTTAGTTGCGCGTGGTGGCTGATTAGTTGCTGGTTCGCCTAGTGTGATTTTTGGCTCCGAGAATCTCACTTCCGTATGAAAGGGCAGACTGAACTTTTACAAGTGAGCACGATAGTTGCAGCCGTGTAGGGGTGTCACTGCAGCGTCTGTTTCGTTCCCACTGCTTTTGTAAATCGCAAAGGAACCGAGTTGAGTTGCAAATTTCTGGCTGTTTAGGTTTAGTAGTCAATGATGGGCGTTACTGCTGGAATCATTTTTCTATTCTACCATCTTCGTGATATCCGTAGTGGTGAGCGCTGAAAATGCGGCAGTGTCGAGTGAAAACTGACGGCCCGGACTTACACGCACGTTCCGTCTGTTCCAGCAGCGCGGACAGTGTGGTATATGAAGCCTTATGGGCCTCTTGGATCGTAGTTTTTCGCAGCTGTGCTTCGACACGCCACACCGGACTGCAACATCATATCAACGGAACTCGCCGCTCTACAAGCTACGTAATTGTAATCTATTAACTGTTTCATGTACCTGCTGTTTACCTCATTCCAAGGACCTAAGAGGTCAATGGAGGTTGCCACCCTCTATCTCTTTTATGTTACTGCTGTTGCTCTCACTGTGAGCGCTTAAGCACCCCATTATGCCCGTTTCGTAATCCTTGTTTTAACAGCATAATATGTTTTTCAACTTCGCCAAGTGTTTTCAATTTCCACAGGAACCTACTACTGTTGTCAACTGCTCATTTCTTTGGTTTAGTAGTTTATTTAGCGTGGCAACCCTCGCCGCCCTTTTAATGTCGGAGGCTTTGGAGACCTCGCTCTACGTTTGGCCACATTGACTGTAATTCGTGGGTGTGGTATTTAGATGCATACATATTGTTTCAGATATTCCTTATCTTGTAATGTCATCGCCCTGTTGGGTTTTGTTTATTGCGTTTGGTGTTACCAGTCAAAACTCTCGTAAGAGGAAAAGCATGTAATCTACACTGCATTGCTTATACCTCGTGCTTAGGCGTGAATTTCCTTAATACTGAACGAGAACATTACAATGATTCAGGCCGTCGAGCTTTAATTTCTTGATTGTTTAAATGTTGAGTAAGTCCAGTGCGGTAGGTTTGTAACGTTCTTGTCAAAAGTAATGGAAAATTGGATTTAATTTACACTCCTGGAAATTGAAATAAGAACACCGTGAATTCATTGTCCCAGGAAGGGAAACTTTATTGACACATTCCTGGGGTCAGATACATCACATGATCACACTGACAGAACCACAGGCACATAGACACAGGCAACAGAGCATGCACAACGTCGGCACTAGTACAGTGTATATCCACCTTTCGCAGCAATGCAGGCTGCTATTCTCCCATGGAGACGATCGTAGAGATGCTGGATGTAGTCCTGTGGAACGGCTTGCCATGCCATTTCCACCTGGCGCCTCAGCTGGACCAGCGTTCGTGCTGGACGTGCAGACCGCGTGAGACGACGCTTCATCCAGTCCCAAACATGCTCAATGGGGGACAGATCCGGAGATCTTGCTGGCCAGGGTAGTTGACTTACACCTTCTAGAGCACGTTGGGTGGCACGGGATACATGCGGACGTGCATTGTCCTGTTGGAACAGCAAGTTCCCTTGCCGGTCTAGGAATGGTAGAACGATGGGTTCGATGACGGTTTGGATGTACCGTGCACTATTCAGTGTCCCCTCGACGATCACCAGTGGTGTACGGCCAGTGTAGGAGATCGCTCCCCACACCATGATGCCGGGTGTTGGCCCTGTGTGCCTCGGTCGTATGCAGTCCTGATTGTGGCGCTCACCTGCACGGCGCCAAACACGCATACGACCATCATTGGCACCAAGGCAGAAGCGACTCTTATCGCTGAAGACGACACGTCTCCATTCGTCCCTCCATCACGCCTGTCGCGACACCACTGGAGGCGGGCTGCACGATGTTGGGGCGTGAGCGGAAGACGGCCTAACGGTGTGCGGGACCATAGCCCAGCTTCATGGAGACGGTTGCGAATGGTCCTCGCCGATACCCCAGGAGCAACAGTGTCCCTAATTTGCTGGGAAGTGGCGCTGCGGTCCCCTACGGCACTGCGTAGGATCCTACGGTCTTGGCGTGCATCCGTGCGTCGCTGCGGTCCGGTCCCAGGTCGACGGGCACGTGCACCTTCCGCCGACCACTGGCGACAACATCCATGTACTGTGGAGACCTCACGCCCCACGTGTTGAGCAATTCGGCGGTACGTCCACCCGGCCTCCCGCACGCCCACTATACGCCCTCGCTCAAAGCCCGTCAACTGCACATACGGTTCACGTCCACGCTGTCGCGGCATGCTACCAGTGTTAAAGACTGCGATGGAGCTCCGTATGCCACGGCAAACTGGCTGACACTGACGGCGGCGGTGCACAAATGCTGCGCAGCTAGCGCCATTCGACGGCCAACACCGCGGTTCGTGGTGTGTCCGCTGTGCCGTGCGTGTGATCATTGCTTGTACAGCCCTCTCGCAGTGTCCGGAGCAAGTATGGTGGGTGTTCTTTTTTCCATTTCCAGGAGTGTATTTTTGCCCACTATAGTTCTCGCAAGCTGTGCACATTTGTTAAAATTTGTACAAACTGTGGTTTAAATAATACCATTTACTCGTAATTTGTCATTAAGGATTTACTGTTTATGAGGTTGGCTAGAAAAAGTTACAGTTCGATAAAAATCAAGTTTCATTTGATAACTGTTGTAGCATCCAAACTATTGTTCCCTTTTTAATTACTGTTTAATGTAACTGTTGCTGATCTCATAAATTGTTTCTCTTAGTGTATTTAGAGTTTTTCTTAAATGGTAATAAAGCTTGTAAGATGGCCCAGTCCTTTCACGTGTTTGATTTTGGTTTAGCCACACCCTTGAAAGTGACATTTCAATGTCGTTCTGAGCGTAGTTTCTGGGTTAAGATAGAAAATGTTTCCTATTGCATCATTCACCATTTCCTGGGTTATTATTTTAAGTCATTGTTGTTTGTTTCATTCTATTTGCTTATTGTAATTCATTGGTGTAATTAACTCTGTTCTATTTGCAACAGTATCGTCAAGTATGTCGTCGCCCGTTGTCCTGGTCTTTGCTTTCTTGAGAAAAATTATTTAGCCTATGAGACCGGGATACGACAGTTCTCTTCAGACGGAAGTGTCACTGAGTTAGTGGGTGGTATCCGTACAGCCTTGGACAGTCCGTTGATCCTCACCGCTGGCGCCATAAGCGTTGTCGGTGCCGCTGTAGCTGATAGGACCGCTGCCGTAATCAACCCACCCGTAAACAAGTTTATACGATCAAGCCCAACTACTTCACTGGTCAACCGTTTGAGCGTGATTAGGAAATGTAAACTTAGTTTCGAACAGGGTAAACTCGCCCATGGTATACAGGCGCAGGTGTGAGATTTGAAAGCTAGTGTAAGCCATTTTTGGTCTAGAAGACTTGGGAACGGTGACTGGCGAGCAGGAAATCTTCATCCTGACAAGTAATGCTGCCGCCCGCGGTGGTCTAGCGGTTCTGGCGCTGCAGTCCGGAACCGCGGGACTGCTACGGGCGCAGGTTCGAATCCTGCCTCGGGCATGGGTGTGTGTGATGTCCTTAGGTTAGTTAGGTTTAAGTAGTTCTAAGTTCTAGGGGACTTATGACCTAAGATGTTGAGTCCCATAGTGCTCAGAGCCATTTGAACCATTTGAACCAAGTAATGCTCGAAAGCAGTGGTCAGGTGGAAGTCTGATTTCAGAAATCAGCTGGGGGTATCATTGGCAAATTTTCTCATCCTTTTCACCCCTTGTTCAAGGATATTAAGGAACTTTCGTTGGAGAATCTCAGAAAGGTGGAATCCGTTTTGGGGCTTACTGCTAAGCTTGAATTTCATGCTAACGCTTTGGAGATATCACATGATATTGTACTTCAATTATTGCGTACTTTGACATGTGGCATGTTCAGCCATATATGTTCCGAAACTTGGAGGCGTATTATTAAGTTTAAGTTTCGTCAAAACTGCTTTCGTTCGAGTTCATTTTTAATAACGAACTCGAACGAAAGCAGTTTTGACGGGGACAGGACACCAATGAAACTTTGTCTCGGTATATTAAGCAAATTCGGTACGCAATCTCCGCCTTAAACCGAAACAGTTTATAATACACCAAAGCACCAAAGAAACTGGTATAGGCATACGTATTCAAATACGGAGATATGTAAACAGTCAGAATACGGTGCATCGGTCGGCAACGACTATATGAGAAAACAAGTATCTGGCGCAGTTGCTATACCGCTTTATGCTGCTATAATGGCAGGTTATCAAGATTTAAATGAGTCTTAACGTGGTGCTGTAGTCGGTGGACGATCGTTGGGACTCAGCATCTCCGAGGTAGCAAGGAACTGGGGAGTTTCTCGTAAGACCATTTCACGAGTGTACCGTGAATACCAGGAATCCGCTTCGACATCGGTGCTGCCGGAAAAAGATCCTGCAAGAACGTGAACAAAGACGACTGAAGGCAATCGTTCAACATGAGAGAAGAGTAACCCTCCCGCAAACTGCTTGCAGACGTCAATTCTGGGCCATCAACAGGTGTCGGCGTGCGAACCATTCAATTAAACATCATCGATATGGGCTTTCGGAGCCGAAGGCCCACTCGTCTACCCTTGATAACTGCAGGACACAATGATATACGCCTCGCCTGAGTTCGTCAACACCGACACTGCACTATTGATGACTGGAAACATGTTGCCTGGTCGTACGAGTCACGTTTCAAGTTGTATCGAGTGGATGATCATGCACGGGCATGGAGACAGCCTCATTAATCCATGGAACCTGCATGTCAGCAGGGGCTGTTCAAGCTGGTGGAGACTCTGAAATGGATGGGGCGTGTAGAGTTGGAGTGATATGGGGCCCCTGATACGTCTAGATATGTATCTGACAGGTGACACGTACGCAAGCATAGTGTCTGATCACCTGTATCCATTCCTATCCACCGTGCATTCCGACGGACTTGGGCAATTCCAGTGGTGCAATGCGACTCGCCACACGTCCAGAATTGCTACAGAGTGGCTTCAGGAACACTCTACTGAATTTAAATACTTCCGCTGGCCACGGAACTCCTCAGACATCAACATTATTGAGAATATCTGGGATGGCTTGCAACGGGCTGTTCAGAAGAGATCTCCGCCCTCTAGTACTCTTACGGATTTATGGGGAGCCCTGCAAGATTCATGGTGACAATTCCCTCCAGTACTACTTCAGATATTAGTCGAGTACATGTCACGTCGTGCTGTGGCACTTCTGCGTGCTCCCGGCGGAACTATGCGATATTGTGAAGGTGTACACTTTCTTTGGCTCTTTATATTGGAGGGTAGAAGCCAGCGGAACGCTCGCGTATTACCTTCGCTAATAGACATTCCACCTTTCTTGAATGAGATGTCTTGGTTTCCGTGATTGAGGGTTTAGGTTTCGCAGACCAACGGCGTTGTGGTTTGTAGTGTCATTGTCTGGACGTCCGTATGGGTGCGAAAGAATATCGAGATAATACCTCGGGGCACATTTTCGATGCCATAAAACGGGGCTTTTTTGTACTGTGTCCTGCTCAACGGAAGGACATATCGAAGAGATACGAGGGTTGTTTTTTAAGTAAGGGCCGTTTTTATTTTTTAAAAAAGATACAAATACTGTTGTAAAATAACTTTTATTTTCTGCTTCTACACACTTTTACCTATTTTTCTACATAGTTGCCTTGTTTATTTAAGCACTTGTCATACCGTACAACTAAGTTTTTAATTCCCTCTTCAAAGAATTCGGCCGCCTGCTCCGACAGCCAAGAGTTGATGGCCGCTTTCACTTCATCGTCGTCACTGAAGAGCTGCCCGCCAAGATGGTGTTTCAGGTACCGGAAAAGGTGAAAATCGCTAGGAGAAAGGTCGGGGCTGTATGGTGCATGGTCCAAAACTTCCCAGCCAAAAGAATCAATCAAATCCCGAGTCTTTTCAGAGGTGTGAGGCCTAGCGTTATCGTGCAGGAACAAAACTCCTTTTGTCAGCATGCCACGCCTTTTGTTTTGAATTGCTCTGCGGAGCTTCTTTAGAGTTGCACAGTAGGCATCTGAGTTCATTGTCGTTCCTCGTGGCATAAAGTCCACTAGCAAAACACCGCGCCGGTCCCAGAACACAGTTGCCATAATCTTGCGCTTTGACAGCGTCTGTTTGGCTTTGACCTTGACGGGTGAGGTTGTGTGTCGCCATTCCATCGATTGTCGCTTGCTTTCGGGAGTGATATGGGATACCCATGTTTCATATCCAGTGACAATTTGACTCAACATGTCATCCCCTTCTTCCTCGTAACGAATCAAAAAGTCTAATGAAGTGGCAAATCTCTTCCCTTTGTGTTCCTCTGTGAGGAGTCTGGGTACTCACCGAGAATACAGTTTCTTAAAGTTTAGGTTTTCAGTCACAATTTTGTACAAAACTGATCTTGAAACTGGTGGAAATTCCAAAGAAAGAGTGGAAATTGTGAATTTTCTGTCCTCACGAATCTTTGTTTCGACTGCAGCCACCAAATCATCAGTGATCACAGAGGGCCGGCCTGAGCGTTATTCGTCATGGACGTTTTGACGGCCATTTTTAAACTCTCTAACCCATTGACGCACTTTACCTTCAGTCATTGCTTCGAAGCCATAAACTTCTGTTAACTAACGATGAATTTCTGCAGCTGATAGGCTTCTCGCGGTCAAAAGACGTATCACTGACCGTATCTCACACGCGGCGGGCGATTCAATAATTTTGAACATTATAAAGTAGCACAGCGATGCGTACACGTCAGCTACAGAGCTGCAACTTGCATCAGTGTGAACGGGAAGGATGCCGGCATTTGGCGCGGTGGCTTGTTGCGGCGTTCGCGCGAACTACGGGACTATACGCGCGAACGGCCCTTACTTAAAAAACAACCATCGTATGTTAGTGGGATATAGATATGTTGGTGGATAACGTTACGGTTGCGTATTATAGTTGTTGCTTAAGTTACTTACATGATGTTGGTGATGTATGTGTGTAATTTAAAAATATTTGTTGCGTGCTACGTGGAGACAGACAAGCTCGTTCTCACACATCCACATTTGTTTCTTTATTACTATTTCATACCCCATCCCCCACATGGGCAGGGATGTGGGCTGTCAGTGGTCCAGGCAACCTAATCTTCAGTTAATTTGTAATAAAAATTAAATTAGACAATAAAAGAGAAACAGAGAATGAAGATGCTTACACTGAATTTAAAACTTCTTAAAGGTGCAAAATAAAATGCATATTTTTAGCAATACGATATACCACGTCTTGCATTGTTAGTTAAAAACAGTAACAAAAAAGGTAATAATGAAACAAAATAACTATAGATTTCAAACATTTAAAATATGTTGCTGAACACTGGAATTTAAAAGAAGCAATTTCCTGTCACTAAAAAGTGGAAGGACCTGTCACGGGATAGTTAGTTAGGTGGCAATTCGGAAAAGGTTGGCCAATGAAGAGGGCAGGAATATATTGGTATAAGAATGGAGGACTGGTCATAGCAGCGATTGGATAGGAGGGGTTATTGGGACAGACGAGGGGATGGAGTTGACAAGGAAACTGGTGGCACTAATCGTTATTGGGAAAAGGAGATGGGGAAAGAAAGGCAAATGGGGAAAGACAAGATAAGGAAATTCGGGGAGGATAGAAAGAGGAAGCCTGATAATGTGCATTGCGTGGAGTGGCCCTATACTTGAAAGGATAATTAATCTTGGGGCAGAGTTCATGATTTGGGATGGGGATGGTACAAGTTTATTTGGGAGAGCATGTGGAATGTCTGTTGGTGCTGGGTTGATGGGTTGCGTTGGTAAACGCGTGGCAGCATATGAGGATTGGAAATTAGAGGTGAAACATTAGGACTATTGGGGGGATATGGTGGATGATGTAGATAGTTTGGAGATGTTGAATGCGTATCAGGAGAGGTGAGAATGTGATATTATGGGGTCCTTCCGGCTGGAAGGCACCGGATACAGAAAGCAAGGTCGAGTACATGACATTTGCATGACAATGGGTAAGACGGATTAAGGATTTAAGTGTGGATGACAGTGAATAGGCGCAATACCCAAGTCTGACAAGTTAGTGATTTAGTAGTTTTGGTTTATTGTGGGTTTTCTGTTGAATCGTTAGTAGCTGAGGTTTGTGTGTTAGTTGCCAGAAGATTGTTAGTCCAGGGTATTTTTGTGTATTAGTTAGCGGGATTGGGTGGTAATAAATGATAAGGTAGGAGTCATGAAGATGGAAGGTTTGGGTGGTGTGTCCTTTGGTTATTGTCTCGGTTTTGGAGGGGCTGATTCTGACGAGCCATTGGCTACATTAGGAAATAAACAGATTGAAATGGATTTGGAAGGACTGTTGAGACTTTTGGAGTGCAAGAGGAAGATTGAGGAATGCGATGTCATCAGTATATTGAAGGAGGTGGACTGGCGGAGATGTTTTTGGCACATTGCCTGTGTAGAGGCGACTGAGGAGATGAGAAACGATGGAACCTTCGGGCACGCCTGCAGTGGAATGGAAGGTGTGAGAGTTGGTGTTGTTAACTGTGACAAAGGGTGGGCCATTAGAGAAACAAGATGCATTAAAGCCGACATAATTAACTAGCAGAGTGTACGTCTGCAGTTTGAAAAGGAGACCGAAATGCCGTACATGGTTGTAGGTTTACTTTAGGCAGAGGGAGACAAAAATAGCTGATTTACAAGTATTGAGTTGGTGGATGGTGGTGGGTGAAGTGCAGGAGCTGGGCGTCAGAAGAGAAGATGGGACAGAAGCCACACTGGTTAGTGAGAAGAAGGTGGTGATGATTTAAATGATGATGGATACGCCAGAAGTGGATGGATTCAGAGGCTTTGCTGTAAACGGAGGTGCGGCAGATGAGGCTGTAGAAGAAGGTGTCAGTAGGGTGCTTCTTTGGTTTAATGAAAAGTACGATTTCGGAAGTTTTACACAACTCAGAATAGTAACGAATGGAGAGGATAGTGGTATAAGGGGTTGCCAGAGTCATGAGAAAGCAGATGGTTGATGCTGTCTTGAGCAGAGGATGTGTAGCGTTTCCTATGAAGTACTCGTTGTATGCCATGTGATGTGGTGGTGTATATGATTCTGTTCGTCGTATGTTGTCCAAGTACTGTATGCTGGGAGACAGGACTAGGACAGCAGTGTTAGGATGACCATCTATGATAGGGAAGAGGGAGCAATCAAAATGTGGTTCATCAAGAATGGATCAGATATCAGAGAGATAGGATACAAAGAGGTCAGCTTTGCTCTGATTGTTAGGTAAAGGGTGGTTGTTATGAAGGATTAGTTACTCAGGAACGGGGTTATTTGCAGTGAGTCGATGGAAGGCTTTGAAGAATATACACATGTCGAATGTTACAGATACAGTCTTGCACATGCCGATCAGCTTACAAGGATAACTTTCACATTACATCATGTCCACAATACTAACAGGTAGCTTCCTGGCCCTTGTACGTTCGTTTAACAGCATACTGTGTACTTTCCGCGCTCATACGCACATCTAACTGTTGAAAATAGTGGAAAATACGCATAAAGCAAACAAGACAACAAGAACGGTCATTCTGGAGAGACAAAGTTATTGCCAGAGGGACCTACAGTCATGTGATCACAATCTCGTGTGGATGTCGTTAACTCTTACCAAACATCTTAAATGATTGTCTTTGATAATACTTGTAATCATTATGGGTATAAGTAAAAATTCTTTATTGCTGCAGTAATGTTACATGGTCTTATTACATCTGTTTAAAAATGGTCTTAGTTTAGTGTACCATTATTAAAAGAGTCTCTGTGCTTGTTGTCATTACAAAGACCATAACGTGACACAAAATTACTGTCCCAAAAAAAAAAATCTTTACATTTGATGACAGTCCCATGCTGCATTGATCTGTGAACATAAAAATGTTTTACAATTGTTTTAAAATTACATACAATACTGTCACATACCCAAAATGATTTACATTCGTCATTGCTGTATAAGATCAAGTATCTCTCTGACTATGTTCGTTTTCGTATAATTGTTAAACCTGTGTTGTTAGAACTGTAAAAACGCATGAACTTTTTCTATCCATCCAACATAAGTACTTTGCTGCGTAGTTACAGTAAAGTAGATCATCCCATTAAAGTAGATCAAACTCATTATTCTTTTTTATCCTTGCGTGCATAACTTTTTTTTTATATTTGTACCAATGAGTTAACTATATGGTTAAGTGTCCCTAAAGTAAAGCACAAAGAAAAGAAAATCATCTCTCTGCTAACTGGACGTGGTTCACTACATAGATTGAAGAACATCACTAAACACTCAAGCTATTGCTATAGGCTTATGACGGGACAGTTCTTCGTAGTTTAAGAGTAATGCGGGTGATGATGATGACGATAATAATGATGATGACGGCAGCAACAAGGAACATAATAGTGTCAATGAATGTGCTCGCTTACAGCCATTTCTCCTCTCGCGGCTCAGCCTGTACAGGCGAAATTGCCTCATATTCCTGCGGGACGGCTGCAGACGCGTGAGAGTGGAAGTAACGGTTTACAGCGAATTTCCAGTTTGCTCACACGGCGGCCAATGGCCTCTTCACCCACAGCCTTTCTATCTCAATCCCTCGCCAACCCTGCTCCCCCCCATCGTCAGCTTCGCCCGAGCGGGGGTGTGCCGAATGTGCATACACAGCACCGTGCTGGTATTTGTGTGTTTGCATGCACACTGATGTGTGTGTGTGTGTGTGTGTGTGTGTGTGTGTGTGTGTGTGAGCGTGTGTGTGTGTGTGTGTGTGGGTGGGTGGGTGGGTGTGGGTGGGCGGGTGGGTGGGCGAGAGACAGAGAGAGATAGACAGGGAGAGAGAGAGAGAGAGAGAGAGAGAGAGAGAGAGAGAGAGAGAGAAGGGGTTGTGGGAGAGCGCGGCGGGAGATAGAGTGTGTTTGCAGGCGTGGCGCGTGCCACGCTCGGCCAGCGATGCGAGCCATAACTCACGGCTGCGGGGAAATTGAATTCATCGGCGGCCGCGCTGGCTGCAGCTCGTTGTGCAGTTCTCGCTCGGACGCGCAGCGCTCAGCCGAGCCAATTGCGATAAGCTGCCACAGCGCGGCCTCTCCTCTCGCCCGCCCGTGCCTGGCTGGCTATCCTCCGTCACTTTGCGCTGTCTGGCTTCGCCGGCGTGGAGGAACCGCAGACTTGTCGCCGACTGACGTGCGTCGTGCTGCTCCCGTTTTACAACGGGGAAACGTTTACACGCACTTTCTGCTAGATGAATACCGTCGGACTTGCTCTTTTAAAAATCTCGATTACAATTTCATTTCACGCTGGCGGAAAAAAATCGCAACAACAAAAACTAATTAATGTAGAGATCGTTCACTTCAGCGTCAAAACGTCGAAGTATGACGTAAATTTAAGACTGTGGTGCTCGTTGATCTAATGTCTCTCCATAAATACTGCTTACCACATACGAAATCTATGAGCTTGCGTAAGCGGACATAGAGTAATGAAGCTGTCACCAAGTCACGGGCATTTTAACGCAATGGAACTGATAGGGAGCAGCCCGCCTGTTTAGCTGGGTGGTAACGTGCTTTCCTCCCGTGCAGCGGGCGCGGGTTCGATTCCCGGCTGGGTTGTACATTTTTCTCCGCTCGTGGTCTGGGTGTTGTGTTGTCCTCATCAACATTTCATCCTCATCACCGGCGCTCAAGCCGCCCAGTATGGCGTCGACCGAAAGACTTGCACTTGGCGGCCGAACATCCATGGATAGGGCCTCCCTGCCAACGATGCCAATACGCCCATTTCCATTTGGTATGCAGCAAATTAAAGAATATGTTGCAGCAATTATTGTAAAAAGGGCTCAGTCTTCAGTTAAAGTAGCCAACAGTGAATATGTTACGAACACCGTCTTTGAAGACAGGAAAAGTCGGTCAATCTCATGCAAAATGGTTCAAATGGCTCTGAGCACTATGGGACTTAACATCTGAGGTCATCAGTCCCCTAGAACTTAGAACTACTTACGCCTAACTAACCTAATGACATCACACACATCCATGCCCGAGGCAGGATTCGAACCTGCGACCGTAGCGGTCACGCGGTTTCGGACTGCCGGCCGGGGTGGTCTCGCGTTTCTAGGCGCGCAGTCCGGAACCGCGCGACTGCTACGGTCGCAGGTTAGAATCCTGCCTCGGGCATGGATGTGTGTGATGTCCTTAGGTTAGTTAGGTTTAAGTAGTTCTAAGTTCTAGGGGACTGATGACCTCAGCTGTTAAGTCCCATAGTGCTCTGAGCCATTTGAACCATTTTTTTTTGGTTCCGGACTGAAGTGCCTAGAACCGCTCGGTCACGTCGGCCGGCAATCTCATGCGATTTACCACTGAAAAAGCATAGTAGAATGAAGCTTTAAAGAGAAAAGAAAAGAAGTTGTTTATAGGAGATGACGTGGCAACAAGTAATTACAGTGAAATTGCTATGTCAGCAGAGTTTTCCCATTGTCATCACGAAATAGATTTAAGGGTAGATACAGGTTTATGTTGGATATGTGCTGTTTTAAGTACATGAGTAATAAAATTATATGTTTCTAAGTTTTGACCATTAACTATTAATATGAAGGCTGTAGCCAGAAACAGTGTTCGAAAGAATCTTATCTCAACAACTCAGTCTTAATCAGATATTGTTTACGTTATAATTGTTGCTATTATTTTATTAACGCTGTCTTCAATCTGCCTCACTTCAGCCGATCCAGACAGTCTCAGCAACTACAGCATACCGTAATAGAATATGTACCGCTCCTAAAGCCTTAGATCAGTTGTTGAAATTGTAGTATTCGGTGCGAAACTGCTTTGATGCAGCTCTCCAAGTCATACTGTTCTTTTAAAAGTCGTTTCTTCTCTGCATACATATTGCAAGTTGCAGCCAATTGAACCTGCTTCCTGTAGAAAAATCTTGGGCTTTCTACACAATTCTTACCCCCCAATCTCCCCTCAATTACAAAATTCACCTTTTCTAGTGCAATGCAGTTGCAGTTTGATTATTATGGTGGCATGACTGTTATATTTTGAATGGCAGCCCTTACTGGAATGTCTACTCGCTTACAACGATTACGTGTAGCCTCTGTTGAGTCGAAATTCGCCACTTAAAACTGCCAGCGGCATATGCTATCCTACACTAGTCAAGTGATTGAACCTTGATAGTAGAATGTATCGTTTTCCTTAATGAAGCTTTTTAATATATATATATTACCTCCCAGCCATTCTGCAATGCTAATTACTGGCAAACTACCTTTTAATGGCCGTATCTGTATCTTCCTTGTCTCTCTCAGTCCCTTTTTCCAAATCACATCCAAAGCAATGTGACGTTGTTAGAAAATAATATCTTCTTCTGAAGTATTCGGTCTTCCGATCTCCGACGTCACACTGCGAGGAGATTACAGCTATGTGCACAGCTGCTGGTGGTGACAACATGGCAAATTTCTTCTAGAAGCCGTGACCGCCGTTGATCGCAAAAGACACGCCTAGTTTCCGGCTACACAGTGTGTACCTGAAATATGTAAACAGACGTTTCAGACATTTCTAGCAGTAAAACTGTTTCCACTTGCTAGTATTTACCACATCTTTTCCTTTCGTGTATCGTTTATCTGATAAAGAAAAATCAAGAGTTTCCCCTCACGCACTACTGGGAGACATGGACCACAATCAGGATATTTCCTGTGAAGCGACCAATTTTTTCCTCTGTAATCTCTCCATCTATGGAGACATGACAAATCCTGACGACCTATCTCAACTTTTCTATATTACAATTCAGCGGATTAGACATGTTTCAAGTTACCGTTCACATAATGGTATCCGAAATAGTAATTTTTTCAGCTACTACGAATATGGAATCGAAAGGTGTTAATACAATGGGAACCTCGACCACGTCATGCCAATCTGATATTACAATATTTCCACATGTGTCGGATATACTGATTAACGTTTTTCCTTGTGACGCTGGCGAGAGTATTTCAGTGAAACATACAGTACTGCATTTCCTCATCCACCAATACCATAGGGCCCACAACTGTGGGCAATAACACGTTTACTGGAAGTTTTCACAAGCAGACCAATTGGACTTTACTCCAATGGGACGACGCTAAAAAAAAGAAGAACTGTGAAAGTTCTGATGATGGCGGCTTGGTACCTAAACGCATAGTGCTAATAAATATTAGTAAAGAAAGCGACAGAAACAGTAAAAAATTATTTAATAAATTATATTCTTTGGGAGTATAGAGGATGTAACGGGTAAGAGAGCAGATATTTCTACTGTAGATCAATAATTACAGCTATTAAAAGTTATATGTTGCTAGGTTAGATAGTACCACTATGTATGCGGGGGTAGTTTAGGTCGGAGATCAAGCTATTAATGCTATTTCTCAAGGGAAACATGTCAGGTGGTGAAGTATGGACATCAGTATGAAAACTGGAGAGTGTACACCGACAGGTGTCATTCACTTTGAAGCCCAGGTACAGCGATGCAGAAAACATTAGGTTGTAAAGTTTGTGATGTGTTTGTGGGAAGATCGATGTAGAGAAAAAAAAGCAACACTAAATTGTGAACATATTTACCCTTTCGGATATTCTGCCTACGATTCTGTACACTAACTTTCACTGTGTCTTAACTGCAACGGAAGTATTCTTCCGAATGGAAACCAGACGTACACATTTGTGAATGATCAACCGTTTCTTCATGCACAAAAAGATAAGGATTATTATGAAAATATCGGCAAGTAACTGTAGCAATTGTAACACCCCAACCGTTGCTTGTTCGATTTTTGCGTGTGTTCGCCCCTGACAAATAACTTACAGAGAAATTGGGAGTGGAACTGTACGCAAAAATGGATAACGCTAGATTTAAATGTGGCCTTGTCACCCCTAATTATCCTGCGGTTGTAGTGTTGACAATAAATCACACCCATTTTTTACTTCCAAACATGAACGATCACGAACACTAAGAGTGTTCAATGACATCAAACACATAAACAAAAAACAAAAAAATTAAGCAAAAGGGTGTATTCAGGATCAACTACAGAAAGTAAAGGCTCTACTGAATCACAATAATTTTATTATAACCTTCAGATCAATGGTGAATAAAACAAAATGAACAATTTACAAATCGTCCTCCTAACTGCCATTGGCAGTAACTGCCTTAAAATAAGTCCAAAACGCGATCTCTTATAACTTATATACGAAGAACCACTACACCCCAAAGTATCGTGAAACCTCTGTGGAATCAGCAATTGCACGTGATCCAACTATTTAACGTTACTCCTAACACAGGCCAAAGCGGGAGCGATCTCACCGTAATATTCCTGTTGTAGCGGCGGTCTCTGATGGCGACGGCGCGGCCGTGCGGTCGGCATGTGACGTCTCGGAAAGTACAATCCTACAGTAATCGAACAACAGACTGCTGTCCATAAACTTCTCTAATTATAACAAATGTTTTCGTCAGCAATGAGCTGGCGCGGCTAACGTCGTCTCAGAACGAAAGACCAAAAGAGGTGACGACTTGGTGTACGTCCTCTCAGTACGAGAGCCCAGAATGGAAGACCGCTACCGAGAGTCGAGCAAGATCGCTCTTCACCTCTGTTTTCCCACCTCAACTTTTACTGAGCGAATCACATCACTAGAAGGTCTCAAAATACCCAGTTTGCCAGTGCCGACCAATGTACGGCCTGGGAATAGAACTCTTTCCCACAATTTTTTATTTCTACAAAATTTCACAAAAAAACTCCGCCCACGCCGGTTGGGAAGAACCACAACTGTGGGCAATAACACGTTTACTGGAAGTTTTCTTCCAAGAGACCACACGAGATTTTCCCGGCAAGATTCCCCGTCGTAGCGAACACAGACTCTTGCATTGAAAGTTTTGTTATTCGGAACTCCTGGCCTGCCCCACTTGAAGACGCAAAATTAGTGGGACATAGGTGACAGCACGCACAGGAATGCCCGTCCACCTGTCCACTGCTCTGTTTTGGTAAACACTTGAACACCTGCAGCGGCGCATCCCTCAGAGGCTGGCGGCCGTTGTGGCCTCTCTAAACGTATTATAGAACTTCCCCAGTTCACCATTCATACCGTCAGGCTACGGCCTTCGTCGGCTAGGCGGGGAAGTAGCCGAACTCTGTCTCGCATACTGCCTTTCCGCAAAATCTTATAATTACAAAATCGCGGAATTCTCGCGTGCCGATGCGTTTCCACATAGATTTCCTACACTGTATTTTAGAGTATTATTCCAACAAAACCTAAAGTGTCACGTTAAATGGAATCATGTAAGGTGCAAGGCCGTTGCCACCTTACACAATGAGCAGCAGCTAGTGACCACCAGAATACACGGATGTGATGGTTTGCTGTATTCCACAGCATAATTGAATATTATTATTTTATTTTGCATGATAATTATTGAACGATCACCTCACTATTTATTGCAATATAAAATATTTCATAATTAGTTATTTTAGCCAACAAAGTGCAGCAAGGTGTACAAATTATGTTTTGAAAACGGGTACATATTTTTGTATAAATTTGTCATCATGAAAAAAATAACTTTAGAGCAATTCTACACAAAGAAAAATTTTCCTTCCTCCAGAAAAAAAAGGTCTGAGAGGTTTACGCTAGCACATTTGAAAGAATTTGCACTTGTACCCATTACACCCTACATTCTCCAAACTTCACCAAAATTTGCATTATGAGAAATTTAATCTTTATATATCGTGCCTCATGCTGCTGAACAAACATTGATAACGATTCTTTATAACGGATGGAAAAGAAAACAACCTACTGCATTGCGCTCAACGGCAATCCGGATGCGAAAATAGACGCGTTACTGGGCACCATGCCGTCACAGTCGCAGGAGAGCTCTGCCGCCGGCGGGACGAGATAAATTATTTGACACGGCAAGTCGGCGGAAAATGAAGCGGAACGCAGCAGGCGCCGAGGCTGTGCTGGAGGCGGCGTGTAAACCCGCGGCGGGCCGATCCGCAGGGGCTTTAGCCGGCAGCCGCTGCTCGATAACTCGCGGAGCATTGTCCGCGCAACCATTCAGCGGCGAGGATTTAGTATTTAACCAACTCCGTGGCGAGTGAAAAAAAAAAGGGGACCGATCCGAGAGTGGTAAATATAAATCTGACGAGATTAAATAAAAATTAAATTGAGCCATTTTATTAAAAAGCACGCGCAGTTTTTTAATGCCGAATATCGGATTGAATCCGGATTAAGGCTTCAAATTCGAGTCGCTGCATCCGTCCAGACGATTTCTTTGCAATATTACGGGCGATGCGCGCAGATTCATTGGTCGACAACTGTCAGGGAGTGCATATATGCAAGCAAGTTACGAGTTTACTCACAGTTATTTTGATTTACCACTAGGAAAACGAGTTCGTGTTTTTATGCTTCACTGTCTTAGTGGATGCAGTAATACTGCTGGACAAAAGACTTGAACGCCATGCGATAAGCATGCAACAAATAACAAAAAACCATGAAATGTATTACATGCTCCTAAATGAAAGCGATTAGCTTTTCAGTACGACTGCATAGAACAGGTACTACTTACTCTTGCTTCATTGTGTATGCATGGACGGATCATCCACCAGATTGCTTATCCACAAATCGCATTTCAGTGTCGATTGGTTGACATCTGGTCCTTTTATACCCCGTGTAAGAAGGAGGAGTGTGTACCAGTACGTGTCGGAATTCGGCAACATAATGGTTGCCACCTATCAAAACTGCGGGTTTATCTTTCTGTGATATTTCTGCTATCGTTAGTGGTTATTCCACTACCACCTTCCAAATACGGAATCGATGGATTCAGCAGGCCCATAATCAGGCCCATAATCATTGCGTTGCACGGACTTCAATGCGACATGCCTTTAATAGGTTCCACAACGAAACATTGTCTCGAAATTTGGTAGAAAATCCGAAGAAATTCTGGTAGTATGTAAAGTACACAAGCGGCAAGACGCAGTCAATACCTTCGCTGCGCAGTGCCGATGGTACTGTTACCGACGACTGTGCCGCTAAAGCGGAGTTATTGAACGCAGTTTTCCGAAATTCCTTCACCAGGGAAGAAGAATGGAATATTCCAGAATTTGAAACACGAACAGCTGCTAGCAGTTTCTTAGAAGTAGATACCTTAGACGTTGCGAAGCAACTCAGATCGCTCGATACGGGCAAGTCTTCAGGTCCAGATTGTATACCGATTAGGTTCCTTTCAGATTACGCTGATACAATAGCTCCCTACTTAGCAATCATATACAACCGCTCGCTCACCGATAGATCTGTACCTGCAGATTGGATAATTGCGCAGGTCGCACCAGTGTTTAAGAAGAGTGGTAGGAGTAATCCCTCGAACTACAGACCTATATCATTGACGTCGGTTTGCAGTAGGGTTTTGGAGCATATACAGTATTCAAACGTTGTGAATCACCTCGAAGTGAACGATCTATTGATACGTAATCAGCATTGTTTCAGAAAACATCTTTCTTGTGAAACGCATCTCGCTCTTTATTCGCACGAAGTAATGGCCGCTATTGACAGGGGATCTCAAGTTGATTCCGTATTTCTACATTTCCGGAAAGCTTTTGACACCGTTCCTCACAAGCGGCTTCTAATCAAGCTGCGGGCCTATGGGGTATCGTCTCAGTTGTGAGACTGGATTCGTGATTTCCTGTCAGGAAGGTCGCAGTTCGTAGTAATAGACGGCAAATCATCGAGTAAAACTGAAGTGATATCAGGTGTTCCCCAGGAAAGCCTCCTGGGACCTATGCTGTTCCTGATCTGTAAAAATGACCTGGGTGACAATCTGAGCAGTTCTCGTAGGTTGTTCGCAGATGATTCTCTAATTCACCGTCTAGTAAGGTCATCCGAAGATCAGTATCAGTTGCAAAGTGATTTAGAAAAGATTGCTGTATGTTGTGGCAGGAGCAGTTGACACTAAATAACGAAAAGTGTGAGGTGATCCACATGAGTTCCAAAAGAAATCCGTTGGAATTCGATTACTCGATAAATAATACAGTTCTCAAGGCTGTCAATTCAACTAAGTGCCTGGGTGTAAAAATTACGAACAACTTCAGTTGGAAAGACCACATAGATAATATTGTGGGGAAGGCGAGCCAAAGGTTGCGTTTCATTGGCAGGACACTTAGAAGATGCAACAAGTCCACTAAAGAGACAGCTTACACTACACTCGTTCGTCCTCTGTTAGAATATTGCTGCGCGCTGTGGGATCCTTACCAGGTGAGATTGACGGAGGTCATCGAAAGGATGCAAAAAAGGGCAGCTCGTTTTGTATTATCACGTAATAGGGGGGAGAGTGTGGCAGATTTGATACGCGAGTTGGGATGGAAGTCATTAAAGCAAAGACGTTTTTCGTCGCGGCGAGATTTACTTACGAAATTTCAGTCACCAACTTTCTCTTCCGAATGCGAAAATATTTTGTTGAGCCCAACCTACATAGGTAGGAATGATCATCAAAATAAAATAAGAGAAATCAGAGCTCGAACAGAACGGTTTAGGTGTTCGTTTTTCCCGCGCTCTGTTCGGGAGTGGAATGGTAGAGAGATAGTATGATTGTGGTTCGATGAACCCTCTGCCAAGCACTTAAATGTGAATTGCAGAGTAATCATGTAGATGTAGATGTAGAGATTCAAAATGGTTCAAATGGCGCTGAGCACAATGGGAATTAACATCTGAGGTCATCAGTCCCCTAGAACTTAGAACTACTTAAACCTAACTAACCTAAGGACATCACACACATCCTTGCCCGAGGGAGGATTCGAACCTGCGACCGTAGCGGTCACGGGGTTCCGGACTAAAGCGTCTAGAACCGCTCGGACACAATGGCCGGCGCCTTGCAGGATACCGGTAACCTGGCCGCAAAGGACAGCACAGCCGAGTCATGTACTACATACCCAAAAGTATCCGAACGACATGAATTGCGTTTCGACTTATTTATTTGCAGCCCGCATAACGTAGCGGTCTTGTAGGTCTTCTAATCTCTTTGGAGTACAGTCGTCTGACTATAAAAAATGGATACAACAAAATATCACGGCGCAGTGGTTAGCACACTGGACTCGCTTTCGGGGGATGACGGTTCAAAACCCAGTCCGGACATCTTGAATCGGGTTCTCCGTGATTTACCTAAAACGTTTCAGGTAAATGCGGGGATGATTCCCGCGAAGGGGCATGGCCGACATCCTTCCCCATCCTTCTCTAATCCGATCTGACCGAAGACCTCGCTGTTTGGTCCCCTTCCCCTAATCAACCAATCCAGACGTAAACCAACACTACGATACTGAAAATACTACAAAATGCGTCATCAGAGATGAGACAGTCCTTAACGCTTGTCAACTGAATTTTATTACAGTAAGTGACTTTTCAAAATCACTACTACATTCATGAGAATTTGATTTTACTAACTCTGTCACATACTTCATTCCAGCAAGCTTTAGGCGAAATTAAATATTTTTACTAACAACATATTTTGAGACAATAACTGAACTTCAGAAGATCTGTGACGATTCGAAGTACTTTCGCTCTTTGGATGGTTTTCCCACACCTGTGAAATGTCGTTCCTGATACGAGTGGTTTCTCATAAACTGGATGTAGATCTAACCATTTAAGAGCAAGCGTTCTATGTAAACGTCAAAATTAACATGGTATTATCACTAATTTCTCTGTACTCACGATTGAGTAATTTTTTGTGAACAAGTTTGAACATTAAAAGATGTGACGAACATTTTTGTTCTGGGTCTCTATTGACACTTAGTACCTGTACCTATTCTAAGTAAACAAAGCTTTCCCGCCACGTGATCACAGCAACGTTCGTCATAAAGAATCGAGAAATATCGAAGTTTTCTCCAGTATCAGAAAATCTGAACTTGGAAATTTTTGTGCTCTACCTGGAATCCTCTCAACAACATTATCTCCCTGTAAACTAACAACGGAAAACGTTTAATATGATTTCAAGTTGCAAAGTTGGCACGTGTTTAAAACGAAGTACCATGCGGTAAATTTTTGTAACTGAGATTCGAGCACAACATGTTGACTAAGTAAAAGAAGATGTTAGATCACCAGCGACATGTTTGAATTTGAAATGAGGATACATTTTATTATCCGACAGGTAATCGAACCCGACAACTACCGCTGTTGTTTTCTGTCGACGAATTGTTTGCTCACCAGCAGGGAGATGTGTGCAAGTTTTAGTAGAAACAACGGCACCTTTCGATATTGTACACAACTCATGAAGAGACATTAAACATTAAAATTACATATCACAAGTAGTTCTGTGTGCATATGGGAAGGCTTAAAATAGAACCATGGATATTTTTGTCGCGACCGCTACGGTCGCAGGTTCGAATCCTGCCTCGGGCATGATGTGTGTGATGTCCTTAGGTTAGTTAGGTTTAAGTAGTTCTAAGTTCTAGGGGACTGATGACCACAGCAGTTAACTCCCGTTGTGCTAAGAGCCATTTGAAACATTTTTGATATTTTTGTGCTGGACCAGGATTCTATGCCACATTCGCAGAGTCCTAGAGCAGTTCTTGGATTCTTTTGCAAAACAACAAAATAGTTCACTATCGTTCCGTGTGGGTCAGATACCACTAAAGAGGATATCCGAATTCGAATCCCAGTCCAGCAACAAATTATTCAACGTCCCACGTTCAAATAAAATAACAGCACCGTGACTTTAACTGTCCATTGTCTGATTCAATAAAATGAAGCTTCTGGTGTCAGAAACTTAACTGGCGACAGAGTTTCTGTTTGCCGCAACTTCTGCCTCTGCTGTGGACCAACTTAAACCGGTTCTGTCCCATTTAGCAGCGAGGATATATTATGTCTATAATGCGGATTCTTAACTACGCTGTAAGCTGTCGTTCTGCAGTTGGCAGTACTAGACCCAACTTAACCGCGTCAGCGGTGGTGTGTGGAAGTGTGCTGGTTTTCGCGTACCGCGGTGTGCTGTGCTACGGCGTGGTAAGTCGCAATGCTTATTGAAGCGTTGCAGAAATTCCTACGATTATTGAAATCTGAAATATGATACCGTGATGGTCCACTTGAACAGAAAAGATACTTTGCAGTTATCATTTCATCGCAATTACCCTCGACCCACACTACACCACAAAAAAAGTTTTGCATCACCTCGGATCCGACATTTCCTGAATCTTGACCAAATATTGGACTAGAGATCATTTCCGCCCTTTTTATTGCTCATGAAAACCACACATTGCATGTTGTACCACCAAACATTTAGACCTTCAGAGGTGGTGGTCCAGATTGCTGCACACAGGTACCTTTAATACCCAGTAGCACGTCCTCTTCCATTGATGCATGCCTTTATTCTTCGTAGCATAGTATCTACATATTCATCAAGACACTGTTGGTCCATATTGTCCCACTCCTCATCAACAATTCGGCACAGATCTCTCAGACTGGTTTAAGGGCCACGGCGTCCATAAACAACCCTTTTGATTCTATGTTAGATAGGATTCATGTCTGGAGAACAAGCTGACCACTCTAGTCGAGAGATGTCATTATCCTGAAGGAAGTCATACACAAGCTGTGCATGATGGGGACGCGAATTGTCGTCCATAAATTGTCCATGCTGCCGATATGGTTGCACTTTCGATCGGAGGATGGCATTCACGTATCGTACAGCCGTTACGGCGCCTTCCATGACCACCAGCGACGTACGTCGGTCAGATATAATGCCACCCCAAAACAGCAGGGAATCTCCACCTAGCTACACTCGCTGGGCAGCTCAGCATGACAGGGGTGCATCCAAACACTTCTCCGACGGTTCTCTGGTTGAGGGCATATGCGACACGCATCGGTGAGGAGGACGTCGTACCAATCCTGAGCGGTCAGTTCGGCATGTTGTTGGGTCCATCTGTACTGCGCTGCATGGTGTCGTGGTTGGAAAGATGGACCTCGCCACGGACGTCGGGAGTGAAGTTGCGCATCATGAAGCCTAGTGCGCACAGTTTGAGCAATAACACGACGTCCTGTGGCTGCACGAAAAGCATTATTCAACATGGAGGCGTTGCTGTCAGGGTTCCCGAGCCATAATCCATAGGTAGCCGTCCTCCAATGCAGTAGTAGCCATTGTACTTTGGCTCACTCAGAGACGCCTGGAAACTTCCCTTGCTGAGAGCGCTTCCTGGCACAAAGTAACAATGCAGACGCGATCGAACAGCGGTGTAGACCGTCTAGGTATGGTTGAACTACAGACAACACGAGTCGTGTACCTCGTTCCTGGTGGAATGACTAGAACTGATCGGCTGTCGGAACCCCTCCGTCTAATAGGCGTTGCTCATGCATAGTTGTTTACATCTGTGAGCGAGTTAAGTGAGATCTCTGAACAGTCAGAGGGACTGTAATACAATATGCACAGTCAACATCTGTCTTAAGGAGTTCTGGGAACCGGGGTGATTCAAAACCGTTTTTGATGTGTGTAGATGAAATCAAAGTTTGTATAAAATTCATTTTGTTGAAATACATCTTTCGCTAGTGGGTAGCCTTTTTTTTGTCAAATTGAGGGATGCTAACTTATGTTACAAAGTAGTTTAGTCTTGAGGGGAAATTATTAAGTTTAAACGTTGTGACGGAGACGTTACCATCACTCTTGCCGGATTTGGAACTCGGACGATCTGGATATTCGAACTGCGAAGTACCAGCGCAACAGGTAAGTGCAGTGATGGCGCCGTAGGGGGAAGTCCTCAGTAATGTTACCAAACGGTGGTCCAATGAACGCAAATACCAAGTGTTCAACGGACTGAGACAATAAAAAGTCGATTTGCACGACCATGTATCATCGTACGTCAGCGTCTTCCGTACCATTACATTGCTATATACGATGGTCAGCCGAGGACGTCTACGGCGTGCAACTCTAAAGGCCGGTTCCCACTAAGGCTGCCGCGTGTCAAAACCGCGCGTCAGCGGCGTGGTTGCCATGGAAACGGCGTCAGCGGCACAGCGCGGTGGGCTCTGCGTCGCGGTTTGACCATGTCGAAAGGCCGGTTCCCACTAGCGCGGCAGCTTGGCGTGCGGCAACGGCAGCGGCAAGCGTTTTTTGCGTTGACGCGCCGGCTCGCGGAATTGGCGTTCCCATCTGGAAGCGGCAGACGTTAGCGGTAGCCAATGATGGACAGCCACTGAGATACGGGGCAGAACCCACTGAAACGCGCGGTGCGTTTGGTTAACTATGTCTTACACCTACATGAAGGAAAGACAAAGTTGGGTGAAGACATATAAATTTTTCATTTTCTGTACAATGTTCTCTTTTACATATTTCATTATTCATGTTTTCTCATTTCACCATAAACAGATTTCATGACTACCGTTCACGATTGTTCATTATCTCCTAACGCATTGAAACAATGTACGACAAAAGAGATTATTCACATAGATAAGCGAGACAAAAATTTACAACGTGATACGGTAGCAGGTACACGAAAACAGTAAGAACACAAAGGCTAGGTGGAAGGGATGAAAGTGGAAGCCACCTGATAGAATTTCCCACAGAGCAGAATGTGCCATCGCTAGCACCTTGATTAAGAAACATGAAAGAATAATACATATTTGGAACAAAGTTTTCGAAACCAGATTTTAAATTATAAGACATTTCCCTGTGCAGACGCAAACCTACTATACTTTATTGATTACGAGCTGCAGTTTACAACCATAAAGACAGTAAACGGTAGCAAATTAAGGAAATGGAACTTGAATAAGTCAAGACCCACAGTTTTCGATAAACTTAAAGTTACTGTAATGCAACGATTGACTGAAACAGAGGAAGGAATCCGCTAGAATACGAATGGATATCTTTGAGAGAAGAAGTGGTGATCGCAGCAGAGTATGTGAACGGGAAGAAGATACAGTAGAAATCGTTAGATAAAACGTGATATATTAAATTTGACAAGAGGGAAAATTATAAAAATGCAGCAAATAAAGAAGGCCATGGGAAACAGAAATGTCTAAACATGACGTCGACAGAAAGTCCAAAATTGCAACGCGATTTTGAACTTGGAAAACTTGAATGTCATGAAAAAGAGAACAAAGAAAACTTTGCTCAAAGGAGAAGCAACTGTCAAAAACTCATTTGGCAAGCCATAACTAAGCAAATAAGAAGGCTAGAAAGTGGAAGGAATATGCAGAGAGGAGAGTGGGAGGGGTTGTGCAAACTAACATAAGCACAATGTTAGATTCCTGTGAAATGTCTGAACACGCAAAGCAATACTGATCCTACCACTTAGCTAAGTAGACATACTGAAGAACTGCGAAACTCTGTTTATAGCATTTGCATGTTTAGAGAAAGGTTTTGACAATCTCAATGAAAACATTCATTGAAGCTCTGGAGATGTCAGCGATAAAACACAGGGCCACAAGATTATCTACAACTTGTACAAAAACCAAACTGCATTTCTAAGACTTCAATGACTTGAAAGGGAAGCAGTAATTGAGAAGGTAGAAGTAGAGATGACATAAAATGAAGACTGTCAATAGCAAGAAAGCGTTCTGAAAAAGAAAATTTGTTCACATCGAATATAAATTACAATGGTTGGATACTATTTTACAAAGGTATTTGTGTGGAGTGCAGCCTTGTATGTAAGTGAAACGTGGAAGATGAACAGTTCTGTCACGAAGACAATGGACGCTTTCAGAACGTGGTGATCGATAAGAATGCTGAAGATTAGATATGAGGATCGTGTAACTAATGAAGAGGTATGGAATTAAATAGAGGAGGAAGAGGAAATTACGGCACAACTTTGACTACAACAGGGGTAAGTTGACAGGACATATTAATAGGCGTCAAAGAGTGAGGACTAAGGGGTTGGGTGATAGTATTCTGATAATAATCATCTGTTGAAATGCTATTCTACTATTTTATCTATTAATGGAAGCAGTGAATTTACTCTTCCATGCACTCCTCCACAAAACATTTAAACCAAAACTGAAATCAGCTGAACACCAAATCTTTCAACCACTGCCTGACAACTACTGGATTCACTTTCAACTTTCTATAACTATCACTGACTAGCCACACACACATACAGATATAAGGAGAACAAAAATAAACAAACATTAGTTTTCAGCATATAATTCTGCAGGTTGGCAACATGTACATAAACAAACCAAACAGGAAGGGACGTGAGGTGAACACACTGTAGTTACGATTTCAAATCAGAGTTTTCGGTAAAACGTCTACTGCTAGTGACAGAAGAAAAAAGAGCGAACATGAAAATGTGCTTATGTTCCATAATCTAAGTTTTAGTTCAACCTCCAGCATGTGACAAGGTGAGGGGAAAGGTATATGTCCGCCTGTCCGCCAAAAACTCGATTCACTGTAAGTAATCAGTCATTCACGTAAAAAAAGATGTGAACTGTTTTATAATCTGCAAGTATCACATATCAAAACAAAACTGAATCATTCTAGATTCCACCGAAGATGCCTTAAAGTAAAAGGCGAAATGCGTCTTGAATCAGTAAAGTACACTGGATAAGGAAAAAAAAGTTTGTTACTTAGCAAAGGAAATAATCAATAGCTGCAGATATTTAGTAAATTACATCTTAGGACATACCAGCAAATTAGTTTCAGTTTAACTTCTCATTCCACATGCTATTAAATGCTGTTTAAAAAAATTCATCTATCCCTTCTGAAAAACTGTAGTTACTTTCATATCTCGGTAGATAAACAGATTTAGGATATATATCAAGCGACGAAATACATGACTTTTCACAAGTTATCGTTTGCAAAAAAACACGCTTCGATTTCTTGAACCGTTTACAAAATTTGCGGTTGATACAACCACATGGTTTACGACGAGCAGGACGAAGTATCGGTCGTGTCGCGAGCGACCCGCGCGCGGTCACGGCATAGCCCGTCCGCCGATATATCATTCAATATCTCGAGAACGGCGATAGCTATCGATCTGCTCTCAGCTTTAAAAACAATTTCGATATGTTGACTAAATTTCATATGCAATAATGTATTACCTAAAATGAACTGTACGCAAAGTCCACTCCACACAAATACTTTTGTAAAATAGTATCCAACCATTAGAATTTATATTTGGCGTGAACCAATTTTCTTTTTCAGAACGCTTTTCTTGCTATTGACAGTCTTCAGTCAGGTTTGCATCTGCACCAGGAAATGCCTCACAATTTAAAATGGTTCAAATGGTTCTGAGCACTATGCGACTTAACATCAGTGGTCATCAGTCGCCTAGAACTTAGAACTACTTAAACCGAACTAACCTAAGGACATCACACACATCCATGCCAGAGGCAAGATTCGAACCTGCGACTGTAGCAGTCGCGCGGTTCCGGACTGTGCGCCTAGAACCGCTAGACCACTGCGGCCGGCTACAATTTAAAATCTGGTTTCGAAAACTGTTCCAAATATATATTATTCTTTCGTGATTCTTAAGCAAGGTGCTGGCGATGGTTACATTATGCGCTGTGGGAAATTCTATCAGGTGGCTTCCACTTTCATCCCTTCCACCTAGCCTCTGTGATCTTGCTGTTTTCGTGTACCTGCTACCGTATCACATTTTAAATTTTTGTCTCGCTTAACTATCTGAATAATCTCTTTTGTCGTACATTGTTTCAATGTGTTAGGAGATAGTGAACAATCGTGAATGGTAGTCATGAAATCTGTTTATGGTGAAATGAGGAAAGATGAATAATGAAATATGTGAAAGAGTACATTGTACAGAAAATGAAAAACTGGTATGTCTTCACCCAACTTCGTCTTTCCTTCATGTAGGTCTAAGACATAGTTAATCAAACGCACCGCGCGTTTCAGTGGGTCCTGCCCCGTACCTCAGTGGCTGTCCGTCATTGGCTACCGGTAACGTCTGCCGCTTCCAGATGGGAACGCCAATTCCGCAGGCCGCCGCGTCAACGCGGAAAACGCTTGCCGCTGCCGTTGCCGCACGCCGCGCTGCCGTGCTCTAGTGGGAACCGGCTTTAACGCACGTCCGCGCTGAGTGTTCACAGCAGCGAGTAGCGCAGTTGCCGACTGGCGAGGAGCCGAGTGCGCCGGCTGTGACTGCGCTGCCAGTGACTTACGCTGCGGCTGCCCGCCGACAAATCCCAATCCAAAGCTCCTACGTGGACACGAAGAACCGTACGTCCGAAGACGAAACTCAGAGTGCCGTCACGGGCACAAAATATTCCATACCACCCGAACCTAATGAAGTCGAGACGGCTATAGGCACAACAGATCCCCAAAGACAGTGGAAAACAGACCAATTCGTCTGCTGTTGGGGCTTATGTTATGCCAGATCCAATTCTCAATGGACAACCTCACAGAGAACCGTTGTTTTATTGAAACCGACATCCAATACGAGCGTGAGTGAAAAGTTATCGCCGGCCGTCGTGGCCGAGCGGTTCTAGGCACTTCAGTCCGGAACCGCGCTGCTGCTGCGGTCACAGGTTCGAATCCTCCCTCGGGCATTGATGTGTGTGGTCTCGTTAGGTTTAAGTAGTTCTATGTCTAGGAGACTGATGACCTCAGATGTTAAGTCCCGTAGTGCTTGAGCCATTTGAACCATTTTTGAACCTACAGAGGGGCGTATGGCAGATAAAAGTGTCTCTTTCGCAGAACTCAGAAAATGGCTGCGTAATATCAGAACAGTTTCCTCGCCCCACAAGAGCTAGCGGATGCTATTCGTACCTGTCTGCCGCCAACGCCAGACGCCCCCGACTAGGTGAACGGTATGCGACATTATGGGTATATTTATCAGCGGACAATTTCTTATTTGAAGTTCTCCTATTTATCTCGCAGTTACGATTTCATTTTACAGTGTCTGAATCTTCGGACCTTTGTTCAGTATGATAAATATAGTTCATGCGGAAAAAGTTATTACATTTGGGACGTGTTACTTGCTTTGTGTTTAGTAAAGGGGTGAAGGCAACGGAGACAGCCCTGAACTTTGCATTGTGTGTGGGTTGTGTGCTTTTAGACAAAAAGCCAGAAAGAAACTTGTTTTCTTCAAGAAACATGATTTTTCACATTCAGGAAACCTCGAGAACAGTCATATATGATGAAATGCGACCATTTAAGTGTCATGTGACATTTGCATTCAATAGGCAATTTTCAGAAGCCAGAGCAGTAGTATTGAAAGCTCTAATTTAAAACAGCAAAAAACGGAGAGATGAGTATTAATGCATTTTGCTTGATGGCTTCAGTTGGCTTATTGAGAATCCTAATGACGTATTCCTAATGGTGACTGGTGATGATATCTTTAGATTAGCTTCTTAACTAGAAATAGTGGCTGAGGCCTGGCAAAAGACATATATTCGAGCGAAGGGCAGTGTGTACATAACATTTTGCTTTATCTGGCTCAAACACGTGTTGTGCATTACGAAAACCTCCCCATGCGAGAGTATACCGCAGCTGGTAATTTTTGTCAACAACTAAGTCACGTAACGGTCGCATTGTAAGAAAAAAGACCTACTAAACTTTACGACGTGCTGATACTACACGATAAATCACACTCTGGATTCTAATAACAAACTATCCAGAAGACTGAAAAGTCATTCTTCACACACTTATTCTTCTGATCTTATTCCCTCATGGAAAAACAGTCAATACAAGGACCTAATTCCAGCTGCAGGAGTCTCCAAAGTAAAATGTGCCATAGTATCTTCTGGTTTCGATAAATTCTTTGATAGGATTAATGGTCAATACCTCAATCGGAGTATGTACGCGATGAGTTTCCCGCCTCGCATTGTTGTTGCTATAGGAAATGCAGTCATGAATAATTTAGCCAGATTCACATCGACGGACAAATTAGCCGACCAAACGAAGTTGCCAGCTACACTCAGCAGGAGTTCCCGATGTCTATGGCGCTCTTTTTTGTTGCAAAACCCCTGCTCGCCTCCCTGAAACAACGTTGTCATCAAGGCCTTGAAATCAATGGACAGTAAATAGTGTGTCAGATGTACGCCGATGGCGCTGCCTTCCTGGTTACGTACTGTGGTCGACACCGCCCTGCAGATAATAACAAAATACGACAAGGTACCCGTCGCCAAGTTAACAGGAAAAAGTACGGGATTCTTAACATCGGCCACCGAATAGGGGTGAAAACTAAAGGACAGCTGAATGAGCTTGCCAATCTAAAATGTCTCGGCATTGACCTTAAACGTAGTATACGGCACTCGGTCGCGGCAATTTACCGCAAACTACTAACTAGCATACGCGCCTGTGTGCGACAAAAGAGCCTTAGACGGTCGAATGCACTTCAACCAGTAGCAGTAGCAAATGTATACATCACCGTGAAAATCAACTATACTACACAAATTTTACCATTACCTCCGAACACGGCCGAAAGAATGATATCTGAGATGGGTCACTTTGTGAGCAATGGAGGCACCTCCAAGGTAAAGTACGACACACTGACTCTAGCTACAAAAAAACGATGGCTTCACCCTTATTGATGTTAACAAAAGCGCTCAAGCATTATCCATCTGTAATACGTACAAGATGAGGGAAAACGTGACTACAAGCCTGGCGTCACACCTCCTTAACGAAATAGCACTGCCTGACCTTCATGCTCCGATTTATGTACGGCGTATTCCCAAGAGATTGCACCACTTTAAATTGTTTTTAATAGAGTACAGTTATATACAAATGAAGCTAGCGAAAAGAATATACAAGCACCTGATGACATTTAAGCGGAGAAACATAGAAGAATAACGTAGCACACCTAACTGGAACACAATATGGGCAAATATCCATTATCCGAACTAGCCTTCATTCGTAAGAGCGAAGTGGTGCTATGCAGTACTCAGAAAAATCCCAGTCAACGCAAGACTGTACACTATTCACACGGTGGGCACGCCAGTGTGTACTATATGTAATTTACTGGACACAGAGGAACATCGTTTCGCGGGGGACAGAGCAAACTATGAAATTGTAGTAGACAGAAGATAGCAAAGGTCAGCAGAACCACGCCTTACTTAAAAACATCTAAGGATTTTCTAAACCCTGACGACACTCCTTTCCCAGTCACGAAACGAAATGCAATTACCTGGTTGAAAAGACAAAACAATACCGTCTTAACAAAAGTAGTATTTCGACACACTTATCGTTTCTTTATGAATTTTGTGTTATGTTATCATCATTATTAAAGAAGACAAGTTTACAGAACGTCAAATAATTAAAAAAAGTTTTTAGTTTCTCTATAAGGAAGAAGACTGTCTTAGTCATGAAGCTAATGTCAACTGCTAAATGACCACCTTTCCTTTTATTTTACTCAATACGAAGAGGAGATACAATTAAAAAAGAAGTGGGTGGGATACCTGACTCTCACTCCGGAGGCTCGGGTTCCATTACCGGTACTGGAACATACATTTTATGTCCCGAGTTTTGGCACTTCTCTAGGCCGCTTCTCGTCTTCGAAGTCTTGCGACTCTAGGTTTCAAGCATCAGGAGAGAAAAAGACAAGAAAAGCAGACACCGTGTTTACATCAATGGTGGGGCCGTAATGAAGATAAAAGTGACGGTGGTCGGGTTTTGAACGGCTGATGCGTCGATCTTACGCAGCTTGTTAGCTCAACCGGTTGGAGCGTCGTGATAATAGCCCGAAGATCGTGAGTTCGATCCTCTCCCCCATCCCCCCCTCCCCACCTCCAACGGACCATTTCACTTTTCTCTGCTGAAAAGGCAATGCTTCCTCTAGCGAGACCTCGTTTCGAATCTCGTTGGAGCAGCACTGCAGTTTGTGAATCTTTTTCTCGTTTTCTGTGTTCGATCTGGAAACACACAAAAAGAAAATTCAGTAACTAAATCTTGAGACAAGTTCTGTATCGTAAGCCATCTCACAACCACTTAACACACTATAGGAATTATGCAGAAGCTGTTTCAGAAATACAGAGTTACGTCACAAGAAAGGTTCAGAAAAGGCTACAAAGGACCATTAATGACGGTGACTTGTGTGTTGTTTGTCATAACGGGAATCGCCATCCGAGACGAACGCTACAGCAGCGATGAACATACTGAGGTTTATCTGGAGGTGAAAAACGTGTTGAATAGCAGAACACACAAAGCGAAATTCAGTAACTAAATCTTGAGACAAGTTCTGCATCGTAAGCCATCTCATAACCACCATATAACACACTATAGGATTATGCAGAAGCTTTTGCATATCTTTCTTTTGGTATCTGTATCAGAAGAGATACATTTTCGTTGTAAACATACATTTTGATTACTGTGTGATTACTTGAATCAATTCATAGGTGCGACTGAAACTAAAAGGTTTCTTCCACTTCATTAAACTTTCGTCGTAAGTCAGATACGATAAGTGTATAATTCTACTGCATTTTCTGATACATTTCAATCATAATAAAAGAAGATATGCTGCAAAGATTCCAAAGATAATTGCCACATGAGTAACTTGGCCATCACTGTGCCGAAATTTTATGGCACTTGCTTTCGCATCTAAATCTCTCCCGCACGCGGCATCTCCAAAGAAAGCAGATATGATAAAACATTGCAGAATACTTACTATGTCAATTTCAGATAGCTTAACTTCTTCACAACTCTGGTCATGGAATTCAAAGTCAGATGGACTGCCTGCATTTCCGTTGCAGACGCACTGCGCGGCTTTCATTCGGTATCTCATGTCTTTTTCATGGATAATGTATGACATTACAGACTGTAACATACCATTTCGCAAAAGTTTCGTACGTGATTGGTAGACTGGGGTAGTGGTTAGGTCGATCAATTTCTTACCTACAAGGGGTTCCGAATCCTGTCAGTTCCATGAATTTTAGTTTCTGTTAAGACTATTAGTTCAGGAGGAGAACGACAATTATTAAGTATTCATAATTTGTATGTATTACACCTATCTTACTCCACTTCTTTTCTTTATCTATTGTGAATGCTGCCCGATATTAAAAGGAACTGGTATCTCTTTTGTGCATTCGTCTGCATTGGTGACCTGCCTGCATGTAAATAAAGAAAACGCAAATTAATACCATGCATTTTCTCGGCGTATAAACTAATTACTCTTTCTTTGATGCCTTCATCGGCATTGACGTCACCTGCCACGTCAGAAAAGAAATTAGCTTCACGTTTGTCTCCGTCTCTTTGATCACTGGTTGTAGAATAATTCAATATCAAGAGCTTATTGAGCAACTGGAAAAAGTAAAAATCTGCTCCTCATTCTTAAGAAAATTAAGATAAGGAAGAGGTAAAAAAGAATTTTCTCGAAGAAAATAAAAACGTTCATTCGTCACAAACAATTTTTCCCTAATAACTGAATAATTTCAGTACCGTGTCCGTTCTCCGTCCTCCTGTGCAACTATATATGACCGCTGGGGAATATAAGCAAACAGTTTCCGTGTGAATTTGTTATTCTGTAACAACTCTTCCAGTGCAACATCATCTGCGTCGGACAGCGGTGTGTCAGTTGTTGGTACTGGTGTTCTGCACCTAATATTTTTTCCCATTCTGTCCATACGTGCTGTATGGGACTGAGGTCAGCATCTTTGGATGTTCCGTCCAGTAGTTCGTCGTCTTCGTTCATTTGAAGCCTGTGTTTTACACAGTTCGCTGTACGGATAGAAGAACGGCCATGTTGGAAGGTTATGAAGTTCTCTGACGAACAGAAGGAAGCATTTTGTTCTCCAGTATTTCGTATTAGTAACGAGTAGAAAAAGGACTGCCAAGTTGCCACAGAACGCCACAACTATTTGCTAAGAACTAAACATTTTCCTATATTTGGGCCACTTTTTCTAAAATTGACCAAGAACCATCAAAGGATTCCTTCAATCATGCGTCTAGCAGCAGCAAACAGGTAAAAGTAATGGCGATAATGGCAGAAATAACCAAAATGTTTGGTAACTTCGTACTCTTGAATGGTATTTTTAGATCTAACAAGTTTCATGAAACAGTGAAAATTTGAAAAAGGCTTCAAATCAAGATATAATGGATAAATGTTTCTTACTATCCCGCCGACAAGAGACTAGCATAATTTCCGTGTCAGAAGCCAGTTGATAACTAACCAGTTAAAAGAGAACGTAATTTTTTCATCGTGCTTAAGCGCTTCGTACGTTGCGACACGTTCACTAATGTAGCAAATGTGGGTTTCAGCGGTCTGGTGATTGATCCTACTGTCTTAGCTGTAGTGAACAGGGTTGATTTCCACTTCCGTAAGGTATGTTAAACACACTCGAACAGATCTCCTCACCTCTAGTAAAGCCAAGTGAAGAATGTCAGGTTGCAGCATAGTTCAGAATCCTCATCATGTCGCTTCGCTACCAAAAGAGGCAGAATAGGTTGGGCCATACCAGAGGGAGAAGTCGCGGAAAACAGAAACTCTGTCATATGAATGTCTCTAATGACCGAAACAACAGACACCACAGATACATATAACTGATTGGCCTAGATTGGTAATGGATCCACCATGTTCAGTGCGGACGCACCAGGACGTGTGACCTGCGATAATCTCACAGTAACGAGTAAGGAGGAAATGTAAGAGGGACTGCAGACAGGTGGCGCCGTGAGATATATCGCGGTAGTCCGCGCATTTTAGGTAAGCACTGTGTCCCGGATCAGGCCGTGATTAACGAGACTGCCTGGTAAGCAGGATATCTCGGGCTGCAATCCCGGTCCAGCACACATTTTCGCTAGTCGCCGAAGATGCCGTACGAAGTCCTGATGCAGCTGAAAACAATAATCCCTTCCCTTTACATTCTTTTGCCTTCTCGTTTTGCATTTAAATAGAAACTCTTCGGTTGTGACGATTTTACACTAGAAACTATATTTTATTTAATGAGCCAATGTTCAGTTAACGTCACAGGGTTCTTCTTTTATTTGAACTTGACACCTTGAAAAATATGGTGCTGGACTGGGATTCGTATTAAGACCTCCTCTTCCGTGGTATCTGACACATACATACATACATACATAAGGATGTAGTTCGATCACTTAAGTGTTTTCTGCAAGACAGCAAGAACTCCTCTAGGTCTCTACGAACGACACATATGTAGTGTTGAGTGGTACTTAAGTAAATAAATTAGTGAAATCAAAGTGAAGTAGAAATTAGAATATAAACGAAAAACTTGGTTTAGTTTAGAGAGTTACATACTGGCAAACAGCGGGCACAACAGCAGAGCATAAAAGACAATGACCATGAAGTCAGCAAGTACCACATAAGCGGACGCTGTCGATTCAGCCGTCAGGGCATCGCCCGACCGCCTCACGTGTTTCTCAGTTGTCACATGTGATCAAAGGCCTTCGCCTACATTCCAAGAGCCAATGACCGACGTTAAGAAGATTCTTCGAGAAGCTTTTCAACGTGACAGAAGAGGCAATGACCGTGAAGTCGTTCACCTCCAGTAAACTGAAGTGAATAAATACGCGAGATGCAGTGGGCCCGACAGACGAGAGACGAAGGAAGAAGAGAAGAGTAGCAGTAGTTTTCAGTCACTTTCGGTGCTGAAGACCGTCATGCAAGAAGAGACTACATCATACACAGACGCACCAAGCCCGCCGCTGTAATGGAATAGCAAGCAGCAGCCTCGGCGCCAGAAGACAGAAGTTAAAAGGTATTTGAAATCTGATTTTTACGCACACAGAACAAAATGGTTCAAATGGCTCTGAGCACTATGGGACTTAACATCTGAGGTCATCAGTCCCCTAGAACTTAGAACTATTTAAACCTAACTAACCTAAGGACATGGCTCTGAGCACTATGGGACTTAACTTCTAAGGTCATCGGTCCCCTAGAACTTAGAACTACTTAAACCTAACTAACCTAAGGACATCACACACATCCATGCCCGAGGCAGGATTCGAACCTGCGACCGTAGCGGCCGCGCGGTTCCAGACTGTAGCGCCTTTAACCGCTTGGCCACCACGGCCGGCTAACCTAAGGACATCACACACATCCATGCCCGAGGCAGGATTCAAACCTGCGACCGTAGCGGTCGCGCGGTTCCAGACTGTGGCGTCTAGAACAGTTTGTGATTAATAATTTCAATTTTTAACGTATCTTCATGTGCTTTCAACGGTAACGATAGTTGCCCTTATATCTAGTCAAACATGCACACCTCTCACTACTGGTGAACCAATAGATAAAGGATAGAAAGCAGTAGCGGTAGGTGCCGGATTCTACTGCTGGCCAGGCAAAAGAATTGTATCTTCATAATCACTGGTGATACGATGTTAGTTTAGAGTTTTACATAAAGCGCTTGCCACTGTTAATCTCGCCGCTTTTAACCTGCTTAGTTCAACATAAAAATTATGACAAGCCACTCGTATGAGGAGCAATGTTCCACACTGTGGGAAAACCATTTGAAGAGCAAAAATACTTCGAATCGTCATATAACTTTGGATGTCTAGATACTGTCTCAAAATCTCTTGTTTATAACAATATTTAGTTTTGCTTAAAGATGGCTAGAATGACTAAAGTGACGTAGTTACTTAACTCAAATTTTCATGAGTCTGGTAGTGGTTTTGAATTGTCACTTATTACAATAATATTCAGTGCACAAAAGTTAATGACTGATCTCTAATGACTCAATTCCTAGAATTTACAGTATCATGGTGAAAGGGTTCTATAGTCCCCTTCCATTATCACTTTCTTTGCTTTACAGTGCACTTTGCATCCTACAGAACAAAATTCGTACCAGAGAAGACTGAGCTATGATTCAACCTAGTCGCAGCCTGTTTCTTTCTACGATTTTCAAGCACCATATGGCTGTTATGTCCTGTCTTTTCAGACTTGAAAATACATCTATAGCTCCATTATACGTCTTCCATGTTTTTGTATGTAACCCAATTCAAGACTGTGACTCCACAAAATGTTTTTCCCTTGTGGTCCTATTCCAAAACTCTCTGGCATGCGTGAGTGAATGAATGTGTGTGTGTTTTATTTTGCTGCACGGTGATTTAGTCTGCTGCAGAGAATCAGCCGTAGTCTTACAGAATGGCCAAGCTTTGCAGTTTTCAGGTAGGAAAAGTATTTTGTTCCATTTGTGTGAAAGTTACCGGTGTTAAGTTGGTGGTCGAAGCCTCATCTCAGGGTTTTCCTGGCCACGGTGTTATGTGATAAGGGCAGTATGCATCCAGCTCTCTGATGTTCTGCAGCCGAGGTCACTTCGAAGAATGGTGAGTTGGTTTAACCGCGTGGCGCTTTGTCTCATAGCGAGAGGGGAGCTTTTTGTAACGCAGACTCACTGCTCCTTGGGCAGCTTTTGGTCTCGCGTTTTGTCTGATAAGTATTGTTTTGCTGGGTCGCAGCAAGGAGTGAAAGGCTTTCGCAGACTTCCAGTTTTATTCCTAATGCAGACTTTGGTCAGTAAGAAGAACGTTGCACAAAGGTGTTGCATATGTTGAAGCCATGTCATGTAGGATGTGTGCCCCCGATTCCGTGTGAATGTTTGTGTGACTGCGACTGCGTATGTATACATTCAAATCTTTCCCGAATTTTGGTATTTTTTGCCTCTTTGTGAATTTTCTTTGTTTCATTACTGTATGTCCATGGAAAACCATCCACGTGGGTTAATTTTAGTGTTTGTTGGCCCTCTGCCATTACCCTTTGCCTATTAAAATGTGTCCTCTGTAAAATGTTAATTGTTCGCTGCTGCGTGGTTTAATGTTACTAAAATCTGGCCACGGTACGTAGAAATTGTCTCTCCACGAACCACGTAGTCACACGAGTTAACTGTGAACCTAACTTTCCTATGGCCCCCTTCCTATGTCCTAGAGTTTACTTATTTCTCTGATTTTGGAATATTAAATATTTCCTGTCCGGATTATTCAATTGTACTTGTGGTTTATCATTTAATGCTAAGAGCATAAGCGTGTATGTGTGGCCCTCGCTGCAGCTGTTTCTCCAAACCGAGGTTCAACTTTAAAAGCAACCGTGATATTGAGATTTACCTCTTTACGTAATCATTTCTCAACACAGCAGAACAAACCTCCTAGCTTCGTTGCATGTTAGTCTTGGGACACTCCTTGCTCGTCTTTGAGTGAATGTGGGTCTGAATGAATTAAACCTTTCCCGTCGCCCTCTAATTACGACCGCGATTCCAAATTAAGAGATTCTGTTGTGAATCGTGTAGCGTTTCTCAACAGTCGTACGTAGTTACCAGTTATATAGATGTCTTATATCAATATCTTAAGAAATAAATAATTTTGTTTCAAGTCTCATCCAGTGTACCGATGTTACGTCTCCTTTACCTACCCCACTTACCTAGTAGCTTCCTTGTTAGCTCATCCATAGCGTTCCCATACGCACTCGTCCAATAATTAGCATTCCCTCTTTATTTAAAACTAATTCTTTAGCATAGATCTTGTTTTCAGGAATGTTGCCGAAAGCTACTCTTATTCACAGTGTTCACAAACTTTTTAATTGATTTTAATATTTGATCAATGTGAACAATCCCATTTTTTGGGAGTATCAATACAATGAACGTTCTCTTATGAGTTTTTTCTTGTTTGTCGTGTGGCTAGAGTTGGCGGCGACCCACTCTTTCTCTTTGATTTTAATGTCAGATAGTATTTCCATTTGCGTGTGGCTCTTTTAGCCATCAGGATATAGCTCAGGGCTCCACTCATTTCATAAACACCACTTAAGTGCACGTCACTTACAATGGTGGTGATTCAGATCTGGAATTATTACTTTAAGGAACAGTACTCTGTAGTGATCTAGTGTGGTATCCATTTTGTATTGTCAGACGACAGTGCTGCACGAAGATATCAGATTACTTGCCCGACAGGCACGTTATGTGGGCTGCATTCAAATCAGGCGAAACACAGTTGATGTAACTCAGAAACTTTTTAAGTATGATAGTACCTTGACTCAAGAAGCGGACTCATTTGTAGCAGGTCAGTTATCGAAAAGGAGACTACAACAACGTCTGTAGCACGGTCGACCGTCAGCAAGACGATCTTTGGCTCTACGTTTGGGTGGAGGACACCCTCCCGTAAGAGGATACGCTTAGCAGGTAGCAGGAGCCATGTCTCTCAGACAAGTCCGAGTGTTGCAGACAGTAGCTTCTCCATGCCTCCGCGGAGCGGCTGATTTCATTCACTTCACAGTGAACATGTTCTTCGCTGTTTCAGTTACTGTGAGTAAAATGACTAACATTATACTACGTCACAAAGGTTACGCTCCCAGACTCCAAAAATGGTATAACACGATGGACATACAACATTAAGAATGTTGTTGTTGTTGTTGTTGTGGTCTTCAGTCCTGAGACTGGTTTGATGCAGCTCTCCATGCTACTCTATCCTGTGCAAGCTTCTTCATCTCCCAGTACCTACTGCAGCCTACATCCTTCTGAATCTGCTTAGTGTATTCATCTCTTGGTCTCCCTCTACGATTTTTACCCTCCACGCTGCCCTCCAATACTAAATTGGTGATCCCTTGATGCCTCAGAACATGTTCTACTAACAGATCCCTTCTTCTGGTCAAGTTGTGCCACAAACTTCTCTTCTCCCCAATCCTATTCAATACTTCCTCATTAGTTATGTGATCTACCCATCTAATCTTCAGCATTCTTCTGTAGCACCACATTTCGAAAGCTTCTATTCTCTTTTTGTCCAAACTATTTATCGTCTATGTTTCACTTCCATACATGGCTACACTCCATACAAATACTTTCAGAAATGACTTCCTGAAACTTAAATCTATACTCGATGTTAACAAATTTCTCTTCTTGAGAAACGCTTTCCTTGCCGTTGCCAGTCTACATCTTATATCCTCTCTACTTCGACCATCATCAGTTATTTTGCTCCCCAAATAGCAAAACTCCTTTACTACTTTAAGTGTCTCATTTCCTAATCTAATTCCCTCAGCATCACCCGACTTAATTCGACTACATTCCATTATCCTCGTTTTGCTTTTGTTGATGTTCATCTTATATCCTCCTTTCAAGACACTGTCCATTCCATTCAACTGCTCTTCCAAGTCCTTTACTGTCTCTGACAGAATTACAATGTCATTGGCAAAGCTCAAAGTTTTTATTTCTTCTCAATGGATTTTAATACCAACTCCGAATTTTTCTTTTGTTTCCTTTACTGCTTGCCCAATATAAAGATTGAATAACATCGGAGAGAGGCTACAACCCTGTCTTACCCCCTTCCCAACCACTGCTTCCCTTTCATGTCCCTCGACTCTTATAACTGCCATCTGCTCTCTGTACAAACTGTAAAAAGCCTTTCGCTCCCTGTATTTTACCCCTGCCACCTTTAGAATTTGAAAGAGAGTATTCCAGTCAACATTATCAAAAGCTCTCTCTAAGTCTACAAATGCTAGAAACGTAGGTTTGCCTTTCCTTAATCTTTCTTCTAAGATAAGTCGTAGGGTCATTATTGCCTCACGTGTTCCAGTTTTTTTTTACGGAATCCAAACTGATCTTTCCGAGGTCGGCTTCTACTAGTTTTTCCATTCGTCTGTAAAGAATTCGTGTTAGGATTTGGCAGCTGTGGCTTATTAAACTGATAGTTCGGTAATTTTCACATCTGTCAACACCTGCTTTCTTTGGGAATAGAATTATTATATTCTTCATGGAGGCTGAGCGTATTTCGCCTCTTTCATACATCTTGCTCACCAGATGGTAGAGTTTTGACAGGACTGTCTCTCCCAAGGCCTTCAGTAGTTCCAATGGAATGTTGTCTACTCCGAGGGCCTTGTTCCGACTCAGGTCTTTCAGTGCTCTGTCAAACTCTTCACGCAGTATCATATCTCCCATTTCATCTTCATCTACATCATCTCGCATTTCTATAATATTGTCCTCAAGTACATCGCCCTTGTATAGACCCTCTATATACTCCTTCCACCTTTCTGCTTTCCCTTCTTTGCTTAGAATTGGGTTTCCATCTGAGCTCTTGATGTTCATACAAGTGGTTCTCTTTTCTCCAAAGGTCTCTTTAATTTTCCTGTAGGCAGTATCTATCTTACCCCTAGTGAGATAAGCCTCTACATCCTTACATTTGTCCTCTAGCCATCCCTGCTTAGCCATTTTGCACTTCCTGTCGATCTCATTTTTGAGACGTTTGTATTCCTTTTTGCCTGCTTTATTTACTGCATTTTTATATTTTCTCCTTTCATCAATTAAATTCAATATTTCTTCTGTTACCCAAGGATTTCTACTAGCCCTCGTCTTTTTACATACTTGACCCTCTGCTGCCTTCACTACTTCATCCCTCAAAGCTACCCATTCTTCTTCTATTGTACGTCTTTCCCCCATTCCTGTCAATTGTTCCCTTATGCTCTCCCTGAAACTCTGTACAACCTCTGGTTTAGTCAGTTTATCCAGGTCCCATCTCCTTAAATTCCCACCTTTTTGCAGTTTCTTCAGTTTTAATCTACAGGTCATAATCAATAGATTGTGGTCAGAGTCCACATCTGCCCCTGGAAATGTGTTACAATTTAAAATCTGATTCCTAAATCTCTGTCTTACTATTACATAATCTATCTGATACCTTTTAGTATCTCCAGGGTTCTTCCATGTATACAACCTTATTTCATGATTCTTGAACCAAGTGTTAGCTATGATTAAGTTGTGCTCTGTGCAAAATTCTACCAGGCGGCTTCCTCTTTCATTTCTTAGCCCCAATCCTTATTCACCTACTACGTTTCCTTCTCTCCTTTTTCCTACACTCGAATTCCAGTCACCCATGACTATTAAATTTTCGTCTCCCTTCACTATCAGAATAATTTCTTTTATTTCATCATACATTTCTTCAATTTCTTTGTCATCTGCAGAGCTAGTTGGCATATAAACTTGTACTGCTGAATGCATATCAGACACATATATGCTCGATTGTCAAGACGACAACCGCGCAGAAACAGCTCGTGATAAAATTCGAAGGCAAAAGATGGTTTGTTATCTGTATAAGAAAGCCAAAGAGTACACCAGGTTTTGCTGAAACGTAATTCCTCCGAATTTTCTATGAGAAAATGCGTAAAGCAATTTCAATAGAACAAGCGTTCTTAATATTATACGGCCTTATTCTTGGTGTCCACATATTTTCAGTCCTCCAGTGGCAGAGGGCTTTTAGTTGTAGTGTGTAACATGGAAGTATGTAACGTAACTATGTCAATGCTTGATAAACAGCGTGGTCTGATCGGCGAATTAGAGCAGTTCGTTCGCATGTAGAGTGTCTTCCATACCGTTGTGGCTTAACCCCATCCATTTTTCATCTCTTTCGGAAACACGCAGAGTACCTTCGAGAATTCGTTTTGATAGGGATGAACCAACGCAAGCTGAGGTGAGGTTGTGGTTCTCTCAAAACCGTGAAACACTCTACACTGACAGTACCAATAAACTCGTCTCTTGTTGAATGAAATGTGTTCGTTGCCTGAGTGACTATGTAGAGAAATAAACATGCAGTCATAAAGCATAAAGTTGTAAAATATTATTTACGTTCATCTATTTAAAAAGTTGGACAGGAGCAGAAATGATTAGCCAGTAGGTTAATACAACATACAGAAGGTTTACTTAACTTGTATTGCTCCAAGTGTAGGAAAAGTCATTACAACTAATGCAACAAGAAGCAGAGTCCTACAGTCAGAGTGTCAACAAGTATGAGGCCCACTGCAGTAAATCACCAGATACCTGATTGACTGCTGTTGGTGTCTGAAGGAAAGGAATGGAACTCCATTGCCAGCATAAGACGACAGTGGTGTGGTATCGTTATGTGATGTCACACTTTTTGGCAATGGCAGGGCCGTTAGTCCCAATAAAATGACGATAAACAGGTAACCTGATTAAATAGAGAAATATTGCTTACGGTGACTGTCGGACCTGCTATCCCAACTTTGAGGGAATGCTGAAACATAGTGCCTTTGAGTTTTTTATGTAGAAACTTGTTAATGAACCAGTTGTTAAATGCGACCTACATCTTTTTTCTTAATAGCTACGTATTTATATCTCAACATTGGCTCTCTGGCGTCAAATTTCTCCCAGTGAGGAACCAGTCTGTGGGTACTGTCACTGTAGAATGTTTGTTTGGCGTTTTTCATGGAGGCATAACCTCACTTCTTCTTGCATCGCTTCATCACTACCAAAGTGCTCGAAGATGTTCTTCAAATTTTGCAAACAGATGAAAATCGGATGGGGCCAAGTCGGGATATTACAGAAGATGATCGGTGAGAGTTAACCCAGGGTACCGCATTGTTACAGATGTCGTGGCAGTCGTGTGTGGACTGACACTGTCATGCCGAAGGAAAGTATCCTCCTAGAGTGGATGAACTCTTTGAATTCCATACTAGATTACAGCATGCGGTTTCTCATGCACAGACACAGTTACGTTGCACCCTACGATGTTACACGCTACAAGTCAGATACCCGTAATTGTGGTAATGTGCTGCAAATATACAGGGTGAGTCACCTAACATTACCGCTGGATATATTTCGTAAACCACATCAAATACTGACGAACCGATTCCACAGACCGAACGTGAGGAGAGGGGCTAGTGTAATTGTTCAATGCAAACCACAAAAAAAAAAAAAAATGCACGGAAGTATGTTTCTTAACACAAACCTACGTTTTTTTTTAATGGAACCCCGTTAGCTTTGTTAGCACATCTGAACATATAAACAAATACGTAATCAGTGCCGTTTGCTGCATTGTAAAATGTTAATTACATCCGGAGATATTGTAACCTAAAGTTGACGCTTTAGTACCACTCCTCCGCTGTTCGATCGTGTGTATCGGAGAGCATCGAATTACGTAGGGATCCAAAGGGAACGGTGATGGACCTTAGGTACAGAAGAGACTGGAACAGCACATTACGTCCACATGCTAACACCTTTTATTGATGTTTTTCACTGACGCACATGTACATTACCATGAGGGGTGAGGTACACGTGCACACGTGGTTTCCGTTTTCAATTACGGAGTGGAATAGAGTGAGTCCCGACATGTCAGGCCAATAGATGTTCAATGTGGTGGCCATAATTTGCTGCACACAATTGCAATCTCTAGCGTAATGAATGTCGTACACGCCGCAGTACATCCTGTGTAATGCAATTGTGTGCAGCAAATGGTGGCCACCATATTGAACAGCTATTGGCCTGACATGTCGGGACACACTCTATTCCACTCCGTAATTGAAAACGGAAACCACGTGTGTACGTGTACCTCACCCCTCATGGTAATGTACATGTGCATAGGTGAAAAAGACCAATAAAAAGGTGTTAGCATGTGAACGTAATGTGCTATTCCAGTTTCTTCTGTACCTAAGGTCCATCACCATCCATAGACTTGTCAGTCTATGTGATTGCCGTAAGCTTAGTGACAGTGCATCCCAATTTGTTATAAAATATAGCACTGAAGATGGTCACTCAGTGACAGAAAATCGATTTTGCAATAGAAAAAATATACGACCAATGCTGTCTCTTTTTTCAAGTATAAAGAGATATATGCTAAAGAGTGGTGTGGCAGCTGTCATCGTAGCAAAGCTGGACAGGAGCAGACATTATCAGTGAACAACTTCATGGAGCATACAAAATGATTACTTAAATTTTGTATCTCCAAGGAGATGAAGACCAATTACAAATAATGCAGCAAGAAACAAGAGTCCAGCGATTACATTGTGAACAAGGATGAGGGTCTCTGAAGGCCAAACGAGAAGTGCTCGTAGTGCAAAGTCACTGGAAGCGTGGCGCAGCAAGCGTGCACCACTGGATCCGCCGGATCACACACGATTGCTATCGGTTTCTGGTGGACACTTGCATTTTGTTGCCATCTTTGAGATGCCAACGGGTAGTATCGATACGTGGTACCACAAAACCCATTCGTTTCGAATGAATAAAGAGAATGGGAGATCACCATGCAAGGAATCTTAAATCCTCCTCCAGGGTGCTGCGTCATCGTGGGTCCAACCGGCAGTATACACTCCGTAAACATTTAGCGTCACCATACAGCTATACGTGAACAACGTCACATACACTCTAAGACAAAAAAGAAGGAAAAAACATACGGCGCTCCACGAAGGAATTACTTGAGTGGAATGGACGATCACATGATTTAAAATTTCATAAAAACTGGATGATATGCTCAAGAGTAAGTATTTTCCAAATTGAGTAGGTTACTAACGCATTGGTTCACCTTTGGCCCTTACGAAAGCAGTTATTCGGCTTGGGATTGACTGAGTTTTTGTATGTCGTCCTGAGGGATATCGTGACAAATTCTGCCCAATTCGGGCATCAGATTGTCGAAATCCCGAGATGGTTGGAATTTGCTACATAATGCCCTAAATTTTGTCAGCTTCGAAGAGATCTAGTAACCTTGCTGGAAAAGGTAGGGTTTGAAAAGCACGAATACAAGCAGTAGAAATTCTCGCCACGTGTGTCCGGGCGCTATCTTACTGAAATGTAAACGCAGGAAGATTGCCACGAAGAGCAAAAGGACGGAGCATAAAATATTGTCTATTTACCACTGTCTTTTAAGGATGAGTGGATGACAACCATAGGGTCTTGCCATGAAATGAAATGACACCCCAGACCATCTCTTACAGTCTTCTGGTTGTATGGCAAGCAGCCCTCAAGTTGATATCCCACCGCTGTCCTGGGTGACTCCAGACACGTCCTCTCTGCTTATCAGATCTCAATTCAAAGTACGAGTCATTACTGAAGATAATTCTTCTTCAGTCAGTGAGAGTCCAGGCTGTGTCTGGAAACGCCCCAAGCAGTGGTGCTATGCCAAACTGACTGTCGCAAACGTAAATAACGGTCGGGGTACTATTACTTTTCACGGCAGCCTTACAGAAAAGCGGTACGTTGATTCTGCGCCCCATTTGCTTTCCCTTCAAGACAAGCTATCCTGAGTTTTCATTTTAGCAAAATAATGCCCTTCCACACATGGTGAGAGTTTTATTGCTTGTCTATGTTCTTACCTGGCCTACGAGGTCACCGAATCGCTTCCCAATTGAGATCGTTCGGAAAATTATGACAGGCAACTCCAACCGTTTCCGGGTCTTGACGGTCTACTACGCCAATTGAACAGAATTTCACGTGATGCACTGAGTAGGAGATCAAACAACTCTATCAATCGATGCCAAGCCGAATAACTCCCAACCTAAGGGACAGTAGTGGACCAATTCGTGATTGACAAGCTCAATATCTGAATCTCTTTCTCTCCAAACAAACATCCAACTTTCTGAAATTTTAATCACTTGTTCGTCTGTACATACGCATCACGTCTACTGATTTCTGTCCCGTTCGGAAAATGCCCTTGTGGTGAATTTTCTTTATCTTAGACTATATTATCGCTAGTGAAATCTTAATTAACAACAGACTAGCAAGTAGCGCTAGCTATGTACCTCTGTGGTTCGTCGAGGGAAAAAGTACAGTAGAATACCACTCCGGTCCAGAAGAAACGGAACACGTCGAACGACTAGAGACAGAACGTTCATATTCATAGGGAATGTACATTAGTAAGTTCTGCGTGTTCTTCAGACCACCTACCGAGAAAATCGATACCTCATCCGAATGGCATTGCATGACAGATCAGCGTCCTCCTGGGCTCTGGCGCAAAAGTGGAACAGTGTGACACATAATAAACTATCAGGGATGACAGTTAGTCGCCGTTTATTACGTCCACTTTTCCACCTATTTTTAACGAATGTGCAGACACATGCTAGACGGCGATGGTGTAAAGAAGACGTGACTGGAGGTGGGAACGGGACCAGATAGTGTTTTCGGACGAATCCTATTTCTTTGAGAATGATGGCCGCATTTTGGTTCGGCGCAGACAGAGGGGACTGCTTCACAGTGACTGCATTCGCACAAGATATGTAGCGCCAGCTCAAGGCCTTATGGTGTGGGATGCTATTGTGTACGATAAGAAATCACAGTTGATGCGTGTCCAGGGCACTGCGACGAGTGTGGCCTACGAGAATGACACCCTGCGACCCGTAGCCATACCCTTGTGGCACAACACCCCGGACGCCATTTTTCGGCAGGACAATGAGCGATCATATGTTTCTGCACGAACACGTCCCTTCTTGGTGTCACAGGATGTCAGCCGTTTGCCCAGGCCTGGCAGATCACCACGCTTGTCGTCAACAGAAAATTTGTGGGATATAGTGAAACGATAGGTGCAGCGCTGTGACACAGTGCCAACCAAAGCAGATGAACTTTGGAATCAGGTGGACGCAACATGGATGGCTATACCACAGGGCGCCATTCACGCCTTATACGCGTCGATGTCATCACATATGGAACAAGACATCAGGGCCCATGGCGGACCCTGCGTTTACTATGTAACAGGAAACGTGCTGAACCGAGGTGACTGAAATGCTAATCGATTCTGCGGAACTTGCTAATGAACATGTCGTGTGAATATGGACGTCCGATCTCTATTCCTTCAAGATCTTTTTTTTTCTGAACATGATTATTTGTTGGAGAGTCATTGCTACACATATGAGGACCGATATTATTGCGGTGTGGTTAAAAAGACATTTTCTATGAGTAGGAAGTAATGTACAGCCTGGATGTAAAACCGTGTACGTAGTATTGTTGAACACCCAAGTCCAGTTAGTCGTCGGCCAGTCTGAGGTGGTAACAGAAGCCAGCAAAAGAAATCTGAAGCTTTAAATTTCACTTTTAAGAAATCATTCACGCTACACGGCCTTACAGACTTACTGTCGTTCGACTGTCGCACATCCTCCCGCATACTGGACAAAGAAATAAACATTCCCGCCACAGAGAGGCATTTGAAAATGAATAAGTTACCATGTCGAGATGGAGTCCCAGTTGGTTTTACCTATAGTACTCTCCGATATTAGTCCCTTACTTATGTCGCCCAGCGTAAAGACCCAAGAGAGTGAAAGACATCTTACGTGACTTCTGTAAAAGAAGGGACCTGTGATACTTAATATCGGTCTGCTACTGAAATCCTGAACACATTCTGAGTTCGAATACAGTAAATTTCCTTGAGACAGAAAATCCTCTTTCTAAAAATCAGCACGCATTTCGAAAGCACTGATCGTGTGAAACTCAGCTTGCCCTTTCCTCACATGATATGATACAAACCATGGATGGAGGGCAACAGACAAAATACAGATCCTAAGATTCCCCGAAAGCGTTTCAAACGGTGCCCCATTGCCGAGTGTTCACGAAGGTGCAAGCTACGGAACAAGTTCCAAGAAATGTGTGAGACTCATATATCTTTTAGTAACAGAACCCAGCACGTTGACCTCGATCGCGTGTATTCATCAGAGACAAGGGCAACGTCGGGAGCGCCCCAAGGTAGTGTGGTAGGACCACCCTTATTTTCTACGTACAGGGTGGTCCGTTGATAGTGACCGGGCCAAATATCTCACGAAATAAGCATAAAACTCGTCTAGCCTAAAGGAGGAAACCAGATGGCGCTATGGTTGGCCCGCTACGTGGCACTGCCATAGGTCAAACGGATCTCAACTGCGATTTTTTAAAATAAGAACCCCCATTTTTATCACATATTCGTGTAGCACGTAAAGAAATATGAATGTTTTAGCTGGACCAGTTTTTTCGCTTTGTGATAGATGGCGCTGTATTAGTCACAAACGTACGTGGTATCACGTAACATTTCGCCAGTGTGGACGGTATTTGCTTCGCGATACATTACCCGTGTTAAAATGGACCGCTTTCCAATTGCGGAAAGGGTCGATATCGTGTTGTTGTATGGCTATTGTGATCAAAATGCCCAACGGGTGTGTGCTATGTATGCTGCTCGGTATCCTGGACGACATCATCCAAGTGTCCGAACCATTCGCCGGATAGTTACGTTAATTAAGGAAACAGGAAGTATTCAGCCACATGTGAAACGTCAACCACGACCTGCAACAAATGATGATGCCCAAGTAGGTGTTTTAGCTGCTGTCGCGGCTAATCCGCACATCAGTGGCAGTCAAATTGCGCGAGAATCGGGAATCTCAAAAACGTCGGTGTTGAGAATGCTACATCAACATCGATTGCACCCGTATCATATTTCTATGCACCGGAAATTGCATGGCGACGAATTTGAACGTCGTGTACAGTTCTGCCACTGGGCACAAGAGAAATTACGTGACGATGACAGATTTTTTGCACGCCTTCTGTTTAGCGACGAAGCGTCATTCACCAACAGCGGTAACGTAAGCCGGCATAATATGCAGTATTGGGCAACTGGTAAATCCACGATGGCTGCGACAAGTGGAACATCAGCGACCTTGGCTGGTTAATGTATGGTGCGGCATTATGGGAGAAAGCATAATTGGCCCCCATTTTATCGATGGCAAGGTAAATGGTGCAATGTATGCTGATTTCCTACGTAATGTTCTACCGTTGTTACTACAAGATATTTCACTGCATGACCGAATAGCGATGTACTTCAAACATGATGGATGTCCGGCACATAGCTAGCATGCGGTTGAAGCGGTAATGAGTAGCATATTTCATGACAGGGGGATTGGTCGTCGTAGCACCATACCATGGCCTGCACGTTAACCGGTTGTGACGTCCCAGGATTTCTTTCTGTGGGGAAAGTTGAAGGATATTTGCTATCGTGATCCACCGACAACGCCTGACAACATGCGTCAGCGCATTGTCAATGCATGTGCGAACATTACGGAAGGCGAACTACTCGCTGTTGAGAGGAATGTCGTTACACGTATTGCCAAATGTATTAAGGCTGACGGACATCATTTTGAGCATCTACCAGCCGGAGTTGCCGAGTGGTTCTAGGCGGTTCAGTCTGGAACCGCGCAAGCGCTACGGTCGCAGGTTCAAATCCTGCCTCGGGCATGAATGTGTATGATGTCCTTAGTTTAGTTAGGTTTACGTAGTTCTAAGTTCTAGGGGACTGATGAACTAAGATGCTAAGACCCCTAGTGCTGAGCCATTTGAACCATTTCGAGTATTTATTGCATTAATGTGGTATTTACAGGTAATCACGTTGTAACAACATGCGTTCTCAGAAATGGTAAGTTCACATTGGAACAACCGAAATAAAACGTTCAAATGTACCAACGTTCTGTATTTTAATTTAAAAAACCTACCTGTTACCAAATGTTCGCATAAAATTGTGAGCCATTTGTTTATGACTAATACAACGCCATCTATCACAAAGTGAAAAAAGTGGTCCAACTAAAATATTAATATGTCTTTAAGTGCTACACGAATATGTAATAAAAATGGGGGTTCCGATTTAAAAAAAAAAAAAAAAAAAAAACGCAGTTGATATCCGTTTGACCTATGGCAGCGCCATCTAACGGTCCAACCTTAGCGCCATCTGGTTTCCCCCTTCAAACTAGACAAGTTTCGAAACTTCCTGGCAGATTAAAACTGTGTGCCCGACCGAGACTCGAACTTGGGACCTTTGCCTTTCGCGGGCAAGTGCTCTACCAACTGAGTTTGGAAGGTAGGAGACGAGGTACTGGCAGAAGTAAAGCTGTGAGTACCGGTCGTGAGTCGTGCTTCGGTAGCTTAGTTGGTAGAGCACTTGCCCGCGAAAGGCAAAGGTCCCAAGTTCGAGTCTCGGTCGGGCACACAGTTTTAATCTGCCAGGAAGTTTCATATCAGCGCACACTCCGCTGCAGAGTGAAAATCTCATTCTAGACAAGTTTCGTTCTTTGTAGTTTTTTCGTTTGACGCTCATTTCGTGAGATATTTGGCCTGGTCACGATCAATGGACCACCCTGTGTATATAAATGATATGACTGACAGAGTGAGCTGCAGTTTACGGCAAACTCAGGATTTCGCTGTGGTGTAGCAGAATGTATCGTCGTGACGACAGGAATTTACATGATACTTTTAATTTACAGTTGTTGTGGCAAATGAGAGCTCGCTCTAAATGCAGAAAAATATATGTTAGTGCAGATGAGTAGGAAAAACACTGCTGTAACATTCAAATTCAGGATTACCACGACGCTGCTTGCCACAGTCTCGTCGATTAAATATCTTAACGTAACGTTGTAAGGCTGTATGAAATGGAGTAAACGCGTCAGGTTGGTAGTGAGGAAGACAAATGATCGACGTTGGTATATTGGGAGCATTTTGAGAAAATGTAACTCGTCTATAAAGGTGAAGGCGTATATAACGCTAGTGCGAACCATTCTTGAGGAGTGTTCGAGTGTTTGGTTTCCCATCAGAACAGAGGCGTTAAACTATATTTGTTAACCGATTAGTTCGATCAGCACTAGAGAAATTTAGAATAGCAACATCTGAGACCAAGTGCAGAACGGTCCCAACGTAGATTCACCTTAACGACGACGAAGAAAAGACGCGAGCAATTAAGGCTCACACGGAGGCTTTTAAACAATTGTTTTTCCCTCCCCCTATCAGGGAGGAGAACAGGAAAGGCTATGAGTAGTAGTGGTACAAGGTACTCTCTGCCGTTAACCTTACGGTGGCTTGCGGAGTAGGTATAGAGTTGAGATGTAACTAGGCAGAATACTCGACTTAGTTATGGACCGTATGAAACTAGAGATGAAAAGCTTAATACAATATGTGGGAGGAAAACAATATCACTCTTAAAGAAGAATGGTAGGTAAACAAGACGCGGATATACAGGGTGTTACAAAAAGGTATGGCCAATCTTTCAGGAAACATTCCTCACACACAAAGAAAGAAAATATGTTATGTGGACATGTGTCCGGAAACGCTTACTTTCTATGTTAGAGCTCATTTTATTACTTCTCTTCAAATCACATTAATCATGGAATGGAAACGCACAGCAACAGAACGTACCAGCGTGACTTCAAACACTTTGTTACAGGAAATGTTCAAAATGTCCTCCGTTAGCGAGGATACATGCATCCACCCTCCGTCGCATGGAATCCCTGATGCGCTGATGCAGCCCTGGAGAATGGCGTATTGTATCACAGCCGTCCACAATACGAGCACGAAGAGTCTCTACATTTGGTACCGGGGTTGCGTAGACAAGAGCTTTCAAATACCCCCATAAATGAAAATCAAGAGGGTTGAGGTCAGGAGAGCGTGGAGGCCATGGAATTGGTCCGCCTCTACCAATCCATCGGTCACCGAATCTGTTGTTGAGGAGCGTACGAACACTTCGACTGAAATGTGCAGGAGCTCCATTGTGCATGGACCACATGTTGTTTCGTACTTGTAAAGGCACATGTTCTAGCAGCACAGGTAGAGTATCCCGTATGGAATCATGATAACGTGCTCTATTGAGCGTAGGTGGAAGCGTAGGTGGCGAAACTAAAATGGGCTCTAACTTGGAAATTAAGCGTTTCCGGACACATGTCCACATAACATCTTTTCTTTATTTGTGTGTGAGGAATGTTTCCTGAAAGTTCACTTTTTGTAACACCCTGTGGTTACATACACTCGCGAGAACACAAATTTTTGCTGTGTTACGAGTAAAGAAACCTTCTCTATACGTAAGAGCAAGGGCGCCGTTTGGATGTACATTTTGTCATTTGTCACTTACGCATCGATGGAGGAAGAGGGACAGAGAAAGGTAATGGCAGCCAGTCTGTTTGTCATGCTGATGCCGTTTTAATGGCGACCCGATGCCGATGATTTGGAAGCGATTGCTGTCTGCGCTGCAGGAGGGCACAGGCCGGCCACGCGTTGAAAGCGGCGGCGAATACTGTGCCCTGCGTGTGTGCGCCGGGGGCAGGTCAGCCGCGAGCTATTGACACCCGAGGCGGGTAGCCGGCACGACTCACACCCTGCGCCACATTCCAGCCTGCATCGTAAATCAGCAGGCGGCACCGAGTTGCATTGCATAACTTCACATCCGACCACAGCCCCTGTCCCCAGAGGACACACACACACACACACACACACACACACACACAAGCCATACGTGACCACACACGGGTTCTCGCGCTGAATGGAAGGGGGGAAGTAGGGAGCGAGTGATGACAAGGAGGAGTAGGTGAGGGTTGAGGATGGGGAGGGTGGGAAAGCGAATATCGATCCCACAGTGACACACATACACGACAGTTCAAAACAAGATGAAGCGCAATCAGCCCGCGCGCACGTACACACGGGGTACATCCATCTTTCTCAGCCGACGGGCGCCTCCCGCCTACGTCATTGCGTAGGCCGTGGGCCTGGCCAACACTTTGCACGCCCACCCCACACGCCGCCGAGGTGGCGTCGATACCGGCCGACGCATCGTAAATCACCGGCAGGCAGGCCTTCCCCCCCCCCCCAAACCTCCCCCGCCCCCCACAGCCCCCCTCCTGCCGGCCTTTCCCTCCTATCCTTTCCCACGGCCGCGCCAGTGCGCATGGAGCCGATCCGATCAGCTGCTGATTCAATAAATCGCACCGCTCATTATTCATCGCAGGTAATTCAATGAATGTCCGGCAGCGTGGCTATCTGCCGGACAGCCCGCCACACGGCGCAAGCGCAGTCACTCACTTTGGATGTGTGGGGGCGACGCTTCTGATTCTCTACGGCCGAGCCGTAGCCGCGCACCTACCTCTACAACTGGCAACGCCACTAGTGCGACGCCGCTGATTACGGCTCTTCAGCCACAAAGGACAAACTGGCGAGGGCGAAAGAAATCTTGCGCTACCGAAGGCATTTTTAAATATACAATGTGTTAATAAATTACGTTGAACGAAAAAAAAAATCGCAACACCAGGAAGATGCGGTGCTACGTTGAGTGGTCTGCCAAGCGAGTGGATTTATTGTTATTTCTCCAGCAACATCACTCTACATCTACATCTACATCTATACTCGGCAAGCCACCTTACGGTGTGTGGCGGAGGGTACTTATTGTACCACTATCTGATCCCCCCTTCCCTGTTCCATTCACGAATTGTGCGTGGGAAGAACGACTGCTTGTAAGTCTCCGTATTTGCTCTAATTTCTCGGATCTTTTCGTTGTGATCATTACGCGAGATATATGTGGGCGGTAGTAATATGTTGCCCATCTCTTCCCGGAATGTGCTCTCTCGTAATTTCGATAATAAACCTCTCCGTATTGCGTAACGCCTTTCTTGAAGTGTCCGCCACTGGAGCTTGTTCAGCATCTCCGTAACGCTCTCGCGCTGACTAAATGTCCCCATGACGAATCGCGCTGCTTTTCGCTGGATCATGTCTATCTCTTCTATTAATCCAACCTGGTAAGGGTCCCATACTGATGAGCAATACTCAAGAATCGGACGAACAAGAGTTTTGTAAGGTACTTCTTTCGTCGATGAGTCACATTTTCTTAGAGTTCTTCCTATAGATCTCAACCTGGCGCCTGCTTTTCCCACTATTTGTTTTATGTGATCATTCCACTTCAGATCGCTCCGGATAGTAACTCCTAAGTATTTTACGGTCGTTACCGCTTCCAATAATTTACCACCTATGGCATAATCGTACTGGAATGGATTTCTGCCCCTATGTATGCGCATTATATTACATTTATCTACGTTTAGGGAAAGCTGCCAGCTGTCGCACCATGCATTAATCCTCTGCAGGTCTTCCTGGAGTACGTACGAGTCTTATGATGTTGCTACTTTCTTGTAGACAACCGTGTCATCTGCAAATAGCCTCACGGAGCTACCGATGTTGTCAACTAAGTCATTTATGTATATTGTAAACAATAAAGGTCCTATCACGCTTCCTTGCGGTACTCCCGAAATTACCTCTACATCTGCAGATTTTGAACCGTTAAGAATGACATGTTGTGTTCTTTCTTCTAGGAAATCCTGAATCCAATCACAAACCTGGTCCGATATTCCGTAAGCTCGTATTTTTTTCACTAAACGTAAGTGCGGACTGATTATGAGCTCTAGTACCTACAATTAAGCTACAAATTATTCTCCTGTTTGAATATTACGCAATGGAAACGGATAACGCACATATGACTATTAGGGATTTACACAACTCTGATTGTTCACTACGCTCTGCCAATACCACGTTTTATTTCTTACCCAACGGCTTTGTTCAACACGTGGCCATCGCACTGAATATCAATGGTGCACACATTACAAATTCGGGATATCGTGACGACACACTATTCGAAGAACAAGGCCACCAGTCTTTTTCTTTTCACTATCTTTTTTATTCCGATAAATTCTATTACGATTCAAAGATAACCTAAACACACCATTACATTTTATACAACAATTACACATGAGAAACTCTGCCCAGTGGACATGGCTTTACATTGGTGATTCTCTATCTTATGGTCTCGTAATCATCTACCGCTACAGTGCACTTTCTGGATAGGATGGTGGATCTTTTGCTCTATCTCACACTTCGAGTCTCACACCAATCAGCACGAAAATTTACTCCAGACCGAGCGGTACAAAAAGGAACATGCATAACCCACTGCCTCTGAACCTATCTTTCTACTCTCCCACGCAAACCACACATACTTAAATGACTCTGGCAACATAGAATACATCAAAAAGAATAGTCACAACGTTAGAATCACTTCACTTTCAGCTTTCCCACTTCAATTAGTATTCATCCCAGTTTCACACGACACTGCCCCACTTTGTAACTTTTCTTTCCTACTACGAACTCTGGAGAATATATGCACGTCTTCCTGTGTAATGCAAGCCAAGTGGGGTTGCTGGATAGACGGCTGACTCACCTTGCTTCTCTCTCAGAGTGTTAAGAGTTTGAATCTAGCGTCACACGGAAACATAACACGCAAAGTAATGTTAAGATCATATTCGTCACACACGCGAGTCCTCAACTGATACCTTGGACGAGTACTTCTCTTTATCCTTTGTCTCATACACAGATTGAGACTCACACAGTACTCACCACGTGGAAGTGCTCGTCTCTAATTTCGAAGCCTGCACACGCCATTTCTTAAATATTTCCACCTCATAGAACACACGCCAGTAATTCAGCTTAACTGCCCGCCGGTGTGCCCGTGCGGTTCTGGCGCTTCAGTCTGGAACCGCGTGACAGCTCCAGTCGCAGGTTCGAATCCTGCCTCGGGCATGGATGTGTGTGATGTCCTTAGGTTAGGTTAGGTTTAAGTAGTTCTAGGGGACTGATGACCACAGCAGTTAAGTCCCATAGAGCTCAGAGCCATTTGAACCATTTTTCACCTTAACTTTAGCACTCGGAAGTATTTCAACTTAGTACTAGCACTCGCAAGCATTTCAACTTATTGCTACACGTGGTTTCATTATCACCGTTGGTCATTTCCAAAGATTACTACAATCCCCTTAATGTTTCCTGCTTGTCATTTAATTCTCCCCAAAAAAGCTCCTGAAATAGAGAAATAATTATTCCAAGCTACTCTTAAGTATTTCACATGCATATCATTCTCTCCACTCTTTTGTCTGTACGGAGCTCACCTGAGACAGGCCTTACCAACACAAGATCCAGCGTCAGAGTGCTGAAACGTGGCCGTCCTTCAGGTCATCTCGCACCTCCGCCAAAGTGAGGGGGGGGGGGGGGGGCACCATGCTACTGTATTGGTCAGCCACATTTCAGGCGCTCAAAGCTCAGGTAAATTTCATCTCTGTGGTTCCACCAAAGATGACCAAAGGACCGGCTCAAAGATGATCATATATTGCACATTCACTATCTGCGGTTATCAGACGAACATACATTCATTCATTTCACAGATCCAGATTTATCACGAGTTGCATAAGAGTGGCGCTAGCAGCGCGTCTATGAGGATGCAAATCGGTATTGCTTTAAATATATGCTGTAACCGTCGTGAGCGATAGTTACTTATGAGATTAGACGCCATGAGTTGATCACAGTCAAGAATGTCTTTAGGCGTCCTATAATGGAGTTACGACAATATTTATGTTTCTTCCAGGTACTGCAAAAAGCTTGGCAGCAGCGTAGCAACTGCACATGGTTGCTGCCAGCAGTGGTCACGAGAATGTACGATCACAAGAAGACGAGGCCCCCATATGGCCACGTGACGCTACCGAGATTACAGACAGTTGGGTTTGTTATACGGCACTATCACATCGTACTGCGTCTGTAGCAGCAATTTCAGCTGCAGTCGCACCTCATCGACACAAAGAACTGTTACAATTGTTACTCAAAGTAACACTAGGCAAATTCCAAGTTGTCTCGTATCTTTGATTTACCCAAACCACGAATGTAAGACTGCTGAACTTATTCAATTGCTGCGTCAGAGAGTGCTGGACAACGCTTACACAGCTTCCCATGTGATACACAGCCGGTTTCGCTAAAAAGGTTCAAAATGGTTGAAATGGCTCTGAGGACTATGGGACTTAAGTTCTGAGGTCATCAGTCCCCTAGAACTGAGAACCACTGAAACCTAACTAACCTAAGGACATCACACACATCCATGCCCGAGGCAGGATTCGAACCTGCGACCATATCGGTCGCGCGGTTCCAGACTGTAGCGCCTAGAACCGCTCGGCCATTTCGGCCGGCTCACTAAAAAGATTGTACCGGTTAATAACAGTTTCTCTTTGAGTTGGTAGCTTGCGATATTTTGTCCTGAATTATCTCTGAACTGTAGTAATGGGTCTGCTTACACGAAACCATAAATAACTGTAATCATCTCGAGGTGTTGCAGATTTCTTTTATTTGCGTGTTTGCTAAGAAAATTGGATGAGGAATACGCCATATGCAAGACACCTTTGGAGTCTCGTTTTACCCAGACATGTGGTACTGAAGGCAGCACAAGAAGTGCTTAAGCATGTCTGGGTAAAACAAAGCTAAAACGTGTCTTGAATATGGCGGAATTCCTCGTCCAATAAACAACATTCCACACGCTCTGCACCGTTATACGACTCCATGATGACTGCTCGAATAACTTATTCACGCATTCCATCTAGCGGGACGCCGGTAACTAACAGTGCTAGGCGGGAATAAGAGGAGGAGGAGACTACTGTTTAACGTCCCGTCGACAACGAGGTCATTGAAGACGGAGCACAAGCTCGGATTAGAGAAGGATTGGGAAGGAAATCGGCAGTGCCCTTTCTAAGGCACCATCCCGGCATTTGCCTGAAGAGATTTAGGGAAATCACGGAAAACCTAAATCAGGATGGCCGGACGCGGGATTGAACCGTCGTCCTCCCGAATGCGAGTCCAGTGTGCTAACCACTGCGCCACCCCGCTCGGTGCGGGAAAAAGACATGAAGATATAACGCATCCAGTGCTGTATCAAAAATATCTGTTCGTTATTTACCAATTTCACAATTGTGTCTGTGTGTGGTTTGGGGATGTTATGGGCGCCCAACGACGAGGTTATCAGCACCCTAACAATGATTAAAATAAACGAATGTGGATAAGAACGAAAACTGTAGTACACACATACACACGAAACGACCACACAATTACTCTATCGCGCCGGCACTCCCACATACACTAAAACCAATGAGGGGGCAAGATGGCTAATCAAGAAATTAAAACAGATGGAAAACAAAAAAACTAAAAGAACAGCACAGGGAAATGTGACTGGCTGACCACTAACAAAAAACTTGGGTGAGCCAGTCACCCTCTTGGCACAATAAAAACATCTCCCCAAAATCTTGTTAGAAACGTCGGACAGTTCACAAAACTTTAAAACGCGAACCATATTCGTTTGATCATTGCATACAACAGACTGCAGATCCGCCGGCAAATCCGCTGCAGTCCGCTGGTCAGCAAATAAAATGCAGTCCAATAAAATGGTCTGCTTAGTGGTCTGCACGCCATAAGCACCACATATCTGAGAGTCCGCTCGCCGGAGTAAAAGTCCATGCGTCGTAGGGCTGTGGCCGATGCGAGGACGAGTAAGGATGACCTCGTCCTGTCGACGTGGCTGGAAGGAAGTACGCCACGGCCGAGTTGTGCGCTCGGCGACACGGAGCTTGTTGTCGGTCACTTCTAGCCACACGTCTTCCTAGCGACACAGAACTTTATACCGCAACAGCGAGGGGAGGACATGCAAGGGGATAGCACAATGAAAGCCCCGACGGTCACGACACGCCTCCTCGGCTGCTCGATCAGCCCTGTCATTCCCCAGAATTCCCATGTGCCCTGGTACCCAGCAGAAAGACACCTCCTTACCTAGTCGCTTTAGTTAGAGGAGGGCGTCCTGGATAGTCTGGGTTACTTTATCTGCTGGGTACAAACGCTGGAGAGAATAAAAGGCGCTCAAAGAATCTAAATAGACGAGAAATCTAACTCTGGATGAATGTCTCATCTACTCCAGTGCCCGCAAGATTGCTGTAATTCTGCACCAAAGATGGTAAATTCGGGAGGCAGTCTGACCTTGAGGACACGATCCGGGAAGACGACAGAGCAACCAACGAAGTCACCCTTAGACCCATAAGTAAAAACAGCTACATGGTCGTGGAGCTCAGATAAAACAGCAGAAAAGACCGCATCATAAATGGAAGCCGGAGTGCTATAACGCAATGAACTGCTTCTTTTGTATAACTGCACTGTTGGGAAAAGAATAACAACACCAAAGAATACTTAATATCGATCAAAGACATTTCGGGAATACGGTTGTCTAGATAATACACTCCTGGAAATTGAAATAAGAACACCGTGAATTCATTGTCCCAGGAAGGGGAAACTTTATTGACACATTCCTGGGGTCAGATACATCACATGATCACACTGACAGAACCACAGGCACATAGACACAGGCAACAGAGCACGCACAATGTCGGCACTAGTACAGTGTATATCCACCTTTCGCAGCAATGCAGGCTGCTATTCTCCCATGGAGACGATCGTAGAGATGCTGGATGTAGTCCTGTGGAACGGCTTGCCATGCCATTTCCACCTGGCGCCTCAGTTGGACCAGCGTTCGTGCTGGACGTGCAGACCGCGTGAGACGACGCTTCATCCAGTCCCAAACATGCTCAATGGGGGACAGATCCGGAGATCTTGCTGGCCAGGGTAGTTGACTTACACCTTCTAGAGCACGTTGGGTGGCACGGGATACATGCGGACGTGCATTGTCCTGTTGGAACAGCAAGTTCCCTTGCCGGTCTAGGAATGGTAGAACGATGGGTTCGATGACGATTTGGATGTACCGTGCACTATTCAGTGTCCCCTCGACGATCACCAGTGGTGTACGGCCAGTGTAGGAGATCGCTCCCCACACCATGATGCCGGGTGTTGGCCCTGTGTGCCTCGGTCGTATGCAGTCCTGATTGTGGCGCTCACCTGCACGGCGCCAAACACGCATACGACCATCATTGGCACCAAGGCAGAAGCGACTCTCATCGCTGAAGACGACACGTCTCCATCCGTCCCTCCATTCACGCCTGTCGCGGCACCACTGGAGGCGGGCTGCACGATGTTGGGGCGTGAGCGGAAGGCGGCCTAACGGTGTGCGGGACCGTAGCCCAGCTTCATGGAGACGGTTGCGAATGGTCTTCGCCGATACCCCAGGAGCAACAGTGTCCCTAATTTGCTGGGAAGTGGCGGTGCGGTCCCCTACGGCACTGCGTAGGATCCTACGGTCTTGGCGTGCATCCGTGCGTCGCTGCGGTCCGGTCCCAGGTCGACGGGCACGTGCACCTTCCGCCGACCACTGGCGACAACATCGATGTACTGTGGAGACCTCACGCCCCACGTGTTGAGCAATTCGGCGGTACGTCCACCCGGCCTCCCGCATGCCCACTATACGCCCTCGCTCAAAGTCCGTCAACTGCACATACGGTTCACGTCCACGCTGTCGCGGCATGCTACCAGTGTTAAAGACTGCGATGGAGCTCCGTATGCCACGGCAAACTGGCTGACACTGACGGCGGCGGTGCACAAATGCTGCGCAGCTAGCGCCATTCGACGGCCAACACCGCGGTTCCTGGTGTGTCCGCTGTGCCGTGCGTGTGATCATTGCTTGTACAGCCCTCTCGCAGTGTCCGGAGCAAGTATGGTGTGTCTGACACACCGGTGTCAATGTGTTCTTTTTTCCATTTCCAGGAGTGTATATTTAAGCGATTGACATTGCACGATCTCAGGTTGATGTAAGTGCGATAATCCATCGCAAATGTGAAATGGTGGTATATTAATAACCGGTGTAACAACAATGAAAACATTGTGTTGCACCGGTGCAGGATGTCAGTTTTTGAGGTGGAACACCATGCCTGTGGCATTTGATCGATCAATACAGGGACGGATAATGCTGGTAGTAGATGATGCTGGAAATATCGGCCGATGATGTCCCATGTGTGCTATCTTGAAGACAGATTTGGTGATCGAGCAGGCCGAGGAAAACGGCTTTGTCTTGCAATTTTACAGCCAGGGTGCGTGGGGTAAACGCGACAGTGCTCCTGTTGCCATACGAAGTCGTACCACAGACCATAACTCGAATTGTACGTCCAGTGTGTCTATAAGGCAGACACATTGGTTGCAGGTCGTCATCCGGTGTCCTTCTAAACAACACACGGCCATCACTGACACCGAGGCAGTACCAACTTGTATCAAAAAAGATCTTGATCTCCAATGAGCTCTTCCTTGATAGCACTGAAATCGCAAATGGTGGTGGTTCGGGATCAGTGGAATGCGTCTGGCTCGGACCTGTCCTTCAAGTAACCGATCTGTAGCAGTACGTTGTGTCACTGTGGTGCAACTGCAGCTGAAATTGCTGCTATAGACGCCTGTCATTTAAACCTAACAAACTGGAACTGTTGCAAACTTAAAAAAAGAAAAGCCGGCGATTTTTGTGTATAAATGTTTAACAAAACGCAAACTGGAGAGGATTTTCTTAACAAAGTTGTGTTCAGTGACGATGCCACCTTCAAGGCCTGCGGTAAAGTGAGTCGGCATAACGTTCGGATAATGGATCAGCAGTAGCCGGAATATCATTCTTGGACATGCTTGTACATTATCTAGTGCCTCAATTGCAACAACATATGGGCACAGAATTTGTTTTCCAGCAAGGTGGCGCGCATCAAATTATCATTGTGTAGTTGTCGCGTATGAATGTGCCGATATCGATTGAACGTGGGGGAACAATATCCAGGCCAAGACGATCACTTGATTTAACCCAAGTGGACTTCTATGTGAGGGATTACTTTAAAGACAGAGTGTTTATTTCTCCGCTTCCGGGAAACGTCGACGAGCTGTGGCAATGGATAATACAAGCAGCAGCCACAGTACATCAAGTGTGGAAAGTGATCACAGATGAGATAATTGTTGGTTACCGGTGATAGCCACATTGAACATTTATAAATGATATCGAAATACATGCTACGTTCAGGGCTGTATCAAACATTTCTTTAAGATATTTACCTTTATGACATTTAAAGTCTACTTTAGTTTAATTAATTTCCAAACACGCTGTATGAATTGTCCTTTGTAAATACTTCTATAAACCTTGGAGGCTAATATCCCCTCCCGCAGGGAAGTCGTGAACGCCAACTGTGTATCGTGACAGCTGTGTTCTGTGTTTTGTAAATGATCTCATATTCGCCATCAATTGTACAGTTCATTACAATGTCCACAACTGCTATTTCGACCTTAGGTCACATTCAGGTGGTTAAAGCCGCAGTCAGTGTACACGGTTTTCCAATTTTTTTGCATCATACATTTAGGGGTGATTGATAACATCATGGGGAACATCTTTTGGTATAGGCAAAAAAGTCCAATGACGGCACAAGGCATCCGTTTGTATTGGTTTTGCCCCGACAGGTTATGCCCCGAGAGCAGTGGATGTACAGCTTGTGTGTTGGCTATAATCCCGTCATCTAATCCGTATGAAACCGGGGGTAGGCGGAGCAAAATAAGAGCTCCTGATTCGCTCCTGAAAAGTGATTCTCTGTTTGCAGACACTCATTCAAGAGGTTTTCTTGTTTAACATAACATTAACTTACTAGTGTGGATAGTACGTAGCACATAGAGTTAGTTGATACTGCTGGTTAGGTGAAATCTTGTCGTACCACGGCCAGTAAATACTAAAGGCTGCCCAGCGTCGTCGGGGAATGTCAGCTAACATTGTGGCTAACAAGGTTATTCCCATTGATGTGGTGTATCACCTGTTTCCGTTTGAGGAAAGACTTTCAAGAAGCCTGTATGCACCAAAATTAGTCGTACCACTCACAGTAGATATTTGAATTGTCTGGGTCAATAAGTAAACAGATCTTCCTCACATGCTGAAAACACAGTTGTTGTCAACGGTATTAAAGTGAACAGACATTCCTTTTTTCACTTTATTACTGTCTTTATTCACTTTATTACTGTTGACCCTCCCCCCATGAACCATGGACCGTGAAGTTGGTGGGGAGGCTTGCGTGCCTCAGCGATACAGATGGCCGTACCGTAGGAGCAACTACAACGGAGGGGTATCTGTTGAGAGGCCAGACAAACGTGTGTTACAGGGGCAACAGTCTGGATGATTGACTGATCTGGCCTTGTAACACTAACCAAAACGGCCTTGCTGTGCTGGTACTGCGAACGGCTGAAAGCAAGGGGAAACTACGGCCGTAATTTTTCCCGAGAGCATGCAGCTTTACTGTATGGTTAAATGATGATGGCGTCCTCTTGGGTAAAATATTCCGGAGGTAAAATAGTCCCCCATTCGGATCTCCGGGCAGGGATTACTCCAATTTTAAATTGTAAGACATTTCCAGGGGCAGATGTGGACTCTGACCACAATCTATTGGTTATGAACTGTAGGTTAAAACTGAAGAAACTGCAAAAAGGTGGAAATTTGAGAAGATGTAACCTCGATAAATTGACTAAACCAGAGGTGGTACAGAGTTTCAGGGAGAGCATAAGGAAACAATTGACAGGAATGGGGGAAAGAAGTACAGTAGAAGAAGAATGGGTAGCTCTGAGGGATGAAGCAATGAACGCAGCAGAGGATCAAGTCGGTAAAAAGACGAGGGCTAGTAGGAATCCTTGGGTAACTGAAGAAATATTGAATTTAATTGATGAAAGGAGAAAATATAAAAATGCAGTAAATGAAGCATGCAAAAAGGAATACAAAGTCTCAAAAATGAGATCGGAAGGAAGTGCAAAATGGCTAAGCAGGGATGGCTAGAGGACAAATGTAACGATGTAGAGGCTTATCTCACTAGGGGTAAGATGATACTGCGTGAAGAATTTGACAGAGCACTGAAAGACCTGAGTCGAAACAAGGCCCCGGGAGTAGACAACATTCCATTAGAACTACTGATGGACTTCGGAGAGCCAGTCCTGACAAAAATCTATCGTCTGGTGAGTAAGATGTATGACACAGGCGAAATACCCTCAGACTTCAAGAAGAATATAATAATTCCAATCCCAAAGAAAGCAGGCGTTGACAGATGTGAAAATTACCTAACTATCAGTTTAATAAGTCACAGCTGCAGAATACTAACACGACTTCTTTACAGACGAATGGACCTCGGGGAAGACCTCGGGGAAGATCAGTTTGGATTCCGTAGAAATATTGGAACACGTGAGGCAATACTGACCTTACGACTTATCTTAGAAGAAAGATTAAGGAAAGTCAAACCTACTTTTCTAGCATTTGTAGACTTAGAGAAAGCTTTTGACAAAGTTGACTGGAATATTCTCCTTCAAATTCTAAAGGTGGCAGGGGTAAAATACAGGGAGCGAAAGGCTATTTACAATTTGTACAGAAACCAGATGGCAGTTATAAGAGTCGAGGGGCATGAAAGGGAAGCAGTGGTTGGAAAGGGAGTGAGACAGGGTTGTAGCCTCTCCCCGATGTTATTCAATCTGTATATTGAGCAAGCAGTAAAGGAAACTAAACTAATGTTCGGAGTAGGTATTAAAATCCATGGAGAAGAAATAAAAACGTTGAGGTTCGCCGATGACATTGTAATTCTGTCAGAGGCAGCAAAGGACCTGGAAGAGCAGTTGAACGGAATGGACAGTGTCTTGAAAGGAGGATATAAGATGAACACCAACAAAAGCAAAACGAGGGTAATGGAATGTAGACGAATTAAGTCGGGTGATGGTTAGGGAATTAGATTAGGAAATGAGACACTTAAAGTAGTAAAGGAGTTTTGCTATTTGGGGAGCAAAATAACTGATGATGGTCGAAGTAGAGAGGATATAAAATGTAGACTGGCAATGGCAAGGAAAGCGTTTCTGAAGAAGAGGAATTTGTTAACATCGAGTATAGATTTAAGTGTCAGGAAGTCGTTACTGAAAGTATTTGTATGGAGGGTAGCCATGTATGGAAGTGAAACATGGACTATAAATAGTTTGGACAAGAAGAGAATAGAAGCTTTCGAAATGTGGTGCTACAGAAGAATGCTGAAGAGTAGATGGGTAGATCACATAACTAATGATGAAGTATTGAATAGAATTGGGGAGAAGAGGAGTTTGTGGCATAGCTTGACAAAAAGAAGGGACCGGTTAGTAGGACATGTTCTGAGGCATCAAGGGATCACAAATTTAGCTTTGGAGGGCAGCATGGAGGGTAAAAGTCGTAGAGGGAGACCATGAGATGAATAAACTAAGCAGATTCAGAAGGATGTAGGTTGCAGTAAGTACTGGGAGATGAAGAAGCTTGCACAGGATAGGGTAACAGGGAGAGCTGCGTCAAACCAGTCTCAGGACTGAAGACAACAACAACAACAACAACAATCACAGTTGACAACTGATGTGTTTTCACCATATAAGATCGTTAACCCAGATTTACAGTGAGGTGACAAAAGCCGTGGGATATCTCCTAACTTCTCGTCGGACCGCCTTCTGCCTGCATAAAGCAGCAGCTTTGTCACATGGACGTTACAACTCGTCGAAAATCTCCTGCAGAAATATTGATCCATACTGCCTACGTAAGTGTTGCAAGTGCTGGATTTTATGCAGGAACTCATATCTCAATTATGTCGCATTAAAGTCCTGTGGGATTATTGTCGGGCGATCTGGGTAACAAAATCATTCGCTCGAATTGTCCAGAATATTCCTCATACCAATCGCGAGCAATTCTAGCCTGGAGACATGGTGCATATCATTTCGTGATTGTTTGGGAACATGAAGCCCCGAATGCCTGAAAATAGTCTCCTAGTAGTCGAACGTTACCAGAGGACACAGTCCTTTCCATTTAAACACTGCCTACGCCATTAAGGAACCACCACCAGCCTGCACAGTGCCTTGTTGTCAATTTGGAACGATAGCTTTGTGGGATCTGTACTACAATACAAAGTCTGTTAAGCCCCGTCGTGTGGCCATAGGTACGTCGGAAAACGTTCCAAATGAGTCTCCTGAGTACAAATGATAGCTCTGCAAATGCACTACCCTGGATATGCGGATATCACTATTCCACGACTTCTGTCACCTCAGTGTAACTTCACGTGTACCTTATTGGCTGTGGTGAAATTTGGAGTCTAGCCACAACATTTGACTAAACAAACATGAGAACCACCTAAAACGTACATCTAGGCTAGCCTTCGTGGAACCACACTGTTGTAATTGTATCCGTCCCTGGCGCACCTCCCTGTCTTACAAAATAGTGTGCTGGCTTTTTGCTACAGGGGCAGTTCTTAAGAGGCTGATTCTTGACACTCAAAAGAAACTCTGATCATCCCTCAACTTCATAGTTATTAACATTGTAGGTTGTTTCGACGTAAATTCCAACAACTGAAGTTCCTAGTCAATAATGAAAAACTTGTTGCATTGAGTACTTATGAAAGCGGAGTTACAAGGCCGTATACAAACTTTATTGATAGTGGTAATACAAAATTTTACCACAACTCAACAAAAGTTCGTGATGACTTCCAATTACTTTGAAACGCTAAGTAATCACGGCATTATCGTACGTTGCCAGAAAAGGATATTCAACACCTTGTGCTGAGTGGCATCAGGGTGGAATATGTGAGTACTTGCGAGACTTTAGTGTAAGTGACTCATTTCTCATCGTCACCGACCATCAGATGGCGCTCAGGAGCGTATTTTCACCCTCTGTTTCGACTCTGCTGAGTTCAGTGTTGAACAGTGTTTGCAGCGTTCATGCGAAGGTACAACCATGCCCTAGCAACGAGTACGTAGTCCTGTTGCCCAACTTCAGACCTTTGGATGGGGTCACATTGTGGGCATCAGGGGATAGACGTATCGACGAATTGCCGCACTGACTGGGCGCAATGTGTCGATGGCGGGACGCTGCTTTCAACAGTGGTCTGCGGATCGTTCCCACACGTGCAGACTCTGTTCTGGACATCCGATTAGCACAGATGCAAGTCAAGATCGACGCATTAAGGAAGCAGCGGTGACTGACTAAACAACGTCCATGGACGAAACCTGGGCACTTGTTGACGCTGATGTGTCATCAGATGCCGCTGGAAACGGTCTTCTGGCAGCAGAATAAAGATAACGTTTGCCTCTGGTCGGGCTTCCACTGACAACTCTACACTCCCCAGCATGGCTACTCCGGTGTCTTATAAGAGCTGACTGGCGCAATATTGTCCTCAGTGATAGCAGTAGGTTCTGTCTGTATGCGAGTGAAAGAAACCAGTGCCCACTACATTGCGTAGGCTCTTTCATGACACCGGAGTAGCCATGCTGGGCAGTGTAGTGTTGTCAGTGGAAGCTCGACCAGAGGTACACGTTATCTTTATCCTGCTGCCAGAAGACCGTTTCCAGTGGCCTCTGATAACAAAGTAGGTGCAAGTGCCCAGGTTTAGTCCCTGGACACTGCTCGGTCAGCCACTACTGCTTGTTCAATGCATCGATCTTGACGTGCATCTGTGCTACTGCCGGTTCTTCGACAGGAGGGTCATGTGCCTTTTCCTCAGGCCACTGCACGTCTACGAAATGCTGATGCGACGCAACGTTCTCTTTGTGATGTTCAACTGCCCTGACGAGCGGTTCTCTGGCCAATTGAACACTCATGGCTCTCAAAACTGGTACGAATAATCATCCACCCAAAGACAATTTTATGCTGGTAGATGTAATCATATTGCTACTCTAAAACGTGTCCCTGTGTTCGCCCTGCATGTATGCAAATACTACGACAAGTTGTTGTGTGTTCTAAAGCAGGATCTTCCAGAGAATTAATGTATGTATGATTGAAGTCCGGAAACGTACGCAGATTCCAGGCTGTCAATAATGATAATGAGTTATAGAACTATGATATGGTTGCCTACAAATTTAGTGATTTAACGTGGAAATCGATTACACAAACTGTTAAACAGGGGTGCTCACAGTAGTACTAATAACCATCTCTTGATGACATTCTATCTTGTTCTGGTGGATGCTTGTTTGTCTGTCACAAGCAAATTACATTTCTAAATTACTATGGGATGTATACCGATTATAAGAATGGAGTCTTAACGTAACATTGGCTAATGGCAGAAGTGAGTGGATGATGGGCTAACAGCAAATCATTTCATCAACCTCATTACTGGAGTATGTATTCTTCCTATAGAACGAGGACAGGAAACATGTTTTATTATTTATGTTTACTGTGTCTAGCAAAAACACGCATGTGCCCATTCCTGAGGTTTTTGTGGTGATCTACTGTAGATCGACGCTGTGTCTGTATTCTCCACCGAGGAAACTAAGGTCACTGACCAGTAGTCGCTGTGTAACTGTGGGTGAGAAAGTGCCACAGAGACATTCCGTGTCTCACACAAGCTCTTGACGTACTTTCTGGCAGTTTGTTCTTGGCAACTAAGCTGTAGGAGTGTGTGGGTGTAACTAATACACACTTTACTTTTTAAACAGAGCGTATTTACGTACCATTTTCTATGCTATACCATTTGTAGGGGAAACTGTTTACAGTGTACGTGCGGGCAATATAGAAAGAATTTTAACTTGGCGAGTGTTGTCGCAGTGCATTATTTAATCATACAAATAACGCTGTTGATACAATGTGGAACTGGCTACTTAAAAAGGAATCGACTGTCTGGAACAAAAAGTACTGTCAACGTCAACGTGCAGTCATAAAATACGCGTGGCTACTCATCACACTGGAACTAAATGATAATTATCATTTACCAGTTGCATAACATGCCGGATTTTAGTGGTGTGTTACATAAAAAAGTTAAGGATTTGCTCGAAAAACAGACACTTTACGGGTTTTTACCCCTTCACCTGCCTGCGGCGCCACGTGAACACAAATGATGATTAATTTTGCTCTTTCTTCATTGTTAGACTACAATTGATTTCGTTTGTTTTTCTCTTTCCTTTCATCCCCCAGGCTATGCGGTGTCTTTATAATACAGGCCGACTGTGCCGAATGACTTACACATCATGTTTGACATAACAGATGCTCTTCGGACTAAAGGAATTTGCCTAGCGCTTCCTGATGCGGCAGTTCTCGTGGGTGAGGATGATGGAGAAGGACCTTTTTCTTCCTTGGCAACATCTGTCTTAGGAAGAAACAGTGATTAAATATTTTAGGAAACACTCCTACAAGCAATTTACCAGGGGAAAAATCAATATGATTTGGATATAAAGCATTGTGTTTGTCCACCCCTTCTGGATACCTTGCAAGGTTTTCCTTTCATCAGTGAAAGTCACCAAATGCAAATAGAGCCTATGGAGAACTGTTTAATAAGGCTACTGCCTCATTCATTTAGGTGATAGATGATTTAACACTGGAAGTATAGCAGTTACCATACCATATCTTTTTTGTCAACCTATTTACAGCATTTGATGTTATGTCTTTCTGAAGAGAGAAAGCTTGTGGAGGAAAAGGAACTATTAGAGAGAACGGAGCTCCCAGTTCTTACTCCATTTATTCAGAGCAAGAGCTACATAAAAGTGAAAGGGGATATTTTGAGTACTGAACGTATCAGAATGAAGGCGTTATTGTGACAAAATGTATGGACTGTGGTTGGTTGCTGTAGGATTCACCTGTGAATGCCTTGAAGCTTCATCATCTGTAAAAAGGCTCTCTGCGAATGAGAAGAAGACAGTTCAAGCACAACATCCTCAGAATACTGTAGCTTATAATAGCACACAATACCAATACACAACGTAAGGTGTTAGTAGCCATATTTTAAATACAACATACTGTTCTATGAGCCGTACCTGAGGGCCGCAGAGCAGTAGAAATAACAACAGAGTACAGACAGCCACTGAAAGTGTATTTGGTTTATCTTCCAAGGTCACAAACCCTGGTGGTAGCAATCGGGGCTTGCCAGTATTTCTTCCCATTTCTCTTGCTACTCTTTCGTCATACGTCTACCCTTTCCTCTACAGTTGAGGCCTTTTATATTAAGCAATGATAGGCTGCTAACAACATTAACAGAAAATTATTGGTGGCTTTGTACTATCATTGTGCTTTCATACCAAATTTTGAACTACGAATTTCTGTTGATTGCCGTAATTTTATATGTTTTCGTTATTGCAACTATGATTGTTAATTGTGTCATTAATATAACGAGCAATCTGCAATAGTATCTAGACGGCGGACCGTAAGTTTATTGAACCAAATAAATAAACGAAGCCAGCATTTTGACAGTTCCCTGTGGAACAGTTGGGAACGATCTGCACGGTCCCCGTCGAATGATTCTCCGTGGAAAAGTCACTGGAAAAACATGGCAAGGAACGCTACGGGTTGGCGTCAACAGGAGATATCCACGCAAGTAATACAAGTCAGTAGCGAACCAGTGAGTATGTTGGATCTTCCATCGAGCTACGGACCCCCTTGAAGATGTCTGCCGCAGTCGGAGACGAAACGTTCATCAACCGACTACGGCATAACAGCCCGGATGATTATAATGGACATGAACCTTTTTGTGGGCTATATTGAAGACAAGGCGTACAGCAATACCCCAAAACAATTCCTGAGCTGATAACAGCCATTCAGAAGGTCATCGACAGAATCGATGTTCCGACACTTCCGCGGGTCGCGCAGAATTTCCCTATTCGCCTGCGGCACATCATCGCCAATGATGGCATGGATATGGAACATGTCAGAACGTAAATCCGAATATGTGTAGTTACGTTTACATGTTGAATAAAATGTGTGCACGCCGTAGTTTGTAACTAATTTACATTTTGTTAATATAATTTAATAATTGTCACCCTGTAGGAAGCGTTCTTCGTAAAGAGATTTATCTATTCTCTTTCGACAATTTTCTTCAAAAATCTTTTCTAAAACAGACAATATGTCATCTCAAATATTACTAATACCGATGGTATATTACACTCCATTTGTTCTATTGGTACAAGGATTTAGTACGACTCCGTCTCCAACCTTTCGAGAAACTGCGGTAATGAACGTATAGAAAACATTACCTGCTGTGATGGCGGCCCTTCAAGTGACGTACAGCGGCGCCTCACGCAGCGAGCGGCGCTGACCCCAATCAGGAGCGCAGTGGGAGAGCGACTGCCCCTCCGGACCTCCACAGACACCCAGCCGCGGCTTCACGGAAGTAATTTCGCGTACCGGGTGGCCATGACGCCGATTCATCACCAAAATTACTGCCGCGTCAAGAAACTAGACGCAGCGAATATATGGCAGTTGGCCCAGTGGTAAGATACTGGTCCTGTAAGGTCTGTCGGGATAAATGGATTAAATCAATCAATGTTGGATATTTAAAGAGGATAAGAGTGTCAGTGTGCCGCCTAAATAGTAGAGATGGGCTTTGATTGCGGTCCAGGAAAGCTTGCCACTACGAGAAATTCTCAAGAATTTTTCGGGCACTCTCAAGCATTTGTCTCAGAGTGTGCGTGAAACATGCGTAACCGATGTTTCCGTACGTACAAAATGGAATTTTAAATTTTACTTTCTACAATGGTATCTGAACCGTAAATTTTACTTTCAAAATCTTTTCTTAAAGAATTTACTTTATTTACTAGCGATTCATCAAGAACATTAACACATTTAATCACACTAGGTGAGCGTGGAAGAAGTTGCCAGGAAGTAACTGATGGAAAATAAAATTACCTTTAACGAATGTCAATTTTACTCCTAAAAGCCTTTTCAAAAACAGATTTAAAATTACAATCAGAAAGTACCCTCTAATATCAAGTTACAATTATTCAGAGGTGGAATAACATTTTTACAGCAGGAGCCTTCGGGCTGAGAAGCTTCCGCTCCCTTTCAATACGGCCGTAGTCACGACCGCTCACAACGACCTCTCAAAACTACACTGGTGAAATCTGCAACACACATGATTACTTTAAACTAAACATTTTAACAACTCACACAAACACATTAACTATGGACCCCGTAATAGGGACGGAAATGGTACAAACACTCACACATTTGTCACCAAAAGTGCAATTTGTTTTTAAAAGGGCTCTTACGATGGAAGAGTGGCAACTTTATAAAAATGACTATTTAAATAAAACCCATGAAATTCAGACTTACATAAAGTGTACAACATGCTCTGCATTACACATATACCGCCTCTCAAGATGATAGACAAGATAAAAACGTATTTCTGGAATTCGGCCTTTACCGTGATTCTATAAATTCTTTCACACCGAATCCGACCGAGCGAGGTGGCGCAATGCTTAGACACTGGACTCGCATTCGGGAGGACGACGGTTCAATCCCGCGTCCGGCTATTCTAATTTAGGTTTTCCGTGATTTCCCTAAATCACTCCAGGCAAATGCCGGGTTGGTTCCTCTGACAGGCCACGGCCGACTTCCTTCCCCATCCTTCCCTAATCCGATGAGACCGATGACCTCGCTGTCTGGTCTCCTTCCCCAAACAACCCAACCCCAACCGAATCCGACAAACATGGCAGAGGCAGCTATTAACTTATGGCAAACCGACAGACATACAGACACTAACTGCCTAACAAATGCGGACGGGAGCAGACGAGCAAGCTGGGGACGAGATGGTAACCAAGAAAACAAGTAGAATTCCACAAGTAAATGAAACAGCATCTGACAAATCACTTATCTTCTAAAAACTGCGATTTCTGGCGAAGACCTGGCGCAGGACCCCCAAAACGCTCTTCCGAACCGTCCGCTACCAACCGCTTCAACGGACGCAGGAATGCGCCGATCTCCCCTCTCACGGCGTCGCAGCTCGCACCGGGCAGACCGATGTGGCAGGTTGACTCACTCCCCTCGCTGTACGGGGCGGCCCACTGGACTGCCGTGGCAACCTCACATGCGCCGACGCTCAAGACGGGTAAGTCATCTTGTGTCCCAGTGCGCGAGCGACCAACCGATCGATCCAACCGCCAATGACCATTGCCTGAGAAAACTCGAGCAGACTTGCGGCCTAACACATACTAGCACTGCGGACGACAAACAGACACTGACTGCCGCACAAATGCGAACGAGAGACATACCAGTAACCGGTGACGAGCGACTGACCCAGACTTACTCCGCCTGACCAACTGACCAGACTCGCCGGGACTGACAGACTACCCTGGCTGACCAAGTGCCTTCGACTGACCGACTGCCGAGCTCATAGCGCCCCTTAAATGCACGTGAACAGGCTACCTTTTCCCCTTTTTTACCAGAGGGAGACACCAAAGCTGCGGTAGCCACATCGGCGCCGCCGCTAGAAACGGACGGCGACTGCTTTACACTACGCGCTCTTCAAAACAGCAAATTTTACCACGGCTCACTGTCAAGTGTACAATCTTCGTTAATTTGTATTTAAGTAGTAGTTTATTTCCCAGAAGACCATTATTGCAAAAATGTTATTTAAAAACACAAAGGAAACAGAAACCTTAGAACAGAACTTTAGAACAGAACAAATATCTTATACAATCTCAAAGTGCACTGATCATTCAGGACTTTATGACCACCGGCCTAATATCGATACAAACCAGTCCAAGCGATAGCAGCTTCACCTGGCGAGAAATGACTGCTAGTCAGACACATGCACGGTGAGCGTGCTGCCCGTGTGCAGAATGGGGAAAGTATGTGGTCTATCTGAGAGATTGTGATGGCCCAGGGGCTCGGCACGAGCATGTCGGAAACTGCACGACTTGTCAGGCGTTCGAAGAATGCTGTGGTGAGTGTCTTCATCACGTGGCGAAACAAAAAAAGGAACCACGTCCAGACTGGTTGAGTGGCCACGCCTCGCTGCAGATGTCGGACGTAGTAGGCTGGGCAGACTGGCAAAACAGGACACGCTGAGAAGTGTGGCGGATCTAACATGAGATTTTAATGTTGGACAGAGTGCAAGTTTGATACAAGTTGGAGGCGCCTCCATTATGCTCTGGGGACATTAATGTGTGCATCCATCGGTCCAGTGGAGCTTGTACAAGGCACCGTGATGGCCAAGGAGTATCGTGGATTATCGTACACTGGTTGCGGACCACGCACACCCTTCATGACGATCATGTTTCCCGATGGTAGTGCGTTATTCAATAAAATAATGCGCCACATCACAAGGCCAAAAGTGTCACCGAGTGGGTCGAGGAAAACAGAGGCAAGCGGCAATTGATGTGCTGCCCCCTGCCCCCCCCCCCCCAAGCTCACCATATCTGAACCCGATCCAACATACCTGGGGTGTGATTAAACTCGGTGTCAGAGCTCATCGCCCACATCCGCGGAATTCATCGGAATTATGTGACTTGTGTGTGCAGATGTTTCGCCAACTCCCTCCAGCGACCAGCCAAGGCCCCATTGCTTCCATGCCGCGCCGTGTTGACGCTATTAGGTAGGTCGTCATAGTGTTCTGGCTGATCACTGCATGCATACTTAAATGAAGGAGGAGTGCTGTAACCTATTACGCCCAGAAACTGCATACATATATTTACTTACACTGAGGTGACAAAATTAGTATCGTGTCGGGCCTTCTCTCTTGGACCTTTTGCCCGACGTAGTGCAGGAAGTGCAGGGAAGCTAAGACGAAATGGCTGCAGGAAAAATGTGAAGACATCGAAAAAGATATGACTGTCGGAAGGACAGACTCAGCATACAGGAAAGTCAAAACAACCTTTGGTGACATTAAAAGCAACGGTGGTAACATTAAGAAGAGTGCAACGGGAATTCCACTGTTAAATGCAGAGGAGAGAGCAGATAGGTGGAAAGAATACATTGAAAGTCTCTATGAGGGTGAAGATTTGTCTGATGTGATAGAAGAAGAAACAGGAGTCGATTTAGAAGAGATAGGGGATCCAGTATTAGAATCGGAATTTAAAAGAGCTTTGGAGGACTTACAGTCAAATAAGGCAGAAGGGATAGATAACATTCCATCAGAATTTCTAAACTCATTGGGGGAAGTGAAAACAAAACGACTGTTCACGTTGGTGTGTAGAATATATGAGTCTGGCGATATACCATCTGACTTTCGGAAAACCATCATCCACACAATTCCGAAGACGGCAAGAGCTGACAAGTGCGAGAATTATCGCACAATCAGCTTAACAGCTCATGCATCGAAGCTGCTTACAAGAATAATATACAGAAGAATGGAAAAGAAAATTGAGACTGCGCTAAGTGACGATCAGTTTGGCTTTAGGAAAAGTAAAGGGACGAGAGAGGCAATTCTGACGTTACGGCTAATAATGGAAGCAAGGCTAAAGAAAAATCAAGACACTTTCATAGGATTTGTCGACCTGGAAAAATCGTTCGACAATATAAAATGGTGCAAGCTGTTCGAGAGTCTGAAAAAGTAGGGGTTAGCTATAGGGAGACACGGGTCATATACGATACGTACAACAACCAAGAGGGAATAATAAGAGTGGACGATCAAGAACGAAGTGCTCGTATTAAGAAGGGTGTAAGACAAGGCTGTAGCCTTTCGCCCCTACTCTTCAATCTGTACATCGAGGAAGCAATGATGGAAATAAAAGAAAGGTTCAGGAGTGGAATTAAAATACAAGGTGAAAGGATATCAATGATACGATTCGCTGATGACATTGCTATCCTGAGTGAAAGTGAAGAAGAATTAAACGATCTGCTGAACGGAATGAACAGTCTAATGAGTACACAGTATGGTTTGAGAGTAAATCGGAGAAAGACGAAGGTAATGAGAAGTAGTAGAAATGAGAACAGCGAGAAACTTAACATCAGGATTGATGGTCACGAAGTCAATGAAGTTAAGGAATTCTGCTACCTAGGCAGTAAAATAACCAATGACGGACGGAGCAAAGAGGACATCAAAAGCAGTTTCGCTACGGCAAAAAAGGCATTTCTGGCCAAGAGAAGTCTGCTAATATCAAATACCGGCCTTAATCTGAGGAAAAAATTTCTGAGGATGTACGTCTGGAGTACAGCATTGTATGGTAGTGAAACATGGACTGTGGGAAAACCGGAACAGAAGAGAATCGAAGCATTTGAGATGTGGTGCTATAGACGAATGTTGAAAATTAGGTGGACTGATAAGGTAAGGAATGAGGAGGTTCTACGCAGAATCGGAGAGGAAAGGAATATGTGGAAAACACTGATAAGGAGAAGGGACAGGATGATAGGACATCTGCTAAGACATGAGGGAATGACTTCCATGGTACTAGAGGGAGCTGTAGAGGGCAAAAACTGTAGAGGAAGACAGAGATTGGAATACGTCAAGCAAATAATTGAGGAAGTAGGTTGCAAGTGCTACTCTGAGATGAAGAGGTTAGCACAGCAAAGGAATTCGTGGTGGGCCGCATCAAACCAGTCAGTAGACTGATGACCAAAAAGAAAACCAACAATACAGCAAGCATCAAGTTAATCTTTCAAGGAACCCCTCGACAGAACAGAAGGAGTGACCCATGAAGAAACTCTTCAGCTTCGATTTGAAAATGCGTGGATTACTGCTAAGATTTTTGAATTCTCGCGGAGGCTTATTGAAAGTGGATGCAGCAGTATACTGCGAACCTTTCTGCTCGATCGTGTTGAAAGACGCAATCGCCATCTCCGATTCAAATGCACGTTGGATTTCTGCTGAGTGTTAACTGAGTGAAAGCTGCTTATTCTTGGGAATAAGATAATATTCTTAACAGGAAATGACAGTGGGGAACATATATATTGAGAGCCCAATGTCAATTTACCCAGAATTGTGAACAGGCGTCCACAAGAAGTTCGTGAACTTACACCACCTACTGCCGGGACCGCCCGTTTCTGAGCCAAAAATATCCTTTTAGAATGAGAAGAGTTACCGCAAAATATAATACCATACGACATAAGCGAACGAAAATAAGCAAAGTAGACTAATTTTCGTATCGAACGTTCAGTCACTTCAGATACCGTTCGAATAGTAAAAATGGTAGCATTAAGTCTTTGACCAAGATCCTGACCGTGGGCTTTCCACGGCATTTTACTATCTATCTAAACACCTAGGAATTCGAACTTTTCAGTTTCACTAATTGAGCCGTGGCGCATCTGGCGCCAGTGTTCTCGCACTTAGAATGGCAATGCTGCCATCGATTATAGGGTCACCATCTTGGCCTTCCGCGATTCAGGCCGGTGGTCGGGTGGTTAACCGAGAGAGAAAAGAGACAGCGGAGGGGAGATTCGCAGCGTCGGAGGTGGCTTGCTGACGTTTACCGTGAGGCCTGTGGTACGACGCCTGTACGCTGTGGGCAGGGTCAGCGAGAGATCCCGGCAGTGACTTGATGGGACCTCGTGTTTGGTATCGCGGAGGTGCAATGTTCTGTTTTGGGGCTTTTCTGCTGCGAGGGCATGTATAGGTTCTTGTTACTAGCCATTGAGATGTGTCTATGGCGTGAGGGAGGAAGTGTGTGATGCTCGCCGCCGTTGCATGTGAAAACGCTTCGTCTGCCTTGTGTATGTGCAGGAAATTATGTGAAGTAAATAGCTAATACCACGGCGAGTCTTGCTTTCACGCGTGGTTGAATATATTTCGGAATTACTGAATGGTGAAGATATCCCACGTGTAAAGCACATGAAGCCATTTGCGTCATACTAAGGTACTGTTTCTTCTGCTTAAATCTGTGTCAGTTATATGCGCATTTATAGGCACTTCTTTAGTTGCATAAATTATAAACGTGTGTAAACAGAGAGCTATGTGGAAACGGATGTAAAGTTGAAACCCTTCCAATAAGTGACTATACTCGAACTCCGTATTACTAAAGGTGTCTTCGATACCAGCACCTATCTTGGGTAATAAGTGTTATTCGGAGGTTGTCATGGTACTTAAGTAATTATTATACATAAAATTGTTTATTCTGATTAAACTAAATTGGAGATGTAAGGTCGGTTGTGTGCCGCTGTAAATTACTATTGTCTCCTCTGTGTGGCAGCCTAGCATTGTCGGTGGCTTCAGTCATTATTCCTGTCATATTTCGAGTTTTGTATTCGCGGGTTTTCGTAAGTTGACACTGTTGAGTTGTAAGACCTATAAACAGACAAGTCAAATTGAGTATTCTATGAGCTCAAGACGATATTCTATTACGTGGTGCCTTAGTTTGTTATAGGTTAGAAGTATTTTACGTGTTATTAATATTCTGCTGTTTGCTTTGTCTAAAGAGGAGTTAGTTCTGTAAAGTAGTCGTTTGTATTTTATTAGTGTGTTACGCGTTGTGCCTCTCCATGTTAATTGTTTTTAAGAAGCTACAAATGACTCTGTGTATGTTGCAGATAGCTGAAACTGACGTGTTCGATGGGGGTCGCGTCCTGGCGGGGTTGATAGTGGCCCCTTTTACTACGGCACATCCGGCAATCCTCCTTCAGTACGTCTATCTCGTTTATATCGTTACTACATTTCTCGAGAGGAATTAGGGCTTACTGTAATCACCTTATATGTTTAAGTATCTCCCTTGCCAGGGCGCGAGCCTTCGTGGATATAGTCGTATTCTCAACTGAAAAGATTGATAGTGTTATTCATTTGTTATCGTCACATGTATGGTTATTTATCTTGTTATATTTAATGTCAGTAAAATGTAAGTATTAGCGAAGTCCGAACTGGGACGTTGCATTCTCCTCTTGTGGAAACAAATTTAAGTGATTTTATTCCTTTTTTAAGTAGCTTTTAGATACGAACATTTTGCCTCCATCTTTGGTTTTTTTATGGCATCCACGTTAATTAAAATTACAATAAAGGTAAATTTGGCAACGGAGGGTTTCGTGCATTTATTAGTTGTTAAGTGGATCCTAAGTTAAGTGCCGGAACCCTACCACTAATCATTTGCTCATTCTGTGAAATTAAAACATCGAGTCTGTTGAATTGTGTGTTGACAACTGTAAAAACCGAGTCTTACTGTGATTTAGCGTTAGTTTATTTTCTACAACCCACGAACTTGTATCATAAACAGCACGATCTGAAACCGAGCCAATGTTGCACACAGCGTCCTTTAGTGTCATCAGCAAAGAGAAATATTTTAGAGTTACCCGTACATTTGATAGCAAATTATGCGATATAAAATTATCAATTATCCTTACATACACATCATTTTGAGTAACATTAGCTAACACTGATGGCATAGAAACAGGTCTAAAATTGTTCACATTATCCCCTTCTCCCTTTTTATATAGCGGCTTTACTATTGAGTATTTTAATCGTTCAGGAAACTGACCGTTCGTAAAGGAAAAATTACTAATGTAACTAAGTAGTTACATGTGTAATGTGTAGTACACAAACTGAATGTTCTGCTAGGCACTCCATCATATCCATGGGAGTCCTTAGTCTTCAGTGATTTAATTATTGACTCAGTCTTCCCGTTGACTGTATCACAGAGGAGTGTTTCAGACATCAGTCTCGGAAAGGCATTTGCCAAGTGAGTCATATGGTTCGCTATAGAAACTAAATTTTTATTTATTTCAACAGCAATGCTTCGAAAATGTTTGTTAAATACTGTACATAAACTATGTGATCAAAAGTATCCGGACACCCAAAAAAACATACGTTTTCCATATTAGATGCATTGTGCTGTCAGCTACTCCCAGGTAATTGATATCAGCGACCTCAGTAGTCATTAGACATTGTGAGAGAGCAGAATGGGGCGCTCCGCGGAACTCACGGACTTGGAACGTGGTCAGGTGATTTGGTGTTTCTTGTGTCATACGGCTGTACGCGAGATTTCCTCAACATCCCTAGATCCACTGTTCCCGATGTGATAGTGAAGTGGAAACGTGAAGGGACACGTACAGCACAAAAGTGTAGAGGCCGACCTCGTCTGTTGACTGACAGACCGCCGACAGTTGAAGAGAGTCGTAATGTGTAATAGGCAGACATCTATCCAGACCATCACACAGGAATTCCAAACTGCATCAGGATCCACTGCAAGTACTATGGCAGGTAGATGGGAGGTGAGAAAAGTTGGATTTCATGGTCTAGCGGCTGCTCATAAGCCGCACATCACGCCGGTGAATACCAAACGACGCCTCTCTTTGTGTAAGGAGCGTATACATTGGACGATTGAACAGTGGAAAAACGTTGTATGGAGTTACGAATCACGGTACACTGTGGCGATCCGATGGCAGGGTGTGTGTATTGCGAATGCCCGGTGAACGTCATCTGCCAGCGTTTGTAGTGTCAATAGTACAATTCAGAGGCGTTGACGTTATGGTGTGGTCGTGTTTTTCATGGAGGAGGTTTGCACCCGTTGTTGTTTACGTGGCACTCACACAGCACAGGCCTACATTGATGTTTAAGCAGCTTCTTGCTTCGCACTGTTGAAGACGAATTCGGAGATGGCGACTGCGTCTTTCAACACGATCGAGCACCTGTTCATAATGCACAGCCTGTTGCAGGGAGGTTAAATGACAATGACGTCCCTATAATGGACTGGCCTTCACAGAGTCCTGACTTGAATCCTTCAGAACACGTTTGGGATGTTTTGAAACGCCGATCGACATCGATACCTCTCCCCGTGAAGAATAGGCTGCCATTCCCCAAGAAACCTTGCAGCACATCACTGAATGTATGCCTGTGAGAGTGGAAGCTGTCATCAAGGCTAAGGATGGGTCAACACCATATTGAATTCCAGCATTACCGGTGGAGGGCGCCACGAACTTGTAAGTCATTTTCTGCCAGGTGTCCGGATACTTTTGATCACAGAGTGTAGATCTTATTTATCAGTAAGAGAAATATTTTTACTACGAACTGACTTTATATGGTCGACCTTGTGCTGCTGACCAGACACTTCCTTCACAACTGACCATACGGTTTTAATTTTATCCCGTGAATTAGGTATTCCATTTGCGCACCACATACTCTTTGCCTTCCTAATAACATTTTAAGCACTTTACAGTACTATTTGTAATGGTGTACTGTAGCTTTATTATGACTACTTCTAACATTTTGATATAATTCTCGCTTTTTTACATGATATCCTTATCCCATTAGTCAGCCACCCAGGCTGTCTTTACTGCTAGTATCTTGTGCGGATCCCAAACACTCGTGCAATACTCAAGAATATGTCGCACTAGCATCCTATACGCGGTCTTCTTTACAGATGAAACACACTTTCCTAAAATTCTCCCAGTAAACCAATGTCGAACATTCGGCTTCCCTACCACAGTCCTAACATGGTCGTTGCATTTCACAAAGCTTCGCAACGTAACACCCGCATATTTAAACGACGTGACTATGTCAAGTCCATGCAGTTGGGATGGTTACTGTGTCCGGATAGTGTAGTGGTCAGCAGAAGACTTGGTTTCGAATCCCGGTCTGGCACAAAATTTCTTCACAATTGATTTAAATCAGTGCCCAGTAGCAGCTGCATCAAAATTGTCTGCTCTTTCGGACATGACCAGTTGATCAGTTCAGTACCGACTCTCACCACTCTTGGGTTCTTATGGGGGTCGGGTTAATGCCGTGAGTAATGAGGATATTGATCAAGGGGCGTTACATTGGTTGTGTGTGGATAAGTTGAGAATTTGAGTCTGATTAGAAGTTCTACATCTACATCCATACTCCACAAGCCACCCGACGGTGTGTGGCGTAGTGTACCTTGAGTACCTCTATCAGTTCTCCCTTCTATTCGAGTCTCGTATTTTTGGTGGAAAGAAGGATTGTCGGTATGCCTCTGTGTGGGCTCTAATCTCTCTGATTTTATCCTCATGGTCTCTACGCGAGATATACGTAGGAAGGAGCAATATACTGCTGGACTCCTCGGTGAAGGTATGTTCTCGAATCTTCAACAAATCCCGTACCGAGCTACTGAGCGTCTCTCCAGCAGAGTCTTCCACTGGAGTTTATCTATCATCCCCACAACGCTTTCGCGATTACTAAATGATCCTGTAACGAAGCACGCTGCTCTCCGTTGGATCTTCTCTATCTTTCCTATCAACCCTATCTAGTACCAATCCCACAATGCTGAGCAGTATTCAAGAAGTGGGCGAACAAGCGTAATATAACCTACTTCCTTTGTTTTCGGATTGCATTTACTTAGGATTCTTCAGATGAATCTCAGTCTGGCATCTGCTTTACCGACGATCAACTTTGTGTGATCATTCCATTTTAAATCACTCCTAATGCGTACTCCCAGATAATTTATGGAATTAACTGCTTCCAGTTGCTGACCTGCTGTATTATAGATAAATGATAAGGGATCTTTCAAAAAATGGTTCAAATGGCTCTGAGCACTATGCGACTTAACTTGTGAGGTCATCAGTCGCCTAGAACTTAGAACTAATTAAACCTAACTAACCTAAGGACATCACACACATCCATGCCCGAGGCAGGATTCGAACCTGCGACCATAGCGGTCGCTCGGCTCCAGACTGTAGCGCCTAGACCCGCACGGCCACTCCGGCCGGCTAAGGGATCTTTCTTTCTATGCATTGGCAGCACATTACACTTGACTACATTGAGATTCAATTGCCATTCCCTGCACCATGCGTCAATTCGCTGCAGATCCTCCTGCATTTCAGTACAATTTTCCATCGTTACAACCTCTCGATATACCACAGCGTCATCCGCAAAAAGCCTCAGTGAACTTCCGATGTCATCCACAAGGGCATTTATATATATTGTGAATGGTTTTTTGATGACCATTGTGTCTGGATGGTCCACTGATCAGCGTATCTGAGAAATAACAGAAGCCCCGATTTCAAATCCCGGTCCGTCACAAATTAACTAGCAGATAATATCATTAATTCCTTTGTGTCTTGACGCGCATACTCTGTCATTTTCTATTTATCCTAGCGTAGCTAATAGTGAGTTGTGCAGTTGCTACAACTCGTGCACTGTCATGGTGGTAGCCCACTTTGCATTCGATTGGGATTAGCTATCTCATTACTGGAATAGTTAAACAGCTTTCGAAAGAAAGGCATAGTTTTCCTTTGAGATTTCACGCACTACCAACTCAAATTCCTCGAATACACTTAGCCATTAACTCAAAATTCACTACTGATCAGCTACGAGGATTTGTCCACCGAAATACAAAGCTGAAAAAACTGGCCGAAATACATTGCTTTTGCTTCAGAGGTGTTGTAGCAAACAAAGCCTCCTGTCCTATCGGATTTGAGTTTCCTGAATTAAGTTATGCATAGGTTTCTCATTAGCCGTCTGCCTCTTTTGTCAGATAGATGCCATACGAAGGACCTGGATTCGATTCTTGGTGCTGCCAAGGAATTTTCCTTACTTGCAGGACTGGTAAGGGTGCACTGAGGCTCGTGATGCCAGATGAGGAGCTGGTTAACCGAATAGTTGCGGCTCCAAGGTCTGGAAAGCTTGTAAAGCGGCTGGGAAAGCTGTATACTAACCACACGCATCTCCAAAGTGCACTGCATGAGCCCACAGGGCAGAGGATGACACTATGACCGGTAGAAGTTGATACATAGCACAACCTTTAGGCTTGCTTTCGTTTCACTTTAAGATCATAATCAGGTTAACAGACGCTAAAACGGGACCAGTTAATTTGGCAGTGCTTGCTGGGAAGGGCCGTAGGGCTATCAGAGATATTTTGACTCACCAGGTGGAGAAAAGTATTTACAACGCCTGGCGGCGCCTATTTGGAAATTTGTCGTAAGTTCCTATGGGACCAAACTGCTGAAGTCATCGGTTCCTAGGCCTACACACTACTCAATCCAACTTAGACTAACTTACACTAAGAACAACACACACAACTATGCCCGAGGCGAGGACTCGAACCTCCGACAGGGGGATCAAGCCGAACCTTCGCAAGGCGCTTGAGACCACGTGGCTACCCCGCGCGGCTGCTATTCTGCCACCAGGTACTGACACACATCGGCCGAACATGCTAATACTACAGGGGGCACGCTGGATTGAGGGGTGCGAGCAGGCATTGCGCCTGCCACAGCAGAAGGTCTGCGTTTGCATGGCGCCTTTCGGGCAGCTAGTACAATGCGAAGCCATTGTGTTGGAAGGATTTGTCAAACGGAGACCGGGACCCCGACGGAGCGTCACAAGCGAAACTTTATGGTATGGACAAATGGCGGCTACTCCTGAAGCGAATTAGCGAAGCCACGTCCCATCTCCTTAGCTGGGCGACGGTTCACGAGACGAAAAAGAAAAGTGAATCCAGGTTAGGGTGGTGTGGAGAGCTCTGCAACATCCATCGTGGGAATTATCGGCAGGGAGAACTTTTAGGAAAGCGTCGACCCGCCAGCGTCGCACAGAAAAAATAGAGACGGGACAACGTACATTTGGATACGCGCTATGCAACTTTAGGTGATTCACTATGATGCTAGAACGCGTTCGATCGGCGCAAGGATCCAGAACAGCGCTCGCATTGGTGCTCTAATATACTTTTTTTTTCTGCTCCACGTGGAGAAACGGCGAAGTTTTAGGCAACGAACGTTGAATAAGGGCACTTCGCCTATCGGTGGAGTGCAGTAAAGACACTATGTCCGTGGTAGCCAGAGAGAAAGGACTTCTCCAGTGCGCATCGTAAAAAAAAGGAGACTACGGCCGGCAGAGTCCTCCAGAAAAGACGTAGTCTACGGAAGCCTACGTGGGAAGGTTCTGCAGCAGGCAGCTGTCCGTTCGAAATTACTTACGAGACAAAACACTGCACGTTGTATTTGCCATCTCGCAGCTTGTTTTTGTTGCTTGTGAGGCCTCGCCTCTTAGAGTATTTCATGCAGGAAGTTCGTTCGCGCGTAAAGTTGAGCCGTTTTCAACAGCGTGAGCCGTTGTACTTGCAAGTTTAGGGGGACGCCATATTGTGAAGCACAGCCATTTTCACTTTTGTATTAATTTCTTAGTTACCGTCATCGATTCGTTTCCTTAAGGGGGAAGTCGCGAATATCCTTCATCCACTTCCTCTATTTTTGCAGCCGTAATTAGGAGGAGGAGGTTAGTGTTTAACGTCCCGTCGACAACGTATTAGAGACGGAGCACAAGCTCTGCTTAGGGAAGGGTGGTGAAGGAAATTGGCCGTGCCCTTCCAAATGAACCATCCAGGAATTTGTCTGAAACGATTTAGGGAAATCACGGGAAACCTAAATCAGGATGGCCGGAGACGGGTTTGAACCGTTGTCCCCACAAATGCGAATCCAGTGTGCTAACCATTGCGCCAACCCGCTCGGTCCTAGCCAAAATTAATTTTACTCGGTGTGTATGAATCGTGATTTATTTTCAAAGAATATTCTTAAGAATTTATTTTATTTACTAGCGATTTATCAAGAACATTAGCGCACTTAATCACACAAGTAAGCATGGAAGTAGTTGCCAGGGAGTAACTAATGAAATCATAACGAAATTCCTTTTAACAAATGGGAATTTTATTCACTTTAATAGTGCCTAAAGAAATCTTTTAAAAGAAACAGATTAAAAATTATAATCAGAAAGCACCCTCTAAATATCAAAGTTACAATTTATTCAGAGGCAGAAAGAAACAAGTTTTGACTGTATGAGCTTTCGGGCAGAGAACCTTGCCGCTCCCTTTTGACACAGCAGTAGTTACGACCGCTCACAACAGCCCCTGAAAGACTACACTGGTGCAAATCTGCAACACACCAAATAACATTAAACTAAGAGTTTTAACAATTTACACAAGCACACAAACTATGCACCCCCAGTAGGAGGGATGGAAATTGTACAAAACACAAACAATTACAATATTAACCTTGCCACCGAAAGTGCAACTTGATTTTAACTTCTAAGAAAAGTCTTACGGTGAAAGGGTGGCAACTTTATATACTAAAACGATCGTTTAAATAAAAGCCCATGAAATTCAATCTTATATAAAATTCTACAAGGTTGGCCAAACAATAGTTAAGATGCTCTACAGTACACAGATACCACCTCTCAAGATCATAGGCAATTATATCAAAGTTTCCAAAGATCAAAACATATTTCAGGTATTATGCCGTAAATTCGTTAACACACCAAATCAGACAAACATGACAGACGCAGCTACTAACGTACGGTAGATTGCGAGAGAGATTACCGAACAATCCGAACCGCAGGTTGCTCTAACTCGCCCCTACTCCACAAGGGAAAAGCGGACCACCCAATTTACAAACAATCACCTTCCCGCGGGTGGGCAAACGGAGAAGAATGGTGGGACGACCCCAAAGCAAAACGGTTGGTGACCTCACCAATAAAACAAGTAGAATTTAACAAGAGTAAATCAAATAAGATATCACCAATCACTTAACTTCTAATAAACTGCGATTTCTCGAGAAGACCTGGCGCAGCACCCCCAAAACGCTCTCACGAACCGTCCGCTGCCAGCCGCTTCAACGGACGCAGGAAGGCGCGCCGATCTCCCGTCTCACGGCGTCTCACCGTCTCACCGACCAGACTGACGTCGGGGGTTGACTCCTGTTGCTCTCGTGTCGACCGCGGCCCACTGAACTCACGTGGCGACCTCACATGCGCCGACGCTCAAGACGGACAAGTCAACTTGTGTCTCAGTTCGCGACCGATCAACCGATCGATCCAACCGCCAATGACCATTGCTGAGCAAACTCGAGCAGACTGGCGGCCTAACGCGCAGACTCAGATGCAGGAACTAAGCCCCGACCGGGCGACCACTCGCTGAATTCTGTTACTGGCGGAGTGGAAAGACTCTCATTTTGCCGGCTTTAAAGGTTGATCCGAACGACAGAGATACTAGCACTCCGAACGACAGACAGACACTAACTGCCTATGAAATGAGGACGGGAGACAGACAAGCAAGCTGGGGACGAGAGACCGATCCAGACCGGCCGACTGGCGAGCTCATAGCACCCCTTAAATGCACGTGAACAGGCAACCTTTCACCTTTCCCACAAGAGGGAGACACCAAAGCTGCGATTGCCACAGCGGCGCCATCGCCAGAAACGGAGGGCGACTACTTCACACTACGCGCTGCGGCGCGCTCTTCAAAACAGCAATTTTTAGCACGGCTCAGTGTACTAGTATAGTTTTTCAATTTAAGTATTTACCACTATCCAGACTTCTCTTTGATTGGCAGTAAACATTTTCGTGATCCTTAGTACAGCCTGTAACTTGATAGTATCCCGTTACCATTATTTTTGAGATGTCATGTTATTAGGGAACATCATTTGATTGATTTGACAAAAAGAGAATGTCAAGTACTCCAATCAGTGGGCATGGCCATATAACAATCTGCATTTATTTCAGCTGTGCACAGATTATAGGTCATTGTTTGGAGGATAGTTTTCTATGGTGACGTGAATGCTGGGATAGAAATTTGTAGTAGGTCCCCCGTGCCTCGTTTTGAACCCCGCACTTCTCATAAAATGTGTGTCGTTGCCCAGGATTTATAGCTTTAAAATCTTTTGAGACGTTAGAATTTATAATGTTACTTAAAATCCGTCTTGATTGCAAATTTTTTATTCATATGACTGGTTTCGGTTCATTCAGAACCATCTTCAGATCTGATATTTCAGTTACAGGCGTAACCCGTCCAAATGCAGCAACTTTCACATGCTACGTCACATGTAGCATGTGAAAGTTGCTGCATTTGGACGGGTTACTCCTGTAACTGAAATATCAGATCTGAAGATGGTTCTGAATGAACCGAAACCGGTCATATGAATAAAAAATTTGCAATCAAGACGGATTTTAAGTAACATTATAAAATCACCGATTGCTGTTATCCCATAAGACATTATGTCTGTTTTTGCGAAGTTAGAATTTATTTTGTAGTCAATTGTAGTCATATCTGGGAAATTTATTAAAAAAAATGTTCAAATGTGTGTAAAATCTTATGGGACTTAACTGCTAAGGTCATCAGTCTCTAAGCGTACACACTACTTAATCTAAATTATCCTAAGGACAAACCCACACACCCATGCCCGAGGGAGGACTTGAACCGCCGCCGAGACCAGCCGCACAGTCCATGACAGCAGTTCCTTAGACCGCTGTGCTAATCGCGCTCGGCGAAATTTACTAACATGAGGCTTTTTTTTCTCAGTTTTAGTTGATAAGTTTTTGAGTTTGTTGTTTCTGTGCCACTCTTGATTGATGTCTTCACTTTGTTGGAAACAATTTCGATCATTTTGAATGGGTTACTTGTGTTTTATGTTGTGTTAGTGAAGCGTTAGGACATTTTCATTGGTTTAGCAAGCGGTTACTGTACGATTTTATTTACTGCATGTATCTGAAAGAATGTTAACCTGGAGTCAAGCGCGTTCAGAACGGGAAAGGCGTGAAAATAAAGACATTGAGTGTGGTCAAGATTCTGTTAGCAACTTAAACATTGTTGACCAAGAAATTAATTTACGACCGGAACGGTCAAGTAATCAGGGTGACATGATGAATACGTCAGATTGAGAGGGGAAGTACCAGTGAGGGAGATGGATGCGAGTATCGATGACGAAGTAGTGACTCTGAAGCTCTCAGATACTGTAGTTCGCATCAGTCATTTTTCCGATGATGGATCAGTTTCGCCACAGCAAAGATGCGGTGGGCGAAGTTCTCGTCCTGGGGAATAGGTCGTGAGTAAAGAGAGTTGTAGAAAGGTAGATACAGTTATGAAACTGTTGTTAGCTGGGGAGGAAAAGAGGCAGAAAGAGGGAAAAAGAAATGCTTAGCGTGAAAAAGAGTCGTTAATAGAAAATATTAACAAGTTTACGTTTGAGATCGCCAAAATAAAGAATATCTCGTGCGACAAGAAACTTGTAGAGAACGAGGCGAAGAAAGAAGCATGATTAGCTAGAATACAAGAAATGGATCAGGAAAGGTGGCGCTTATAGCGAAAAGAGAGGCTAAAATAGGCAGGTGGGCCGTGATAAACGAAAAATATTTCAGCGACTCTCCATGAGCGTGGAAAGAAGACTGTACATGAGAATGAAAAAATGGAAAAAGGAAGGAAAGCAAAATTAGCAGAATTGAAAAAGCGTAGAGTAGTTGGAACAGGAACAGGTAAACATGGCACAATTAAAGGAAGAGCAGACGAGCGTTAGTGCTCAACACCCTGAGATTCTCAAAGATATCAGATAAACAGGAACGTGTCAAGAGCATTGGAATCCAATGCGGTGGACGTCAGAAAGCACAACCGAGACGTACGGAAGAGGAAGTACGAATGAGAAGAGTATATTCGGATGTGACGGCTTATAGGTCAGCTGCCGTCAGTTCAATACGGAACAGTGCTCCACGTGTGGTCACTAACAACATGGAGGGTGCACTTGTGCATAATTTTTGTCCCACGGAAGAGATGTAATTCTCACACTTAGGGAGACAACTGTGATGGCACGAGTGACAGCATGGTGCAAAATATGAATACTCATAGTAGAGAAGAAGTGTGTGTCTCAGAAAATCGTGAAAGAATAAATGCTATACAAGAGTCGGGTTCTCTCCACAAATATTTTTTGTCGGTTAAAAATTTCCAGGCAGACCTAGACACGGGGAACTCATTACAAACCAGAACTTGGATATATCAGTTTAACCGATCTTTGCCACCACCTTGGCAAGTAGATTACAAACTAGAATTTATCTGCTGGAATGTTCGGTCGCAGGGAAGAACCGCTCAATCGCAACAAATTGTAGCATTTACCAGAAATTTAGGGACGTTATTCTCGGTAATTATTGGTCTAAACAGACACAAGAAATGATGAAGCTGGAGATAATGTTTTGTAGAATAGAATATTAAAATCATCGAATTTGAAAAGCCCTGTGAAATTAATTCAATCATTCATTGACAAAAACCAGTTTCTCGAAGCACGTCGTAGTGCCAGTGAACTGATACACGCATTTCACTATCAGAGAATATTGGCGCGTAACATTGAAGCGCTTGAGAGTATTCTCATGGAGCTTAATTCCGCGTGTGAAGCACATAATGCACGAGAAAGGAGAAGGAATGAAGGAAATCTTAGGAAATCGCCATAGCAGAAATAAAAACAGGAGAAACAATTCTCGGATTGAGAATTCAGGAGGTCACAATTAAGGCAGGTGCTCTACAAGCTGATAGGAGGCTCAAGTGAAATAATGTTGCGGAAAACTACAACCAGAAGCGTCTCGAAAAAATCTGGTGCGTACCGTATGTGAACCGACAGCCGGTCGAAATTGCAGAAGTATCATCTCCAAACCCCACGGTGGAACACCGCAGTGGTAACTCGACAGGTTACTATCTTTGACTCCGAATCCAGCTCATAATTCATCCGGACGTCATTCGGAAGAAGCCAAGTCAATATTTCAGAGTACGAGGATACAGGTCAGACGTTATTAAAAGGTCTTGAACACAGCTGAGGATTTGAACCCGATCCTAAAAGCGACGGTTGGAGATAAACTGACTGGCATTTTGGATAGAGCTAGCTAGCCACATCACTGCCATTTTCAGAAAAAGCTTATGAGAACTGCACAGAAAATATAAGTTGGCCGGCTCTCTCGACGAATAAGACACGAATGAAATACGCAGTTATTGAAAAAAGTACGGAAGTGCACCTATAGACCTGTCTTCAATTTACTCGTCAGGGTCACACTATGGGAGTATTGGGACACGGCCGGCGCCATTCCAAAATACCGAATGTATCCGGTACGTGTTGCCTCTCTAGTCGTTATTACCGTAGCGGGTTGCGACATAGAGAGAGTCCTTTCCTAAGCATCGTTAGTAGACAGCAACAAGGTCGCACGCAGTGTATCCGGCAAGTGTTGACTCTCTAGTCGTTATTACCGGCGCGGGGTTGTGACATAGAGAGAGAAACCCTTTCTGGAACTCGAACCCTGCTCCTCCTGGGTGGAAAGGCCAAGTGCTCCCACCTAACACAATTAAACCACCAGACACACATGGAATTTATGGGAAATTAAAAATGCCGGAGCCCTTTCTGGGACTCGAACCCTGGTGCTCCTGGATGGAATGCTCAAGTGCACCCCCAACACATGAAACCTGTCTAGATGCGGGAGAGGAAGGTTAGGTTAGTGTACTTTATTTATTTTGGTCGAGAAACTGACGCAAAGATCGATCCTAATTGCGTAATTAATCACAAAGATAGGTCCTAACTACACAACTATATGCAAAGCACTACAGAAGGACGGCATAAAATCGCAATACACCGCGGAAACTGACGATACCATACAACTGGTGTTATCCTGCCAAGAAAAAAATTCGCAGAACCACTCGAAACCAGCGACAGAAACATCGAAACTCTACCCTACACCTACAAGCTGCCAGAGTCGATATTAGCTAACTTTGAGACGGGTGTATTTCCTGCTTTTCATGTATGCGTGTTTCTACTGCATTACAGAGAAGTTATTATCAGAGTTTTTTTTTCTTTGTATACGTCTACGGCATTGCATGTTTCGAATTCTTTAAGTTCAATGGGCCCCATGTACAATTAATCTTAAATAGAGTGATGGTAGAACTGCTGTCTGGACGCTTCCATATGAGGTCTACTTTTTTCGTATTTGGTCTTCGTGGTCCTTATGCGCAATTAATGTTAGCTGCAGTAGAGTCGTTTGGTAGTTACCTTGAAATGAGGGTCTCTAAATTTAGTGTTTACAGTTCCTAGGAAAGAACACCGTCCTCCAAGGACTTCTGTTTGAGTTCTGAAAGCAGCTCCATGGCACTTACAGGTAACAAATCTAGAAGCCATTCGCCGAAATTCTTCAACATGACCTGGAACGGATCAATCCCACCAGTGAAGTAAGCAGGACGATAGTAATACTTCACCTGAAAGTTACTGGTTTATTATTCCTACTCATCAGCATTAACTTGCATTTTTTCCGCATTTAAGGCTAGCGACCATTCATCACACCAAATGGAAATTTTGTCTAAATCGTCTTGTGTCCTCCTACAGTCACTCAGCTTTGATGACTTATCGTAGACCGCTGCATCGTCGGCAGACTATTGACCCGCCAAATCATTTAAGTATAAAGAGAACAGCAGCTATCCACTTGCACTGGGCTGCATATTGGATATAGCCACTCTCTTATCTCTGAGCCTGTTAAATATGCTCGTGCCTTCGTTAACGGGCTGCGATGGGAGATCGTGTCATATACCTTCCTGAAATCTAGAATATGTAATCCACCTGTTACCTTCCTGTATAGTTCTAGATATATCATGTGAAATAAAGGCATGCCGAGTTTTGAACGAATGATGCTTTCTAAAATCAGGCTGATTCATCAACATAAACAGCTTAGCCTCAAGAATGTTTATTATATTCGAACTGAGAATACGTACAAAGATTCGGGAGCAGTCCGAAGTTAGGGATATTGGTCTGTAATTTTGCGGTCTGTTCCTTCATCTTTCTTGTATACTGGAGTGACCCGCGCTTTCTTTCTTTCCTTTATACCATTCGTTTCGATCTTCGTGTTGGACGAGAAAGAAAGAGAGAGGGAGAGAGAGAGAGGCGGGGTGATGGACCAATTCCCTGGAGTACTCCTTCTAAAATCTAACAGGAATGCCATCCGGACCAGATGATTTGTCTGTTTTTCAAATCTTGACGGTACTTCCTTATGTCAGTTACACATCTTCCATACGGGGTCCGTCCGAAGGTCAAGAGACTGCATGTTTGTACGGTTTTCATGCTTGAACGATGTCTTAAACGTGAAATTTTAAACTTAGGTTCGGCTTTTGCTATCTTCAACTGCCGCACCAGACTGGTCAACAAGGAACTGATTGGAATCCTTAGACTCGCTTACCGATTTTACACACGGCCTGAAAGTTCTCGGCTCCCTGCCAAATATTTTGCTAAGTTGTGACGGTGGCAGTTACGTGCTTCACGCATTAATATTTCGGCAGCCGGCTAATGGCTTACGAGGCCTCGATTCAATCTATTAAACGTGCTTGATTCGATTATTCTATTCCCTACAGCTTACAGCCATGAAATATCGGTCAAATTATACATCATCTTCGTTTTCCATTAATGTCGATGGTACTTCATTCCTAAATATACGGCTTACAAGTAGTATTGTTTAGTGCTCGTCGTAGTTATGAGTACCGGTAACTACAAGCGAGGTTCATTACAAAAGCGATTCATTACAAAGGCGATACTGTCTGACTCGAAATAGCCAGGTATCTATGACAGGGTATGCTAATACACAGAAAATTCGGTGCATAACTGATTCTTTGTCTATGTGATGCACAAAACTAATTTCATTTTGTTTTGATGTTATTTATTTATTTATTGATTTTAGTTTCAGAAGCTATCCCCGATAGCTCCGCATCGCCGTCACCACTACCATCACTGCCAAGATGGTACTTACTTCCGGAGGAGGGGTATGGAAAAGATGATAATGATGACGATGACGACGATGTAATATTTCTCTGTGAAATAATAAATATCGACTAAAAGCACTACATATTTTGGAACACAACCTACGAGTAGCTTAGAGACAGAAGTGATGACACTTTCTGCGGGACCTGACCATCATTTTGCAGAACAATGCTCAAGCACGTAGAGTGCAAACTGTTACTGATTTGTTTGACTGATGGGACTGCTGAGTGCTGTACCACCTACTGCGGTCCCCTGACGTAAGTCCTCGTGAGTTCAACTCGATTTCTGACTGAAGGAAACACTTCACGGCATTTGCTTGACGACTGCTGCAACTCATCGATTAACAGACCGCGCCACTCGAACTGTCGACACATGTGACACTGCTAAGAGCATCACTGGCAAGGGTTATACACTATGCTGGAGACTACTTTGAAGGTCAATAAAACTTTGAAAGACATATTTATTTTGTACGAGCTGTAAGTAAATAGTTTTTCCACTGTTAAATTTCCAATCCTCGTATATAAACTCTCTCCTAGTATCCACCATCTTCTACAAGACGAGTCCCTTACAACAGAGTATACCACAGAGGTGCATGTGTGTTTGATGCTTTAGAAATACGCAGTGTGTTGCCTCTACAGTTGCTAAATTCATCATAGCATCCACAGTGAGTAAATGATACACTGTCACTGTTGCGGCCAAAGATGTCAATACAGAGATAGAATGTATTGTACTTAAACTGCCAACAGCCTTGTTCAGTCTATTTCAGTAATGTCCAGCCTCGCACCTATCCATATATCCTCAATTTACACTGTAACTTTGATGCCACTGGCTGATCTCCATGACAGCAGCAATATCTCCCTCCCTGTAATACTATTACTTGGAGTGCAATAAGACTCTCTACACCAACTGTTCGGTGTTGTAATCAAGGAAGAAATTAACCGCATATTTACCTTCTCAGAGGAACCGAAAGTATAGGACCACTCGGATTACGTTTCGCAGACTCATCCATCATTCAATTTGATTTCGTTTGGCTCCCATACAGCTCAGCTGATGACGCCATTCTTACGTGCTCTCCGTCCCACTCAGCAACTTGTGTGATGAAGACGCTCGATCTGCTCACCACACAACGAATTCAACCACTGATGGTGTTAAAGATTAATATGTTTTAGAACAGTTAGTCTAATTCTGAAGACGACGCTAGTTTGACTGATTATGGCATTGGTCTTCCGCTCCTAGTCTGCTTCTGTCTGTAACGGCAGGCTTAATTCAACGTCATGCTTATCTGTTGAACAAAACAAGAGTTAGTTTTACACGCTACAACAAGTAAAAATCAGTGATAGTGGTCAAGGTTCATGGCTGGACTTGAGAGCATCTATCTTTTGTGGTGACCTTCATTATCATCCTTTAAACTGACTGGCGTGTTGTTTTAGCGTCTCTGCTTAACTCAAATAGTTAAGCCTAGACTCGGCTAGCGTCGCTAATACGTCTCTACAACACTCCTACGGCCCAAATCATCAATAAGCTCTGTCGATCACTCTATTGCGTGCGACCAGCCACCTGATTTACGTCTTTCTATGACGGCTCAAAACTCGTCTTTTCACACAACATCCTCATCGCACCGATTACGAATTATCCATGTTTGATGCGTCCCTATCGCCTAATTTCGATTGACTGGCCACCGGATAGTCGTTTTGATCACCGTACTCACACTATCAACACAATTGAGATAACAGGTGCGTCTCGAACACTACTGCGTCGGACAGACAACCTCATAATTATCACCCGAAACACCCACAATCACCATACGCCGATAACGCAACGGGTGGGTCCTGAACACTACCGCATCGGACGTCATACCCTGCACTCGTCTCAAGAAACGCAACACATTCGGTGGGACGCAATATCCACCTACCACATCACAACACGCTCAACACAGCCCAAATCCATTCACCACAGAGCCAGATTTTATCCTGAAAGCTCTCCTGTCCAATAGCCTTGCCATAAAATTTTGTATAGGAAGTTATCTACATAAGATAACCCCTTCTATAATTAATCTAATACTTCTAAATATTGTTTGTGTCATAGCTGAAGCAAATTTTCTATACTAAGCGACCCAGTGGTCCCCATACAACAAAATTTAACATCAAACACATAATATACACACAATCCATGCCAAAATAAGACAAGCACATGAAAATAGGAAAATAAATACACACAACATAAAACAAATAATCACAAAACACAAATAAAACAGTGCCTATACTAATACAAATAAACATCGCCAACAAATCACAAAAATCTAATCTAATTATACACTACTTTGTTCCCGGCCGCGTTCTTCCGCTGCCGAGTGTGCCGCCCTAGTCATTCTTGTCTGTTTTGCGCAGTTTGCGTACGGCCAGGGTTCGCCGGACGTATTTTGATTATTTGTGTAGGTTCTGGATTGCGGTCTTCACTCGCTCTCCAGTTCTGCACTGGTTGATCCCTTCCATTTTTATTGGTTGGTTTCCAGTTATTATTGCCCTGGTTCCACCTACGTTCCTGTGGCGGATAATGTTTGTCCTCTATTATCGCGTCACTTCGGATTGTTTCTTCAAGTTGCATGCTTTGTGGGCTGCACCGCGGAACTTACCCGTAAGATGACAATGGTCTCTACGAGGAGTCTCAGCTTTTCTATCTAAGGCCAGCCCGCAAATATGACAATTAACAGCCTTTTCATACAAGTCATCATTTTCCTTTGATTTGGTCATGGGAATATTGATGCTGTAGAGCTTGTGAACTTGCCATGAAAGTTTCCCAAGCTCAGTGAGAAGCCAAACCGCCGGATCGCCCCCTACATAAGACTGATAGCTATTAAGTTTACAATCATATGCGCATACAACTTGGAACGCAGCCGCATAAGGTACGTGTTTTTGTGTGAAGGTTGTGTGTGAGGCTAAGGGGTTCCCTTTACAACGAGTAATAGGAGCCAGCAAGCATCAAAATCGGCGTACACAACAAAAGGACAACGCTGCTCGTGGTGAGCATTTTTAAATTTAATGAAGTTATTTTCCTCAGTGGGCATAACAACACGTACCGGGTCCATGCATGCACAATCTAATAGATGTGTCGCTAATAACTCTTGAGATGAAAAATAATTCAAACGCCTTATACAAATATGTTGTTTATGTTCATTTTTACTTAACTGGGAGGAAATGAGTCGGGACATGTCTTTGATCCAGACGTAGTGATAATTATCACGTTCGGAGAAGAGCAGCATGTTGACATGCAACTCTCGCTCACATGCAAATTTTGAGAAATGGAGGGGGCCTACTACTGTATGCTTGTTCTGCTTATCTGACTTGCTTTTCCTCTCCAGGCCACAAATGTGGACCGATATTGCGGTATTCTGAGCTTAAAACTGAGGTATGTCCTGGATTCTTAAAGGGAACTCTATTCCATCAAAGTTGTACTGTCTCTTAATATCTTTGACTTTGTAACTGCTGGGACGCTCGGGATGATGTTTGTAATTGTATTTGTAATTTCTCTCGCAAGCCAGGACTGACCATGCAAAACACGCATTATCATACTTATTTTGAACATTAATGCACGCCTGCTTTTTCTCAATATCTATAGGGAGTTTAATATAACTGAACCCTCCATTCATTGGATCATAGACATGTATATGGATGTCGAGGTGTGGTATACTGCTGAGCGCTTTAGCGGATCCACGTACTTCCATCTCGGAAAATCGGGCCATAATAGCGCTCAAGGTGGATTCTCGGTACAACTCAGCAATCGATGTGCTCCGAGAAATAACACCATTTTCACCCCATATATAATGCAGAGTAACCGTCTCCGCGTCACCTTGATGTTTAGGGGGGTGACTCAGTTCACTGCATAATACCGCACTGCATTTAAAGGCGTTAAATTCCGGATCTTCTAAGAGTTTGAGGAGCTCGGTCTCCAAGACGGGGAGGCACGCCTCCAAAAACCTTACAGGATCGCGATACCTCCCGCATGGATTCTCAATTCTGGTGAAAGAGATTCGCCCCTCAAACGCTCTAGCAACTGCTGAGTATTCTAAGGGAGTCATTACGCCGTTATTCTGATCGAATTCGTTATCGATAGGACGGGGGAGAGAACTACCGCTAGCCATAAGGAAATTACTATTATTACTGTTGCTACAACTAGGAGTCCACCCGATAGATGCATGGACTGGTGATGGGTGATCGTAATCATCATCATTTGCGGGGAGAGGTATACGTCTCGGAACGCATACCTTGCATGGGCGGCGAGCTGCTGCTTCTAGAGGAGGAGGGGGTGACAGCCGGTTTGAAGAGCCAGGCTGTGGCGACGGCGGACGGGCTGCGCAGCCAAACGGTTGCGACAGCGCTGGGGGAGGAGATGGCGCTAACTCTCTCTCTCACAACCCCGCGGCGGCCGCGGGGTTGTGACATAGAGAGAGACCTATAATCACTATAATCACGTCCTGCAGTGGAGATACATAAAACAATCGTGCGAAAGGCGTCGGTAGTTAAAATTAAAATATCACCTCCATCTTTACAGCATAGTAATGAAGAGATGGTCGATGCGAACACGGCATATTATCAGTACTTAACCTCTGAACTAGCGTGAGGAAGATGTGTGTACTTATATATACCGAAACCGTGGTCAAGTATTTCAATAACTCTTTATCCTGCAACTGTTTGGCTGTTATCATTTACCGTGAAGGTCCAGAAGTGTTGTGGGTGCAGTGAGATTACATGAATGTATAAAGTCAATGTTTATTAGGAACCTGGTGCCGTGAAAGTGATCTGCTACACATTCTCTAGCCTTGTTCCTCATCCGGCAAGACTATTAAGTTACGACTGAATTTATTTTTGTAAAGTTTCGTAAATTAATTTCATTGTTGTAACGAATGTGTTAAATTGCTCTACGTTCAGTAGTATTTTTTAAATCATGTCTTTTCCGTAGCACATTGTGGTGCTAATTGTGAATGTTTCGGTAGATTAGATAGTATACGTAATTCTTGACACAAGCAAAATAGTTTACAATGATCATGTTTCTTGTGTTGATGCAAATAGTTGGATGACTTATTTGATTGCAATTCTTTTACACTTGTTGTCGTTAACACAGTACAATTAATCACATAAATACTGTGAAATACTGTATATGATGTCATGTGTCGCAATATTGTTCACAAACAGATGATTTTTAGCTTTATGTGTTAATTTCACAGCAAATTTGCCAGTGAATACGATTTGTTTCAATTCATACAATAAGATTTGCACTTACACATTATGTTAGAAAGACATACTTGGTTATACGAGTATGTTCTGTTGAGTATGAATGCTGGTGAATGTGGTTGGTTTTAAATCATTGTCATTTATAAAATGAGGGAATTGAATGCGTTCACTTACTTGTTATTTTGTGAATAGGTGACTTCAGGGACTCAGACAAGCACAAAAGTACTTGTAATCTGTGCTCAGTAGTCGCGTGAATGTGAATACAAACTGGTTGTATTCAGTACCTGCTTTCTATTGGATCTGAACTCTTTGCAGATTAATCTATGAACAGCACCCACCATTATTCTTTATTATATGCTTCCAGCATTTCTATAAAGATGTGTGTGTGTGTGTGTGTGTGTGTGTGTGTGTGTGTGTGTGTGTGTGTGTGTGTGCCTGCATATTCGTGAAACTGCTTGTCGCAGGTTAGCTATATGTTTTTCTTGAGGCTTGGTGGGACAAATGACTGATTAAAATTGTTACTTGTAGGTGTCACATTTCGTGAATTATGTGCAACATTCCCTGCGTAAACATTTGTCGCCAGTGGGAGGTTGTGAAACAGTGCACGTCATTTAGACTTGATTTCACTTTACTTTAAGATCATAGTTGAGTTATCAGACTCTATCGCGGGAACATTTATTTCGGTAATTAATTCTGCTGCACGATTATGTGCATACTTTAAACGTTATTGACAATCGTTGATTTCTGGATGTGGCTTGTGGATGAAGGCATTTTACTGAGGATAATACTGCTTGCTGGGAAGAACCCTGATACGAACTGGGTATTTTGCCTCATCAGGGAGAGAAAAGCTTTAAAACCCCTAGTGGAATGCGTCGGCGTTACTGCACCCAGGTACTGGAGCGTCGCCGACCGGACATGCTAAAACGGAGCTCGCTGGATGGACGGGTACGAGCAGATGTTGCGTCTGGCACAATAGAAGGTCTGCATTAGCACTGTGAAAAAGCTGTACGGCTACCGTCAAGTTACTGGAATTGTCCGTTGTGGTAGTTACAATTTTTTTTTCGGCTTTACATTTTGAAACAATATAATGTAGCGACTCACCAATACTTAGAGCTTTATACTTCTCTAGGAAATGGAAGTTCTCGAAAGCTGAGGCTTTCACGAACCAGTTACTGTTACTGAAACGACCTGTTACAGCCATAGATGCCTCACAATTCATCGAGGTCCAAATATCGGTCCTTAAAGAAACACAGGTAGTCTATCTATCACTTCCCACTTCATCTTCTCTTTTTCTTTATCGTAATTTTCTCCAGTCATGTGGCGCAATAATTTCTCCCCGTTTGGTATCGAATGTTCTGGGTCCAAACGTGCTATAAAATATCTAAGACTAGGGGCTTCTACTACTGAAGGCGGTTGAAAATTGTCTAATATCACGCCCACCTTTGTTGCATCTACTTCACAGTGCCGTTTACTTTTCTCTATGAAGAGACACGTAAGACTTTGATTTGTGCTCCTGTATGGACATACGTTTTGCAAAAAAACTAATCCAATAAAGTTACATATCATACTATTCGGACTAATGGATAGTTTTGATTTTGTAGTATATTGTCTGTTAACAGAGTTCGTTTTAAAAATCAAACCTTTCCGACATTCGCGAACTGCTTCAGGCATTATCCTACTTTGGGACAGAAATATCTTTTGTACGATTTGAATGGCTAATATACATTCCTGTGTATTTCGTCTGGCTGTCATTATAAGAGAAGTGAGTCTCTATATCCATGGACGTGTGTTTCATTGCTCGATAAATTGTTGAAGATGCTGGTTGTATTTTTTGAAACATTACGGAGGTTTTTAATGCAAGCATTGGAATAAACGTTACCTCTATCGCCCGTAAAGTTTGCCAGCGCCCCGAATTTCGATTTAGTGTATCCACATTGATTTGAATCAGAATTTTATTCTAATGAAACCTGAAATATACGGGTTACAAGCACGGCGACCAGCGAGCGTATTTACCTAGTGTCAGCATGTAATTCAAATAACAACTCCCGCGCATGTTTTCGCAGTCAACATGCACGCACCGACACAAGCCAGCGCGCCGTTTCTCGTTAGCTTCACGAGAAGTGCTTGAAAACTAGAACCTAGAGGAATTCTCACTGCGCTCGAGTTGTCGTGGCTCGCCATCGCATCTCTACTAAATAGATGGATAGCGAGAATCAGAAATGTGAGATTTGCTACGCTCTTCATACGCACAGATTATGCAAACCCCCGCCCGACAGGAACTACTATTTCGCATGACACACGTACGGTATGATAGTAAACTTCACATTTCCATAAGACGGCTGAAGGAAGACTGTACAGATATAACGTACGTCGGAACAGAAACTACGTTAACGTACAACAGCTAAAAACCGAACATAAATGGTACCAGTATATATACATTTTCTTTCACTTGACACAACAACATATCGCGAAAATGACGCACCGTACGAAAAGAAAGTTCTAGCTGAAAACTTAATATTGGTACAGGCGACATCTGTATGCGCTACAACTGGCCACCTCCTAAAGATACGTTCTTTGTGGATGGGATCAGCTTTGTATTTTCGAATGAAAACCTCCAATTTTTGTTGCGAAATGCGTACCGTTAACTCAAAAGATTATTTTCTATTCGTGGTAGATGGCGCTGAAAACGACGAATATCAAATGTCCCTGCTTTTGCTATTAAGAACGGACACATTTGATTCTGCGTTTAATTTACGGTGTAAATGTAGACCTTTGTATTCTAACGGTTGATGTTAATTTTAGAAATATACTTTAGTGTTGCAAATTTGATTGGACGGTAAAATATTGTTAGCCTTTACACTATCTGCATAGAAATTACGTTGGGAATGTTCCCAACATTGAAACGGCTAACCATAATGCACTGTACAAGCGAATCTTCAACGCTAAAGTAGGTTTCCAACATAAATATCAACTGCTAGAATACACAGGTTTACACTTACGTAGTAAATCAAATATGGAATCCAAAGCAGCTCTCAGTTAAAAACGGATACACCTGTTATTTGTCGACTACAGCGTCCTCTACCACGGATGGAGAACAATGATTGCAGTAAAAAGGTAGTAATTTTTGGCGCAAAATCCGAAAATGCGGTTAAAATATATGATCAGGGTTGGGGAGGGGGTGGAGGATTACCATTTGAAAATATGAAGTTAATCCCATTTGTTGTGTTGCATCTCTTCCGAGAGTAAAGGGAAATATTCATAATATTCATTTCTTGGAATGTTAATAATCTGTCCCGTGCACAGATATATCGACAACAAGTGCAAATGAGCCGTTAGTATAAACGTATTCAAGACCTGAAAGTAGTTAATACTAATAAGTAACAGGTTGCCATGATTAATGAATTGCACAGTAAGGTTTTGTAAGTACATACGCTGTTGAGAGAATTAGAATCGAGAATACTCAAGAAAAAGCCAAATTTTCTATTACCATGGAAATCCAAGCCAATTCAGTAATTTTTACAATTCTGTATCCCTTGTCTTGGGGTTTTTTGAGCTGAATGATTAAAAAATGGTTAAAATGGCTCTAAGCACAGCAGCCGGCCATTTGGCACTGACTGGACCTTTTTTGAGTCTAATGGACTCGCTCTTGCTTGTCTATCGGAGGGGTTGTTTTGGTGGATCTCAAATTTAAATTTGTTGTTAATTATATGGGCGACATTGTGGTATATAGTAGCACACTTTCTGATCACGTCGAGCATGACCGCCAATTATTGACGCGTTTGCGTAGTGCTGATTTCACAGTAAATCCGCCTAACATTAAACCCATGAAAAAGTTTCGTTCTTGGGACGTTTAATTTGAGACAGTGGGGTTACATTAGGCCATGAGCAAACCGAGGGTATCCTTAAGATTCGACTTACTAAAAATAAGAGGAGGGTCACCCAATTCGTAGGGATGTTGAAGTTATTTTAGAAAGTGTAGCTGGAACATGCGTACTGATAATGGTCTGTTTACATCAAGCTGCAGAGCAGTGCAGGCAACGCACATTAGGGCAGGAACCGCGACGCCGTTCGACTTTACAAAAAGTAAAAAAAAAAAAAAAAAAAAATGAAAGTATGAGGTTTAATACAATGAAGCCAAAACTATCATCACTAATTGTGCCTCTAGTTTCATTTCTGTAGAATATACACCCACGCTCAGGAAAAACAGAACACTTTTATATTCACAAGACATGTACAGCGTATATTCTGCAGATATAATTAGCATTTGAACTATGTCGACCAATGGTTCCAAGGTCAACATCGATTTCAGGGTGCAACACCACCCACTGGTAAAATGTGCCTGTGGCTCCCGTTTTCGCTATAAGCCGAAGGCAATGGGCCAGTGTGACTCCAGCAGATGTGCCGGATGCGTCGAAGACCTATACGCGAACCGTACCTTCAAATCAGTGAATTTTAAGGAGGACCCACTATTGGCATGAGTGAATGTGATGCATCCAACGGGGAAACTGCTGCTCTTGTGGAACGAAGTGTTTCGGCAGTGCTAAGGGCGTGTGCAGAATGGTTCACAGAAGGCTACAGAACACGACAAGGTTGGTCAGGTCACACCACCAAGACCAGTCCCTATAAGATCGACACCTCATCTGAATGACATTGCAGGACAGATTTGCGAGTGAGCGAGGTGGCGCAGTGGTTAGCACACAGACCGCGCATTCGGGAGGACGAAGGTTCAAACCCGCGTCCGGTCATCCTAATTTAGTTTTTCCGTGATTTCACTAAATCGCTCCAGGCAAATGCCGGGATGGTTCGTTTGAAAGGGCACGGTCGACTTCCTTCCCCGTCCTTCCATAATCCGATGAGACCGATAACTTCGCAGTTTGGTCTCTTCCCCCAAACAACTCGCCCATATTATAATCCCCTCTGGCTATAGTTTGTCAGTGAGATACGATAAATTAACAACCCCCTTTAAAGAAAATCATTTCATTTTCTCCTTTCTGGGATTAAACGTTTCCCAGAAATTGTTTTGCAGTTGCGTCTTCTTTTGTTTACCCCTATATTCTTTGAAAAATACATCTTTAAAATTTTCCAAAGTACTGTATCGTTCAGCAGCATTCACACTGTTCACACTCCTATTGCTAGCTTCCCCTATAAATTTCGATGAAATCAAATCTATCATTTGCCTATCGGTCCACAATCTTGGTAACACATTATCAAAATCATTCCAAAATTTCATTGAATTCACTTTTCTAGCAGGATCAAAACTTACGAACGCACGAAATGTCTACATCTTTATCTACATTTACATTCATACTCAGCAAGCCACCTGACGGTGTGTGGCGGAGGGTATCTCAGTCGGTTCTCCCTTCTATTGCAGTCTCGTATTGTTAGCGGAAAGAAAGATTGTCGGTATGCCTCTGTGCGGGCTCTAATCACTCTGATTTTATCCCCATGGTCTCTTATAGAGATATACGTAGGAGGGAGCAATATACTGCTTGACTCTATTAGTGATGTGATCTACTTAAGCAGTTTTCGGACTACGACCCACACAGTACCACCTTGTATATTATATTCTACTTTACTTAGTCCATTGTTATGCTCATTCAATTCATCTGCTACCATCCCCACCTCATTAATCAAATGATGCATGTTGTTTTGCTATTTCTCCCATACGGTCACGCACAACTTTTACAGCTTTTAAACAATTTTCACTTTCCTCATTGATTGTACTATTCAAAATTCTGTGCTCACGTTCACACACATCTAGAACTGTAGCTACTTTACGCTCCACTTTCAGAACATTTTCTAGATCTGACCCATTCTTTGCTTGGTTGCATTAGCTACCCTTTGTATAGTCTCTGTTAATTCCTTTCTTACGCTCTCTGAGGATTTCTTACAACTTTCCTCAGCATGAGAAACTTTGACTTCGACGTTTTTCGTCAAAAGCCTTTAGTAATTTGTGTCAAATTTCCATTAGACCAGAAGCCTGTGATATTTTTTTCTTTTCTTTTTTTTTTTTTTTAAATTCGTATCAATGTCAGGTTTGAACTGTTGAGGCTCACCAGCAAAATCATTAATAATACCAGACTGCTGTTTAAGTTCATCAGCTAAACCACTAATAATAACAGACGGCTTATCGTTTTTCCAATCAATATCTTGCTTAAGGTTCCTAGCTAAATATTTATTTTTTACATCGGTGCTAAGCATTTATGCTGCTAACAACTCCTTCACACTTTCCAGTTCAGTCTGCTTTCTTGCAACTATGATGTATCATGCAGCGTAACTTGCTGTGACAGTACGGTAGAGAGAGAGAGAGAGAGAGAGAGAGAGAGAGAGAGAGAGAGAGAGACAAAGATATTGTTTATTACTCTGTGACGGTCAGCGCTCACATAATTATTCTTAGGAGATAGAGCTTTTATTCTTCGTAAGAGTAAATTTGACTAGAAGAGAGCCATTCTTGTGATGTAAGAATCGACGCCATTGCGAGTTTTTGATTCACACTGTAAAATATATGTGTATATGGAAGGGAACTAGTTAATAGAACAATAAAATATTGTTCATTTCAAGAAGGTACGTGTTATTATACACCCAGCGTATACTTCTATTGCGATTTAATAACAAATACCAGCTTGAGAACAGTTCCGACGGCAGCGTTCAGTTCTAGTGAAATATTTCGATGTATTCTTCGGAAAAGAAGTCACTTCATGGATCATTCAAATCCACAATAGTACCTGGAAATTTCTCAGAATTGAAAGCAATCTGATTGCTATGCAACAAAGCCCCGAAGAATATTTCTCCGTACTTTGGTTACCACTTTCAGCTCAACACGGTATCTGCAGCATCTGGAGCAGATTTCTACAACAGCGGAAGCGTGTAATCGCTATCAGTTTCACACATCGCCCTGTGTACGCTGCGTGTATTTACCCACAACTGTGAACATACAGTTAATCACACACATAGAAAGACAATACAAGGTGGTGTGGGAAACATTTCTGTATAAAGATCCTGTAGAGCTAAACATTAATTAGCCTAGTAGTAGTAGTGGTAAACAAAAATATTTTTTTTTCAAAGGAGCCTTTATACAACGTATCGAGTTTGACATCTGACTTTCTTGCCTCATATTCATTTACTCTACGCTGGTCATGTCAAATAAATCAGAATCACTAAAATTACCCTATCTGTCATTAAAAGACCTGGTGGAATCTCCCATAGTTACATCTGCTAAAACGTTTTATCCCTGTTTCTCTCCTACAAGTGTAGATGATTGTTGTTACTTAGGAACTGAAACATAATTAATTCCTAATCACCCACATTTCTCTGCCCAGAAGTGCCTGTCCGACTGCCGGTTCCATCAAACTGGGTCACACTCTCTTCCATCACAACTACAGAATTATCATTCCCTTCCATTTCAAAAAGTCTCTTTATATAAGAAAACAACAGATGAACTAAGCTTAACTTATCTCCATTTGTCTGCTGTAGTCTTGGTGGTGGTTAGTGTTTAACGTCCCGTCGACAACGAGGTCATTAGAGACGGAGCGCAAGCTCGGGGTTAGGGAAGGATTGGGAAGGAAATCGGCCGTGCCCTTTCACAGGAACCATCCCGGCATTTGCCTGAAACGATTTAGGGAAATCACGGAAAACCTAAATCAGGATGGCCGGAGACGGGATTGAACCGTCGTCCTCCCGAATGCGAGTCCAGTGTGCTAACCACTGCGCCACCTCGCTCGGTTGCTGTAGTCTTCTCGCTGAAACTTCGGGTCCGTCCTCCGCCTCCAGCTACATAAGTTCATGGGCTCCCATCTTCTGCCAACACCGTCCTTACAGTTGTAGAGATAGCGGCTGCCGCTACGTCTGTCGTTCCGTCTGCTATCTCCACGCTGCTTCCTCTGTCGTATCTACGATGCACCTCTTCTGCTTCTTCCCACCGTTTAATTATCGCTCTCTTTGCAGTGTTCTCCTTTTCCACTTTGTCGCACTGTTCTATCCTGCCTTGGGTCACTGTTCGACAGTGTTCATTTTCACATTTCTTGTCGACTGCGTTTGCAGTGTTCTCCTTTTCCACTTTGTCGCACTGTTCTATCCTGCCTTGGGTCACTGTTCGACAGTGTTCATTTTCACATTTCTTGTCGACTGCGGATCTCTTCTCTACAGCTTTTTATCCTTCCCGAGCCTTTATACACCACCTGCATTGACGCGCTGTTGGTGCTAATAAAGTTCCATTAGCCTTGTGGTGAATCTCTTTCCACACGCACGCCTCCTTGAGGTTACAGAAATGTAGTTCTCAGCCGCGAAAATCTATAGAAAAAGCAGCCGTACACCTCGTAACAACAAGTCGCACTAAAAATTGTTTTGGCGGTAGAAGGTTAATGACGGTTAAACAAAATACTTATGTGCGTAAAAGTTCACTCTATTACGGTAATCTTGCATACACCAGTTACTACGAAGCCTTACTTTAAGCTGTACGAAGTCTAAAACGTCCACATACACTAACCATTCATAACCGTAGCAACTTTACGTTAATTATTAGTTATCCTTCACAGGAAGTTTGCGAACAGATTATTTCTTTTAGAATAGATCGCTTAAACGTTACTATATTCAGTCCCACGTAACAAAACGTCCACGTTCAAGAGTAAGCAACACGCCCCCCGTAATTTAGCTATTTAAAATGTCACCAAAAGTTCTGAAGTATACACCGTCCAAACCGAACTCTCTTTAACACTTTATGGCACGTAACAGTAATAATTTTCATCGCAGTAGTTACCAATAGATCTGATCATTATGTGATCCCAACCCTAACTCCACTCATCTCTATACACAAAAGAAGCATTTAGTTCCCAAAATACGCATCAATGTGCTAATTCATGATTGGCGGAGAAATATCACAGCCAATCAGAAAGCAGCATCAAACCCGCTCAATCCCACGCCTATACAAAATCAATAAAATTTTTCACTCAATCAGAACAGTAGCCTGCCGGAGTGGCCGAGCAGTTCTAGGCGCCTCAGTTCGGAACCGCGCGACCGCTACGGTCGCAGGTTCGAATCCTGCCTCGGGCATGGATGTGTGTGATGCCCTTAGGTTATTTAGGTTTAAGTAGTTCTAAGTTCTAGGGGACTGATGACCTCAGCTGTTAAGTCCCATAGTGCTCAGAGCCATTTGAACCATTCAAAACAGTAAATTAACACTGATAAATTTAGAAAATTCCACAAATGTAAAATTAACTGCCTATTAACAAAACTACTTTACCAGAATCAGAATCTCATTTCCACAGTACCGTAAGCTGTCGAAATACTTTATAAATACTTCCCTGGTACGAATGGCTAAAACACACTTCTCTTTCGAACACTTCTGAAGAGACCAGTTGCTTAAGTGTATAGTATAAAAACTGTACATAGAACTTTGTTTCACTTTCACACCTCCATTCATTCTCATAACAAAGCACAATTATAGTAGTAATTAATAAACAATTAGAAAATTCAACAAAGCGAACTGCAAATAAAAATTACAGTATTTTGACTGCAACTGAAACTGTTCGTCAGCTAGAGACCTACTAGACTGCATAGAAACTATTTGGTGATCAAAAAGTTTGTATAAATTTGAAAACTGAATAAATCATGGAATAATTTAGATAGAGAGGTACAAATTGACACACATGCTTGGAATGAAATTGGGTTTTATTGCAACCGAAACAATACAAACGTTCAACAAATGTCCGACAGATGGCGCTTCATCTGATCAGAATTGCAATAATTAACATAACAAAGTAAGACAAAGCAAAGATTATGTTCTTTACAGGATGTGCTCAATATGTCCACCATCATTCCTCAACAATAGCTGTAGTCGAAGAAAAATGTTGTGAACAGCACTGTAAAGCATGTCCGGAGTTATGGCGAGGCATTGGCGTCGGATGTTCCCTTTCTGCATCCGTAGAGATGTCTGTCGATCACGATACACTTGCGACTTCAGGTAACCCCAAAGCCAATAATCGCACGGACTGAGGTCTGGGGATCTGGAAGGCCAAGCATGATGAAAGTGGTGGCTGAGCACTCGATCATCACCAAACGACGCGCGCAAGAGATCTTTCACGCGTCTAGCAATACTTTTTTCTTTGTTTTTGATCTAATAAAACCCCATGTCATTCCAAGCATGTGTGTCAATTTTTACCTCTCTATCTACATTATTCCGTGGTTTATTAAGTTTTCAAATTTATACTGACTTTTTGATCACCCGGTAAATGCACTCGGGCGTCTGACGTCACTTGCTCTTCTTGCGACTCACACTCCATGTCTGTTCAGTGCTGTTACGATCTCAATGGGCAAGATGTATGGCGCTACACCTCACGTGGACAGCATTCCGCGACAGCTCCCACTGACTGGACTCTACCAGATCGTGTTGGGTCGTAAATCGTGAAATACAGTAATATTTGGTATTTTAATTAACTGCGGGAAAAATGGTTTCCTTAGCATCACGTTTGCTGGTCCGTGACTGGCTGGGAAATAAAACTTCAAGGCCGTTGCTTAAACTACGAGGCATTAATATCGCAAGTAAGACAACTTGTGATTCCTCATTCGTGAACTACTAACGTCATGTACAGAATGCGAATAATAACGAGTATCACAACCGGAGTACAGTTCAAATAAATAGTGAACGACCCTGTAGTATTCGCTGAAAGAGGCTTGTTTCAACTCCATTTGATGAAATTGACACTTAAAAAAAAAACTGGTTCAAATGGCTCTGAGCACTATGGTACTTAACATCTGAGGTCATCAGTCCCCTCGAATTTAGAACTACTTAAACCTAAATAACCTAAGGACATTACACACATCCATGCCCGAGGCAGGATTCGAATCTGCGACTGTAGCGGTCGCATGGTTCCAGACAGAAACGCCTAGAACGCCTTTTTTTTCTTTTCTTCTTTCATTTTGTTCGCTATAGATCGTTGCGTTTGGTCTGAGCGGCTGTCACAAGACATCCGTTCAAGTTGATCGTTGATGCCTTGACTCAGTTTTTTTTTTTTTTTTTTTTTTTTTTTATTACAGGGAGCACACAGCCCTCTGACGAAACCACGCTGAGCTACTGTGCAGGCAAAACTTTATCCACTCTGTCAATAGTACGGAACACTCGGCCACATCGGCCGGCTTTCACTTACACTAAAATGACAAAGGCCATGGGATAAATATATAAAATATGCATGAGGCAGAAGTATAGCTTACACATTGTAAGGGCGGAGCAGTCATTTGTACTCAGGTGATTCGTGTTAAAAGATTTCCTTTGTGATTTTGGCCGCACGACGCAAATCGTCACGCTCTTGAATGCGGAATGTTAGTTGTAGCCATATTCATGGGACGTTCCACTTAATAAATTGTAGGGAATTCAGTATTCCAAGATCTGCAGTGTCAGGAGCGTACCGAGTATACCAAATTTCAGGCATTACCTCACATCATGGATAGACCGAGAGAAGCGCAGTTTGCGCAGACGTCATTGCTAATAGACAAGCAACACTGCATTAAATAACCGCAGAAATCTATGTGGGACGTAGGACGAACGTATACATTAGGATAGAGTTGGAAATGGGCTAGGGCAGCAGACGTGAAAGCCTTTGCTATCACCGAAACATCGGCGGGAACGCCTCTCGGGGCTTGTGACGATATCGGTTGGCCCATAGACGACTGGAAAACAGTGGTCTGGTCAGATGAGTCCAGATTCGAGCTGACGGTAGGGTCCGAGCGTGGCCGAGACCCCACGAAGCCATGGACAAAAGTTGTCAATAAGCCACTGTGCAAGCTGGTGGTGTGTCCGTAATGCTGTGGGCTGTGTTTACATGGAATAGATTGGGTCCTCTGGTGAACTGAACCGATCAGTGACCGAGAATGCTCATATTAGGCTACTCGGAGCCATTTGCAGCCATTCATGGACTTTATATTTATGGATGACAATGGACGATGTCACCGGGATACAATTGTCAGAAACTGTTTTGAAGAACATTCTGGACAATTAGACCTTTTGATCTGGCTACCCAGATCGCCAGACATTACTTCCATCGAATATTTATGGGATTTATTAAGTCAATGGCACGTCAAGTTACTACACTACTCCGCTGAAGAGGACGTACTACACTATATTAGGAGGTATCTCATGACACCTCAGTGTGCAATACGTTGTTTCGTCTGGACTTTGTACAGCTGCCTACTTTCTGCCCTGTTTAACGATATTTCTGTCCTGTACTTGGAGAAAGCATTTTCTGGCAGCAATTAGTTCCACTTTGTGTTTCATATCAGCAATCTTTTCCCTTTTCTCTAATCCCTATAATGACTAAGCTCTTCAGAATGTGGCTGTATGAGTAACTGAATGTTTATCTGTACCCGTAGCAGTAGGAAGAGTTTTCTTCTCTTCTGTGTAGCGACATGGGTATTCCGCCCAAGACCTGTTTAAATATGCTCCGTAGCCTGGTGTTGTCAAGAGCAATAGACGGTTCGCCTCTTCAACGTCTTGAGAATGCAAAGCACTCACCGTGTAAAGTCGTCGAATTTTCCATTGAATTTCTATTGAAAAATTGTGAAAGGAAAAGAGTTTATCGCTTACTACGTTTCTGCTGTTCATGCGGTAAAACCGCGGCATGAACCATGACAATGTAATATATTACTTCAATACTACTGAAGCCATAAACACTGAATTGCGTGGAAAGCTACCGCATCATGCACAATTTTTACTTTATTAGTTTTTTTTTACTTCTAACTCTATTCCTAGTATCTTTCACAGGCAGTAGCCACATGCACCACTGAATATAGCTGCCAAATGATATTAATTTACAACTCGTAGTTCAAAACATAGCACGTCGTAAACATTGACCTGCATGAAAATGAAACTGTAGGGCCAAATACGTTAAATACCTGTGAAATATTTTTGACACATGCGTGTGCCGGAAAAGTCACGGGTCAGAAGCTCATGCTAAACTGCTGTAACGAATTCAACCAAATTTTATACACGCTTTACTTACAATCTGCAGGCATAAGAACCACCAGCCTCCACTTGGGATGAGCATGATAATGTGGAGAGAGAAGGAAAGAGGCGAAGCTAACGGACAGCCCGGGAGACGAAAGAGATTGGCACAAATTGGAGGGGGAAGGAAGCAGATGGAAGACATAGGGGTCAGGGAAGTGGACACAGAGAGAGAGGAGGAGAAGGATAGAGAAAGGAAAGCGGAGGAGATTGACAGAGACAATCGGGAACTGGTAGGCAGTGGGGAGAGGGAGATGAACAAGAAGATGGCAGTAGGAGATAGCCAGAGGGAGTGAGGAGGAGGAACAGACAGTGAGTGAGGAGAAGGACATCGACAAAGAGAGTGGGAGAGGGAACTGGAATTCGAGGAGTAAATAGGAGATGGACAGAGTGGGAAAGAGCCGATGGACAGAGGGCGAGGAGCAGATCGAAAGAGAGAGGTGGGGCGGACTGAATCGACCTAGTGGGGGAAAGAGGAGATGGGAAGAGAGTGGGGTGTGCAGGAGATGTACAGAGAGAATGGATTAATGTGCTGGACAAATTGAAAATTGGAATAAATATACACCAAGACAGTGCTAGGGAGTCAGCTAGTTCTTTAAAAAAAATCCCCAATCCTTTAATCTATGAATTAACGTCACATAACCTTTCAATCCAGTAAGTTTAATTTCGTTTCCTCGACCTCTTTCTGGATGCTTCACTTTTTCCGTCATACAGTGTAGTTGGCAATTGCATACTAGAATGGAAAAGAGTTGGAAGAATTCAACCTGATGTTTGTGTGTTGACAAGAAGCTAAAAGTTGGAAGTTTTTAATGACTACCTGTGTGTTGATAACATTACCTTATGTACGTACACTCCTGGAAATGGAAAAAAGACCACATTGACACCGGTGTGTCAGACCCACCATACTTGCTCCGGACACTGCGAGAGGGCTGTACAAGCAATGATCACACGCACGGCACAGCGGACACACCAGGAACCGCGGTGTTGGCCGTCGAATGGCGCTAGCTGCGCAGCATTTGTGCACCGCCGCCGTCAGTGTCAGCCAGTTTGCCGTGGCATACGGAGCTCCATCGCAGTCTTTGACACTGGTAGCATGCCGCGACAGCGTGGACGTGAACCGTATGTGCAGTTGACGGACTTTGAGCGAGGGCGTATAGTGGGCATGCGGGAGGCCGGGTGAACGTACCGCCGAATTGCTCAACACGTGGGGCGTGAGGTCTCCACAGTACATCGATGTTGTCGCCAGTGGTCGGCGGAAGGTGCACGTGCCCGTCGACCTGGGACCGGACCGCAGCGACGCACGGATGCACGCCAAGACCGTAGGATCCTACGCAGTGCCGTAGGGAACCGCACCGCCACTTCCCAGAAAATTAGGGACACTGTTGCTCCTGGGGTATCGGCGAGGACCATTCGCAACCGTCTCCATGAAGCTGGGCTACGGTCCCGCACACCGTTAGGCCGTCTTCCGCTCACGCCCCAACATCGTGCAGCCCGCCTCCAGTGGTGTCGCGACAGGCGTGAAAGGAGGGACGAATGGAGACGTGTCGTCTTCAGCGATGAGAGTCGCTTCTGCCTTGGTGCCAATGATGGTCGTATGCGTGTTTGGCGCCGTGCAGGTGAGCGCCACAATCAGGACTGCATACGACCGAGGCACACAGGGCCAACACCCGGCATCATGGTGTGGGGAGCGATCTCCTACACTGGCCGTACACCACTGGTGATCGTCGAGGGGACACTGAATAGTGCACGGTACATCCAAACCGTCATCGAACCCATCGTTCTACCATTCCTAGACCGGCAAGGGAACTTGCTGTTCCAACAGGACAATGCACGTCCGCATGTATCCCGTGCCACCCAACGTGCTCTAGAAGGTGTAAGTCAACTACCCTGGCCAGCAAGATCTCCGGATCTGTCCCACATTGAGCATGTTTGGGACTGGATGAAGCGTCGTCTCACGCGGTCTGCACGTCCAGCACGAACGCTGGTCCAACTGAGGCGCCAGGTGGAAATGGCATGGCAAGCCGTTCCACATGACTACATCCAGCATCTCTACGATCGTCTCCATGGGAGAATAGCAGCCTGCATTGCTGCGAAAGGTGGATATACACTGTACTAGTGCCGACATTGTGCATGCTCTGTTGCCTGTGTCTATGTGCCTGTGGTTCTGTCAGTGTGATCATGTGATGTATCTGACCCCAGGAATGTGTCAATAAAGTTTCCCCTTCCTGGGACAATGAATTCACGGTGTTCTTATTTCAATTTCCAGGAGTGTAGTTTACAATATAAAATTCTAAATATTAGAATACGATATAGAGTCGTAACACATTTCAGCTGGCTTCTTCTTTACACTTCTGCGTTTGTGTATTCGTAGCCTCATCGTACCGTGCTTGACGTCGATTTGTACGGTCAGGCAACTAAATAGATTTTTTCCACTATTTGGTGAAGAACTTTCGCTAACATATTATGTATCATTTCTTGTGCCATCGAGTGGTGCGCACGCTCTTAGCCATTTTGTTACATTACATGTGCCTACGAGCATGCAAAGAAATGTACGCAATGTATGCATCGCAGTGTTTGAAAAAGTTCTTCGAGAGTGAAGTTTTAGGATTGAACTGGTGTGTCGACTTTATTAAGTGGTATGAATCCCAGCTTTGTACAGTTAATTTCAAATCATTATTTCTCTTCTGGTGTGGTTGACTATGCCCACGTATCGTGTCACGTTCCATTAATTTGGAAAATCCTATTGCTGTTATTGTAAGCCTGGCGGCGGTAGCAGGCCGCGAGAGAGGGCACAAGAGAGAGATAGAGAGAGAGAGAGAGAGAGAGAGAGAGAGAGAGAGACAGAGAGAGAGAGTGAGAGAGTAGAGGTGGGTCGGGCTGGAGGGAAGGGGAGAGAGTTTGCCCTAGTTGTAGCTGCATGATGCAGTCGCCAGCGTTAAACAACGGACGTTGCAGCTCGATGTGATTGCCGTTTGAAAGTGGTACGCGACCGCCATGCCGTAACGTAACGAGTATTGCCGACGCGACTATAAAACCTGCGGCAGTAATGAGACGGGATTTTATGCTCGTGGTCTGGTCTGGTGCGGTTGTCAGTAGCTACAGGCCAGCTCATCTCCCTGTTTAGAACCGTCCCGGGCGCGATATGCACTGTGCTAGTCTGTCTGGTAGCGAGAGAACTTGTACGTGCAGTAAACTCTGCGCCCATCCCTTCTGCAACATCTTTTTGCACTTTTTTCTAAACCGGGTTAAATACAGAAGGTTGTTGACTGCCGCCAAGCTGTATTCTGATATAGTGGACACTGGCTTTTAACCAGACATAAAACTTCGAAACATGTCAGTTTATACGACTATTGCAAAAGAGACAGCATCGAGTGGACATATTCCGATAAAGAAAGTTCTCTACCATTACAATGTAACTAGATATTCCAAAAATGAGATATTTTACTTTGCTGCGTAGAAAACAACACACTGCCAGAAAAAGAACTAGTACGCCCTTTTATGGCTGCCCGGGCGTGGCAACCATAATTTGGATATGGAGTAGGACATGACCAGGTTGTGTCTAAAATTTTGTGGCAGGAAAACAGTTAGTGACAAATAAGCGACAGTTATTATAAAACAGTTACTTACAAGGGAACCTCCCCATCGCACCCCCCTCAGATTTAGTTATAAGTTGGCACAGTGGATAGGCCTTGAAAAACTGAACACAGATCAATCGAGAAAACAGGAAGAAGTTGTGTGGAACTATGAAAAAATAAGCAAAATATACAAACTGAGTAGTCCATGCGCAAGATAAGCAATATCAAGGAAAGCACGAGCTGAGGAGCGCCGCGGTCCTTGGTTAGCGTGAGCAGCTGCGGAACGAGAGGTTATTGGTTCAAGCCTTCCCGCGAGTGAAAATTTTAATTTTTTATTTTCGGTTTTCATGACAAATTCTTATGTTTTCATCACTTTTTTGGGATTGATTATCACATCCACAAGAAAACCTAAATCGGGCAAGGTAGAAGAATCTTTTTACCCATTTGCGAAGTGTACAAGTTAGGTGGGTCGACAACATATTCCTGTCATGTGACGCACATGCCGTCACCAGTGTCGTATAGAATATATCAGACGTTTTCCTGTGGAGGAATCGGTTGACCTATGACCTTGCGATCAAATGTTTTCGGTTCCCATTGGAGAGGCACGTCCTTTCGTCTACTAATCGCACGGTTTTGCGGTGCGGTCGCAAAACACAGACACTAAACTTATTACAGTGAACAGAGACGTCAATGAACGAACGGACAGATCATAACTTTGCAAAAATAAAGAAATTTAAAATTTTCACTCTACGGAAGACTTGAACCAAGGACATTTCGGTCCGCAGCTGCTCATGCTACCCACGAGACCACGGCACTCCTGAGTTCACACTATCCTTGATGTTGCCTGTGATGCGCATCGGCTACTCAGTTTGTATATTTTGCTTATTTTTTCATAGTTACACACAACTTTTTCCTGTTTTCTCGATTGATCTATATTCAGTTTTTCAAGGCCTATCCACTGTGCCAACTTATAACTAAATCTGAGGGGAGTGCGATGGGGAGGTTCCCTTGTTAGCTTTATTGACAGCGAGGAGTGTACCGTAGATACAGTCCAAATTAGTGTCCAAAAAATATGCCTGATTCGTGGCCTAAGTCGTTATACAATACTGAATCACACAGCGAGCTGGCTAACCAGACAACGAACGGCGGCACTGACGACTGCAACGAGCTGTCTGCAAAGACCCCCTGACTCGGGGCCAGCGCCCCCGTTACATAGTGTAGCCAAAGGGCGCTGTAGGCCCCAGCTCAGCAATGGCGCGACGTCTTCGGTCTGCGGCAACGCCATGGGCCGCTGGCGGTCGCGACGGGAAAATGTGGCGAGCGATGCGACGGCAGGGCGCGCGCGCTGTTCGGTTGGGTCCCCGGATACAACACGCCCTTTTAGTGGTTTCCAAATCTCTCAAGATTTATTGTAGCAACAGCGCATATGGAGTACAAGAAATGATTACACTTACAGGTCAATAGCACAAGCGATTCTAAGGTAACGACCCATGCTGAAACACCCACATTATTACACAGTATAGCCTCCACAGGTGGCAATACAGGCGTTATCTGTGGCACCCAGTCCATTGTATAAACGACGAATTCCTTGGGATACATTATTCCACGCGTGCTCGACATGTTCACGCAGATCTGTAAGAGCTGCAGGTTGGCAAGCTATACGATTCAGCTCTCGTTCCATCATATTCCAGACGTGCTCGATTAGAGACAAGTCTGGATGTCGTGCTGGCCTGGAAAGTTGCTGCACATTTTACGGAGCACGTTGAGTTTCACAGGCAGTGTGTGAGTGAGCGTTATTGGGTTGGAACAACACATCATCTTCCTGTTGCAATAGCGACAGAAGAATGAGTCTAACAAAATTTTGCTCGTAACGACAATTGGTTAGTGTCTTTCCAGAAACCCTAAATATCAACGAGAGTTGTAGCTTATCGCACCCCAGAATATTAGGCCTGGGATTAGGCAAGTGTGTCTCGAACGAATGCAGGAACGAGACAGCGCTTTCCAGGTCTATATCGTACGTTCAAACGACTGTCAGTTTGCACGCAGGCAGATTCTGCTTAAACCACTGAAGACAGTGGTGCTGCCGGCCGCGGTGGTCTAGCGGTTCTGGCGCTGCAGTCCGGAACAACGGGACTGCTACGGTCGCAGGTTCGAATCCTGCCTCGGGCATGGGTGTGTGTGATGTCCTTAGGTTAGTTAGGTTTAAGTAGTTCTATGTTCTAGGGGACTTATGACCTAAGATGTTGAGTCCCATAGTGCTCAGAGCCATTTGAACCATTTGAACAGTGGTGCTCGATTGAATCTTCCAAGTGATCCTCTAGTCGATCCGTGTACGTCGATGCTGTGGCATGAGATAGAAACGGGCTAGAAGTATGCGTGCGTGCCCATAGTTACAGTGCTAATAATCGCTTCACCAGCCCTGGATCTACGATATTTCCGAAGCTGTACAAAAACTTGATAGTGGTCCTCCCGTCCCCTTCCAGCGTTTGAGATAGGACGTCAAAAATTTAAAAAATCGATTTTCAGAAATAAGTTCATTTTGTAGCGCAAATCTTTCTGAAGAGTATGACATCTAAAACATATATGATTGAGGAAGTTTTATTTAGTCTTACATGCAGTGCCACGACTCTTCACACAGCACTCTTCTATCAAATGGTTCAAATGGCTCTGAGCACTATGGGACTTAACATCGATGGTCATCAGTCCCCTAGAACTTAGAACTACTTAAACCCAACTAACCTAAGCACATCGCACAACACCCAGTCATCACGAGGCAGAGAAAATCCCTGACCCCGCCGGGAATCGAACCCGGCAACCCGGGCGTGGGAAGCGAGAACGCTACCGCACGAGCACGAGCTGCGGACACTCTTCTATTGCACGTCACTGTATTTCGCTCTGTGGAATGCTAACATGTATACTTTGTAATGGAAACCCTCAAATCTATATTTAGGACAATGGATTTGCACTTTTTATTGCCTATTAGCTAATAACTTCCTCTTTTCTGTACCATAAATTTACATATAGGAAACACAAAACCAGAAAAGCCAACAGACAAGCAAGACAGTACACCTTTCCTTAGGTCCACACAATTTTTTCTCTCTAATCTTGCAACAGCTTTTCACGGCGTGCTTCCCTTTCTTTAAACGAGTCTGTTACCTCATCAAAGTTCGTCAAACGTTTTGCTACATACAAAATCAAAATGTCGTTGTCTAATAACGAGAAAGCTTTCAATATGAATAGTACCCAAGATTGATGTCGTTTCTCGAGTTGATTACGTCTATTTTGTCACTGCATGCTAGACAAAACGAAATTGGCCTTTCTAATATTTCAGCTGTTGTAACACACTCCAAATGAGCAAGACTGTTTTGGCACAAATGTCCATTTTTATGTACCTAATTTACATAAATAACACGACGGAATATAATTCATAATTCACGAACTTCAAATGCCTATTAGGCTTACTTCAAGCAAAAAGTTTTATGTTAGGAAATAGTTTCACGTTTCATTCATATGCTACTATTTCTCAAGTATGAGATCGAAAAGTAGTAGCAGTAGTACGAAATTTTTATGCAGATTTGGAATCGTCGTATTCTTCCATATAATTTGTCTGATGTCCCCGTTTCTTCTCATTCCTCATTCTAACAAACAATCTTGGCATCACTAATTCTGTAACTATTCCTGCCATTGTCAAAACTTATCCTCTGGTTAGTTTCACTAACCGTGCCAGGATCACCGGTTTAGTTATGCCGTGTTCATTCTACGATTAGGCGATATTATGTGTTCGTACAATGCTTTTTCGGCGCTATTGCGAGAATAAAATTTAGGCTGGCCTTAGTACTGTCCCGATCTTGCAAAAATTCTTTGTCAAAATTTAATGTGTAATATTTCTAACGCGTAATTCCTGTTAGTCTTTTATTTTCACTCTGCTAGTCTGAATCTACTCATTTCGCTAGTAATTATAACAATGCTTATCATTCGTGCACCCAATTAACTACATAAACGAACAGCCATTGGCGGCATTCAGCCGTTCTGTTTTATTCGGCTAAGCCCATACAGCCCTTTTCTCTGTGGGATTCTTTTTTATTTCTAGAGCGACGAGGATTCCCCTCGCGGAGAAATCACGTACGATACACACGCATTCAGAAATCAACTTACGATTCGTTCGGATATCAACTTACGACGTGTTCAGAATTGTTGAAAAATCAACAAGGATGCGTTTCAAAATCATATGAATAAAAAATAGACCAACTTGCGCTGGAATGCTAGGCGCTTTGTGAAACAAGATTGTTTTCTTCAAGAATACGAATTTTTCGATTCCTGAAATAGCCACCCGCGGCATGTACCCTTGTTTGTACCCCCCCTCCCCCCTAACATCCAGGCCTGCCAGTTCGAAACAGTTCGTGCTGTTGTAACTTTATGACCTTCCACTGCTGCGCTTACAGTACGCCGATCCTGGAGGGCGTCTGAGGTGCGTGGATGTCCAGAGCCTCGAGTAAGTGTGTGAGAATGTTCACGTCTCCACTGATACCAGCATCGTTCCACAAACATAGCACGTGCAGGTTCTGTGATAGTTCTTCTAATGACCATCCGGTAGGCCACAATTTGATCGCTTTCACAGTCATTCAGCTAACTAAGGGAAGGAAAACTGCGCCTGAGTCTCCATGTCGTAGCTACCAGCTTGCTTCATACGTTGGCATCATATAGAGCCTCCAGGCCGTGAGCATTCCCTGATAAAGGGTAACCACAGATAACGTTCTGGTAGTTATGCCACTACGCTATCTATTGGTGAGAGACGTTGAAACAATCATCGTCGTCTTTCCAGACGTACTTCTTTGTTTTTTCGACAATATGTATTGTGTCGATCAGCAGGCATCTGCAGTAGTAAATGAAACATATCAAAAAAAGTTTTGCATCGCCATCACCACGGTTACCAGAACTCCTGAAGACAGACGTTGACTGTGGATGCTGCATCACAGACACAGCCCCTTTGACTGTTCAGAGATGTCACTAAGCCCACCCAAATATTTAAACAACCATCATGAGCAGCGTCTATTAGACGGAGGGGGTCCGACAGCCGATCAGTTCCAGTCATTCCACCAGGAAGGAGGAACACGGCTCATGTCGTCTGTAGTTCAACCATTCCTAGATGGTCAATACCACGGTTCGATCGCGTCCGCATTGTTACTTTGTGCCAGGAAGGACTCTCAACAAGGGAAGTGTCTAGGCGTCTGGGAGTGAACTAAAGCGATGTTGTTCTGAAATGAAGGCGATACAGAGAGACAGGAACTGTCGATGACGTGTCTCGCTCAGGGCGCCCAAGGGTTACTACTGCAGTGGATGACCGCTACCTACGAATTATGGCTCTGAGGAACTCTGACAGCAATGCCACCATGTTGAATACTGCTTTTCGTGCAGCCACAGGATTTCGTGTTTCTACACAAACTGTGTGCAACAGGCTGCATGATGCGCAACTTCACTCCCGAAATCCATGGCAAGTTCCATCTTCGCAGCCATGCCATCATGCAGCGCTGTACAGATGGCACCAAGAAATTGCCGATTATACGGCTCAGGATTGGCATCACATTCTCTTCACCGATGAGTGTCGCATATGCCTTCAACCAGACAATCATTGGAGACGTATTAAAAGGTAGCCCGGTCAGGTTGAACGGCTTAGACACACTGTCCAGCGAGTGCAGCAAGGTGGAGGTTCTCTGTTGTTTTGGGGTGACATTATGTGGAACCGACGTACGACGATGGTGGTCATGGAAAGCGCCGTAACGGCTGTACGATACGTGAATACCATCGTCCGACCGATAGTGCAACCATATCGGCAGCATATTGGCGAGACATTCGTCCTCGTGAATTCGCACCCCCATCGTGCACATCTTGTGAATGACTTCCTTCAGGATAACGTCATCCTCGACTATGGCTAGCATATTATGCAGACATGAACCCTATCGAATATGCCTGGGATAGATTAAATAGGGCTGTTTATGGACGACATGAGCCACCAACCACTCTGAGGGATCGACGCTGAATCGCCGTTGAGGAGTGGGACAATCTGGAACAACAATGCCTTGATGAACTTGTGGATAGTTCTCCACGACTACAGGCATGCATCAATGGAAGAGGACGTGCCACAGGGTATTAGAGGTGCCGGCGTGTACAGCAATCTATACCACCAGCTCTGAAGGTCTCGCCGTATGTTGCTACAACAAGCAATGTTTAGTTTTCATGAGCTATAAAAAGAGCGAAAATGATGTTTACGTTGATCTCTATTCCAATTTTCTGTACAGATTCCGGAATTCTCGAAACCGGGGTGATGCAAAACTTTTTTCACTGTTTGTAGTTTTATGCTAGCTACTTACAAAAACCAGGAGAAATAATATTGTGAGTTCAAACATCTTCATTTCTGCAACGTGTTTACACAGTACGGATATCGTTCTTTTCTTGAACGAGTCTATTTGGCTTAAAGTGTCGAAATAGGACTATGTCCGATAGGACTATGGACCCCATAGAAATATGTGCATGCTTTTCACACTCGTGTTGAAGAAAAGGATGTTAATAACTCTTGCAAACTAGTCAGTTTCGTACCTGTGTAACACTCCACTCTGCCTAGGAATGTTATTGCATATTCGTAAATTAAAGACCGCGCCGCATTCGTCTGTTTGTACCTGTAGACTACTCACAGGAACAGCTTTAGGCATTTCATTAACGAAATGTGATGAACTGTTCTTAGGTTTGGGTGTGATACATACTTTTTGGATTGGATTTTGATACGGATTACACTAATAGACTGATTCAAGAGCAAAGTCGGTAATTGGCTGAAGTGTAACGAGTCAAAGCCACATTCCATTTCTCTGTCTGTAGGTGAAGGTTAATCTCAGGAGTTCCTGTGGCAACATTGACACAGTTTTCAATAATAAAATGGTTTTATTGGCTTTAAGGAGGATCTTTCTGACATTATTGTGTCTCCACATTCAGAAACACCTTCGGCAATTGATGACGATCGTTTTAACACATTAATCCACAATGATCCATATTAGTCTATTCCAGAATTGGCATATGTGATGAACTATGATCTTCCACTATTGTGTGACATTTGCATGCATTGGGAAGGTTCAAAAATCGGATGAATGTCTACTGCATGCTCTAAGCCAAGATCACAAACATCAGTGGGTGACCATAAGTGCGTCTCTGCTTGTTCGTCTCTTCTAGAGCTTTTGAATGCGCTTAAAAATATATCTGTCCATTTGGAAATCAAAGTTGTTTTAGTAACTCGTTTCTTAAGATAGTTAAGAGCTCGAACTATACAATAAAATTACATGCCCATCTGTGTACGAACGGTATCGCACCCTCCCCCCCCCCCCCCCCGTGTGTATCCCTTTAACCGTTCATGAAATAAAGAGGGAGTTCCGTCAACAATCCTATGCACACCTCCTCATACTCGAGTGATGTATATCAACCTGCATTGCACACATGATTTATTTTTCGCTCGTACCTATGTACTGTACAATAGCTTATGACTTTAGATTTGATGCTCACATAGTGTAATGATGTTTCCGTCTACGTCCTCATGCTAGTGACGCAAATGCGGAAGTAGATTGTTTTCTTTTACTGATTACCGACCTGTGGCCATAGCGTACCGTTCAGAGCCGAAGAGCCGCCTTCTAGGGCTCTGTAATGATGTCATTCTGATGCGATATCGAGGGGCGTGGCTTCAGCACGCTGTTCTCTAGTCCCTCGTTAACTTCTCAGATCTTGGAGACGCTACTTCTCATTAGAGTAGATCCTTAATTTTAATTGGCATTACAATATCCAATCGGCGATCTTTTGGTCATCCCACTAAAGAAATATTGCTGGCAGTACTCGGATCCTTTCCCATGGCCGATACGCTGACCACTGAGATACAGACATGGAGACAGTCCAACAAAAATATTTATTCCAGCCCACCAGCTTTTGCGAAAGTGGTGGCATAGTGTTTGGAGTTAACTGAAGCTGTGGTCCCCGACGGTAAGGAATTAATATTTGGAACATATCGTTGTGCTTAAAATGACACAGTTCACCTAACAATTACAGGAAGTGCAATACAACACTCCATCGATGCCACTATCATGAGAGGATAAGCTCCAAATTAAGAGAGAGTAGTGATGAAATCATTAGGGAAATATCCCAAAATTTGCGCTGAGGACTAACGAAAACACAAGAAATCTCCATGAAGATAAACTTACGGGGAATACAACTCCACTCACATCAATGTCCTAAAACTTGCACCATCATATTAGGAATGGAATACTACCAATTCAGTGAGATGCGTCAGTTCAGCACACAGAAAGAGAAACTATTCTTTCGCCTAAGCACAGAAATTTAATTTTTCAAGACAGACATGAAAATACCTTCCTGTCAAACGCTTTGTCTTCAGATATCGGCACTGTAATGGGCACAGTACTGGTGGAACAATTATAGATGTAAGTAATGAATTGGTTCCACACTTTGATGAAAACCGGTGATGATATTCGCTGTTGAAGTTCGCCCTTTTTATTACCTTTTTTTCAATGTTGAAAATGGTGCCAGCTGCCTTACGATGTGAACCGATTTCGGCTTAGCAACTTCCAGAAAGGGCTCCGTGTTGTATTACGCCTTCATACATCTTGCATCATGGACGACGTATAGCCTCATTGTAACACGTCATTGGCTTCCCACAAATAACTACATATCTTACGTGAAGTGAATGGTGTAACACAGGAATATACAAGGGTTGTCCAAAAGGTAATTTCCGATCGGTCGCTAAATGGAAACCACCGTGAAAATCAGAAATATTTTATTTGCATGAGTTAGCTATGCTTTCCATATACCTCCCTACATAGTCGCCGCTCCGACTCAGACATTTGTCGGAGTGTTGTACCAAATTTCCAACACCGTCATAGAAGGCAGACGCCTGTGCTTTGATAATTCTCTACGTTCGTCTATAGCACGTAGCCTGCGTCCAAGTATTGTCTTCGTATCCAGCGTTTCATGTGAACAGAGATGATACTCTGGATGAGTCAATTAGGGCGGTGTTGTGGGTGATCGAACACTTCCCATCGAAAAGGCTGCAGGAGCGTCTTCAATGCCCCTGGAGAGTGCGGCTGAGAATTGCTATGAAGAAGGAAGTGCGTGGCAGTTGTGTTAAGTGGGCTGCATTCATTAAGGCGAATCCTCTCAGCAGGCCCTCCTACTTGACGGGAGACATCGTTGTTCTAGGCACCTTTAATCGCTCACAGTGCACTCACGACTGAAAACAGCGTCCTAATGCGATCCATGGTCATACTAGAGACATTACCCAACACATCGGGCCAAAGGTTCATCAGGTTTTCGCTGTGGTGTCCATTTCGCGACCGATGGGAACTTACTTTCTGGACAACCCTCGTACTTTGCATGAGGCAATATCAAGGAAGCAAGTGAAGTTCGAGTATAGCATACACATCTCCACTGAATGAACTGGTAGAGATATCATGGCCACACCACACAATATTCCTCGACGACACATTTGAACTTGACACTAGTACCTATAACCCAGCCAGAGAGCGAGCATACACGTTGCTACCACGTCGGCACTGAATCACTCTATGTTTCTTTGGGACACTGCATTCGTAATAGTTAATCGTTAATAGGTACTTTCACACGTTTTAATACCTGGTCAGTGTTCTCTCAAAGAGTGATTGTCCTGCAACATTTACAGGAAATTTTCAGTGAAGTTTTGAATGTAGGGATGAGGTAGTGGTGGAAATATAGCCATGAAGCTGGTTGTGAGCTGTGCTTGGGCGCAGCAGTCAGTAGAATACTTGCCTGTGAAAGGCAGAAGTCTCATGTTAGAGTCCAGGTCTGGCAAACTATTATACTCTGCCAGAATGATTCGAGTCAGCCCACATTCCTCTCCAGAGTGAAAATTTGTCCTGGAAACATATTGTTGAGGTCTTGAGTGTGATGGCTGTTTTGGTGCAACTATTCATGCTAGTCTACTCTGTGACAGCGTATTCATATCTGAGTAAGTACTGAAATCTACATCCACTTGACCCTATGTAATGTATTCGCGACTATTTCTCTCACTACCGGTTTTAGTTCCCGCTCCCATTTCCCTTCATCAGCAAACTGACTATTCCTTGTATCTCAGTGTGTGTCCAATATACCAGTAAAGTTGGTCTCAATTCACTTCAGTACTTCCTCATTTGTTATTAGTTCGACGCATCTAATTTTCAGCATTCTTCTGTAGCACCGCATTTGAAAAGATTCTATTCTCTTCTTGTCTGAATTGACTGCTGCCTACTATCATTTTCATACGAGACTTCAATCAATATGTTCAGCAAAAGACTTCCTACAATTAAATTCAATTCGATATTAACAAATCACTCTTTTCCAGGAACGATTTTCTTACGATTACCTGCCAAAGCACTTTAACCTCTGTATGTCAGTTATTTCGCTGCACCAACAGAAAAATTTATAAACTAATTTTATTACTTTATTTTCGAGTCCAGTTCACTCAGGATCACCTAATTTGCGAACATTCCATTATCCTTATTTTACTTTTGTTGATTTTCATCTGATTATCTGTTTCCACGCCATTATCAGTTTTGTTTAACTGTTTTCTACATCCTTTTCCGTCTCTGACTGGATCACAATATCGCTGGCAAACCTCAAAATTTCTATTACTTATTCCTGATGAACTGTAATCACTTTGGAGATATCGCCTTGGTTTCCTCTATTTCTTTACTGTTTGCTTAATACTCAGATTAAATAACCTTGAGGGACGTTAGGCTAGAAACCAGACCCACTCTCCTTTCGACTGCTACTTTCCTTTCATGCTAGAATCTGCCTTTTGTATAAGTATTAACATACAAAACGCATAAAAAATGTAAATATGCATACATAAATCAAAATACGTTATATATATTGAGAATAAAGATATAGATTACCCTAGCAACAGGTATTTTTGAAATTTTCGGTAACTATTATCACTTTATGACAATTAACAGCAGTATATAATGCCTACTCAAGGTTGATGGAGTAAAACTGTTGCCAACGTTTTGCATAATGATTGCAGATTGAAAGATTTACCTGAAAAGGTTCGTAAGGAGAATTTATCCAACAGCGTTAGAATTAAACTTGTTAATCAGCTTTTCTTCCCAAGTACAGGCTCGCGATGAGACAATTACCCAGTGTACCAAACAAACTGGTTGCGTTCTCCTAGCGTTGTGCTTAAACGTCACCAAAGTAAAAACTGTCAGTAATACATTCGAGAGAGTGTGGCATGAATATCGTTCACTTTCATTGTTTGCTGATAACTTGGTTACCTTAGGTCATCCCCACAGAGTGCATTCGCTTCAGTGATGGGATATGTGGCGCAAGTGATCAAGCTCTAGAGTCCACTTTTAAAGCTCGTTGTGTTCATAAACAAGAGGTATTTACGACTCAACGAAATATATATTGTTATCATTATATTAATGTAAGGTACTTTATTAGTAATTGCCCAAACAGATGTGAGGGATCAGAAAAAACACGATGCCACAAATTAAACTCGGGCACCCGTATATCCAACCTCAATTATAAATGGTACACTGAGTACCAGGTCATATATGAATTTCCTCTTTCACAACCCGACTGTCCGTGGACGGATAGGTTTTATAGATGATCGGCCAGGTGGAAGATAGTGTAAGAGATAACGGTTTGTCTTGGCCCGTCAGTTTGTTCACTATTTCTTCTATGTTCTGCTTCAGTGTGACGATTTCCGCGGTTCTACTTTATTCTGTAAGAAGTTCTATTTTACATTTCAGCCTGATGAGATGTGTAGATAATTTAATCATAATTGCACACTAGGGTCTAATAATATTGAAGGCAGTTCTGTTGAATTTATGTTGCCCCTTTGAAAGATGTGAAGGCCAAATAATATTTAAGGGTTGTCAATCAATTTCTGGATATACCGTTGATTATATTAGGGGCTACTAACGACATTCAATGTCAGGTTCAGTTGACTGATGATACGCCCATTCGACAAGCGCTATCTCGTTTATCGCGTCAAAAATTTGAAGAGCTACTTGGTGTCATTAGGCCATCCACCTCGCCCGCATGCCCCATCCATTTCCTAGTACACTTGCGAAATGGCGCGGGTTGTAGGGCAGTGGTGGATTATCATACCATCAATCAAATTCTAGCAGCTAGTTAGTTTACTGGACTTCCGCAGTTGCTTCTCGAGGTTTACTGCCTTACTTGAATAAGCCTACCACCAGCTGCTCTTAACGGAAGAGTCAAAATCTGTGACAGCATTGTACTGGTTGGAAATTATTTTAATCAAATAGTGTACTATTTGGTTTATCAAGAGGTGTGGTCGTTATTTCACATTTATTGGACTTACCTTAGAGCATAAGATTAACTTTTATGTCGTCTCTTCGGTTGTACTCCGGGAAGCAAAGAGGATGTTGTTTGGTGGCTGTTATCTGCTGTCTATAACACAACTCCATGCATGTATTAACTGGGTTCTTTATTCATAAGAATAAGAAAGCTACTAAACTTTAGCTAGTTGTTGTGGCACAAGCCCTTCCATAATAGTACACATTAGCCTCAATGCTGGTGAAGTAAAAGTGCCGCTATGTACACTTGACAGCAAAAAAAGTGGGTCACTGCCGAATACAACCAACATAACGTAGCTGTTTCCAGAAGATTCATAACGTAGCTGTGTTGCAGACACACCAAAACCCCGTAGGGTACAGTCGTTTGACTACGCACAATGGGTACCGCAAGAGACTACTAGAGACCAAAGGTCTTTATGACAGTCAGTCTAAGCGTCAACTAATATCTTCATACAAAACATATTAGAAAACACGTTCTTAGCGATAAGACACCCCATAACATAAACTAATCTTAATTACAACAGGTGACATTCCAAAAGTTCTGAGAAAACGGATTATTTTACATATATCGTAGCATAATTCTTAGTCAAAATTAAATACTTGAGAAAATATATGGAGTTACAAAGCTGTACAGCAATTGGAAAAACGTTTTTCGCTCTCGAAAAGGTTTTTCATCAACGTGCTGAACGTCGCTCAATGGCGAGTGGCTCTGGAAACTGGATATTGGACGAACCAGTAAAAAAACGGATTGAACGGCAACAAGCGCTCTACGGAAATCTCAACATTAACAGCGAATCACCAGAAATATCATTGTTCTCGTAACATATATACAGCTACGTGTACACAAATCTGAACTTTAAATGACATGACCAACGACGTCGTTTTGGACCTGAATTCAAACCCAGCACCTAGAGCCATTGCTAACTAAGCTAAGCTTTGTTTGTGCTTTATTGAGACCCGATCACTAGGCATAAAGAGACGTGAAGTATAGACGTTTGCACCAGTATCAGTTATCAATTCAGATCCTATAGTAATAATAATAATAATGTCGTGTGAAGAGGGCCTCCCGTCGGGTAGACCGTTCGCCTGGTGCAAGTCTTTCAATTTGACGCCACTTCGGCGACTTGCGCGTCGATGGGGATGAAATGATGATGATTAGGACAACACAACACCCAGTCCCTGAGCAGAGAAAAATCTCCGACCCAGCCGGGAATCGAACCCGGGCCCTTAAGATTGACATTCTGTCACGCTGACCACTCAGCTACCGGGGGCGGACAATTCAGATCCTGAAAATTAATGACGAAAATGTTTGTACTAAACTGGGAATCCTATCATAACAGTTACCTTCCTGGGAACTATCCCAACGACGTTTAATATGGTGTCATTCACAAGGAACAAGGTATGCTCTTGTTTAAAATTGAAATGCCATCATGGGGCTGGTCCCGGCGGAGGTTCGAGTCCTCCCTCGGGCATGAGTGTGTGTGTGTGTGTGTGTGTGTGTGTGTGTGTGTGTATGTCCTTAGGATAATTTAGGTCAAGTAGTGTGTAAGCTTAGGGGTTGGGTTTGGGTTGTTTGGGGAAGGAGACCAGACAGCGAGGTCATCGGTCTCATCGGATTAGGGAAGGATGGGGAAGGAAGTCGGCCGTGCCCTTTCAAAGGAACCATCCCGGCATTTGCCTGGAGCGATTTAGGGAAATCACGGAAAACCTAAATCAGGATGGCCGGACGCGGGATTGAACCGTCGTCCTCCCGAATGCGAGTCCAGTGTCTAACCACTGTGCCACCTCGCTCGGTGTGTGTGTAAGCTTAGGGACCGATGACCTTAGCAGTGAAGTCCCATAAGATTTCACACACATTTGAACAAATGCCATCATGTAAAGCTTGTGACAGGGATGCGAACCCAGCACCTAATCTGATTGTTAACGAAGTACGTAAAATCAGAAGTTAAATATCAAATGTTTTCACCAATAGTAAGATGTTGGAACCTTAAATGAGGATAGAATTGTTTTTGCCTGACTAGGATTCGAACACACCATCTAGCGCCGTTGTTTTATAGCCAGGAACAAACGATAAATAGCTATTGTTAGTTCATCAGTCGCGAGATGTGCGCATGTTTAGCACATTCTGTGCTGAATGGAATTCAAACCCCGCACCCGTGATCATGAAGACACTTTAATTATTAAATTCTTTTCCAATAATAGCTAAAAGTGGCATGTTTGTACTTTCAATGATGTGACGGAAAATACTCTGCTGGCTAGAAGTTGAATCCACAAAATGTCGTCGTTGGTGATCACAAAGAACACAACGTCAAACCCAAATCCGTTTTCGCCATTAGGATGGAGAAAAATACTTGAACTTGAAAAGATGTAAGGAAACGTGTGATCTTGTAACGTTGTGATAAAAAGCTCATCATGTGGTTGTGAGTTGAAACGAATACGTTACAGCTGACAACGCACGAAGAGACGTTGAAAATGCAACTATTTTTCACTAGTAGTTCGGTTTGCACATGCTGGGGCTGATATTTTGTGCAGATCAGGATTCGAAACCATATAGGTGCCTTTCGAGGAGGCCTAGAAGAGTTTGTAATCTTGGGGAACACAGTGAAATCGAATTCGAATCCCAGTCCAGCACCACAATGTTCAACGTCTCACTTTCAAATAAAGTAAGAGCCTTGTGAACTTACATGGCCATTGGCTTATTAAATGAAATACGTTTTATAGTTTACGACAGCTTGTTGGTGACAAGAGTCTCTGCCTTCCGGGGTTTCTCCATGTGTCACAGCTCAAACGAATGACGCTCTGCCCCAGTCGGCAGCGAAGGGATGTTATCTTTACTGCGGATATTGAACTACGGAGCTTACTGGCGTTCTGCACTTGGCGTTACTAGGGGTGGAGGAGAGTTACTTGTGTGTGATAAAAATCTACGTGAGATGTGAACCTACAGGTTTTACTCATCAATACAAGATCAATCCACCCGGCCACAGATCCCCCTGCCAAGCACATAATTATGAATTGCAAAGTATTCATTTAGATGTAGATGCAGATGTCAAGGGACGGGTAACAACAGGAAGGAGGGCGGGATCCGGGAGTGAATAGAAGTGCAGAAGTACAAAAATAAGCGTGAAATGCTTGCATAGTATTGCTTACTTAGATGTGTGCCACATTTCGTTTTATCTTAGGACCGAGAGATAAGGAAGGTCTGTTATCAGAACGAACAATGGGATATAGGGAAGGGGAGATCAAAGAATACGGTTTCATAGTTGTTGAGAGTAAAGGCAGCAGCAATTAAAGGAGAAAATGTAGCGTCAATGGAAATCGCTAGATCTTTTTATAAAGTTTTTGGGGAATGAAATAGAAGGGCACTTGCGGCGATAGTGTCAGAGAGAGAGATAGAATGTGAGAGAGAATAGGGGAGATAATAACAACGAGTAAACATAATATGAAATCGTTTGCGTATTGTGTGGAGGACGGAGGGGGTATCCATGGATGGAGGGGAAGAGAGAGATGTATTTGAAATAACAAAAACTAATGTGACAGAGTACATCTACGCTGATTAGTTTGTAAATATCTAGACAGGGTATAAATGAAATCAAAATAGAATATTTAAGATATTGTAGATTCAAAAGAAACCCACTTGATTTAAAAAGGCAACTCAAAGGAAAACTAACCCATATTGTATCTTTTCTGTTGCCACGCGATCTTCCATTGGCTCCCAATGAGGGAAAATGATGAAAAAGAAGACATAACAATACATTTTAAGGACTCTAATATTTTATCCAGAATCCTTCATAATTCTGTACTTCTATCATGCGTCTTGGCATAGAATGTATTAGCCGTTCGACGTAACAGCCTGAAGAAGCAACTTCCTCCCAGGCTTCCTGGACGCAGTCCCAAAGAGCGTTCGCACTAGCTGGTTAGTTTCGTGGCCAGTTCTCTGTTAATGTTCTGGCGACCTCAGCCCACTTGTTTTCCATGGGGTTCATATAAGCCGCCCGTGGCGGCCAGTCCATGACGTTCACCCCAATCGTGGAGAGCCGCTGCTGAACAAATGGAGAGTTATGAATGGGAGAATGGTCCTCTTGCATTGTGAAGTCACCTTCTGAGTACAGAATTCGCACTGACGGTAGTATCACATTTTACAATATGTGGGCATACTGCACGCTGTCCAGAGTTCCTTCTATCCTGTGAAAACTTCCCGGCGCTCTCGCAGAAATCCAACCCGAGCACGTAACAGATAGCCGGCCACTGCTTCTCGTCGTGGTTACATATTCGCGTCGATGGTGAGTCCCTTGCGGCCTGTAAACGATTCGTGGACCGTCATTGCTGGTGGAAAACACATTCTCATCAGTGAAAATGACGTTGTCCCATGACGCCCTCAGATGGAGCTCCGCCAATGCTAGCCGGTATAAAACGTTGTCTTCGCTGAGCTCTTGATTCACGGCGGATCGTCGTGCATTCAGTCCAGCGTCCCTCAGCCGGCGAATCGTGTCACTGGAGCCGGGGAAGTTGGTCTCCCGCCGCAACTGCTTCGCGTTCAGAAAGGGATTTTCTCTGCTCCTAGACACTAGGTCCTTGTCTTCCTGCTGTGAGATCACTCTCTTCCTGCCTGAGCCAGGAGCCCTGTTGATGGTGCCTCTTTCAAGGCAGATCCTCCACCACCTCGTTGCAGTGGTTTGTGGTACGCCATACGGTCTGCCAGCTTCTCTGACGGAACATCCTCCTTCCTCAATGAGAGCGACGACTCTACCTCGGCCGGCCGGAGTGGCCGAGCGGTTCTAGGCGCTTCAGTCTGGAACCGCGCGACCGATACGGTCGCAGGTTCAAATCCTGCCTCGGACATGGATGTGTGTGATGTCCTTAGGTTAGTTAGGTTTAAGTAGTTCTAAGTTCTAGGGACTGATGACCTCAGATGATAAGTCCCATAGTGCTCAGAGCCATTTGAACCATTTTTTGACTCTACCTCGAATAGACCTCACCCAGTGAGCCATTACAGCAGACAGCCTGATGTGTATTTCTGCTTGCCGCTCTTATACTGATTCCAGGAGAGGAGGTAAACATATTTACGTCAAACGGAGCGGCAGAGGCAGAGGCATGCGGCGCAGTCGTGCTGGCTCGTCCTGGGCTGTTGGCCCACCGACGCCACCGCCAGCTCGCTCACTTGCGTCTCGCCTCGGCCAGCCTGGCTGGCCCATGGCTCTCGAGCCGCGGCTAATACAGACCCTGGCCGCCAGGCCACGATCACCACTTGAAGGATCAAAAGTTACACCTAACCTACCCAAGTCTGTAGTACAAACTAACGCAGCTACAGCTATTATGCTATAACATGTGCAGGCACACCTACAGATTCATTCAAATATTTGACGAACAATATGTTCCAAAATACATTCATTTTAAACATAGCTACCACAAAATATTTCACCTAGCTAGTAATAGCATGACGCAGGAAACTATTCTTTCTTGTAAGCGCTCTGCATTAGATGTAGCCTTAAAAAATATGTATTCAACCACGACAACTAAGCGGAATGTAAAAGTAAACAGGTTTGGCGGCATATTCTAGTATATAGTATATACGTAGTATATAATACACGTTTTGTGCACTTATAACATGTACTCAGTGTCTCTGAAACAATACGAGCTGCACGACGTAAATTACTTTCCGCTGAGGCACTTCATTTACATCTCAATGATACACGACTACTAGAGATCATTGTTCTTTACCGCAGTCAGTACACTTGTAAATTAACACCATGATATCGCAAATATTAGGCAACACGTTACTAGGGACGAGAAAGGCCTTAAGGTTTGCAACTAAACATGCTACTCCTAGCTACTGCTGTTTAATAATTCGGTTGTTAACGTGTCTTCATAACCATGTGTGCGGCGTTCGACTCTCAGTCAGCATAGACGTTTTCGTCGCCTTATTTATGGTTAAAGCTGCGCACATCTCGCTAATGGTGGACCAAGATTGCACATTTATCGTCTGTTCCTGGTTAGACAACGACGGCGGTAGGCGCCGGGTTCGAATCCCGGTCAGGCAATACAACTTCAGTCGTCATTTAAGGTTCCAACCTCACTACTGGTGACAAACTGTGATATCTATATTCTGATTTCACGTATTTATTCAACAATCCGTTTAGGTGCTCGGTTCGCATCCTTGTCACCAGCACTACACGATGGCATTTCAATTTTAAACATGTGCATCCTTTGTTCCTTGACAATGCGACAATATACAACGTCTTTCGAGGTTAATTACCAAGAAGATAATTGTCATGTTAGGGTTCCTGGTTTTGTACAAACATTATTGTCATCTACATTCAAGTTGAGAATTGATAACTGATACTGGTGCAAACGTCAATATTTGACGTTTCTTTGTGCCTAGTGATCTAGATAAGGCACAAAGCTTTGCTTGGTTAACAATGGCTTTACGTTCTGGGTTTGCATCCGGATCCAGAACGAAGACGTTGGTTATGTCATTTAAAGTACAACTTTGTGTACAAGTAACTGTTGATTAGTAATGTGAACAATGATATTACTTGTGATTCGCTGTTGATGTTGGGATTTCCGTAGAGTGCTTGCCGCCGTTAATCACGTTTTCTTTTAACTGCTTGGCATTACATAAAGTTGATGCGAAACCACTACCCGTAGAACGTTGATCGACGTTCAGCATGTTTTGGGTAAACCTTTTACACAGCAAAGAACTTGTTTCCAACTGCCATACAACTTTATAAATCCATATACTGTCTCAAATATTTAATTGTGCCTAAGGATAACGATTTATGTGACAAAATTAGTTGTCCCATAACGTTTGAAATGTCACTTATTGTAATTCAGTTTAGTTTACAAACGTTAAGGACTGTCTGATCTCTTCTGTACTATCGTGGTGTTACTTTACATCTGGATGGACTGTCATGAAGACCGGTGTTCTCTAGTAGTCTCTAGCGGTACCCATTGTGTATCTTACAAGGACTGAACTGTGGAGGGTTGCGACGATGTGCAACACAGATATGCTATGTTGGTTGCATACAATTAGGTGCAGCCTACACGTTGGCATTCAGGCGTGACCCACTTTTTCGAGTGTACATCTTTTCTCTAGGTACTGACAGGCTCTGAGCTAGAGGCTGAGCTAAGTGCGATTGCGACTCTCACTGGGCTGGTACTGATGACTCGACTCTTTGACTCACTGGGTGACTGACTGGAACTGACTGGGTCCTCCTGTCCGCAGCGGCCATCTTAATACTGGCGGCCGAGATGGCGTTGGTGGCCCGTTTCTTGCTAGTCTGTCTTTGGCCTCTATCGATCTTCTCGCAACTTCTTTGCCTCCTGGTGTGGTGGCAACTGCTTATGCTAGCACATTCCTCTCCCCCCCCTTCCCCAAATGCCTCACTGTTGTCGTGTACTGAGGCTGTGAACGACAATGGGGAGGGAGGCAGGATGCTGGACGTACAGATGTACTGCGAGCCGTTGCTGTGGAGGACAGCGTACTCCCGACCGCACCCTTCGATTTGGCTTGTGAGACAAAAGGACCATCCTTGGAGAAACGGCTCCCAGGGCACACGCACAGGGCTGAGGACGTGTCCGGGAGGATGTCGGCGACGGCGAACGACGATGGCGACGGCGGATCCGGGTTCATGGCGTCGGCGAGCGGTGACGGCGGGGACGAGGGCGCATTGTCGATCGCCTCCTCCTGGGGTGCCCTCGTGGCACCAACGAGAGACTGCGAAGGCTGAGCGGTCCTGGGAAGCCGTGAATCTGGGGAAGAAAAGCAGATGAATTACGGGGTAAATGACATGCATGAATTTGGTTCTGGTGGCTGGCGGCACTGGAAACCAACGGGACCAGCAATTAAATACACAAAAGAGCCAATGCGTTCCTTCATCATGCCTCTTTTCCCAGCGACCATTGTTGCCATAAACCCAGGAAACAACAAGATTGCGCAGTCTAAAGCGATACTTGCGGACCATTGGCGGCGCCGTTTGCTGCGGTGGGTGAAGCAAGTGTAGCAGCGTCCGATGGCGGCGGCCATGTAGAAGTTCCACAGGTCATGGTCCGCCTAGTAGGTGTGAGCGACAGGAAGCGGGAAAGAATAGCAGCGCCTGTTACCGTGTCTGGGTGGTGCGACGCTTGGCCATCTGTAGCTTGAAAAGTGCGTATGAAGCGTTCTGCTTCTTCGTTGGACTGCGGGCGAAACGGAGGACTCGTTAGATGACAAATGCCATTTCGTTCACAAAACTGTTCAAAATCACGTGAACAGAACTGTGGTCCGTTGTCCGACACAAGTACTTCAGGCAGACCTTCTATGAAATATATGGAGGACAACGCTTGAATGGTGTTACGTGATGTGGTAGTTCATAGGCAACGCAAATCTAAACTTGCTGTAAGAGTCTACTACGATGAGCCAACGACTGTTCCAAAATGATCATGGAAAGTAAATGTGCACTCGTTGCCATGGCGATTCAGTATTAGACCAAACTGAGAACGTCTGTGGCGAAGCGGATTGGTTTTCCGCTTATGCGCGACACTGTGACGCCATCTGCTGAATGTGGGCGTCCGTGGCATGCCAAGTACAGTGCTGGCGCGCTAACTGTTTAGTGCGAACAATTCCCCAATGTCCTTGGTGGAGCAACAGCAACACATCCTTTTGCAACATTTTGGGAATAAGCACAGGCAAAGGTCCACTGCCATTTTCAACTAGAATCACAACTTGTTGAACAAAATCTGGAGGTCTTGGTCTACTTCCGTGGCCCGTGCAATTTTTCCGCAGTGCAAGGGAAAAGATTCCAGCTATTCAGAGTCCTGCGCATCGATATGGCAACAAGATGCGGTAAATGCATCAAAATCAGAGTCTGGGCCAACTGGAAGGCAAGATAGGACGTCTGCGTTGGCATGCTTTGCCGTAGGTTTGTACACAATTTCGTACTGATGGGAAAGCAAGAAAGACCATCGTTTCAATTTTTGAGCACTACATGTAGCAACCGGTTTTGACAGATGAAGGAAAGACTGCAAAGGCTAGTGATTTGCCACTAAATAGAACTTTGCGACCATACAAACAGCGATGAAATTCGTCGCACCTTACACAATAGTGAGAGCCTCTTTTTCGATTTGAGAATAACTGCACTGAGTTTGTGTGTGCAACTTTGACGCAAAAACAATGTCCGTCTTGTGCACCCATTCTGCGCGAAAGTATAGCACCGATTCCGTAGGAAGGAGCGTTCATTTGCAAAACCACTGGCTTGGCAGGATCAAAATGCACTAAACATCTGTCACTGAGCATAGCATTTTTTAGTTTCTGATTTGCATCTTGACAGTCTTTAGATCACACAAAAGACTTTTCTTCAACGCAAGCAAAGCAATGGAGGCGCGTTCTAAGCGGGATTCGGTATGAGCCAAATATAGCATGTCATTTTGCCTAATACTAACTGCAGTTTAGACGCATTGCGAGGGAGGTCACGGATTGCAAACAAATGACTGTTTATCACGTGACCTAAGTACTGTAGTTCAGTTCGAATAAAAGTCACACTTGTCGAGATGACACCTGCTTCTGATAACACTCGAAAGAGAATACGCATATTGGCAATGTGTTCCTCTTGTGTACCACCCGAGACGACAATCTCGACAAGGTTGTTTGAGCAAAATGGCACTTTAGCAGTCAGTTGTTCCACGTAACTTTGAAAAATGGTGGGTGCGGAAGCACTGCCGAAGAGCAAACGCAAATAATTGAATAGTCCTAAGTGTGTATTTACAAAAAGCACTTTCTGTGATTCTTCATCCAATGGAATTTGCAAGTAGGCTCACGCAGATCAATCTGAGAAAAGTAACGTCCTGCACCAAGCCCTGTCCATGAGTTCCTCAGGGCGACGTAACGGATAAGTGTCAAGGACTGTCTGTGGGTTGACTATAGACTTAAAGTCAACACAAATGCGAATGCGACCAGAAGGCTTAGACAACAAAACGAGAGGACTTGCCCATTGACTAGCTTGATGGGAGCACATACACCACTATCATGCAATTCTTTCAATTCACTGGCTACTTTGTCTCTTAATGCAAGTGGAACGGGGCTGGCCCAAAAAACTTAGGCTGAGTTTCGTCTTTCAATGTAATATGTGCTACGAAGTTATTTGCTTTTCCCATTCCTTTTGAAAATATTTCAGGAAATTCTTTAAGTAAGTTAGCGACACTATCTTTTGGTGCAAAAACTGATATGAAAATTACGTTGTCTTGGTTGCTAAGGCCAAACGAATCAAGGGATCTAAACCGAAAATGTTCTCAATGTCTCTGGATTTCAACACAGTAAAATTCACTATTCTAGAGTGAAATCTGTAAGTGACAGCCAAACTGCACTGTCCAAGCACTGGAATGTCCTGTCCGTTGTAAGCTGTGAGGTGGTTTCCAGATTCAGACAGTCGTGGTGAGCTTAAATATTCGGACGTGGCACGATTAAGCGAAGTTACTGAAGCTAACTGAAAGTTCACACTGTGGGCAGCAGTTCGTAAGGAGACAAATAGTTTGTTAGAATGTTGTTGCACAGCACTAGGGTGAGAAGGAGGCACAACCTTAATCTTAGCTTTGTCAGACCCTGAGTTCGTTTTTTCTGGGAGCGAACAAAATTGGCGTTTTTGTTCCGTTGCAAACAAACTGCTTGGACACGGCCTTTTCTTCCACACGTGTAACACGATGCGTTACGTGATGGGCAGTCCTGTCTTTTGTGGCGAGCAAAACATCTAGAGCAAGACGTCACTAAATGCACAGGCCTGTTTACATGTGTACGTGGCTTTTCACGCGGCTGTGAATGCGCTGGATGTTGTGACTGCTTCGGGCGATCGCGGGCAAGGGGCACTAGACCCGACAAATCGGAGCCTGGTCAAACTTAGTGGCCCCTATGCCACCCCAATCATATTGAACTAAGATTTGCAACAGTTGAGGAAGTGATGGGTCAAAGTTCTTTAGGATCTTTTCCCGTATTCTACTATCTGGGACATTGAACGTTATAGCATCTCTTGTCATTATGTCACTGTAGAAGTTGCCGCAAGTACACTTAAACCTACACTTCCTAGTCATGCCCGTTAGTACTGCGTACCACTGACGGTAAGTCTGTTCTGCCACGTGGTATTAGGAGTATTGTCACGGTCCATGCTGCTCCCCCCCCCCCCCGCCCCCCTCCCCCCACCCACCGTCGGAGGTAGAAGCTTCGAGTCCTCCCTCGGACATGTGTGTTGTCCATAGCTTAAGTTAGTTTAAGTTAGATTAGGTAGTGTGTAAGTTTAGGGACCAATGACCTCAGAACTTTGGTCCCATAAGAAATTACCAACTTCCAATTTACGTCTGTTCCGGGTTTTTCTGCAATCGAAAGAACTGATATCTGGCTGCAGCTACTTTAACTTCCTGGTCATAGTATTGAGTTAATCCAGCAAGTTCAGGAGACGCAACTGGGAATAGTTTTTTCACTAACCTCAGGGATGGGGCCCTGAAATCGAAAGGAAGTCTTGTAACCTTAAAGTACCTTCAACCTGATCAATTTCACAATGTGCTTGGAACTGTGTCGGGTATTCGACCCAATCCTCTTCGGTGTCTTAAACTGCCGGAACGGAGGAGTGCTGGTCAGCGGCACATGCTGGGCTAGCCAATCGGTCGGTTGTTGTGCGGCCGACGCGGCTTGTGCTGCCAGAAGCTGTTGTACCGTCGTCAGCAAAAGAACAATTTGCTGTTTGTTAAACTGAAAATATTGTGCTAGATCCATCACATTGGCCGTCTTCGGCTGAGCAGTGGTGCAGGTGGTGGAGGGGGCGTGGGTAGCCATGGTGTTCACAAATATGTTATAGCAAAAAGAACGCAAAGCCTCTGAAAAGAGATATCTGATTAGTTCTGCGCTTCCCCTCCTGGAATACATGCAAGAACACTACAACACGTTAGTATTAAGAACAGAGCACCACTGCAAGCTAAAACACAAGAGAGGCAAGCATGATCTGCAATGAATTATACTCGTTCCCAGTTTTTACGTCGTCTCGCTGTCTGTGTGGGCTTTTACCACGAGAAGCAAGGAGAGGATGTTGTTTGGTGTCTGCGAGCCTTTATCTATAACACGACTTCGCGCATGTATTAACTGGGTTCTTTATTCATAAGAAAAACAAAGCCACTTAACTTTAGCTAGTTGTTGTGGTACAAGCTCTTCCATACTAGTCTATGTTAGCCTCACTGCTGGTGAAGTACAACTCTTGCTATGAACACTACTCTGGTGGCTCGGCACTGAGAGACTGTGAGCTAGAGGCTGAGCTGACTGCGACTGCGATTCCCACTGGGCAGCTACTGATGACTCTGCGACTCACTGAATGACTGACTGGAACTGACTGGGCCCTTCGGCCAGCGGCGGTCATCTAAATACTGACAGCCGAGAGGGCGTTGGCGGCGTCTTCCTTGCGAGTCTGTCATTGGCCTCTATCGTTCTTCTCGAAAACTATTTGCCACCTGGGGCGCTGGTAACAGCTTATGCCAGCTCTTTAACTGGGACATTTTAGTGACATATAGTAAAAATTTTATTGTCATGTTTACATCGCTTAAGCCAAGAGTTGGTTCGTTTGCGAGAAATGAGCTTAACTCATTAGCTATCTTCATATAATCTGACCCATCATGAAATTTCCTTTCTTATGTCGCCTCTCTGAGAACTGGTCAAATGCATACCAAAGCTGCTCAGAATTTTCCTCCACCAAAACATAAGAAAGGTATATCTAAGTTTATCAGCATGATAAGATTTTCTAGAAAATTCATACCTAATTTTCTCCAGTTATTTGCGTCCCTGAATGAGCTGTAAAGGGACGTTTTTTGGGAACCGATAGTCAGCAGGCGTTGTTGTACGCACTTCAGTGTGCCCTAAGTAGTGCTCCTGCTTTGGATTTCCCAGATTTTGAATGAACCATCATAGTACAAACTGACGCAGCTGATTCTAAGGTTGCAGCTGTACTTCTCGACCTTAGTCTGCACTTGGACTAAATATACCGTCTGCAAGTTGGAAGGATTAGCAGCCCTTTCGTCTTAATGAAGTTTTATCTTGAACATAGAGAATTATTTTTGTAAACCGAAAAACTTTCCTTGAGCTAGTTGCTAGCATATTCTTGTAAAACTGGCAGCCTAGCCCGTTTCTGCCTTTCGGTTCTGAGTAAAGCATTTTTTTTTTTGGTCATCAGTCTACTAACTGGTTTGATGCGGCCCGCAACAAATTCCTTTCCTGTGGTAACCTCTTCATCTCAGAGTAGCACTTACAACCTACGTCCTCAATTATTTCCTTGACGTATTCCAATCTCTGTCTTCCTCTACAGTTTTTGCCCTCTACAGCTCCGTCTAGTACCATGGAAGTCATTCCCTCATGTCTTAGCAGATGTCCTATCATCCTGTCCCGTCTCCTTATCAGTGTTTTCCACATATTCCTTTCCTCTCCGATTCTGCGTAGAACCTCCTCATTCCTTACCATATCAGTCTACCTAATTTTCAACATTCGTCTATAGCACCACATCTCAAATGCTTCGAATCTCTTCTGTTCCGGTTTTCCTACAGTCCATGTTTCACTAACATACAATGCTGTACTCCAGACGTACATCCTCAGAAATTTCTTCCTCAAATTAAGGCCGGTATTTGATATTAGTAGACTTCTCTTGGCCAGAAATGCCTTTTTTGCCATAGCGAGTCTGCTTTTGGTGTCCTCCTTGCTCCGTCCGTCATTGGTTATTTTACTGCCTAGGTAGCAGAATTCCTTAACTTCATTGACTTCGTGACCATCAATCCTGATGTTAAGTTTCTCGATGTTCTCATTTCTACTACTTCTCATTACCTTCGTCTTTCTCCGATTTACTCTCAAACCATACTGTGTACTCATTAGACTGTTCATTCCGTTCAGCAGATCATTTAATTCTTTTTCATTTTCACTCAGGATAGCAATGTCATCAGCGAATCGTATCATTGATATCCTTTCACCTTGTATTTTAATTCCACTCCTGAACCTTTCTTTTATTTCCATCATTGCTTCCTGATGTACAGATTGAAGAGTAGGGGCGAAAGGCTACAGCCTTGTCTTACACCCTTCTTAATACGAGCACTTCGTTCTTGATCGTCCAGCCTTGCTTCCATTATTAGCCGTAACGTCAGAATTGCCTCTCCCGTCCCTTTACTTTTCCTAAAGCCAAACTGATCGTCACCTAGCGCTTTCTCAATTTTCTTTTCCATTCTTCTGTATATTATTCTTGTAAGCAGCTTCGATGCATGAGCTGTTAAGCTGATTGTGCGATAATTCTCGCACTTGTCAGCTCTTGCCGTCTTCGGAATTGTGTGGATCATGCTTTTCCGAAAGTCAGATGGTATATCGCCAGACTCATATATTCTACACACCAACGTGAATAGTCGTTTTGTTGCCACTTCCCCCAATGATTTTAGAAATTCTGATGGAATGTTATCTATCCCTTCTGCCTTATTTGACCGTAAGTCCTCCAAAGCTCTTTTAAATTCCGATTCTAATACTGGATCCCCTATCACTTCTAAATCGACTCCTGTTTCTTCTTCTATGACATCAGACAAATCTTCACCCTCATAGAGGCTTTTAATGTTTTCTTTCCACCTATCTGCTCTCTCCTCTGCATTTAACAGTGGAATTCCCGTTGCACTCTTAATGTTACCACCGTTGCTTTTAATGTCACCAGAGGTTGTTTTGACTTTCCTGTATGCTGAGTCTGTCATCTTTTTCGATGTCTTCACATTTTTCCTGCAGCCATTTCGTCTTAGCTTCCCTGCACTTTCTATTTATTTCATTCCTCAGCGACTTGTATTTCTGTATTCCTAATTTTCCCGGAACATGTTTGTACTTCCTCCTTTCATCAATCAACTGAAGTATTTCTTCTGTTACCCATGGTTTCTTCGCAGCTACCTTCTTTGTACCTATGTTTTTATTCCCAACTTCTGTGATGGCCCTTTTTAGAGATGTCCATTCCTCTTCAACTGTACTGCCTACTGCGCTATTCCTTATTGCTGTATCTACAGCGTTAGAGAACTTCAAACGTATCTTGTCATTCCTTAGTACTTCCGTATCCCACTTCTTTGCGTATTGATTCATCCTGACTAATGTCTTGAACTTCAGCCTACTCTTCATCACTACTATATTGTGATCTGAGTCTATATCTCCTCCTGGGTACGCCTTACAATCCAGTATCTGATTTAGGAATCTCTGTTTGACCATGATGTTATCTAATTGAAATCTTCCCTTATCTCCCGGCCTTTTCCAAGTATACCTCTTTCTCTTGTGATTCTTGAACAGGGTATTTGCTATTACTAGCTGTCGATTCTGATTAGAACAACCCAGTCACTGAACTGTTCACAGTAACACACCCTCTGCCCTACCTTCCTATTCATAACGATTCCTACACCTGTTATACCATTTTCTGCTGCTGTTGATATTACCCGATACTCATCTGACCAGAAATCCTTGTCTTCCTTCCACTTCACTTCACTGACCCCTACTATATCTAGATTGAGCCTTTGCATTTCCCTTTTCAGATTTTCTAGTTTCCCTACCACGTTCAAGCTTCTGACATTCCAAGCCGCGACTCGTAGAACGTTATCCTTTCGTAAATTATTCAATCATTTTCTCATGGTAACCTCCCCCTTGGCAGTCCCCTCCCGGAGATCCGAATGGTGGACTATTCCGGAATCTTTTGCCAATGGAGAGATCATCATGAGACTTCTTCAATTACAGGCCACATGTCCTGTGGATACACGTTACGTTTCTTTAATGCAGTGGTTTCCATTGCTTCTGCATCCTCATGTCCTTGATCATTGATGATTCTTCCTCCTTTAGGGGCAATTTCCCACCTCTAGGACAAGAGAGTGCCCTGGACCTCTATCCGCTCCTCCGCCCTCTTTGACAAGGCCGTTGGCAGAATGAGGCTGACTTCTTATGCCGGAAGTCTTCGGCCGCCAATGCTGATTATTTATCAAAATTTATGCAGTGGCGGTGATCGAACCCGGGACCGAAGACGTTTTGATTATGAATCAAAGACGCTACCCCTTTTTTTTAATTCATTTTTTCGATATTGTTCGTTGCGTTTGGTCTGGGCGGACGTCACAAGACATCCGTTCAAGTTGATCATTGATTCTTTGACTCAGTTCTTTTTTTTTGTTATTACAGAGAGCACGCAGCCCTCTGACCGAATACGCGGAGCTACCGTGCCGGCACCCCTAGACCACGGGAGCTGCCACGGAACTAAAGCATATGAGGGGATTACACATCCAGACTGTGGATGCCTTGAGACTGACTTTTGAAGTCAATAACACTGAGTCAAAGACGTTTCAGTACACAGAATGTGTGGCATGGATTCGACGGTATTAGACCAAATATCTTCACTAATCGGTAATTTAGGAGAAACTCTCATAAAACATGGAAACAGAAAAAAAACAATTGAAAGATATGAAAAAAGACATTCATAATTCTGGATAACAATTAATGAATCCATAGATACTGACAATATCGAATAAAATAACTTAAACATTACAATTACTCAGCATGAATTTGAAACACGAACAGCTGCTAGCATGAGTTTCTTAGAAGTAGATAACTTAGGGGTTGCGAAGCAACTCAAATCGCTTAATACGGGCAAGTCTTCAGGTCCAGATTGTATACCGATTAGGTTCCTTTCAGATTACGCTGATACAATAGCTCCCTTCTTAGCAATCATATACAACAGCTCGCTCACCGATAGATCTGTACCTACAGATTGGAAAATTGCGCAGGTCGCACCAGTGTTTAAGAAGGGTAGTAGGAGTAATCCATCGAACTACAGACCTATATCATTGACGTCGGTTTGCAGTAGGGTTTTGGAGCATATATTGTATTCAAACATTATGAATCACCTCGAAGGGAACGATCTATTGATACGTAATCAGCATGGTTTCAGAAAACATCGTTCTTGTGCAACGCAGCTAGCTCTTTATTCGCACGAAGTAATGACACCTATCGACAGGGGAACTCAAGTTGATTCCGTATTTCTAGGTTTCCGGAAAGCTTTTGACACCGTTCCTCACAAGCGACTTCTAATCAAACTGCGGGCCTATGGGGTATCGTCTCAGTTGTGCGACTTTATTCGTAATTTCCTGTCAGGAAGGTCGCAGTTCGTAGTAAAAGACGGCAAATCATCGAGTAAAACTGAAGTGATATCAGGTGTTCCCCAGGGAAGCGTCCTGGGACCTCTGCTGTTCCTGATCTATATAAATGACCTGGGTGACAATCTGAGTAGTTCTCTTAGGTTGTTCGCAGATGTTGCTGTAATTTACTGTCTAGTAAGGTCATCCGAAGACCGGTATCAGTTGCAAAGCGATTTAGAAAAGATTGCTGTACAGTGTGGCAGGTGGCAATTGACGAAAAGTGTGAGGTGATCCACATGAGTTCCAAAAGAAATCCATTGGAATTCGATTACTCGATAAATACTACAATTCTATAGGCTGTCAATTCAACTAAGTACCTGGGTGTTAAAATTACGAACAACTTCAGTTGGAAGACTACATAGATAATATTGTAGGGAAGGCGAGCCCAAGGTTGCGTTTCATTGGTAGGACACTTAGAAGATGCAACAAGGCCCCTAAAGAGACAGCTTACACTACACTCGTTCGTCCTCTGTTAGAATATTGCTGCGCGGTGTGGGATCCTTACCAGGTGGGATTGACGGAGGACATCGAAAGGGTGCAAAAAAGGGCAGCTCGTTTTGTATTATCACGTAATAGGGGAGAGAGTGTGGCAGATATGATACGCGAGTTGGGATGGAAGTCTTTAAAGCAAAGACGCTTTTCGTCACGGCGAGATCTATTTACGAAATTTCAATCATCAACTTTCTCTTTCGAATGCGAAAATATTTTGTTGAGCCCAAACTACATAGGTAGGAATTATCATCAAAATAAAATAAGAGAAATCAGTGCTCGAACAGAAAGGTTGTGGTGTTCGTTTTTCCCGCGCGCTGTTCGGGAGTGGAATGGTAAAGAGATACTATGATTGTGGTTCGATGAACCCTCTGCCAAGCACTTAAATGTGAATTGCAGAGTAATCATGTAGATGTAGAAATACAATAGTTGCAGAATAGTCCAGCTTTAAGTTAAGTACACTATTTGAATAACACATAAGTTATAGTGGATCTAAATGTATACATACACACATGACGGCTATTCGGAAACTGATGTTCATCGATAGCTAAACGGAAACCATAGCAAAAATCGAAAATCTTTTATTTGCAACAATCTGCTACTCCTTCCAGCTACTTTTCCATATAGTCGCAGTCGGACATGTGTCGTAGCATTGCACCAATTTTCCAATACCCTTGTCAGCCACCTGTGCTTTCTGCAAATTCGCTACTCCGATCAGAAGTTTCTTGTCAGCTGATACAAAAATCAGAGGGAGCCATGTGCGGGCTGTATGGTGAGTGATCAAACATTTCTCATTTAAAATGCTGCAGGAGTGGCCTAATTGCACCTGCAGTGAATTGTCATGAAGAGGGAAATGCATGACCGAAACGTCGTGTGTGTTGCATGAAATCAGGCGAAATCTCTTATGGACACTCGTATTTGGTGGGATGGTGATGATGATGATGATGCTGATGACGATTGTGATGATGATGCTGATGATGATGATATTTGGTTTGTGCCCGGAAAAAGTTCCAATCTTTTTCACTGTCCAGTCTCGCCACTTTCCCCACTGAGGACAAAATGATGAAGACATCACAAACACCCAATCCCCAGGCAGAGAAAATCCCCAACTCGTCCGGAAGTCGAACACGGGACCCAGTGATCCAAAGAAATTTTGCGGGAGACACTATTTTCTAGGCGGCTTTACGTGCTCCCTGTGCTCTCGGAACTGAAAAGAGTGACGTGACGAAAGGGCGTTTATATTTGAGTCACAGGGCAAGACACCTACGCAAGGCTTCATAGGATGATCACTGTGGTTTCCATTTTGCAACGATCTGGCCAACGATCTGGTTTCCGAATAGCCCTTGAATGCACGATGTCTCTCCTAAATCTGGTTTCCGAATAGCCCTTGAATGCACGATGTCTCTCCTAAAAGTCGCCTTTTCGTTAGTGTCTGAACATATATTTGCAATTCAGCTTTGTAGCAGAAATCAGCTGCAACAAATAGTGCTCATGAAGTGTTTCATATGACACCCAGTTGAAAGGAAAGCGTCGTTTGTCTCCCACTAGAAACATCATTATTTTTGAAGCGGAATTTTACGTGCCCATTCGATTGAGTGATCCCATATTAGCTCAGTGTTCTTTGTATCACTATGCATTAACAGGGATAATAAAACTGGAAGAATACTCAATACTCCAGCAGCAATAGCACTGCCCTGGTCCACGCTGACTGGTACCATGAAGCACGCAGCACGACTGAGTCCCTGCCGGATTGCTGTTTCTTCTTCGTGTTGTACTGTCCGTGTTAATACATGTAGATAATACAAGAATCGGACAATACTAGTGTGGGAGCGCTCTATCGAATGGACCCGTACTGTTCCGCTTTAAAAAAATCATTTTGTTAGTAATGGGAAACAAACTGACGCTTTTCGCCGACACTGGGTGTCGTATGGAAGATATGGTGAGCACTATTTGTTTGAGCTGACCACAGTTGCCCAATGCGAAAACGAAATTGCAAATATGTTCCGAAATAAAAACACTTCTTACGCCTTGTGACAGTAAAGAATGAGAGAACGCGAGCCATAATAGCTTGTGTAAATAGTTTCTGCGAAAGCATAGTTCAACACATAACTTGTTTTTATGTGTGGTGGAGTAGCTACATCCATTAAAGTTAAAAACACAACCAGAGGAAGAAATCCCCACAACAACACTGAAAAAATAAAAGCTGCATAAATTCAAACAAAAATTAATCTGAAGTCAGTCTTATACTGAGCACGGACACAATGACACACGCAATTCCGCTCTTATCGACAGGAATGATCAGATCCTTTTGTATTAAAGTTTCATCGGTGCTCCACTTGCAGAAGAGTGAATGACGAACCATTGTGTGCGCAGCTGCTATCGGTCTGCCGCTATCCCGGACCTTCAGAGTAAACCATTTTCGGGCTGAGCTCTTCTGAGACGCAGAAGCGAGGAAGACACACAGAGCATGACCATGCATGGGACACTCTTAAATCAGACTAGCGAGGCACGCCGCGAACCCTAGCGTGACGCGGCAGCTTCTGAAGATGTAGGTAATAGAGTGAAGTCTCGCGTGCCAATAATTGGCCCAGTCACTTGCTCCACAATGTATCAAACGTTCAAAACGAATAAGATACCAAGCACACAACAGATCATAAAACAATGGACTGAGCCATATGTGGCGTAGAGATCTTTCATCGAAAAATATTAGTGCTATAAAATTTTAGTGTCTTACATTGTACTGTGGGCGCCCATCAAACTGGCGTTTTAACCGTCTAAATAATTTGGGGATAACGACCTATTTGGGGAAAAGGAACGTTACAAGAGGAAAGATTATGGTTATGGGATTACTCCTTTTTGTGTTCCCACATGGAACTATTCCCACGTTTATCTTCCTACCACTTCTCCACAAATTATTGGATTTCTCAGACGAATCAATTTTTTTTTCTGAGATCATCAATAATTTCATCATCTTGCTCTGCAGAAAGTTTATTGTCTTGCTAATTTACTGACATACCTCGCAATCACTGTACTATCCAGAAATTGGTTGTGTCATCGTTTGCTTATTTGCAATGAACGAAACAATAAACGCGTAACTGCAGTGAACTTCCATGAAAGGAATTACAGGTGTTAGATGAGGATGCACTTTATGACCTATACTATACATAGTGATTTTTTTCACCGTGTACAAACTGTAGGGATTTATCAATGAGAAGGTACGAAACAAAAAAGGTCTGCTGAACTTAAGACCGGAAATGCATGGTTTCCATTCTAGAGCCCATTTATTCAATCATACACTGTTACAGAGACTGCCGTCTAATACGTGCCGTGTCATGCAGCCGCAGTTACAGTATGTGTTGAAAGTAGTTTCCATGCCCCTAACGCATGCGTGTACGCGCCGTAGCATGTTCTATCTCACACTTTCATATCGACGAGGCTGCATCCTAACAGTGTCAAAGGCAGCATGAATACCCTGCTCCAGTGTCTCCACATCTGGACTCTGCATACACAATACTTTTGAGATGGTCTCATAAACAGAAATCGCACTGGTTGAGATACGGTGAACGAGCAGGCCATGCAACTGAACAGGGAAGGTACGACTAAGATGCGACCGCACGTTAACGGCGGCGTGGACTTTAGCACCATCATGCAACAGCAACTATACGAATCATCAGTAACACTTCTTCCAGCAGGTAAGGAAAAGTCCCCAGCATGAAACGCCAATAGTTCCGGTATGTTAGGTACCGTGGGCGGAAGAATCGTACCAAAATACGGTCACCAATTACCCCGGCCCACACATTCCGGCTACATCAATGTTAATGATTCGCTGTTACCATACCATAAGGGTTCTGCATACTATCCCACAAATTTTTTCAGAGTTGAAGATACCACTCCGCGTAAAGGTGGTTTCGTCTATGAACTGGGTGGAAGACACAAATTCCGGAATCGTCGACGCCGGGGAAGAACCAAGTGACAAAACTGCTCCCGATGTGGAAAATCTCTCACTAGTAAGCCCCTGCACACGCTGTAAATGATAAGGGTAGTAACAGTGGCAATGGAGAAGGTTTCACACGGTCGTCTGGTTTACCCTGTGTTAGTGGGCCGACTTCCTGGTACTGACACGGCAGACTCCTTCCACAGCGTTCATCACATTTTCCTCCAAGTCTGGTGTCCGAACATTTCGGCTACGTCCTTCATGACTGCCTGCTTCCTGAAACGACGTGCCGTGTTATGCAGCCACAGACAAACGTCGGAACACTGTTGCAAACATTGAATTCTGTGGTTGTTGTCAACGGGAATAGGTCTCGTGATACAACTTTGCTGCCCGCCGCCCGTTGTCATTTGCCTTTCCATAAATAAATACCACGTCGGCAAACTCTCGATTCAAATACGGAACCATTGTGTACAACGCTGTATCACATCCATTGCAACGTGAGTCTGCAAGAGAAGTGTGTCGGACACAACCTTATCACTTACTATGGCAGTAGAGAGCCATATGTCATGACGTATGAGGAACACTACCACCGTCTAGAAGGAAACCATGCGTACAGTAGCAGTGGCTGCGTAGTAACTGTAACAAAATATGATTCAATAAATGCTCTCTAGCATGGACACAATGCATTTCCGGAAATAAATTCGTTAGACGGTTTTTGTCCTATATCCTTTCATCAATCTGTACCTAGAGTTTTTACAAGGTAGAAAAAATCATCCTGTCAAATTCAAACATCGATACTCTGTTTAAAAAAAGGTACAGCCTTGAGCTTCTGGGTGTGAGTAATAATTTTTTTTAAAATTAATGTATAATATCTTCCACTCCATTATGTCGTCTGGTACAGCAGCAAAATACAGAACATTTAAATTAAAAACAGTCCTGGTTGCAATTTATTCTTTTGTTAATAACGCGTTTCACCTTCGTCAGTTATCTTCCAATTATCTTAAAATTTTATATTACATCATTTTGAAAAACCATAAAACGGCTCTTAGACTGAAGCGTCAAATCAGATAAACTGGCAGAGACCATAATGAATCCGTAGCAGTTAGTCAGAACGTTGTAATGATAGGACCAAACTCACGGAAAAGTATATACATTTAAACAGAATACACAGAGATGTCAACGAAACTTCCCGGAAGAAGCGTCAAGCGGGCACACAGACGAGCAATGGTACGTGAAACGAGTTGTTAATAAAACGACAAGTTGCAACGAAGACTGTTTTAATTGAAATATTTTATTAACTCTCTCCTGTATGTCAATGGCCAAGTGGTCCAAGGGGTAACCAAAGTTGAACTGCACATAATGAAACAAAATGTTTCTGTAAGTTGCCTACTGCAAAGTCAGGAGTATAGAAACCAGTTAGTTCAAATGTCGCACTACAAGAGTTAAAAGTTGTAACACGTCTCTCGTTGTAGCCTCTTTGGCTGTGACGCTAGTCTCAATTTTCAAAGAGAGATGTAGAGAAGAAAACAGTTATCATCAAATATGTCACGGAATGAATAGAAATTTAAAAACAAGGAAGATTAAAGCAGTTTTAAAATTCCAAAAAACAATAGCCATCTCGACAGTGGCATAGATAAATGAGACTTAGACAATCACTAAAAATAGGGAACAACATACTTCCACCTGTGAAATGGAATCCGTAAAACACAGTTAAAAGTTTAACAAGATTGAATCGACACGAAGACGAAGATATCAGAAGATACCTCCATACAACTGCTGTTAATCTCATAATAAGAAACTGCAGAGAAACTGGCTAGCATATCTTAGACGGACGAAAAATGATGCAGAGCCCTTATAGATGACAAACAAGACAATAGGGGGAACGCACAGTAGGAAGGCAGAGAATACGCAGAGAGGGAAACATCTAATACTAAGATGTGACGGAAGAATAACATGGTTATTACTGCTATTACTATTATTATTTAAAATTTTAAATTAGTGAGGAACATATAATTACAAGGCACCCAAATTTTGCTCATTCTGTAAAGTTTGCTATTCCACTACGCTTCATAAAGAACTGTCTGATGTCACAAGCAAATATTAACTCATGGAGGAAGTTACGACTCTGAATTTAGGCTTGTGATAGTTACATTTGAGAAACAAATTGGTATGTTACGTTTGTCATATGGTAAAGCAATGCAAATGAATGTAAATATAATCTTAATGTCAATATTTGTTTTGTAGCGAAAGTGGTTTCCATGCACTTGTTATCACAAATGGAAAAAACTGTTTTAATTAACAAGGTACTCTTAATAGTTAATTAACACGCCGTATTTACCTCGCCTCTGTCAACAACATTTAATTCATTTATTGGCATGAAATATTTCACTCCTCCACACAAGAGACAAAAGAAAATCAACTAGAAAAATCATGACTGAGCAGAACTGCGGTTTGTGTATCATGTCACAACACATGTGCCAAACAATTTCAGAAAAACAGCTTCGATGCCATTATAACAAGGCTGAAAAAATCTAACAGCCACTTTGCATGTTTAATTATACAATTAAAACAGCTGTGCTACAGCACGAATGACGTTTCACTAAGTGTGTCTAACACATACACACCATAACATTAGTTTACCAATGCTTGAAATATGACAAAAATTTTAGGTGCAGTATTCTCGATTAAGTGGAATGATAAGATTATGAATGTGGAGATTTTCTGCAGGATTTTCGAGGAAAGGAATATGTGGAGAGCTCTAACATTAAGAAATGAAAAGACGTTAGGACACGTATATGCACGAACTCTTTGGGAAGTTGACGGGCCCTAGTAATCGGAACTGAAATAAATTTTTGTACTTTGCTTTCCTTCTAAGTTCATTTGCTGACACAAGTTGAGACTGGTTTTAATGAATCAAGTGAAACATAATCATTGACTAAGTTTAGACACCACGTTGAAGCTCTCTGTTCGGAAATATACTGGCTCAGGAGTCTAAGTATTGATCAGAAACTGACTGCTTAATACATTAACACTAACACTCCACACTCTTCCCCAAATATCGTTTTCATATACATAATCAGTCTTGAAACTGACACTTTTCGTCAGCATGTAGCTACAAAGTGGGTGAATGTAGCAGACGCTGGGTTGGTGAAGTCAGTGGTGTAACCAAATTTTCTTCCGCGCGTCACTTTCTGAGATACAAAATAATAACAAAACCGTATAGATTTCATGTCACGTAAGTGACAAACATAAATAAAATCAAATTATGCTACATATAACCCGAAAATTATTCAAACACTTACATAAAATGTCAAAACAATCATAATATTAAACACAAATACAGAAACACAATCAAGAAAGGACTCATAATAAGTAATGTTTGTGTGTTACACAGTTTAATGAAAACGTAACTATAAGAACTGGAGGAGAACGCTCTCCTTTGTAAGATGGCTCATCAATATCGCTAAGCAAAAACCAACAGTAAACGATCACCATTGAAGGTTCAGTTGTCCTTGACAGCGATTTTCTGCTTTAAGAATGACTTGGTGTTTGTCGCTAACAACATACTAGTTTTGAATGAAAACTTCAAGGTGGCAACGTTAGAACTTTATTTTTAGTGATAGTGTACAGTACATATGTTAGTGTTTATGCAAAAGTTCACTCACAGAACAAACTTTATTTTTTTCTATTGCGTTGCCCGAAAAACCATGTGCATTGGCTTTTAAGGGGGTTCAAGAAGCAATCCAGAACCAACTCGACATTCATGAGCTTAGCATGAGAGGTCTGATTTTCTGATTTCTGTCCCAATAAACAAGCCGTCTTTCCAATTATCCTCGCTGATCTTGCAAAAGCCGGCTTTCAAATAACTGAAAGCCTCAACCAATGTGTCAAGGCCCTTTGCAAAATTCCTTAATGGACCTGAGGGAACGTGAAGCAGAGGCAGCATGGTTTTACTTTGAACTAAGAATAGTTCGTTCGTTATGTTTTCTTTGTGCCACAGGTCACTCCTTGACGTTATAGTCTCTTTTCTTGGATCAGCTGAACAAAAAAAACAGTAATGAAATAGACTGGAAGTGTACAAATAATCATACTTAATTTTAAGTACCTCGAAAACTTTGTGACATCACATTTGTAAAGGTAAATTTTGGATCTACAAACTGATATACCACATATCAAATGTCACGTGATGGTACACCACTGATATATTACGAATAAATTGCCTGTCCTCGTGTAAGGAGGAGAAATGCATTGCCATCACGTTTCCGACTTTGATAAAGGTCGGATTGTAGCCTATCGCGATTGCGGTTTATCGTATCGCGACATTGCTGCTCGCGTTGGTCGAGATCCAATGACTGTTAGCAGAATATTGAATCGGTGGGTTCAGGAGGGTAATACGGAACGCCGTGCTGGATCCCAACGACCCCGAATCACTAGCAGTCGAGATGACAGGCATCCGCATGGCTGTAACGGATCGTGCAGCCACGTCTCGATCCCTGAGGCAACAGATGGGGACGTTTGCAAGACAACAACCATCTGCACGAACAGTTGGACGACGTTTGCAGCAGCATGGACTATCAGCTCGGAGACCATGGCTGCGGTTACCCTTGACGCTGCATTACAGACAGGAGTGCCTCCGATGGAGTACTTAACGACGAACCTGGGTGCACGAATGGCAAAACGTCATTTTTTCGTATGAATCCAGGTTCTGTTTACAGCATCAAGATAGTCGTATCCGTGTTTGGCGACATCACGGTGTACGCACACTGGAAGCGTGTATTCGTCATCGCCATACTGGCGTATCACCCGGCGTGATGATATGTGGCGCCATTGGTTGCACCTCTCGGTGACCTCTTGTTCGCATTGACGGCACTTTGAACAGTGCACGTTACATTTCAGATGTGTTACGACCCGTGGCTGTACGCTTCATTCGACCCCTGAGAAACCCCACATTTCAGCAGGATACAGCACGACCGCATGTTGCAGGTCCTGTACTGGCCTTTCGGGATACAGAAAATGTTCGACTGCTGCCCTGGCTAGCACATTCTCCAAATCTCTCACCAATTTAAAACGTGTGGTCAATGGTGGCCGAGCAACTGGCTCGTCACAATTGCCAGTTACTACTCTTGATGAACTGTGTTAACGTGTTGAAGCTGCATGGGCAGCTGTACCTGTACACGCATTCCAAGCTCTGTTTGACTCAATGCCCAGGGATATCAAAGGGGTTTTCAAGAGGTGGCTGTTCTGGGTACTGATTACTCAGGATCTATGCACCCAAATTGCGTGAAAATGTAATAACATGTCAGTTCTAGTATAATATATCCGTCCAATGAATACCCGTTTATAATCTGCATTTCTTCTTGGTGTAGCAATCTTAATGGCCAGTGCTCACTAGTTTCAGCTGATTGTGCAGCCATCCTCCATCTGAAGATGCCCGTATAATCAGCTGAGATACCTTTAGATGTTTCTCAAATCCCATAAGGCGAATAAGGGGCTGGTTACCAATTTCTGCCTCAGTTATACGATTCTCAAACGTTTGGAAAACTTTCACTCATTTGCACATTAATAACAATACAGCTTGACAGTTGGAGCTCATACTCTCCGTCTGGTGGTGTGAGTTGGGGGAGTGGGGGGAATGGTAATAGGCTGACATCTGGATGGGCATCCCACCACTCCTTAGATTCACAATGCCAATTATACGATTCTCAAACGTTTGGAAAACTTTCACTCTTTCCATATGAATATCGCTACACCCAGGCAGTTGGAGCACATACACTCCGGCCTGGGTAATGCGAGTTGGAGGAGGGTGGTAATAGGCTGACATCTGGATGGGAATCCCGCCGCCCCTTAGGTTAACGATGCCAAACCTCTTAATAAACATACCTATACGGCGATAACACGAGCTGAAGGTACAAGGAAACGAAAACAAAGAGATTGTGTAAAATGTCTCTCCGAGTCGACAGAAGCATACTATTAAAGCATAAGACTCTGATTTTTGTAAGAAACGTGACTTTATAGCGACTAAACGATTTCTACAGCAGTCTTTTCAGCCGGCCGTCCCCAACCCTTAAGGGCTGACTGTTAGGCGACAGAGAGCTGCTTGCTACATCGGGTCCTCGGCATTGGTTCACGGGTCGGGATGCCACCGCCCTCAGTGCTGGCGATGGCGGGTCGCCACTCCACGCTGAAGACCGCCAATTACTGCGACAGCGCCATCGATCGGGCGACTCTGCGCGCGTCCCAGTTCTCCGTGAATTATTGCGTTAGGGCGGGCGTTAAACAAATATTTCGCTCTCCTGCTCACTTCATTAACTAAATCACCGAAGGCGGCTGCAATTTATTTCGCGTAATTAGCAAAATTCGCGTGTGCATAGTACGTCGGTGTGTATGTGTGTGTGTGTTTGTGTGAGTGAGTGAGTGAGTGAGTGAGTGTGTGATTGGGAATGCGGAAAATCTGTCGCCGAACGTCTGTCGCACTTAGGCCTCATTAGCCTTTCACCGGAAAAATTGCAGCCCGCTGGTGTTAATGGTTGCTTATTATTAAATATCCAACCACCCGACCAAGCTTTGGGCTCGTTGTTATCCTGTGGCACTGTCGTGTCTATGTACTCTTCTGCGGATAAAGTAACAGTATCGAAACCTTACAGATAGCTGTATGCAGGACAGTGCAGTATAGTACTAAAATGTAGACTCTCACGGCCGGAAATGTCATGTCCATTATAATTATCCGGGATATTATGCCGTGGTCGGTTGATGAATTCTGTGTCAATTCCCAACGTTTCGTCCCCGCTCAAATGGTTCAAATGGCTCTGAGCACTATGGGACTTAACATCTGAGGTCATCAGTCCCTTAGAACTTAGAACTACTTAAACCTAACTAACCTAAAGACATCACACACATCCATGCCCGAGGCAGGATTCGAACCTGCGACCGTAGCGGTCACGCGGTGGCAGACTGAAGCGCCAAGAACCGCTTGGCCACACCGGCCGGCTTCGTCTGCAGAGGACATCTTCAAGGGGGTCTGTAGCTCGATGGAAGGTCCAACACACTGAGTCAGTAGCGAGACAGTGGGTGTGTTGGACCTTCCATCGAGCTACAGACCCTCTTGAAGATGTCCTCCGCAGACGGGGACGAAACGTTGGGAATTGACACAGAATTCATCAAACGACCACGGCATAACAGCCGGGATAATTATAATGGACAGTGAAGTATAGTATATCTAATTACGAACGGGCTGTGGTATCTGAAAAGAATTAAATTTTTCCACGTCAGGGTACGCAAATACTACAAAGCCATCAGGTAATAACGACTGCAGAATGTGCTGGTTGGGTGGTTGTATATTAAATAATGAGCACTTGCTACTATCTGTAGAATGCAAATTTTTCGGCGGACGGCTAATGATACTGAAATGCGACGGACACTCGGGTACAAATCTTCCACATTCCAAAACACAAACACACACACTGACAGAATACTAGGGCCGTGCGAAATACGCTAATTACTCGTAATATTGCGAAGTTCAATCGTAGTCTTGTACTGGCTGAATTCTGACGTACCGTTACCGTCGTAGCTTTTCGTCATCGGTTTACTTTACTAACCAGACATCATACTTCATAGAGGGAACTGGACCCGCACGAAAACTACGAAACAGATAAATTCCTGGACTTTGTTAGTTACAACACTGATATCTCCCAAGGTCTTGTATGAAGAAACATCCATCTTACCAGTTCGTAGTTAGGAAATTGCATATTGTGATGACTGTTTCTAAACAATGTAGAACATTTTATTAGAATCGGTCTTGGACCTCTAACATTTTGCCACACTTACGTCGGTGAACATTCACTTTAAATGTCGTGTTTCGCTTGTGAATTTTTCGGCAGTTAGCCTCAGGAACTTCAAATTTAAGCAGTAACTTGGTGACTCAGTCACTGTGTTTCTTTCGCATTACTGAACAAGGTTTAATAAACACTATTTCTAAACTGTATCCACCTCGTATTGAGAACATTATTATTTATACCACTGACCATGCACTGATGTGACGAAGTTACTGGTTAGCGATATACACATGGCGGTAGCATCGCGTACACAAGGTGTAAAAGGGTAGTTCATAGGCAGAGCTGTCATATGTATTCAGGTCATTCATGTGAAAAGGTTGCCAGCGCTATTATGGCCGATCGACGGAAATTAACAGACTTCGAGCGCGAAATGGTAGTTGGAGCTAAATGAATAGGACATTCCATTTCTAAAATCGTTAGGGAATTCAATATTCAGTGATCCACAACATCGAGAGAGTGCCGAGAATACTAAATTTCAGGCATTACCACTCACCACTTACCATTAACCTCTCATAACGACGAACAGCAGAGGTATTTGCGTAAAGTTGTTAGTGCTGACAGACAATCAAAAATGCGTCAAATAACCGCAGAAATCAATGTGTGACGTGCATTACAGCAGTGTGACGAAATTTGGCGTTAACGGGCTATGGCAGCAGACTACCGACGCGAATGCCTTTGTTAACAGCACGACTTCGCCTGCTGGGACTTTCCTGTGCTCTTGACCATGCTAGTTGGTCCATGGAGGACTGGAAAAATGTGGCATGGTCAGATGAGTTCCAATTTGAGCTGGTAAGAGCTGAAACGCCCGCTAAATCACGCAGGGTTAACAGGCAATTAGGATTGTGGAAAGGGCCAAGAGAGTTGCGATCAGATTCATTTCACAATTGTAATTTATTATCATTTTTGAATGCTTAAATCTGCTTCTCGACTGAAGGCCTCGAAACTGATTCTTTAGAATAAGTTTAATTTTGAAAAGACCTGACACACAGTTAATTTTGCGAATAAGATAAATCGTATACATATATATGATCAGCATGCGGAGCGGCGGAAGGCCGCCGAATTAAATCTTCAGAATTCCAAATATATTATGATGGTTACTGAAGGCACAAGGCCACAATGTTTTAAGATGCTAATAGGGCTGATGGCCCACAAGGTGCACAGAAAGTGTTAAACAAACACAATGGGATTGCTGAAGGCCGCGAAGTTAAATTCTTTAAGTTAAGGAAATACACTCCTGGAAATGGAAAAAAGAACACATTGACACCGGTGTGTCAGACCCACCATACTTGCTCCGGACACTGCGAGAGGGCTGTACAAGCAATGATCACACGCACGGCACAGCGGACACACCAGGAACCGCGGTGTTGGCCGTCGAATGGCGCTAGCTGCGCAGCATTTGTGCACCGCCGCCGTCAGTGTCAGCCAGTTTGCCGTGGCATACGGAGCTCCATCGCAGTCTTTAACACTGGTAGCATGCCGCGACAGCGTGGACGTGAACCGTATGTGCAGTTGACGGACTTTGAGCGAGGGCGTATAGTGGGCATGCGGGAGGCCGGGTGGACGTACCGCCGAATTGCTCAACACGTGGGGCGTGAGGTCTCCACAGTACATCGATGTTGTCGCCAGTGGTCGGCGGAAGGTGCACGTGCCCGTCGACCTGGGACCGGACCGCAGCGACGCACGGATGCACGCCAAGACCGTAGGATCCTACGCAGTGCCGTAGGGGACCGCACCGCCACTTCCCAGCAAATTAGGGACGCTGTTGCTCCTGGGGTATCGGCGAGGACCATTCGCAACCGTCTCCATGAAGCTGGGCTACGGTCCCGCACACCGTTAGGCCGTCTTCCGCAAACGCCCCAACATCGTACAGCCCGCCTCCAGTGGTGTCGCGACAGGCGTGAATGGAGGGACGAATGGAGACGTGTCGTCTTCAGCGATGAGAGTCGCTTCTGCCTTGGTGCCAATGATGGTCGTATGCGTGTTTGGCGCCGTGCAGGTGAGCGCCACAATCAGGACTGCATACGACCGAGGCACACAGGGCCAACACCCGGCATCATGGTGTGGGGAGCGATCTCCTACACTGGCCGTACACCACTGGTGATCGTCGAGGGGACACTGAATAGTGCACGGTACATCCAAACCGTCATCGAACCCATCGTTCTACCATTCCTAGACCGGCAAGGGAACTTGCTGTTCCAACAGGACAATGCACGTCCGCATGTATCCCGTGCCACCCAACGTGCTCTAGAAGGTATAAGTCAACTACCCTGGCCAGCAAGATCTCCGGATCAGTCCCCCATTGAGCATGTTTGGGACTGGATGAAGCGTCGTCTCACGCGGTCTGCACGTCCAGCACGAACGCTGGTCCAACTGAGGCGCCAGGTGGAAATGGCATGGCAAGCCGTTCCACAGGACTACATCCAGCATCTCTACGATCGTCTCCATGGGAGAATAGCAGCCTGCATTGCTGCGAAAGGTGGATATACACCGTACTAGTGCCGACATTGTGCATGCTCTGTTGCCTGTGTCTATGTGCCTGTGGTTCTGTCAGTGTGATCATGTGATGTATCTGACTCCAGGAATGTGTCAATAAAGTTTCCCCTTCCTGGGACAATGAATTCACGGTGTTCTTATTTCAATTTCCAGGAGTGTATATACTGCAACAATTGGTAAAACAATACATTAAGTTTAAAAATTTCCTTTTTGCAACACCGACGGCGGAAGGCCCACAGTAACTTGTAAAATCTTTCAGAGGAAATTACAATAACCTTTCAACAGCAGAAGGAGATAATGTTTGGACTTGAAGGAAACTCTGAGAACATGTTTCCAGGCTGAAGGCCCACAACTAACTTTGCCAAATCAAAAATATAAAATACAGTTAAATTACAACAACAGTGACACTGCCAAGAGGATAATTAAGAGAATGGCACTCAGGAGTCAAATGGTTCAAATGGCTCTGAGCACTATGCGGCTTAAATTCTGAGGTCATTAGTCGCCTAGTACTTAGAACTAATTAAACCTAACTAACCTAAGGACATCACACACATCCATGCCCGAGGCAGGATTCGAACCTGCGACCGTAGCGGTCACGCGGTTCCAGACTGAAGCGCCTAGAACCGCTCGGCCACACCGTACTCAGGAGTCTCCATTGGATCGGTCTGCCCTCATTCACTTAGGCAAGACAGGTGGCGAGTCCAACTACACTTAATTCGTGCGAACCCAACCAATGGACAGTCACGGACGTACTGACCAACCGCTTGCTTGCCACGACGGAGTACACGAGAATTCAAGGCCCCAAACACACGCGTATGTGAACTGAGCTGCCAGAACTGCACACCATGTTGCGCAGCAACAACAGATGAGGAAAATACACTGCCTAAAAACTACGTTAGCGGCCAGGGCAGGTAACCAGAACACTAACGGCCACAACGCAGAAAATTCCGCTGGTGAACTTCACTATGGGTAAATTGATTTGATCAATTCCACCTGACGGGTGCTATCTCGAACCCTTCACTCACTGTTGCTCACAGGAAAACCTCCACAACAGCAACACCGGAACCAACAACGTAATGTTCAAATCCACTCAACCTTCACGTCCTGGGTCGGCGAGCGACGATGCTCGTACCGATCGGACAGCTCCAGACAGACACAGCAGGCCCAGTCGTCTTCGCCGCACGGAGATGTCCTCGAACCAACCGATCGACCAACAATCCACCAAAAGTCAGGCCCGGCTTCAATGACGCGTTGCGGCAACGGTCGGAAGGGCGATGTCCACGGAGGGCTCACTGCTCCAGCAACCCGGCGACTGGCTGGCCCGGGCTGCGATCCAGACGCGTTGCAACTGACTGCCAGGGCCCAACTCACGACCCGAACTGCCGCCGTGAACTCTCCTCCCCTAACGTTCCGACTCACCCACGAGACCACGGCGCTCCTGAGCCCAGACTCTCCTTGATGTTGCCTATCTTGCACATGGACTGCTCAGTTTGTACATTTTGTTTATTTTTTTCATAGTTCCACAAAACTTCTTCCTGTTTTCTCGACTGACATCAGTTTATCAAGGCCTATCCACTGTGCCAACTTATAACTAAATCTGAGGGGGGGTGCGATGGGGAGGTTCCCTTGTGAGGAGTTTAAGACACGAGAGCAAGCTGCTTTTTCCCAGCCGCATCTGTATTTCTCATTTCTGCGGATCATAACCACACTTGGCCGACACGCCTTAATTGTTAGGTACTCCAAGAATTTTTCAACTGGTTGCAAGTTTTCCTGTAGAAGTCTTCTGATTCCAAACAGTTTTCGTGACGACAGATTGTCTGCCGAGTAAATTGCTTCTAGCATCTACACTTTACTCTAATTGGTGTGGTCGAGTCCAGAATTTTCTTCAGATACGCCGTAGCTGTGTAAAGCCACTCACTGACGATTACAACCCTTATATAGACCAGGGCTTAACAACTAGCCGGTTATGAGCGCAAGTACTCGCGTCTGCTCAGGCACGAGCTCGCGAGCAGGTGCAACGTCGCAGAGTAGGGAGGGAGGGGAACTGCGCGCGCAGGGCCGCAGCGTGCCTATTGAATTCGCTCCGCCTGTGTAACTTTTAAAGTACGAGGTGCATTCAAGTTCTAAGGCCTCCGATTTTTTTCTCCGGACTGGAAAGAGATAGAAACATGCGCATTGTTTTAAAATAGGCCGCCTTCATTGTCAATACGTCCCAGAGATGGCAGCACCGTACGGCAGATGGAATTTTACCGCCAGCGGCGAGAATGAGAACTGTTTTAAATACTTAAAATGGCGACGTTTTCCTTACTTGAACAGCGTGCAATCATTCGTTTTCTGAATGTGCGTGGTGTGACACCAATTAAAATTCAGCGACAGTTGAAGGAGACATGTGGTGATGGAGTTATGGAAGTGTCGAAAGTGCGTTCATGGGTGCGACAGTTAAACGAAGGCAGAACATCATGTGACAACAAACCGAAACAACCTCGGGCTCGCACAAGCCAGTCTGACGACATGATCGAGAAAGTGGCGAGAATTGTTTTGGAGGATCGCAGAATGACTGTTGAACAGATAGCCTCAAGAGTTGGCATTTATGTGGATTCTGTGCACACAATCCTGCGTGGCGACCTAAAAATGCGAAAAGTGTCATCCAGGTCGGTGCCACGAATGCTGACGGACGACCACATGGCTGCCCATGTGGCATGTCGCCAAGCAATGTTGACGTGCAACGACAGCATGAATAGGACTTTCTTTTCGTCGGTTGTGACAATGGATGAGACGTGGATGCCATTTTTAAATCCAGAAAAAAAGCGCCAGTCAGCTCAATGGAAGAACACCGCCACCAAAAAAATTTCGGGTAACCGCCAGTGCTGAAAAAATGATGGTGTCCATGTTCTGGGACAGCGAGGACGTAATCCTTACCCATTGCGTTCCAAAGAGCACTACGGTAACAGGTGCATCCTACGAAAATGTTTTGAAGAACAAATTCCTTCCTGCACTGCAACAAAAACCTCCGGAAAGGGCTGCGCGTGTGCTGTTTCACCAAGACAACGCACCAGCACATCGAGCTAACGTTACGCAACAGTTTCTTCGTAATAACAACTTTGAAGTGATTCCTCATGCTCCCTAGTCACCTGACCTGGCTCCTAGTGACTTTTGGCTTTTTCCAACAGTGAAAGACACTCTCCGTGGCCGCACATTCACCAGCCGTGCTACTATTGCCTCAGCGATTTTCCAGTGGTCAAAACAGACTCCTAAAGAAGCCTTCGCCGCTGCCATGGAATCATGGCGTCAGCGTTGTGAAAAATGTGTACGTCTGCAGGGCGATTACGTCGAGAAGTAACGCCAGTTTCATCGATATCGGGTGAGTAGTTAATTAGAAAAAAAAATCGGAGGCCTTAGAACTTGAATGCACCTCGTACTACGATCAGCTCTAACAGTCACTTCGCTGGTTAAGAATCATGTCAAGTCGCCGTTGTGTAACCACAACCATGCTTTCGCAGTTCAACCCCCATTAGGAGGAATTGTATCTGTTTACAGAAAAAGATGGTGCTGCAAAATGTTTAGTATGTCTCAAAACGCTGAATTCTTTTAGGAAATTTAATTAGCAGCGATATTATAAGTCGTACCACGCGAAAGACTACGGAAGTGGAAAATGTGATGGACCAGATCGTGCACAGGAAGTTTGTAAGGTGTCAGGCAAATCCAACACATTTCATGAAACCCCTGACATGATAAGCAAATCCAGTAGTATGTCACATAGCTCCGAATAAATCGTGAAATTAAATTAACCGAACTAATACGAGTAACGAGTGAGCAAATGGAATACCACAGACTAACACAAGAATGCCTAAATGCATGTCATACCTTCCCACCGTGAGACAGACGTAGTTCTGAGGGGAGAAACGAGAACAGAAGCCGGGAGCAGAACCGTGTTAAGCTGGAAGGCCCTACCATAAGGGACGGACGGACACCCACGTCGCCAGCTAACTGCTAGGACCACACCACCCGCAAGTTTTTCGCGTAAGACTTTTTCGCGTCTCTGTTACGTCAAGACCACCCCCCAGCCCATGTTAAACGATAGAGACCTCCAGAAGAACAGTATAGATCTTACGATAACGCTAAAAGGACCACACCAGCTGCAAGTTTTAGCGTGAGACTTTTTCGCGTCTCTGTTACGTTGCAAACTTTAAAAACATGGCCCCACCACGAAAAGTATAACGTTTGTCATCGGATAGACAGAATTTTTGTAGGCGGAGCTTAAGATTAACATTGAGACCCTGATTGGTCAGATGAAAACACAGCCAGATAGTTTTTTTTTTAAACCAACTTCGGTAAATTGTAGTAAGGAGAAGTTAAGAGAGCGTTGCTTCCGAGAGGGCGAGCTGGACGGAGCTGCGCCGGCCGCAGCCCCCTGACGAACACCGACAAGGTAATGAACGCACGCTATGCCGCATTTTTGAGCGCATAAGGCTTCACTCAGAACTGCAGAAGTCTCATCTGTTACAACCCCTTTTTGCGTAATACTAGTGTCGATCGTCAATTAAAGCTCATGGTGTTCACATTTGCCACTTGAAGTAAAAATCTGAAACGCGATGATTTTTCTGTTATATAGTTATTGATAAGCCACATCAGCCACAGTAATTTACGACAAGTTAGATAAGTAATTAAAGATAATTGAGGGTCACTGTAGACAATTTTGATAGTTTTCTCTTTTTTGAAACTTAATTTAAACCTAGATTATAGATGTGATATGGCATAGGCCATCCTTCGATCCATTGTAGAACTTGGAAACCCATTCAGGGAATATTCGTTCACATTTTTGTTGAATGCAGTTGGTTTTTTCCATCCTGTATTAAAACATTTCCTTTTATCAATAGTGCAATTTATAAACGATTTTTTGTGAGTAGAATAAAATTTCCAATGGTAAACTTAACTGCTTTTTCGACGTTATTTTACCAGCTAACTAAAAATAGGAAAGCCTTCAACCTCTTCCACTAAATTTAGTTAGTATTAAGATTCCTTTACAGGGAGTGCAGTGGAGCTGACGCTGAAATCATTAAGTGTTTGGTTATATCATCGCTAGTCTCACTGAACTCCTCTGAATTCTACATGTCATGTGTGGTCTGACGTCTCCTTACCAGCAACAGGTCCCAGGTTCACACTAGCCAATTCCCTAAAAAACACGCTCAGAGCATCGTTGTGCGAAAGTGGTAAGGAGACACGATATAGAACAAACAGACACCACGCAGAATGTTTAGAAGTTATTAAACTTAAAAGGAAACTATCCGAAGAAGATCTGGATGATGAAGAAAAATCAACTGAGGCAGCTCTCAGAGTGAGTTACAAAATTGCTTTGCTTTTAGCAAAATCCCTGCACCGCTTCACTGATGGCGATTTAATAGAAGAATGTTTGGTAGTTGCAGCGGAACATTTGTGTCCATCTCAAGTTGAACAGTTTTCGGATTGTGCCATTATCTAACATGACCAATATGCGTTGCATACAGGAGATGGCAGACGACGTCCAGATCCAGCTTGCAAATATCTGTAAAGATTTTATGGCGTATTCTCTAGCTCTGGACGAAATTGTTGATATCACTGGAACAGCGCAGCTTGCCATATTTATTAGAGGTGTTAATAGAGATCTTCAGGTGAGGGAGGAGCTCCTCGATGTAGTAGCTATGAAGGACACTACAACCGGAGGTGATATATTAAGTAGTGTTGAAGAAAGTGTTGAAAATATAGGATTGTCGTGGAACTCTTTAGTTTCAGTGTCTACAGACGGTGCACCAGCGATAACAGGAAAAAAAGTCAGGTTTCGTTGAGCTGTTGAAGAAGAAAATGCAAAAAACTGACCGTGCCGAAATAAATAAGAGGCGTTCACTGTGTGATCCACCAGGAAAACTTGTGCAAAGAGTATCACTCTAAAAAATGTTATGAGTGTTGTTGTTCGTACAACCAATTATATAAGGAAGCATGGGCAGAACACAGGCAGTTAAAAAGCTTTCTTGAGGATGTAGAAAGCCAGTATGGTGGCTTTATTACAGCGAGGACCGCTGGTTTAGCGGAATTATTAAATCGATTTTTTTGCCTATTGGATGAGATAAATATGTTCATGGAAATAAATAACATGTGTATTCCTGAATTGAAATAGCCTTCATGGAAATGTGATCTCGCGTTCTTAGCAGAGTTAACTAGCCATCTGAATGCTTTGAACATTTCACTACAAGGTAAAGATCTGCTAATTACTCATTTTATAGATCGAATACGAGCTTTTAAAATGAAATAGACACTTTGGGTGAGTCAGCTGGAAACAGGAAATCTAGTTCATTTTCCTAAATTATCACCCATGCAAGATGTTCACAAAGACTGTGAACGTTATTCACATTTTTTAGTTGCCCTTAAGGAAGAATTTGATCAACGCTTTCAAGATCTGACAGCACTAGACTGATTTTGATCTGTTCTCCTCTCCGTATTCAGCGAATATTGAAGAGATTCGTCCTGAGCTGCAACTAGAAATTATTGACCTGCAGTGTGACAGAGAATACAGAGACAAATTTCAGAACAAGAAAAACATTTTGGAATTCTACAGGCACTTCCCTCAGGATAGATTTCCTCGTTTGCACGAACTGGCGGCTACAATAATATCAATGTTCGGTTCCACGTATGTTTGTGAGCAACTGTTCTCTGCAATGAAATGTAACAAGACGCGCCTGAGAAACGCGTTGTCGGATCTAAATTTAAACTGCATGCTGCACCTACAAAGCACAAGAACAATTACTCTGAACATTAGACGCAATTGTAAACGGCAAAAAATACAAGATAAACGAGACTCCCACACTTCAGTGACACCTTTTATTGTGTAACAGTTCACAAATTAATGCGAATGTAGAGGCATACACTAAGCTAATAAAATTATGTGGCACGTGTACATTCTCCTTTATTTGTTTCATTTGTCGCAGTAATAATTCGTGAGTGATATACCTGCAGGTGGCCGCGGATTTACATTGACTGGCGGCAGCTGTTGTGTGCCCCCACGTGACTCTCCCCACTCTCCGGTCTGGTCCGGTAGTGGGGGTAGCGTGCTCGCGCTGCTCCGTGCTCGCGCCTTGCTAGTCACAGCTTGCTCCGCGAGCACGTATGTTGTGAAGCCCTGATATAGACTATATTGCAGGGGTGTCCACTGATACGTCTCATGCCCTGGTCTAAATAGTTCCAGATATTTTCCACCAAATGAAAATTGGTTGATTCAGCGGACTAGTCGATATGCAACAGGATTTCTCGGTGCTCGTCAAGTCACGAGTGCATACAGTTGTTGTATTAGTGGAAGGTGGTAGTCTCCAGACGCGAGGTGTGGCCGCGCGATTTTGGGATCCATGTCACAGATTGCGCGGCCCCTCCCGTTGGAGGTTCGAGTCCTCCCTCGGGCATGGGTGTGTGTGTGTATGTAGTTCTTAGCGTAAGTCAGTTTAAGTAGTAAGTCTAGGGACCGATGACCTCCCTTAGGAAATCACACACATTTGAACATTTGGCAGTCTTCACTACATCGTCAAGATGTAGAGCAAAGGGCCAAGCTTGAGCCCCATAAAGCATTCTGGTTGACTCTACACAACAAACGTAACCCCTCTGCTGGTAGTAGTTACACTCAACGGCTCCAATCATTTAAAAGAGGTGAAACTTCGACTGGTCGGAGTAAATTACGCGAGTCCAGTCAGGCTCTGTACAGTTTCCGTTTTGTGTGGCCTATTGAGAAAGTGCAAGTCTATGTACCGATGTGTGCCCGCAACGAATTCCTCTCTCCCACTAACCTCTTCAGCTCAGATTAGCATTTGCACACGACATCCTCGATTATCTTTTGCATGTGTATCATTCTCTGTCTATAGTTTTTACCCACTACAGCTCCTTCTCTTAACACATGTTGTATCATACAGTCCTTTCATCGTGTCAGTCTTTTCCAACTGTTCCTTTCTTCACTGTTTATATGGAAAAATTTCACATTCCCTGTCATAGCAGTCCACCTACTTTTCAAAACCCTTCTGTACCGTACCTCAAATGCTTCGATTACCTTATTTTCACGTTTTCCACGTCCCGAGTTCGCTACAATTCAATGTTGTGCTCCAAAATGGGCTCATAAATTAATTCCTCACGTTAAGACTTATGTTTGACAGGAGCAAAAGTTTGCCCAGGAATACCGTGTTTGCATGTACTAGTCGGCTTCATATGTACACTCCTGGAAATTGAAATAAGAACACCGTGAATTCATTGTCCCAGGAAGGGGAAACTTTATTGACACATTCCTGGGGTCAGATACATCACATGATCACACTGACAGAACCACAGGCACATAGACACAGGCAACAGAGAATGCACAATGCCGGCACTAGTACAGTGTATATCCATCTTTCGCAGCAATGCAGGCTGCTATTCTCCCATGGAGACGATCGTAGAGATGCTGGATGTAGTCCTGTGGAACGGCTTGCCATGCCATTTTCACCTGGCGCCTCAGTTGGACCAGCGTTCGTGCTGGACCTGCAGACCGCGTGAGACGACGCTTCATCCAGTCCCAAACATGCTCAATGGGGGACAGATCCGGAGATCTTGCTGGCCAGGGTAGTTGACTTACACCTTCTAGAGCACGTTGGGTGGCACGGGATACATGCGGACGTGCATTGTCCTGTTGGAACAGCAAGTTCCCTTGCCGGTCTAGGAATGGTAGAACGATGGGTTCGATGACGGTTTGGATGTACCGTACACTATTCAGTGTCCCCTCGACGATCACCAGTGGTGTACGGCCAGTGTAGGAGATCGCTCCCCACACCATGATTCCGGGTGTTGGCCCTGTGTGCCTCGGTCGTATGCAGTCCTGATTGTGGCGCTCACCTGCACGGCGCCAAACACGCATACGACCATCATTGGCACCAAGGCAGAAGCGACTCTCATCGCTGAAGACGACACGTCTCCATTCGTCCCTCCATTCACGCCTGTCGCGACACCACTGGAGGCGGGCTGCACGATGTTGGGGCGTGAGCGGAAGACGGCCTAACGGTGTGCGGGACCGTAGCCCAGCTTCATGGAGACGGTTGCGAATGGTCCTCGCCGATACCCCAGGAGCAACAGTGTCCCTAATTTGCTGGGAAGTGGCGGTGCGGTCCCCTACGGCACTGCGTACGATCCTACGGTCTTGGCGTGCATCCGTGCGTCGCTGCGGTCCGGTCCCAGGTCGACGGGCACGTGCACCTTCCGCCGACCACTGGCGACAACATCGATGTACTGTGGAGACCTCACGCCCCACGTGTTGAGCTATTCGGCGGTACGTCCACCCGGCCTCCCGCATGCCCACTACACGCCCTCGCTCAAAGTCCGTCAACTGCACATACGGTTCACGTCCACGCTGTCGCGGCATGCTACCAGTGTTAAAGACTGCGATGGAGCTCCGTATGCCACGGCAAACTGGCTGACACTGACGGCGGCGGTGCACAAATGCTGCGCAGCTAGCGCCATTCGACGGCCAACACCGCGGTTCCTGGTGTGTCCGCTGTGCCGTGCGTGTGATCATTGCTTGTACAGCCCTCTCGCAGTGTCCGGAGCAAGTATGGTGGGTCTGACACTCCGGTGTCAATGTGTTCTTTTTTCCATTTCCAGGAGTGTATTTTCTTCGTCCGTCACCAATTACTTTGCTTCCGAGGTAACTAAATTCCTTCACTTCGTGTACTTCGTCGTCAGCAATTTTGATGCCAAGTTTGTCGTTAATCTCACTTCTGTTACTACTCGCTACTTTCGTCTTTCATTGATTTACTGTGTAATCTGTACTCACTGAACTGTTCACTCTATTCAACACGTCCGGTAATTCTTGATTTTCACTAAGGGTGGCACTGTCATCAGCGCGTCTTGTCAATGATATCGTTTCATATGTATTGTAGTCCCGCTCTTGTAACTTTTTTTTACCTCTGTCATAGCTTTCTCGATCATAGACTGAATAGTAAGGGCAACGTCCGCATCCTTGTCGCACATCCTTTTTATACGAGCAATTCGTTCTTAGTCAGTCAGTCTTGTTGTTCCCTCTTGCTTATTTCTTGCCCTGCATCATACACCTACTTTATGACACCAAGCGCTATTTTACGTTATCGAATGTTTCTTCTAGGTCGACAAATCCTAAGAACGTGTCTTGATTTTTCTTAAGTATTACGTCCTTTAGGGACAGGAAAGTTAGATATGTCTGTCTGTTGCCTTTTACAAATCCATTTACAAATACTCACGTTCTCTTTTTCATTCCTTTGCATGTTGATTTTGTCAGGGGATGCTTGAGCTGTTAATCTGATTGTGCAGTAGTTCTCGTATTTATCTGCCTTTGGTATCTGTGGGATGATGTGGATGACATATTTACGAAAGTCTGTTAGTATGTCTCCAATATCCTAGGTTTTTACGTCTTAGCTGGGGTTGTGGTGTCACCGCCAGACACCACACTTGCTAGGTGGTAGCTTTAAATCGGCCGCGGTCCATTAGTACATGTCGGACCCGCGTGTCGCCACTGTCAGTGATCGCAGACCGAGCGCCACCACACGGCAGGTCTTGAGAGACTTACTAGCATTCGCCCAGTTGTACGGACGACTTTGCTAGCGACTACACTGACGAAGCCTTTCTCTCATTTGCCGAGAGATAGAATAGCCTTCAGCTAAGTCCATGGCTACGACCTAGCAAGGCGCCATTAACCATTTCTAGACAGAGTCTCACTTGTATCATCAAGAACGTTGTATACAAATGATGGATTAAAGTTAAGTATTCCAGCAGCTACGTTCTTTTCTTTATAGCATTCATTACGTATCCTGTTTCAGTCCTAAGCAAGCCTGCGTGAGTTGACGCGTGCATTTCGGCCTCCTCTCTAAATTAGTGCGTTGTGTTGGCTAATCTGCCGACACAACAGGGGTAGTCGTTATTTGCCATTTCCACACTGATCTGAGAAATTATAGAGGAATATTATCCATCACTTCTGCCTTATTTGATAGCAAGTCTTCCCATTTGTTCTTCTGTCACGTGATCAGACGTGTCCTCATCCTCATAGCGGCCTCAGGTGTAGCCTTCCCGTGTAACCATCCCCTGATTGTTTTACAGTGGAATTTCTAGTTCACACAAAATGCAGAGGCTCGTATCTTTTAATTTCCCCAAAGTATGTTTCGTCTTCTCCCTAAGCTGAATCGGTTCTATTTCAGTTACTTCAAGTGCTTTCCGTAGTCATTTGGCATTGGTGTACCTGTGTACCTGTGCCGCCTATTTATTTCAATTCAAAGTGACTCTTACTGCCACATTTCTGTCTCTGCATAGACATTTTTGTATTTCCCTACTTCGTAACTCAATTGAAGTATGTCATTTTTTACCCAAGATTTCTTCGTAGTTTCCTTCCTTGTCTATACCTTTGGCACGGACAACAGCGACGAAGGGTCGTGGGATGGAAGCTATGAGGCCTTGTTGGGTCACTGGAGGAATTGGCGCCACATCTGCACAAACAAGCCACCCAATTTTCGTAAATTCCGTGGAGGGGGCGATGAGCTCCGACGCAACATTTAATCACATCCCAGATGTGATCCTTCAGTTTCAGATCTGGTGAGTTGGGGGGCCAACACATCAACTGAAACTCGCGAATATGTTCATCGAATCAATACATCACACTCCTAGCCTTGTGACATGGTGCATTATCTTGTTGAAAAATGCTGTTACCGTCGGGAAACATGATGGCCTTCAAGGGGTTTACGTGATCTGCAGTCACATGCCGACGTGAATGTTCCCCAGAGAATAATGGAGCCGCCGCCAGCTTGTCTCCGTCCTGTAATACGGATTCGTGACCTTATAGGCATAATGAAGAACGTATTGTGATTCATCAGCTCATTCAACACTATATCACTGCGCCAACATCCAGTGCCGATGGTAACGAGTCCATTTCAGTAGTAGGTGCCGAACTCGTGGTGTTGACATTGGCATATACATGGATCGTCGCCTGCGGAGGCCTGTCGTTGGCAGTGTTCGGTGCACTGTGCGTTCGGATACACTTGTACTCTCCTCAGCATTAAACTCTGATGTCAGTTTCGTGACAGTCCGCCTCCCGCCTGTTTGATCACTCGGTCCAGCCTACGACCTTCGACGTCTGTAAGAGAGGTGGCCGCCCAACTTCACGATGTCTGGACGTGGTTTCACCTTGGTTTCGCCACATGTTCAAGACACCACAGCACTTATCGAACGCCTGACAAGTCGTGGAATTTCTGATATGATCGTGCCGAGAACCCGGGCCATCATAATCTCAAATTCAGATATATCGCGCCCCTTCCCCATTCTACACGCGGACAGCACGCTCACTGATACTACGTGCATCTGACTAGGAGTCATTTATATCGATAGCAGGCCACTTGCCACAATCGTCTGTCTCATCAGTGTATATATGTATTATGTTCTTTTTCCATTTCCTTTTGAGATTTCTAAGTTCCCTACCATATTAAATATCCTACAATCCACACTGTGACTCGTAGAATGTTACCATAGCATTGACTATTCAACCTGTGGCGCAGTATATCCGTGGGAGTGGTGTTATTTTCTTTTAGTAATACTATTGAAACGTCCCCTTTGAAAAATTATACACGACTGTGCTTAAACTGACACACAATATTTTTAGCGCAACGCAATCTGACTATCAAAGATCCCTGCAAAAGAATGGCCCTGAGTAACATTAAACTATACCTTTCAGAAATCACTTACCTCACAAAAATCTTCATTACTCGAACTACTGCAATACAGCGAGCGCCACTACTGCCAGCTAAATAAAAGATTCAAACTACGGAAGGCACTAACTACTGATAGGGATAGTTAGCAAATGATAGATATTAATAGAGAACAAACAATGTATTTACCTTAATGATCATAATATATATAGCAGTTCAAGACAAATTACAAAACTCCGCCATCTCTCTCCCTACATCCACCACTGCTGGCGGCTCACCTCCAACTGCGCAACGCTACGCGCTGTTCACATCCAGCTGCCGCTGCCCAACACTACAATGGCAGACAACAATGCAAACTAGCCACAGACTGCACACAGCACAGCCAGTGATTTTCATACCGAGCGCTACGTAACGTTGCCGATAAGAAAACATAAACACATACCGAGCGCTACGTAACGTTGCCGATAAGAAAACATAAACAGCCTACTTACACTATGAATCACACAATGCATACAAAAAACAATCCAGAAATTTGAGCTCAATTTTGATTAACGAAGCTTATTTAATAACATAAGTAGTTAGGAAAACAAGCTCTCGTCCCTCAGTAATAATTAAGGCTTAAGGGGAGTTATCCCTTGCACGCTTCCCGTGAGACTCACAGTCCCTGCAGTCGCGCTACTTGTCTGTGTCCTCAGTGGCACAGATGGATAGAGTGTCTGCCATGTAAGCAGGAGATCCCAGGTTCGAGTCCCGGTCGGGGCACACATTTTCAGCTGTCCAAATCATGGTATATCAATAACATCTGTCGGCAGCTGAGGGTTTCAGTTAGTCATTATTTATTCCAGGGAAAAGCTGCACGGTCATCAACGCTATCTGTTCTTTCAAAAACAGTTACTGTCTTCATATATATAGTTAAAGGCTACCCAGCCATTGACCTTCGTCTGTGCGAATGCGCACAGGTTGACCAAACTCTTACGGGAATCGCCAAAGCGTGCGCGAGTAATGAGTGAATGGGCAAATGTCTATAAGGTACTTTACATATGTAGAATTGTGGACAGTTGTGAATGTGAGTCTCACGGGAAGCGTGCAAGGGATAAGTCCCTGCAGTCGCGCTATTCGTCTGTGTCCTCGGTGGCTCATATTAACAACGATCATGGCGAACAAGTACAGGAAAACTACATTACGATTCAATTTCTGCAAAGACTACGAACGACCAAAGGCTTTAGCAGTGGAACGATTCATTCGAGAGGACGTCAAGATACCGCCAAACGATATTGTCGGATTTCATCTGTCCATCGTTAGTCCCACGGTGTATGTTAAGATGGTAAATGACGCGGCGTGCGAGAGAATTCTACAGGCGACAAAAGCAGGTCTCCGATTTTGCCATAGTGACGGGAATGTCGGCACGGTAACTGTAGAACATGCTGGTCTGGGTGTACGGACAATACGTGTTTTTGAGCTGCCATTTGAGCTCCCGGCTGACGAAGTTATCGAGGCTTTTAAGCCATACGGCACGGTACATGGTCACACAGCAGAACGCTGGACACAATTCGCCACGTACCCAGTTCTTAACGGAGTGCGACAGATCACTATTGATCTTCAGAAGCATGTACCGTCCTATCTGACAATTGGTGGTTGTCGGGCGGTGGTGATTTACGATGGTCAACCACGTACATGTTCTGGCTGTGGCCAGGAGGGACACCTCAGGTCGAACTGTATGCAACGGCGGATTACGCAACTGCCTTCAGATGTGCGGGAGCCGTCGCCGGCGATGACAGTTCTACCGATCACCTATGCCAACGCCCTCACTGCGTCCGCTGATGACCGAAAAGACACAGCCCTGGTGGAAGATCAAGCTGGCACTCTCCGAAACCTTGTAGAAGACGTCGGGATGACAGAGGATGCTGCTCCATCGAGCATACAATCTACGGCGACAACATCAGATGAGACCGAGCTCCCACCAAGCATAACGATAGTACACGAAGCAGTTCCAGCCACTACGGATGCTGTTCCGTCTGGAACGCACTCTGTGACGACAACATCAGTTTCGACCGAACTCCCGCCAAGTACAACGATGGGACTCGAAACGCTTCCTGTTCCTACGGATGCTTTTCTGTCGGGCAGCCGTGATTCCCTACAATCTGAGGACACGGAAGGAAGATCACGCAAACAACGTTCCCCGAAAAGTAGGAAACGGCGGCGTCGCACGTCATCTCCTAGGGATGACTCCCCTTGCCCCGACGACGATGTGCCTGTGGACCAAGACGACACAACAGCTTCTACGAATCAGGATGAGGCAATGGAAACTGTTCGATCAGACCCGCAGCGGTCTGTCACATTGACGGTACCGGGACGTGGTGATGCTGAAGAGGAATCACAACCAGTTGGCTCTCCAGACGCAGAAGCTGTGGCAATGGACACGAATATATCACTGCCTGCAAAGATGTGGTATGACGATGTTGAGGAGGCGCCGGACGTCATACAGCGGCAGCCGGCACTCACGAAGACGGCCTAATAATTGCTGAAGGTGAAGGGAGAGGGGCGAGAGAACGTCTTCTAACTCAGCCCTCAGCGCCGATGCAGGGAGATGGTGTTGCGCATCGACAGAGTGGGATTCAACGCCATGCGAACAGTATTGCGACATTAAATATAAATGACGTGCGTTCACCGGCGAAAATACACCTACTGAAGGAAACGATTTGGGCATCTGATGTGGATATTGCTTTGCTGCAGGAAGTCCACATAGCTGCACTCCCATACATCGCAGGTTACCAATCCTATTCGTCACATGGAGATCACAATGGGAGTGGGTTGGCAGTTTACGTGCGAGATAGCTTCCCAGTGGAAAACGTGTGTTACCTTCCGTCGGCCAGGGGAATGGCTTTTACGACGTTTGGGACACGTATCATCAATCTTTATGCACCGTCGGGAAACAATCGGCGGCGGGAAAGGGCGCGATTTTATGCAGAAGACATTGCCCCACTTTTCCATGGACGTTATGAATGTGTAATAATTGGTGGAGATTTCAACTGTGTTCTCAGCCAGAAAGACCAATGGCCGCAAGCAAACATCAGCCAAGAGTTGCGAATCGTTGTCAACGACCTTGTACTTAGTGACACGTGGGAATTACGACATGGAGATGCACCGGGATACACCTATGTGACAAGTCATTCGGCGAGCAGGTTAGATCGCATTTATATCTCACGCGCTCATGGAAATGATGTCCAGGGCGCGGAACGCTGGCCATTGGCATTTTCCGATCATAGCGCTTACATCTGTAAGGTGCTTCTTCCCCGTAGAGAGGTGTGGAACAGTAAGGCCCCGTGGAAATTAAACATTCAACATCTACATGATCCTGAATGCCGTCACCGGATCCTTGAGACATGGACGATGTGCGAGCGAAGGGTTGGAAGGTATGCGACGAAGCTTGATTGGTGGCTGACTTGTGCTAAACCGGCGCTTCGCCGTACGTTCATCTCATATAGCAGGGAGATGGCAGAATGGCGCCGCCGTACGACCGACTTTTATTTTGCAGCGCTGCGCGACCTGGACGATGGTCCGCCAGGACAGGACGTCTGGATCGAACGCAAAAGGATAAAAGCTAAACTAGTGGCTTTAGCTCGGAAACATCTTCAGGGAACCATGGCGCGCGCCAGATGTCACGATACGATACTGCACGAGATTCCTTCCATGCACCACGTCGTGAATGAACGAAAGCACCGACGACGCGTTTTGGTACGGGAATTAATTACCCGCGAAGACCGAAGAGTGACGCGTCAAGCGGACATTGTCTCTGCATTCGTCGACCATTACCAACACATCTATCGGGAAGAAGCAGCCCCTGTCGATGACCTCGAACGTATAGCCACGTACGTCTCCCGTACACTGACGGTGGACGCCGCGGGAACCTTACTGGAAGCCATTAGCTGTGAGGAAGTACATGATGCGATCGCAAAGGGTGCGTTGAATCGGTCCCCAGGCATTGATGGACTTCCTGCTGAATTTTATCGAGAATTTCGCAACGAAATGGCACCGCGATGGACGGAAATGTACAACGAGATGTTAAATTCCGATGCGCCTATTCCACCGGCTTTTATGGAAGGCCTCTTGATGCCAGTACATAAACCGAAGCCAGGAATTACGGTCACACATTATCGCCCCATCACCCTGCTTAATGCCGACTATAAGATCTTTGCACGGTTGCTAGCGTTCCGATGTCGCATATTAATTCGTAGCGTTCTCTCTCCAGAACAGACGACACCGGGTGGATCGGTGAATGTGCAAACAGCTACTGGCGAATGCCGTGATGTGATAGCGCTGGCGGAGGAGTGCCGGCTTAAAGCGGCGATGGTGGCGGTTGATTTTGACAGTGCTTTTGATAAGGTGCGCCACAACTATCTGTACGCTCTACTGGAACAAATGGGATTTCCAGACCGTTTTACTGGTCTCACTAGAAGGATTTATGGGGGCGCACAACCCTTGGTACAGGTTAATGGGCGTATAGCAGGGCCCATTCAAATTCGACGATCCATTCGCCAGGTCTGCCCTCTTTCGATGCTGCTGTTCGCGATACCGTTGGAACCATTAATTGGGAGGCTCACAAATTCTCTTTCTGGGATGGAACTGCGGGACTACATCTTCAAATGTCGTGCCTATGCGGACGACCTCCTGCTGCTCGTTCGTTCTGAAGAAGAGGTGAAGACGGTCCTTGAACTGTTGTTGGTCCACAGTGTGACGGCGGGTAGTGCAGTGAACATGAACAAATCGGCAGCACTGCCGGTTGGAAGGGGACTTAGCCGGAAGAAATCAGTCCGTTTCCTTATGTGCAACGATTCCGCTATCTCGGCATAGACTTTACCTCATCTGTAAAACATACTGCGGCAGTTAACTACCGACGTATTTTACAGACAACACGTACCATGGTCCGACAACATCTCCTACGGCGCCTTGATCCTTTGCAGCGAGTCGAATATCTGAACACTTATGTGGTTTCTCGAATGGTGCATATTTCGCAGATCCTGCCCCTACCACTCACGCTCGGACGTCGACTTCAATCAGCATTAGGCTATTTTGTGATGATTGGATCGCCCCTCAAGGTGCGATACACAACGCTCACGCTCCCTACGGACAAGGGGGGACTCGGACTTACGAATGTTCACTGCCGAGCGACGGCGCTCCTTCTAGCCACGATGTACAAGCAATGGCGTAGCGGGCGTGATTCCCTTACATCCCGCCTACTGGATCTCCTAGTTCCAGCGTCCCTCACACCTCCGGTAGCGGTGGGCAACATTACGCCACATTTTGCGCATGTAGCAACATTTATCGTGGAACTTAGTTATATCAGAGACGAGCTTCCGCGCACGAGACCACCATGCGCGAAGGATTTTTATGTTTGGCTGCAACGACGGATAAGTCGTAATGTCATTCAACTCAAACACCCTAAGTTGCATTGGCCGAAGATTTGGAGACATGTGCACAAAAAATTCCTTCCTACCTTCGTTCGGGCACTGTGGTTCTCTGTCACCTGTGGCAAGTTCAACACCAACCAACGACTCTATGGAATTGGACTAGTGGACACTCCGCTATGCCCGAAATGTCGCCAAGTGGATGACGACCATCACCGCTTAACTTGTATCGCGGTGGAGGACGTATGGCTCTTAAGAAGACAGATGGTGGCTTGCTACCTCCGTGTGACCCGCAACATATTACACCTGCTTCCTTCTTACATCCGGAGAGTGACTACTTTCCGGCGACTAAATCACACTCGATCATCTGAGTCAAAGGTTGGACGATCGCGTACCTCTATGGGGACGCTGCCAAGTCGCGACTCGACTTTTGGTATTTCTTGCAGCAAGCCCACAATGAGGTTCATAGATGGTCACACTATCGGAAAACCTTTGCCAGCTATCTTCAGGCAGTCTTCCTCGACCCCCCACGCAGTTGGGATGTGCCGGGTGCAGTCGGTGTGCACATTTGACAGCTGATAATGACCCTCACGCTTCTCTCTCCGCTCCATATATAATGCTCATACTATACCATGAAATGATCTACATGTTCCTATTAACAGAGTGATTAAAAAAAAAAAAGATGGATAGAGCGTCTGCCATGTAAGCAGGAGATCCCGGGTTCGAGTCCCAGTCGGGGCACACATTTTCAGCTGTCCACATCGAGGTATATCAACAACACCTGTCGGCAGCTGAGGGTTTCAGTTAGTCATCATTTATTCCAGGGAAATCTGCACGTTTATCAACAGTATCTGTTCTTTCAAAATATATAAAAATCTGTTCTTTCAAAATATATAAAATCATCAAACGTGAAAAATTGTCAAGCCACATACAAAGTCAACTTGAATTATGAAAACTTAGCACTCAAATACTGTTCCTAGGACATATCACTGCTTTACAGTTTTTGCGCCCCACATAGCTTCACCATGTTGCATCAAACATAGTACATTATATGAGGTACAGCCACTGAAACTACAGGACCAATAGCGGCCCCACTGTTTCATCAGTTCAGACTCTTACCAATGCACTAATACGGCCAGCAGAATGGCGCAAGTCACTCTTATACACAGCCTTCCGATTGCCATGACACGTATCATTCTTCAACGAACACTTCTTGGATACTAGGTGCCGTATACTGTGAACGTACGGGGGCAAGCGCCATCTGCTGATACAACCAAACGATGGGTCACGTTTAGGTCACACCCAGTGTTGTTCATTTGCAACCCCATTGCCTTGTGTTCGTTTTCTACGGTGGATCCCAACAGCCGTTAGACGCCCCCGTCTGTATCGAAATGCATCCACTGCGGCCACTGCATAGGTCAGCCCCGCCGATGTGACACATCTTCCGGCGCGCCAGTCACTGCTCCCTGATGCCGCATCGAGGCCTCGTCAACTGCCAGCCATGAGCAGGCGCTGGCTCCGACTTCAAATATCCACTCCAGTTCCGTATGCCAGTAACGCTTTTGCCGTCCCGCACTGCCACGAATATCCTCGGCGTAGCGCTGTGTTCACCGTCTCACTGACGCCCACCCCGTCTGCTGCAAGTGGAGTGCACAACCTGCCCTGATGCAAACTGCTGGGCTCGGAGAGATTTCAACCTGCCGTGAAATATCTTATTCATGGCACGAATGTTTTCCTCATGCCACCCCCTCCTGTGAAGCTCCACCTGGAGACTCGAATCGGGGAGTGGACCAGAAACTTTTATCAGCAGACAAATAATCACTAGGCGCTTCAGTCCACATCCGCGCTGCTGCTACGATCGCAGGTTCGAATCCTGCCTCGGGAATGGATGTGTTTGATATCCTTAGATTAGTTAGGTTTAAGTAGTTCTAAGTATAGGGGTCTGATGATCTCAGATGTTAAGTCACATAGTGCTTAGAGCCATTTGAACCATTTTTAAATTAATGGTTGTACTAGAATAGAATTTCCCTATGTATTACGAGTAATGTGAAAGCCACTCCTCTAAATTGCGATTATAGTGTCACCTACGCATTCTGATCTAGAACAGCCTTTGCTATCCTATTTCGAACACGAACGTTAACTATGTTTCAACGTGACTGAATGTGACTATCTGTAAATGAAGTCGAATATAAAGAATGGCAATCAACAGTTCACAGAATGGCTTCATCAAGACAGCACACTGGCTGATTATCGCGTACTGAAAACTGTGTCCTCTTAGAGAAATGCACGTACTGAATTACATGAAAATTTGAGAAATGAATATTATCTCCTAATTTCATCTTATAAAGTTCGTTTAGGTGCTGCAGCTGTTTGTTACCTGCAACGGATTACTCAGACCTGTTCTGTCTTTTCTACGTTTAAAGATTTAAGGGCTGAACTGCATAATTCTGAAATAAATAACAGCATGAATAATTTACCTTATCGTTAGATTTAGGCTGCTCTGCCAAATTATATGTTTTTCTTTCCAATAATACAATTCACTGTCCACGCAGTAGGGCAAGGCGTGTCAGTACCGTAATTCTACGATTTGCATTCAAAGTGTGAAGATATTAAGATGTTTGCCAATAAAGATTATTGTAAATTGAAGCGGTACTCCAGTCTCTCTAACAACACAAAAGTGAATCATATTAATATGAAATAATAATCTTTCCTTGGTATTTTCATACACCCTGGAAACTAATTCAGACAGACAGTACTTTCACGCAGAATTAAAGTGCGACTGCCAGTGATGACTTCGGTATAGATGCACACCAGGCTTTAACTTTTACGGTATTTGGAGAAATGTCACGACTTATGAGGGTAACGGGCAAAGTGCACTACATTACTAGTGTTGGGGTAAGTTGGGAATTGGGTCTGAGTGCAGGCGTGCTAGGGTAGTCCGTGCAATTGCGATTACCACTGTGTTTGGGTGTCGCAGTGGACAGCGCTCCGGCCTAGTCGCCAGGAGACCTGAGTTTGAATCCTGATAGGTCACAAATTTTCAGCTTTCCCCATTGACTCTGAATGCCCGTTCGCAGACAGCGTCTGTAATTTCTTTCTGTCCTAAACAAGATTTAAGTTCAGTAAAATTTACTGTATGCTTTCCTTTCAAAACACTTTTAATTAAATGTAGAGTGTGGAAAAAAAATCATAATTCTGAAGATATTGCCGCTAATTTGTCTTGGATACCAAAACCTAGATACTGTTGAACAACATGGGATCTATACATTAAAATAATTACATGGTTAATGCTTGCAGTTAATAAGAACTCTGTCTGTGGTGTCACCGCCAGACACCACACTTGCTAGGTGGTAGCTTTAAATCGGCCGCGGTCCATTAGTACATGTCGGACCCGCGTGTCGCCACTGTCAGTACTTGCAGACCTAGCGCCACCACATGGCAGGTCTAGAAAGACGGACTAGCACTCGCCCCAGTTGTACGACGACTTTGCTAGCTACTACACTGACGAAGCCTTTCTCTCATTTGCCGAGAGACAGTTAGAATAGCCTTCAGCCAAGTCCATGGCTACGACCTAGCAAGGCGCCATTTGCCTTACAGTGATTGTAATTAACCGTATCTGGAGATAGTGTCACTTGTATCGTCAAGAGCGATGTACCACAATGATGGAATAAAGTTAAGTATCCGAGGAGCTGCATACTTTTCTTTAGTGTATTCATAACTATTCCTGTTCCAGACTTCACGCCAGTCGGCGTGTGTGTACGCGTGCCTTTCGGCCACTTCCGAGTGGCGTGGCTGTCTTGCTACGCCACAACACTGTCAATGTTATCTTTTCCTAAACGTGCCATCTCTCTCAAAATCATCCTCCATCCTCAGTCACACGAGGGAGTGTATCATATAAAATTCATTCTGAATTCAGCACGTTAACCATCAAAGCTCCTTACTCACCGACAACTCAACACTCTCCACCGCCGACTCTGTCGTTTACTTCTACTACAGCTCTGGTAGCAAAACAGTAGCATATCTCTCATATATTCAGGCATCCGAAGATTCTCATAATAAACATTCCCAACATAACTGCTATCTCTCGTGATATACAGGATGAAGAAAAATTTCTCGCACTGGAACTCCGCAGCGCGATTCCTGTCCTACTGGCAATACAAAAATGTCTCTCACGAAACGTCGTTCTGCTCGTGTACGGTAACTACGGTAACTGCCTCCCTCCGGATATAGCAGTGTGCACTTGATGCAGCGGATAGCATGCAAGAAGCCGAGCGTTCGATTCTGATTCGTAGATCATTTGTTTTGATTTGCTAAAAGTGGTCTACGTGGTACAGTATCTGGCGTCTTAATCGTCATAACACCGAGTATAGTGGGTCTATTACAAAATACTTGCAGTTACGTACTACGAACACAGATATTGAAATACAAACGGTTTCATTGGTCAGCTTTTAAAAAAGACGCAACGCGGATTGTTTCGCAACACCGCTTCTACTAGATTCCAAACTTGTTTTGTGTGTACCCTACTCCCAGTGGTCCATTGCAATCAATTTGGGCGTTTACGTCACCAGTAGGGCTAGCAACGTGCATTGCAAATAATTTTTGTGGGGCCATTGCGGGAGGGCACACAAAAAACAGGTGTGGAGTCTAGCAGTTGCAGCGGGGCGAAGCAATTTGCGTCCACGACATGCAAATGGCTTCTTTAAAAACTAACGAATGAAAGCGATTGTAGTTTCACTTCAGTTTTCATAGAACGTAAGTGCAAATGTTTCTTAGAAGATCCACGCTAATTGCTATATGATGATTAAGACGCCAGATACCGTACCACACAGACTACTTTTAGCAACAAAAAACAAACATGTCTCGACCAGAAATCGAACCCTCGACCTTCTGCTTGCCAATCTGAAACACTACTCACTGCACCAACTGCACAACACATGTCAACCTGCTGATGGCGGCAGTTACCGTACATGTGATTACAGTGTTGCAAGATTGCCAATCTTTAATGTCCACATACTGCCCAAAATACATGCAGGACGAAATTGTACCATTATGTGAGGAATCGAGTCGCGAAGTCCGCGTGCGAGAATTTTTCTTCACCTTGTATAAACCTTTCAGTTTTACGTTATGAAGATTTTCCGAGCAATAGTCTTTGTGTTACATTACTCTGTATCGTACGCAATTCCTTGTATACACGATGGACAGCCCGCTTGATAAACCAATAAAAACGGCAACTTCAATCATTGTGTGATCGTTCGTACGCAAAACACAACGTATCAGTCGTTCCGCGAGGCCTCTACGATGACCGGACCTACTGCGCTGATTGCCTATGAAGGCTATTCGGAAAATTAAGTCCGATCGCATGCGAAATGAAAACCACCGTGATAATCAAAAACGTTAACTGCACCTAATAGCTACTTTCTACACTTTCGCTGCTCCAACTGAGACATTTGTCGTAGCATTGTACCAAATTTTCCATTCCCTCGTCGAAGAAGGTAGCCACATATACTTTCTGCCATCTCTCTACGCTGATCTGCAGGTAGTTAGTTGCCTGTGACAAAATGTTGCCAGCGGTTCATGGGAGCAGAGATGAAAATCATAGGGACTCAAGTCCAGGCTGTGTAATGGGTGACAAATCACTTCCCATCGAAAACGCTTCAGGAGCCTCGTCGCTGTCCTTGCACTCTGTGACCTAAAATTATCAGGAAGAAGGAAATGCATGCACGTTGTGTGGGCTGCGTGAAATCAGACCAAATATCTCACAGGTACCTCACCCTTGGCAAGAGACACTATTTTCTAGGCGTCTTTACGTGCTCACTGTGTGACGTGACGCGAACGATGGGCATAATAGAGACACTGTCCAACATATACGCGAAGCTTCATCGGGCTTTCACTGTGGTTTCCATTTAACGATCGACCGGGCCTTACTTTCCTAACAGCCTTTATAACCGATTAACAAATATACATCACGTCAGTGCCGTGACTTATATCGGTCTTAGTGAGTTCTAGCGCTAAAAGGTTTTTTTGCTTTTCACATTTAACCAAATATAACATTGATGATGATAATTTATGGCAATGTTTGCCGACAAGATAAAGAATGCAACCTTTAACACTAGATTGCGTACTCACGGCAGTTCTCCTTGGCCGTTTTTTGGTACGACTTGGAAAGAGAGAAAAATTAATGAATGATCGCAGATGCGTCGGTTCTCGATTGTGTTCAGGAGACGTACAGATTGATTGCGCGAAAATAGTTTCTCAAATGACCTCTTAACCCGGATTGCTTTCACGCAATCAGACTCTTCATAATAAAAAAAATTGGAAATAAATGCAAAACAGTGAAAATTTGTAAAAAAAGTTGTCAGATCGGAAATTGAACACATTAATGGTCTGCCAAATACAATCGAGACACCGCGATAAAGAGCGAACCTGTAACAAATTTCATTTAAACATAAACATTATTTGTGGTTAATTTAAAGAAAAGAATAAGCATAGATTTTCTGTACAGTGAAGCATCAATATATTCTCAAATAACAAAGGGGTTAAACTATAAACATTAACAAATTTACAATGAATACAAAACTTACATTTTTATGTTTTTCTCATAAATGGAGCAGTCCAACAATCGCTGCTTTTGTATGTGTGATATTTCGTAAAAATTAAATGTCCTGGCGTGCGCGTAAGTGTTTTTTATCGTCACAAGGTTTACAAAAGCGTTTTTCTTTTCTTGGTGACAACGTGGTTTTTCACACTAAATGAAATATAACTTGTAGCGGTGCTACACAACACGTCTTAACAAGTCGGCGACCAAACATCAAGGGTAATGAAGTACATGTTAACATATCGGTGACCAGAAGTACAACTAACTATAAAGACTCTAGAATTTTCCTAACAAATGATAAATTTTTCTTTCTTCTGTTTCGCAGCTTCTTGCTATCAAGCGCTGCGGCAATGATTTTAAATATCTGCGCCCAGCGAGTCATAGTGTTTAAAAGTACCTTTTAAACTCTGGCCGCGCGTCTTGGTATAGGCGCACATTATAAACAGATTTAATTTCTTTACTCTCGCGTTGTCATGCTTAGTATCATTACAAACTACAGCTCGATGGCTGTCCTTTTCTCATATGCAAAATGTCTGAAATCCAATAATATCACAGAGTCTCATGACAGTCTTGGCCGAGCGGAGTGGCCGCGCGGTTTGAGACATCGTGTCACGAACTACTCGGCCCCTCCTGCCGGAAGTTCGAGTCGTCCCTCGGGTATGGGTTTGTTTGTTGTTCTTAGCATAAGTAAGTTTAAGTTACTTTATCTAGTGTGTAAGTCTATGGACCGATGACTTAAGCAGTTTGGTCCCTAAGGAATTCACACACATTTGAACATTTGAACGTGACAGTCTTGTACTACTAGTTCTGCCGCATGAGCATCGCTCTGAAACTATCATTGTGGCTCTTAATGGTTGCGTCTAATATTTAGTTCGGTGAGGTTGTCTAGTTGATAATCTACATCAGAGTCACTGCCAGTATTCCCCCCAAAGGCATGTTTTTGCTTCGCATCAGTAGCTGTTGACTGTCCATATCAAACAGCAATAAAGAAATTAGGAAGAATACTTAAAATGAAACTTACTTTACGGGTTTTGCTATTACTCTGGATCTCCACGTATTTTGTAAAGAGTTAGGTGAGAACTGTCGTGGTAAGGGCGCGGTCGAGGACACGAAGTTCACTTACGTGCCCGTGGACATTCCCCATGTGTCAAGCAACTATTTCATTCTCCATTCCTCCGGAGCTGGCAAGCGGCAGAAACGCGCCGGCCACACCTCGCTTGCTTCCCCACATTCCACGTGTCGCCACAGATTGTCGGCGCCGCCCCTGCACACCGGTCTGAAGCAGCTGGCCGTGTTTTCCCTGTAGTTCCCTCCGCTGCCGCTGCTACTTAGCGGCGCTATGGCCTCATCTCCGAGCTCACCTAGTCGAACTGGAGGACCACTTGCGGAGCTGCTTCCAACACTGAAGAGGCGAGTTTGCCTGCGACTACGACCTTGACAGGACCCCTCCTTTGAATATCACTTCAGGGATCGTAGATGGCATATAGCACGTGGCAATGACGTGAGCTTGGGCTAAACTGGCAAATCAGAAACAATGTTAGACAAGCGAGAGTAAATCGTTACCTCCGTCAACGGCTTATCTTACTGTACTCTTTAACGTAACGCGAAACAGCGTTTATTGCAATATAGCATTTGTATTGTCGATATTGTACAGGGATGGAATAAAAGTCTCCTTCCACATAATTGACGAAATGTAAAGTGAAAAATAATTATGATAATGAGGAAATCATGTTTCTCTGTTCACTGGCATACTATACCAATGTTATCTTTCATAAATGTCTGAGACAAACGAAAGGCCGATTTAAGAGACATTTTAATTCACCAAAAATAACGCCCATGATGTAAATTTGAAGTTATTCTAGAATTTAGAGTACAATAGTGTTAGTCAGTTAAATGATCTGTAGATCATTTGAACCTTTCATTTGTCGAAATGATGTGGAAAAAGTCAGTTTATAGGATACACAACGAAGTTTAGCTGCCCCATCTGATACGTTTTAATGCAACCTGCAACACCTTCAAATACCACGAGCAAGATTTTCATATTCTCTCGCTTGCTGCTTGTAAGTTGTTAGTCCTACATAAAAAAATGGAGCGCACCTTTTTGTGGAAAATATAGTTTAGTTAAATTTTGTATTGGGATAAGTTTTAGCTAGAGGCCGTAGTTTCCGAATTATTCAATAAGAACATACAAAAATGACCTTCAAACGCGTTTTCCTTGAATAACTCTAAGGCTTGCTGAATCACCCTGGATTCATCTGATTAGTGGCAACATTAACAAATACATTATTATTTTCTCCAATTAATGCAACTTTACTTAAAAACAAGTTGTCTGTAACTGGCTACCAGTTTCTAAGTAGAAATTACTCAATCGAATACAATGATTTTGAAACCAGATTTAAGACGCGTTGCTACGTGGCAGAAATTTAATGTTACAGACCAAATGATTTTTGCTGCTGCGCATTATACTTGTTTCTGAGCCACAGCGTTAATAAAGGGCAATAAAAGTTCATTTTCCTTTCTAGTGTTCTAGGTTTGGACATCACTATTCTTCTCAAATTGCGATCTATTCTTTACGATGAATTTCATTAGACAATGAATGTGTTGTGTTGGTGTAATTCCTATGCCTAACTTCTTGAAGAGGAGCCGATATGACGAATGTGGGTGGACCCAACATATTGTTCTTAATGTTCCTAATTTTTCAGTCAGTACTTTCTTTCTAAGTGATGACTAATCTCAGGAAATTACTCCGCAAGACATTATTGAGTGTAAATATTGAAAATATTTCAGGAGGTTGATTCGATTGTTTGAAGGATTAGCAGTTACACCCCTATTTAGTGACTCCTGGTCATTTTCTATATAATTGTAGGTATGACTATATTTGTCGAACACTACTGAATATGGTGTGTTTTTCAAAATTTGGGGAGAGTCCATTTTCTAAGAACGAATTTACGATTTTTCAGAAAATATAATTTACCATCTCTTCTGTTACTTTATCTCTAATGTGATATACAAAACACTACCGTCATCTGTAAAAGGTCCCAGTTCTACTTGTTGAACGATAAGTGGAAGGTTACTCATATACGTAAGTAATAGGAGTGGACCCGAAATTCAATCCTTTGGGACTCTCCTTAAGATTTCTCTACCGTTCTGACATTGTTTAAATTATTCAGCAATACCTTTTGCTTTTGTTTTGTGTAGTATAATTCCAACCAGCAGTGTGGAAAACCATCGGATCCAATCAGCTTAAGATTTTCTAAGGACTGAAAGCCTCCGTTGTTGTATGTCTGCCCTGTCTACATCTGCACCAACATATTCATGATTACTCTGCGTAAGTGTTTTGCTGTGTGTTCGGTTTAAGACTAATTGTCTGTTGTTCCACACTCGAACAGCACAAAGTATAAACGAACACCTAAATTTTTTGTTGGAGCTCTGATTTTACTATTTCATCACGTTGGTAATTTCCCTTTACATATATTAGAGTAGACGAAATGTTTGACATTCTGAGGTTAAAGATTGAGATTGTAATGTCGTGAAATGACCTCACGTTAAAGAAAAAGTGTTTGTTTTAATGGTAGCAGCCCAACTCTATTATCATACCGGTAACTTCTCTCAATCGCTATAAATCGAAACCGAGTCGCCCTTCTACAATGTTCTGCGTCAGTCCTATCTGTCAGAGATCCTGTACCGCACAGCAATACTCCTAAAGAGAAAACGGGAGACAGGAAGACTTTGTAGATGTTGGATATCATGATCGTGCAATTCCATAAGGTTTTACAACTAATACTGATCAACTGCCACGATATTTTGGCTGGATATCATTCAGCTATCTTCAGGTTAGTGTATTACGCTAGGGATTGTTGGCACACTTCGCCATGCTTGTACCAAATATTTGCGTGGATGTTCATGATCATAGGCTACAACTACATGAATGCCTCCTGTCGAAATTAGCGTACTCTATCGAATACTGCTCCATATGAGGCGCACTGGCGTATGCACAATGGTGCTATTAAATGTACGCCCTCTTTCCTGTTGTGAACCTGCGAGTTAAAATTCGGATATCAATATAGTTAAATTAACTGTTGCTAATAGTGTTATTAGAAGTAAAAAGTTTTCTTTCTGCAGATATTAAAAAAAAAAACACTGGAGGCTCCAAGATTATCCCGCTGTAAGCCACCATCATGACTAATAAAATATTCCGCCAAACGTATTTACGCCGATTTCTTAATAAGTGTATCTCGAAAGGAATTCGTCACATCTCGCTGCTCTTTTCAGTCCTGGGTGGACAGTGAGCATGTAAAAATGACTAGATAAACAGTGTCTCCTGCCAAGTAGGGAGCCAGTGAGATATTTCGCCTGATTCCATGCAGCCCATACAACGCAAGTGTCATGCATTTCATTCTTAGTGGAAATTCTCGGTGGCACACTGTAGAAGCAATGAGGACGCTCCAGCAACGTTTTCGTTGCTAAGTGTTTAATCATCTACCACGCAGCCCCGAGTTGCCTCCGTCTGATTTTCATCTCTACTCACGAACCGCTGGCTATCAAAACATGACTTTGGCACAGACAAAAAGCTGCAGATCAGCGTAGAGAATTAGCAGAAAACACAGACGGCTGCCTTCTACGGCGAGGCTATTGGAAACTTGATACAATCGATGACACATATCTCAGTCGGAGCGGCGACTGTGTGGAGAAGTAGCTGGAAGTTGTAGCTAACTGTGAGAGGTTCCATGCCCTCTTTTGCATGTCTCCTCTCATTTTCATAAATTTTATTAATGTTCTATGTCATTGCGCGGTAGTAACAGACCGAATAAGGTTATTGTAATGAGAGTATTTGTACTGAGAGCTCAAAAAATACTTTTCAGTTGATTCCTAAACATGTTCGGTTACCTCCCTGGGTGGCTTGTGCGAGGCAAGCATCGAAGGACGCGGCACACGGCATTTCCGGTTGGGCGCTGCACTTCCCTGAATTCTGACGGGTTCGTTCAATAGCATTAAGCGCCTGGCGGAACGGCTAACGTCGCCTACTGTATGCAGGGCGAAACGACCTACGAGACGTCTGAGTGTCGCCGCAGTTTGTGTTTACAGTTCTGGTGCGTCAGGAACGAAACTTCCTGGCACCGATTGACTGCATTGTCCTCTTGGTTCTGAGAATACTTGTGGACTGTGCCCTACTGGGTGCGACTGTGTGGCGCCGGGTCGCCGGTGCTCTAGTCAGGTTGTTTTCGTAGCCGGTGAAACGGGAAGTTCAGTGCCCTCAGCTGAATAGCAGAGGCATGATTGGTCAACTTAAACTGAGGCTAGCTGACGTCATAAAGCCGTGCTCGAAATTGGAGGGAACGGTCGCTATTGGCGCGAATGATGCTCTGAGACAGTGTGGGGGAATTTTGGAAGCATATCTGAATGTTGATTCGCAGTTTTCGAGGAGAGTAGGGAGTAGAGTAATGTTGGTTTCGCTCTTGCGTTGCGCGGGCGAAAGGATGCGGGATCTGATCTTCCTCGGAGTTGGACGGTCTTGCGACTTGGTCGCTCGTTTTCGGAAGAACTTGGAATTCTCGGACACTCTTCGCGGCCAGAGGTTGACACAGAGTTGCTGCACGAAAGAAGTCGGCGCCTACATCAACAGGACGCTGCCTACCAGCGACGTGCTGCAGATTTCGGTACTGGTACAGTATTTTGCCGCTCCGGCATTGTAGGACCTTGTCAATTCTATACTGAATCCCTCAGCTGCACGCTCGCTCGCTTCGCTACAAGTCCACCTTGCTTGTTTCTCCATGTGATCCCATTTGAGCTCTCGCTCCTTATTTTGCCAACTAGCAGGGCCCTCCATCATTTTCTTACATTACCATGGTGGGCGTTATGAATTAGGTGAATTAAAGAGGCACGAACTCTTCTCCACCCCAGGACCTTGCAACTGTTGCAAACAAAACATTTTCAATTTTCACTATGGTTTCCGTTTCGGACGGATCGGACCTTCCATTCCGAATAGTACTCGTATTTTCAGGTTCTGCACCCTACTTATACGTCAATAGCTATTTCAAAAGCGTGTTGTTAATAAAGCTGACAACAGTTAAAGAAGTTCTTTTTTTTGTGTTGGGCATGAAGTAGATCCCCATGGTAGTACGCGTTATGGAAAATACAGTGGTACCGCTTGAGTTAAAGAACTCTCGTCGTCCTGATTGAGAGTCAATACATTAATCACTACGCTGTCTAAGTAAGTCGTAAGTTGTGTTATGACTTAACGAAATACTCAATAGCAGCGTTTTCGCCGATCACGTCGCTCTGACGACCTCGTTGGCAAGACAACCGATTAACGGTTGATTGAAAGAAAGCATGGTGAAGTGCACGTGTTAGCACTATTCATTCCATCAGTTTTAACAGCTAATACTCAGCAAAAATTTCGAAATTAATTTCTCTGAAGCAACGTAGTCGCCTCAAAATTATGAGATCTCACCTTTCCCAGAAACACCAACATAATTAGTGGAGATGCGTCGGAAGAATGTGTATCATATGGATTAATATATCAGTATTTTATATTTGGAGAATTATTTGCAATATCGACCATCCATTGGAAGTTACGAGTGTATATCGCCACGTACGTACGGTCAGTCGTCTTGCAGCTGAATCACTGTGTCTAGGCAATAGAGTACATATTAGCTATGGAGGCAGTCCGCGCTACCCTCCTAACATTAAAACACCTCATTTACCTTAATTTTACTTAGCTCAATGACTTCACTGCACTGAATTTATGCCTTTCTTTGCACTTCGCACAAAAGATTGTCTCGAGCTGGAACTGATAGAGGTGACGCAGCGCTAAACCAATGGACTCGCTTTCTGGATGGCGGCTGCTTCATTTCCTGTCTGACCATTCATAGTTAACCAGTGGATGCAGAACATGGGTGTTTTAGATCCGGAAACAGTACATTTTATCACTAAAATGTCTTAAACTTCTTTTATTTTAGTTGATGTCCTGTATAATTCTTGTAATTACAATTGGCGTTATTTGGAAAAATGTTAAGCTTTCAAGTCAAATTAATTATTCTATTTAGCGAATTTTGTAAGCCTACATGTGTAATGTGTGAAAGGGCCTTTTCAACGCGTTAATAAACGAGCTGTCTTTCCAATAGCTCATTGCAGTCTTTGTTGGGAAGTCTGAAGTACTGTAAGAGCTAGAACAGAGTACACAATTGAAGGTAAGTTTATCACTCAATGCCAAAATTCAGATGAGCGTAAGTTTAGTTTCATAAACATAGTAGTTATGTAAGATTCATTTTTATTTACTTAGAACAGCGATGCCATATTACTTGCAAGGTACAAGAGAAATTCACCTGAAGTCAGCAGAATCAGTTGAAAATTGAATCAACTGTTACTGAATAGTTTGAAGATGAAATTGTCTTTGGTCAGGAAAACAGTAGAGATTCAGATACAGCTGGTCCCAGGAAACCAACCGTAATCTTCTATGCCTTAAGTGAAGTAAGAAGTGAAGAATTAGGTGACACGGACCGTATAATCGCCGATCCCCTTATCGGTCATGACGGAAATCTATAGAGCAGCATAGCAGAATGCAAATATACAGTAACATGAAAATTCCTTGTCGTACATCAGTAGATAATTTAAGATAGGAAACTCCGCTAGAAACGAAAGATTCCAAGGCCAGAAAACATTTGTCATCATCATTATTCATTAAAAGGCAATTCCGCATTTGTACACTGTGTGCCACGAAGAACAAAGCGTGGAACTTGTAAGTTCTGTTTACCAAACTGCCATTGTAGTTCAAGTTCACAGAAATTATGTAAAGCAAGCCTCTGCTTATTTTACGAACGGAACGTGTATGTGTAATATTTCGCCCTTCTCGTCTAGCGTTGCAACTGATTGGTCAGAAACCTCTAATGTCAACACTCGTGGTGTAGGGCAGTCTGGCTTTAGCGGCCGCCCGGAGTGGACGTGCCGTGCGTGTGAGCTCTTGTTTTTTTTTACATTGCGATTTAGACTGTGCGTCGGTTTCGGGCACTGAGATCATGGCAAATAGTTTCAGGACATCGACATTACGTTTCAACTGGCTCTGAGCACTATGGGACTTAACATCTATGGTCAACAGTCCCCTAGAACTTAGAACTACTTAAACCTAACTAACCTAAGGACAGCACACAACACCCAGCCATCACGAGGCCTTTATGCCTGACCGGCGAGACGCCCTCACATCTTCGGAAAGACTGCTGAATAAGAAAAGCTCCCCTAAACGACGCGAAAGGGAGTGGTTTACGATGTCGGAACGGGACTCTTCACCCTGTCCAAATGATACGCTCCCGTTGAGGAAATCAACGTTTCAAGGTGTGAGACCATTGACGACTGCGCCCTCAACGCGTCTGTGGAACATGGGTCCTCAGTGGCTCTCGCATCAACGGAATGGAATGTTCCTGCTTTTGAAGCCCCTATGGGAGAAGAAACGATACAGGCCGATTTGGCTGTGTCGGCAGTCGTTGAACGTGTGGACACCAGGGCGAAAGAGTCACCGCTGGCGTGGAGCGAGGATTTTGAAAAAACAGCAGATCGAATGTCCAGCTCCTGCTGCCGGGCGATCCCGCGTCTTTACAGCAGTGACCTGCACCTCCTAACCGTGGTAGGGCACAGCTCATCTACATCTACATCTACATCTACATTTATACTCCGCAAGCCACCCAACGGTGTGTGGCGGAGGGCACTTTACGTGCCACTGTCATTACCTCCCTTTCCTGTTCCAGTCGCGTATGGTTCGCGGGAAGAACGACTCTCTGAAAGCCTCTGTGCGTGCTCTATTCTCTCTAATTTTACATTCGTGACCTCCTCGGGAGGTATAAGTAGGGGGAAGCAATATATTCGATACCTCATCCAGAAACGCACCCTCTCGAAACCTGGCGAGCAAGCTACACCGCGATGCAGAGCGCCTCTCTTGCAGAGTCCGCCACTTGAGTTTGTTAAACATCTCCGTAACGCTATCACGGTTACCAAATAACCCTGTGACGAAACGCGCCGCTCTTCTTTGAATCTTCTCTATCTCCTCTGTCAACCCGATCTGGTACGGATCCCACACGATGAGCAATACTCAAGTATAGGTCGAACGAGTGTTTTGTCAGCCACCTCCTTTGTTGATGGGCTACATTTTCTAAGGACTCTCCCAATGAATCTCAACTTGGTACCCGCCTTACCAACAATTAATTTTATATGATCATTCCACTTCAAATCGTTCCGCACGCATACTCCCAGATATTTTACAGAAGTAACTGCTACCAGTGTTTGTTCCGCTATCATATAATCATACAATAAAGAATCCTTCTTTCTATGTATTCGCAATACATTACATTTGTCTATGTTAAGGGTCAGTTGCCACTCCCTGCACCAAGTGCCTATCCGCTGCAGATCTTCCTGCATTTCGCTACAATTTTCTAATGCTGCAACTTCTCTGTATACTACAGCATCATCCGCGAAAAGCCGCATGGAACTTCCGACACTATCTACTAGGTCATTTATATATATTGTGAAAAACAATGGTCCCATAACACTCCCCTGTGGCACACCAGAGGTTACTTTAACGTCTGTAGACGTCTCTCCGTTGATAACAACATGCTGTGTTCTGTTTGCTAAAAACTCTTCAATCCAGCCACACAGCTGGTCTGATATTCCGTAGGCTCTTACTTTGTTTATCAGGCGACAGTGCGGAACTGTATCGAACGCCTTCCGGAAGTCAAGAAAAATAGCATCTACCTGGGAGCCTGTATCTAATATTTTCTGGGTCTCATGAACAAATATAGCGAGTTGGGTCTCACACGATCGCTGTTTCCGGAATCCATGTTGATTCCTACATAGTAGATTCTGAGTTTCCAAAAACGACATGATATTCGAGCAAAAAACATGTTCTAAAATTCTACAACAGATCGACGTCAGAGATATAGGTCTATAGTTTTGGGCATCTGCTCGACGACCCTTCTTGAAGACTGGGACTACCTGTGCTCTTTTCCAATCATTTGGAACCTTCCGTTCCTCTAGAGACTTGCGGTACACGGCTGTTAGAAGGGGGGCAAGTTCTTTCGCGTACTCTGTGTAGAATCGAATTGGTATCCCGTCAGGTCCAGTGGACTTTCCTCTGTTGAGTGATTCCAGTTGCTTTTCTATTCCTTGGACACTTATTTCGATGTCAGCCATTTTTTCGTTTGTGCGAGGATTTAGAAAAGGAACTGCAGTGCGGTCTTCCTCTGTGAAACAGCTTTGGAAAAAGGTGTTTAGTATTTCAGCTTTACGCTTGTCATCCTCTGTTTCAATGCCATCATCATCCCGGAGTGTCTGGATATGCTGTTTCGAGCCACTTACTGATTTAACGTAAGACCAGAACTTCCTAGGATTTTCTGTCAAGTCGGTACATAGAATTTTACTTTCGAATTCACTGAACGCTTCACGCATAGCCCTCCTTACGCTAACTTTGACATCGTTTAGCTTCTGTTTGTCTGAGAGGTTTTGGCTGCGTTTAAACTTGCAGTGAAACTCTCTTTGCTTTCGCAGTAGTTTCCTAACTTTGTTGTTGTACCACGGTGGGTTTTTCCCTTCCCTCACAGTTTTACTCGGCACGTACCTGTCTAAAACGCATTTTACGATTGCCTTGAACTTTTTCCATAAACACTCAACATTGTCAGTGTCGGAACAGAAATTTTCGTTTTGATCTGTTAGGTAGTCTGAAATCTGCCTTCTATTACTCTTGCTAAACAGATAAACCTTCCGCCCTTTTTTTATATTCCTATTAACTTCCAAATTCAGGGATGCTGCAACGGCCTTATGATCACTGATTCCCTGTTCTGCACTTACAGAGTCGAAAAGTTCGGGTCTGTTTGTTACCAGTAGGTCCAAGATGTTATCTCCACGAGTCGGTTCTCTGTTTAATTGGTTTAGGTAATTTTCGGATAGTGCACTCAGTATAATGTCACTCGATGCTCTGTCCCTACCACCCGTCCTAAACATCTGAGTGTCCCAGTCTATATCTGGTAAATTGATATCTCCACCTAAGACTATAACATGCTGAGAAAATTTATGTGAAATGTATTCCAAATCTTCTCTCAGTTGTTCTGCCACTAATGCTGCTGAGTCGGGGGGTCGGTAAAAGGAGCCAATTATTAACCTAGCTCGGTTGTTGAGTGTAACCTCCACCCATAATAATTCACAGGAACTATCCACTTCTACTTCACTACAGGATGAACTACTACTAACAGCGACGAACACTCCACCACCGGTTCCATGCAATCTATCCTTTCTAAACACCGTCTGTACCTTTGTAAAAATTTCGGCAGAATTTATCTCTGGCTTCAGCCAGATTTCTGTACCTATAACGATTTCAGCTTCAGTGCTTTCTATCAGCGCTTGAAGTCCCGGTACTTTACCAACGCAGCTTCGACAGTTTACAATTACAATACCGATTGCTGCTTGGTCCCCGCATGTTCTGACTTTGCCCCGCACCCGTTGAAGCAGTTGCCCTTTCTGTACTTGCCCGAGGCCATCTAACCTAAAAAACCACCCAGCCCACGCCACACAACCCCTGCTACCCGTGTAGCCGCTTGTTGCGTGTAGTGGACTCCTGACCTATCCAGCGGAACCCGAAACCCCACCACCCTATGGCGCAAGTCGAGGAATCTGCAGCCCACAAGGTCGCAGAACCGTCTCAGCCTTTGATTCAGACCCTCCACTCGGCTCTGTACCAAAGGTCCGCAGTCAGTCCTGTCAATGATGCTGCAGATGGTGAGCTCTGCTTTCATCCCGCTAGCGAGACTAGCAGTCTTCACCAAATCAGATAGCCGCCGGAAGCCAGAGAGGATTTCCTCCGATCCATAGCGACACACATCATTGGTGCCGACATGAGCGACCACCTGCAGATGGGTGCACCCTGTACCCTTCATGGCATCCGGAAGGACCCTTTCCACATCTGGAATGACTACCCCCGGTATGCACACGGAGTGCACTTTGGTCTTCTTCCCCTCCCTTGCTGCCATATCCCTAAGGGGCCCCATTACCCGCCTGACGTTGGAGCTCCCAACTACCAGTAAGCCCACCCTCTGCGACCGCCCAGATCTTGCAGACTGAGGGGCAACCTCTGGAACAGGACAGGCAGCCATGTCAGGCCGAAGATCAGTATCAGCCTGAGACAGAGCCTGAAACCGGTTCGTCAGACAAACTGGAGAGGCCTTCCGTTCAGCCCTCCGGAATGTCTTTCGCCCCCTGCCACACCTTGAGACGACCTCCCACTCTACCACAGGTGAGGGATCAGCCTCAATGCGGGCAGTATCCCGGGCAACCACAGTTGTAGCCCGATCGGGGGATGCATGGGACGAGCTGGCCGTCCCCGACAAACCCCCATCCGGACCCTCACAGTGATGCCCATTGGCAACAGCCTCAAGCTGTGTGACCGAAGCCAACACTGCCTGAAGCTGGGAGCGAAGGGATGCCAACTCAGCCTGCATCCGAACACAGCAGTTGCAGTCCCTATCCATGCTAAAAACTGTTGTGCAAAGAACGTCTGAACTAATCTACAGAGAGCGCAAACAAGTCGACACAAAGTTTAAACGGTTATTAAAATACGAGATTGCCTAGTAAATGCAGTAATGCTGCCACTTGTGCACTGCTGACACACTGCTCGGCGGCGGAAGGAGACTACGCGAATTTACACTATTCAGGTACTAAAACGCGATGCTACAACTCTCAAATACCATAATACGCCCGAAATTTATGAATTAAACAATGCAAGTAACAAAGACACGCAAAGAAATTAAGAATTAAACTATGTAACAAATGAGTGAGCTAGGAGTATACGACTTGCTGCTGCAGCTGCTTATCCAACGGCGGCAGGGAGCTCCACGCATACCTTATAGATACACTGAATGTCAACGGTATCCGTGCACCGGTCAAGATCCATCTTCTGAAAAAAGTGATATGGGCTTTGGAACTAGACATTGCATTGTTACAGGTGGTTCTTTTAGCAACGCTACGTCGAATAGAATTATACGACTTCTATTCGTCTTATAAAGAAAAACTTGGCCGTGGAGTGGCGGTCTATGTACAAGGAGGCATCTTCATTGACGACATCATGTATCTTCCATCTGCCAGGGGTATGGCTTTACGATTCACTCCACGTGTGTCATTTATGTCTATGCACCTTCTGGTACTGGGCGTCGGCATGAAAGAGCACGATTTTAGGCGGAAGAGATTGCCCCACTGTTCTTAAGTCGACGAACATTTTCTCTTTGGAAGGGAATTTTACTGCGTACCCTGCTGGAAAGTTTATTACCCGAATTTTACATAGTTCCAGGAGCTGCGTCTCATTGTTCATGATGTAGTTCTACGGGATACCTGGGAGGTACGCCGCGCAGACGACCCGGGCCTTTCACATGAGTCATTCGTCTATTTGGTAAGCCGGGCTCCCCTTAGGCAGGTACACCTACCGATGTCATGCACTCGCAGATGACTTATTATTGGTGGTTCGCTCTCTGGATGAGGTTGCACGGATCATTGGCACCATCACGGTTCATGGGAAAGCGGCTGGAAGTGTAATGAATGTGCGCATGTCCACGTCGCTGTCTAACGCTGTCTAATGGTCGCGGAATCCCGCCAGAAGATCTGGCGCTGTCAACTTTCGTCAAGTTTTGAGGCTTACCTGCATGATGATCAGTCACGGCTCCCGACAACGCTTCGTTCGTTTGCAGCGTGTTGCCTACCTGAATCCCTATATAGCATCAAAAATGGTTCATATTGCGCAGAGTCCACAGCCGCCGATTACGATAGAACGTTGAACTCAAGCGGCATTCAGGTAAATTCTGACAGCTGGGTCCATTCTCAAAGTACGCTACGACACACTCACTCGCCCCCAGGAAGGCTTGGTCTTACAAACGTCCGCTATCGTGCGGCGGCACTGTACCTGGCCACGAAGCACAAACAATAGTGCAAGGTCGAGGCCTTCATTAGGCACCATTTACTTGCCGTTCTTGTCGCGGTATCCCTTTCCCCGCCGGTCCCGGACGGTAGGATAAGAGCCGCGTTTCCACACATCGCGGCCTTCATTATGGAACAAAGTTATGCTCGCATCGAACTCCTGCAAGCGCATCTGCCGCGGACGAAGGATTTATACGTCATTTTATTGCGTGTCGCCTGTAACATTGTATATTGCGTTCCGCAAGTTCCCGTTACTAAGGTGGCTGTGACTTGGCGGCAAAATCCTCACAGCTTCTTTGCCACGAATATCTAATCTACTTGGATTTATGCGACCCGTGGGAAGTATCCAAATAATCAGCGGCTCGTTGCCATAGGACTGCCGGACTCTCCACTCTGCGCTGTCTGTTGTAATGTCGACGATGTCATCACCGATTTAACTGTGTAGCCATTGATGATGTCTCATTGTTGCGTCGACAAATGGTCGCGTGCCTTCTAAGCGTGCCGCCGCATATTTGACCCCGAGTCCTTCCTTTACCCAGAGGTGGTATATTTTCCAGCAACAAAGTCTCGGGTGATTCTTTGGATAAAGGGCTGGAATTTGGCATATCTATATGCAGATGCTCTCCACTCGAGCCTTGATTTTTGGCAGTACTTGCAGACTGCACATGCAGCGGTTCCACGCAGTTCCCGTTATCGCCCTTATTTTGCAAGTTATCTTAACAGCGTTTTCACCACGGCTCTACTAAGTTGGCATGTTCCCGGCGTGTAGGGTGCCCGCCCGATTCGGATTGAAACATGACGTGCCTACACCTTGGACTAGGCTGCCTGCCATCCAGTATCACCTTGCGACATTTACTAGGTTTCAGATGCGGTGAGTAGCTTTGATTTGTATTCCTCTGTATGTATGTGCACAAAAATGAAATAAATAAAAAGTAAAGTTAGTATGAACAGTGTGAGTGTGCAGCACGCCGACGGAAAGGGGAAGGCATCGTGCCCAGACATCGGGAATCGGCTGCTGCAGCCCGCCGCGGTGGCCGAGCAGTTCTAGGCGCTACAGTCTGGAACCGCGCGACCGCTACGGTTGCAGCTTCCAATCCTGCCACGAGAATGGATGTGTGATGTCCTTAGGTTAGTTAGGTTTAAGTAGTTCTAAGTTCTAGGGGACTGATGACCTCAGATGTTAAGTCTCATAGTGCTCAGAGCCATTTGAACCATTTTCGACTGCTGCCGGCCTTGTCTCCTCCAACCTGTAGCTGACCGTGCACTTAACGAACCGAAAATACAGAAATAAGTAAACAAAAATTCAAAACTAGAAAAAAATAATTAAAAAGGAAGATATTTTCCTCATTTAAATCACTGAGAACCTATAAAACAAAAAATAAAAAAAGTTTGGTTAGTGTCCGCAAAAAGGAAGTGAACGATCAGACTGTTAGCTGCCCTCTGTAAAAATAAAGAAGAGGGGGAGGGGGTTGCATCTTTGAGTAGCGTCTTTGATTACTAATCAACACGTACTCGCTCCCGGGATTTTGATTAATAATCAACATTGCCGCCGAGGATTTCCGGCATAAGAAGTCATCCTCCATTCTGCCAACGGTCTTTTCAAATAGAGCGGAGGAGCGGACAGAGGTCAGGACACTCTGTTGCCCCTCTGGTGCAAAACTGCCCCTAAAGGCGGAAGAATCAACATCTGTCAATGCCATTACCGTCAGAAGCCAATGGAAGCCACTGCGTTAAAGGCACGTACGTGTATTTACAGGACATGTGGCCTGTAACTGACAACGTGTCATAATGACATCTCCATTGGCAGAAGCTTCAAGAATAGTCCCTCATTCGGATCTTCGGGATTGGATTGCCAAGGCGACGTGACCATGAGAAAAACATTAAATAACTAACGAAAGGATAAAGTTGTAATAGTGGTGGGGGGATGGAGGTATGTCAGAAGATTGAACGTCGAAGGGAAGCTAGAAATTCTGAAAAGGGGAATGCAAAGCTAGATATAGCTGGGTCAGTGAAGGGATATGGAACGGAGACAAGGAGTTTTGGTCAGATGACTATACCGTAAGATGGACATGATACGTTATAAATAACAAGGTACGTCACAGAGTGTGTTAGTGTGAACAGTTCAGTGATAGGGTTATTCTTATCAAATCCGACAGCAAACCAACACCGACGACGACACTTAGGTATACATGCCGACGTCGCAAGTCGGAGATGAAGAGATAGAGAAAGTATATGTTGATACTGAGAGGGTAATACAGTACAAAAGTTAGATGAAAATCTAATAGCTATGGGGGACTATAACGCAGTTGTAGGGGAAGGAGTGGAAGAAAATGTTACAGGAGAATATGGGCTTGGGACAAGAAATGAGAGAGGAGAAAGGATAATTGAGTTCTGTACCAAATTTCAGCCAGTAGTAGAGATTACTCGGTTCAAGAATCACAAAAGGAGGAGGCATATTTGGAAGAGCCCGGGGAATATGCGAAGATTTCAGTTAGATTACATCATGGACAGGCAGAGATTCCGAAATCAGATATTGGATTGTAAAGCAGATATAGACTCAGATCACATTTTAATACTTATGAAGAGTGGGCTGAAGTTCACGAGATTAGTCAGGATGAATCAATACACAAAGAAATGGGATACAGAAGTATTAAGGAAAGACGAGATGTGCTTGAAGTTCTTTAAGGCTATGGACAGAGCAAAAACGAATAGCTCAGTAGGCAGTACAGTTTAAGAGGAATGGACAGCTCTAAAATGGGCAATCACACAACCTGGAAAGAAAAATATAGGTACAAAGAAGGTAACTGCAAGGAAACCATGGCTGTGAGTCGTGCACGGATAGCCAAATGATAGGGCGACCGCTCGCGATAATCGAGAAATCCGGGTTCGAGTCTCGGTACTGCGCAGATTTTCATTGTTGTCATTTCATTATACAGCTGATGGTAGTCATTATTCGCAATTGCGAGGTCATCTGATGTGTTCCATCAAAATTTATAAAATCATTGGAATAAGTGGCTACATAACAACTGCTCACCTTGGGGTGTAGAATGTATGAGTCTTACGTAAAAATATCATCCAAACAATTCCGATGACTGCAAGTGCTGACAAGTGCAAGAACTATCGCACAATCAACTGAACAGCACATGCACCCAAGTTGTTGGCAAGAATAACATACAGGAGAACAGAAAAGAAAGTTGTGAACCTGTTAGATCACCATCAGTTTGGTTTCAACAAAGGTAAAGGCACCATGGAGGCAATTATGACATTGTGGTTAATAATGGAAGCAAGACAAAAAAAATCAAGACACGCTCGTAGGATTTGTCCACCCGGGAAAAGTTCAAATGGTTCTCAGCACTATGGGACTTAACAGCGGAGGTCATCAGTCCTCTAGAACTTAGAACTACTTAAACCTAACTAACCTAAGGGCATCACACACATCCATGCCCGAGACAGGAGTCGAACCTGCGACCGTAGCAGTTGCGCTGTTCCAGAATGAAGCGCACAGAACCGCTCGGCCACTCCGGCCGGCCTGGGAAAAGTGTTCGAGAATGTACCATGGTACAAGATGTTAGAAATTCTAACAAAAATAGGGGTAAGATGTAGGGAGAGATGGCTATTATACAATATGTACAATAACCAAGAGAGAATAATAAGAGCGTAGGGCTAAGAACTAAATGTTCGGATTAAAAAGGGCGTAAGACAGGGATGTAGTTTTCGACCCTATTGTTCAATTTTTACATCGAAGAAGCAATGTTGGAAACAAAAGAAATGTTCAGAAGTGGAATTAAAATTCTAGGTGAAGTTATATTATTCGCTGACGGAGTTGCTATCGTGAGTGAAAGTGAAGGAGAATTACATGACGTGCTGAATGGAATGAACAGTATTACAAGTATAGAATATTGACTGAGATTAAATCGACGAATAACGAAAGTAATGAGAAGTAGCAAAAATGAGAACAGCGAGAAACTTTACACCAGGATTGATAGTCACGAAGTTTAAGGATTTCTGCTACCCTGACACCAAAATAACCAAATAACCAATCACGGACGGAGCAACGATGACATCAAAAGCAGACTAGCACTGGAAAAAAGGGCTTTACTGGCCAAGAGAAGTCTACTAGTGTCAAATATAGGCCTTAATTTGAGAAAGAAATTTCTGAGAAAGTACATTTGGAGCACAGCATTGGACGATAGTGAAACGTAGACTGTGGGAAAATCGGAACAGAAGAGGATCGAAGCATTTGTAGAGTGGTGCTGCAGATGAATGTTGAAAATTAAGTTGACTGATAAGGTAAGAAATGAGGAGGTTCTGCACAGAATTGGAGAGGAAAATAACGTGTGGAAAACAGTGACAAGACGAAGGGACAGAATTGTAGGAGAGGAATGATTTCTATTGCACCAGAGGCAGCAGTAGAAGGCAAAAATACTAGAGAGACAGGTATCGGAATACATCCAGCAAATAATTGAGGACGTAGGTTACAAGTAGTACCCTGAGATGGTGAGGTTGGTATAAGAGAGGAATTCGTGGTGAGCCGCATCAAACCAGTCAGGAGGCTTATGACCCCCCTTCCCCCCCCCCCCCCCCCCCAATAAAAAATGTTCAACAACACTACGAGTATGGCTATCGCATTAAAAATCAGAAAAAAATTGTAGTGCAGGTTGTACGTCGCCTATTATCACGGGCACTACTGTTCATTACAAAATTTCGCACCTGACAAAATAATACACAGTGATCCAAAATTCTGCAAGTGAATAGAATGTTATACGCAAATAATAGTACGAAATTATTTATGAAGAGAGTTGCTATTAATGGTTAACTCTTCTGGTGTGGCGATCTGGTGTGGAGAGAGAGTTATTGAATCTCAGGAGAAATACATCGCAATATATAATACTGTATTTAATATTATAGTAAAGAGAAGGTAACTGTAGCGTAATAGACGTTTTCTTGCTCATTTTATGTCACTAGTCCCTTCCAAATTTGATAATTTTTTTAGTACCAACAGTTTGCATTTATTTTAAAGTTAGGGCTTGTAAATTCTTGTCACGAATTTTTACGAATCCGAACACTTATGCATCCAAGGGTTACGTTTCCCATGGTTTACCTAAATTCCTTAAAGCAAATGCTACAATGGTTAATTTCAAAAGGACACGGTGACTTTTTCTCCGTCCTCCATTGACTGGAGTGTGGTCCGTCTCAAACGACCCCATCGCCCATGCGACGTTGAAAGTTGTCTGTTAAAAGGTCACATTCACTTTATGAGTAAGCAATATTCAGTAGCTCACAAATTTGTTTGCAAATGACTCTGAGCCCTATGGGACTTAACATCTGAGGTCATCAGACCCCTAGAACTTAGAAATACTTAAACCTAACTAACCTAAGGACATCACATACATCCATGCCCGAGGCAAGATTCGAACCTGCTACCGTAGCGGTCACGTGGTTACAGACTAAAGCGCCTAGAACCGCTCGGCCACAACGCCGGCATTTTTTTTTTTTTTTTTTTTGCAGATACCTTAAAGAGGTCTCTCTGTATCCACCCTCTGAGAGGCTCTGGAGCGTTATTACCCCGGAAAGCTTCTGAGGGCTTTGCGTCAATCAGTACGTTGCTAAGGATGCATGCTTGTGGCAAGCTTCGGAGAGAGGGGTCTTCTTCGAGGAGCTGACTGTGGATGGATGTCAGATATGGCGCGGGATGTTTGCAGTTATTGGTGAGAAAGTTTCACTTTTAGCGGTTGTTCAAAGAGAGGACTCATTCGAAAGATGTTGCTGTCGATCCAGTCGTGTGACGTTCGGAACCCACGGCCTAATTTTGATAAATTTCGTGTGCTAGATTTGCTATGAATCGCGAAGGCGAGCATGTACACACGCATGCTGTGGCAGGATATTTCTCTTTGTCTGTGGATTCGTTGAGCTTGCAGTTTGTTACACAACCGCATTCTTATCATTCAGTCTTCAACATTACGCAGTGGGCTCAGTCACTCTCTCCATCTATTCAGCTTTTCTTCCTTCTTTTTTTCATGCAGCCTTCTTTACATACACTCTAAGACAATAATAAACGACGCAGTGCGGAGGAACTGTGCAGATACGCCAAAAATTGATATAGAGATATCGACGGAAAATTCTAAGTTGTAGATTTTGGTTGCCGGTGGATAAGTATGTGACGCTGCAAAGCAAGTTCACCGCGCAGCTTGCAAGCATATGTCGATACCAGGGCGTAAATTCTTTGCAAATTTCGTTCCGTGTACTCAGTTGGACAGGAAGTATGCCTAGCAGAATCGCGCGTGAACAATATACGCAGATGTGAGCATCGGAGAGAGGACACCTAGTTGGGCTTAAAGACGCCTGTTCGAGTAAATGGTGAACTGTTCGACATTTGAAAAGGAGCGATGTCAGCTGTCGACGATGCAGCTAGGAATGGGTGAATCATGGCCGGACAAAGCACCAGGAAAGAAGCGATTGAACGTGAAGACCGCGCAATCGTCAGGAAGCATTATCATCAATCGGACGTGCAAATGGTGGTTCGCTGACGGCAAAAACCATTAACAGGCGCCTCAAGGAAAGGTGCTGAACACACGCCTCCTGCGCCGTCGCCCATTGACCTCTCTACACCAACAAGTCCATTTGCAGTGATGTAGCCCGCATCTCGTGGTCGTGCGGTAGCGTTCTCGCTTCCCACGCCCGGGTTCCCGGGTTCGATTCCCAGCGGGGTCAGGGATTTTCTCTGCCTCGTGATGGCTGGGTGTTGTGTGCTGTCCTTAGGTTAGTTAGGTTTAAGTAGTTCTCAGTTATAAGGGACTGATGACCATAGATGTTAAGTCCCATAGTGCTCAGAGCCATTTGAACCATTTTTGCAGTGATGTAGGGCAAATTCGGTCTGTAATCTGAGTGAGGGGAATAGAAACGTCCTGTGTAGAGTCCCCTTAGGAAATGAGCCCCAATAGCCAGCAAAGACATTTCTGGAGAAGCCCCAGGCAGTGGTGGTATATCAACCTGATAGTCGCCCGCCATACTGCCCACAATCCAGGAGTAATGGTCCGGCGTTCCATTTCATTTCATTGCAACACCCCCTTCGTTGTCAGCCGTGATACTATTACAACACAACGGTAAGTCGACGGTATTCTCTGCTTCCCTTTTTGTTGCCCTTCGTGGCAAGTCAACCAGGGCACACATATCACCAAGTTAACGCTTGTCTTCGTGTTTGCCAAACCCGACGTTGGCCAGCAAGATTACTGGATCCCTCCCCACGTGAGAAAGTTGGCAGCATTGTGGGCAAGACCCTTCAACCATCTCGGAATATTAAGGGTGTAAGGCACCAGTTGAGCAGAATTTGGCTTGATATCCCTCAGGTGGACATTCAGCAATTCTATTGTACGAAATGTATTCTCCGTTGCGAATGTGGACAGCCGTCAGCTGTATAATGGAATGAAGACACGAAAATCTGTGCCAGACCGGTACTCTAACCCGGATTTTCCTCTCATCGCAAGTGGTCGCCTTACCATAGGGCTATCAGAGCGCGACTCACGGCCAGGCCTAAACTTGCATATGTAATCGACCAAATGTCTACAGCCTGCATGCATACATCCATTATGCATATTCCTGTAAAGGTGAGATATTTTACTGGAGAGTCGCTTGTCCGGAGGATAGAATTATGGAGCAATATTCCTTTGGACATACATGCATGTTTTGCTTTTGTTGAAACTTAAGTACGGAGAGTGTGCGTTGATGTGTCCAGTATTACTTAATAGGTGACACATTTTCCAATCTTTCGAACCGCACCTTGATCAAATGATTCTGAGATGTATTGCCAGCAGTTGTTCACTTTTCATATTTGACCAAGAGCGGCCTTGATCCCCATTGGACAGTGGTCGCTTATAAGTTAGTCACGATTACATCTATTTCCTAGGATCTTACTAATGATTCATTAATGTTTCATTACAAGCAATCCTGTTGGACGAGCATTATCCTGGAGGTAGAAAACACCGCTTCAGTTGTAAATTTGTTTTATTGTCACGATCGGTTTCGGGCTTTCATAAGCCCATCCTCAGGTGTCGCAACTGCTCTGTGGCTCCCGAGCGTCGCGGTGGACGTCCGTCTCGGCGCTCTGGGGCCACAGCACAGTTGCGACACCTGAGGATGGGCTTATGAGAGCCCGAAACCGATCATGATAATAGAACAAAGTTACAATTGAAGCGGTCGTTTCTACCTCTAGTATAATGTCCCATTGTTCATACTATGCCTGCTTTCATAAAATTGAGGGAGTTACGTAACTATGATCTGCTCTTTGAATTTCCCTTTGAGATAGCGTTAAGAAACTGATTAACTGGGTCGTGAATTTTAAAATAAGGCATAGTCTCGCTAAATCAAGTAAAAGTGGTTCTACTTGTACTAGTAGTTCAATTGATAAACGGGTTAACCAGTTTAGAACATTAAACATTAATCTTCCTTGTTCTTCCGAAATGAGGTATGAATGGACCATACAATTCAGCCTCCTATTAATGTTAACGACGTCTACATATAACGTCCGCAGCTCGTGGTCTAGTGGAGCCGGCGCGGTAGCTCGGCGTGTTCGGTCAGAGGGTTAGCTGCCCTCTGTAAAAAAGAAATGAGTGAACGGATCAACGAACAACATGAACGAGTGTCATCGGATGTCCGCCACGAACAAACTCAACGAACAATGCAGAACAAAATGAAATAAATAAAAAAAGTGGCAGGCGTTGCTGCTTCTGGATCACGGGGTCCCGGGTTCGATTCTCGGTCCGGTCTGAAAGTTTCCCCGCTGTGGGACTAGGTGTTTGTGTTGTCTGCATCATTTCGTCATCATTCGTGAAAGTGGCGAATTTGGACTGTGTAAAAATTGGAACTTCGTACGGGCGCTGATAACCGCGCAGTTGAGCGCCACACAAAGCAAATATCATCATCTACACATATCAAAGTTCCAAAATACTTTTTTTGTAATTATTACACTGCCGACACAAATAACAGTTGTGCACTATCTGCCATACTTAAAAGACGATTTTTGCAAGATGGAGTCACATTGATATCACCACATGTCAAAGACCTAAGTAGCCACATTTTACAGCGCAGACGTGTAGTGTGCTTCTTGAATGTACCGAGAGTGATGCCCATTGCCGTGGCCATCTGCACTAGGTTTTTCTATTGAGGATCCCTGGCAAACATGGCTACATCGTGGAGGTCCCACAGAATCTCGATTGGTTTTAAATCCGGGGATCTTAACGCGAGGGAGTCCGATAATCACATCCTGTTGCTCTTCGAACCACCCACGCACACTGCGAGCTGTATGACACACTGCCTTGTCCTGCTAGTAGATGCCCTTTTGACGAAGAAAAGGTAAACTCCTTGTATTAGTGGAAATGGTCCCCAAGGAAAGATGCACACATGTGTTGAACCGTTGTGCCTTCCAGTATGATGAGATTACCCAGCGTATGCAACGGAAATATTCCCCAGGCCATAACGCTCCTGGCCTGGACCCTTCCAACGATTATTGCAGGGTGTTTGCTTTCAGTGCAATAGAACAGAAAACGTGAATCATCCGAAAAGGCAACCTGTCGCCACGCAATGGACGCCTACTTGCTGTTTCGGCGTGTAAATTGTAGCCTTCGTCGCTAATAAATACCACGGGTTCACGAACCAGGAGGCGTATACGTAGCGACGTTAGGTGAATAGAAGTTGAGGAGATAGCGTTGGTAGACCCTTATTTCATCTGGGCGGTCAGTTGTGAGCCGTGCGTGGCTCGTGTTCCCGCCACCATCTATTTTCCACCCTGTTTTTAACGTACCTCCACCTCACTACGTTAATTTAAATTACTACTGTCACTGAGTTGCTGCTTTGCTCGACCGTCACCGGCGCTAGCAGCGCGTATCGATATATATCCCCTCTCTTAATATCTTTACTCGACTGCTATTACTTCCCGGTCGTCGTCTGTCGTAAGAGCCAGTTCGGGTCGCGAGGTTTGGTCTGCCAGTCAGTTGGAGCGCGTCTGGAGCGCAGTCTGGACCTGCCAGTTCGGGAGTTGCAATGTGGCACTAGTGCAGTCGGGTTGGAGCAATGAGGATTGCGTCGCCATGGCTCACCCAACCATTGCCGCCACGGTCTTGGTAGATCGTGTGTCGGTCGTCCTACCGGACGACGCATTTTGTTTCGCCGATCGTTCATGAGTCGGCTGTGTGTGTGTGCATCAACTCCCGATTTGTCTTTGTGCGTGCTTAGTTACTGTTGAGTATTGTTCAGGTCTTCGTGCAGTGTTTGTTAGGTTGCGTGTGTAGTTGGTGTCATTTCCACTGACCACTATTTTAGATGTTGTCGGCGTTCTGAGGGGAGTCGGTGTGTTGCTGCGGACCAGGGAAGTTATCTCCGCGCGGTGCAGTCGGCTGGGTCCGCTGGCAGTCCCTGGCAGTGTCGGAGCGTGTGTGGAGCTGTCCGATCGCTACGAGCTTCGTGGTTCACCGACCCAGGACGTCAAAGTTGAGTGGTTTCTTAAGTGCCCAAGCCACGTCCATTCATGTTGTGTGGTTCGTTTCTGTGGTTCGCTGTTGGGGACGTTTTCCTGTGAGCAACACCGAGTGTTTGTGTTACTGAAATTTAGCTGTCATGCGGTGGAATTAACTATATTGGTTACTACAGCTCAAGTGCAACAGCGGAATTTTAGTGGCCGTTAGTGTTCTGGTTACCTCCCTGACCACTAACGTAATTTCGGGCAGTGTCCTTTCCTCCCCTGATGTCGCTGTCCAACACAGTGTGTAGTTTTTGACAGCTTAATACATATACATATTTGATTGTGGACAATTACGCGCGTAACATTTTGTGTTTGAATTTTCATGTACCGATTGGTGGCAAGCAATTCGTTTGTCGATCTGTCCGTGGCTGTACCTTGGTTGGGTTCCGACGGACCAAGTATAGTTGGGCTCACCACCTGTCTCACCTAATTGAACGTGGGCAGACTGGCCCCCTGGAGGCTTCTGACTGCTGCTGTCTTTACTGTCTTTCTTGCCGGTTCTTAATTGTCTGTTTATAATCTATCATAGCCGATAATTTAAAAAAAATTCTTGGTTTTACTGTGTTTTGAATAAGTAAGTTTGATTTCCGGTAAGTGGATAGTTGCTGAAAGGTTATTGCCGTTGTGTTGTCTTTCCTTTTAGTCCGATTTCAGCTACTTAAAACATAAGACTTATGGTTACATTTTTTTAATTTTGGAAAATTAATTGTGGGCCTTCAGCCTTGGAACCTTATTCTTAAAATTACCTTTCAAGTTTAAACATTGCGGCCTTCTACCTTTGAAAGGTTATGGCAATTTATTTTAAAATCTTGAAAATTTAATGTGGGCCTTCAGCCGTACGTATTGCACCTTGTTTATGTTTGTCTATCCACCCTTGCCTTGAGGCCTTCAGCCTAGCTTGCTATTTTAACTGCATTTTCATGTTGTTGATTTTTAAGATTTCTTGTTTGGAGGTCTTCAGCCGTGAAAGAATTGCATTTTGAAACTCTTAGCTGTAAAGGCTGGGTTCTGTGCCACTTTGGTTGTAAATGAGTTACTAAATTACAATACCCACCTTACAGCACCTACAAGGTGTTTATTTTAACTGAAGACACTGAAATACCTCGAAAATAGCACATTACCCAAAAATTCCACTTTACTTGTATTGGAGGAGGACATCAAATGATACCACACTCGACCCCACCACACCATCCCATGCGTGGGTGTTCGGGGCAACTTTGAAATCTTCATTGGGAACACCCGTTTTTTATTGCAGATTACGATTCTACGAAAAAATCTACATATGTTTTATCTGAAGCATTTTCTTCGTTTCGACACAGATGGCGCTGTGATCGGACGAATAGAAATGGGTACGTAGTCGTAATTTACGATATGCAACTGCGGTCCGGAACCGCAGGACTGCTACGATCGCAGGTCCGAATCCTGCCTCGGGCATTGATGTGTGTGATGTCCTTAGGTTAGTTAGGTTTAAGTACTTCTAAGTTCTAGGGGACTGATAACCTAAGATGTTAAGTCCCATAGTCCTCAGAGTCATTTGAACCATTTTTTTGCAACTGAATGGTCCTTGAATATCCAGTGCTACGTGGGACGTCACTTCCATTCTGTGATTGTACGGCGGGTCAGTATTTCATAACTTGTAATTGGCTACCGCATTCACAGCATTGTATCATTCCGTCTGACAGAACTACGGATTATTCAACGACGTGCCATAACAGGCCGCACATTACTACGGAGCTCACGTATCGTGCAGACGGGTAAGACATGGCGGCTCTAAACATTTACAGTACCTGCACAATTTATATCTCCTGCATACCTATGTATCACTTGGAGACTATAATGAATGTTGCAACCATAGACCAACAAATTGAAATGATTCTGGTTTGCAAAGAATGTAGGAGAAAAACTGAGGCTGCTGTTGCTCTGTGCGCAGAGCGTTTTCCAGAGAAAGCTCGTTCTAGTTCGTTCTTTCACATGGTAGTGAACAACTTTATGTTTGACAGTAGCGTGTAGACATGAAAAAGGAGACGAAGCAAACGAGTTATAGGTGAAGTAATGAAACACACTACTGGCCATTACAATCGCCCCGATGTTTTCCGTGGTCCTTCTTGCGTATTTGTAAGGGCTGTGAAAATACTTCCCATCTATAGCTGCAATAGACCAGCGTGGCAGGAGGTCCGACGCGCAGTCACCCTGATAGCCATTGCGTTTTTCTAGGAATTGCATAGGCAACCACGCCAAGTGGCTTCCAACGGCAGCATGCAAACGATGCCTTGAATGTATATCCGATGGTGACATCAGAAGGCCTACCGGAGGGCACTTGTTCTCTGTCATGGAAATCGATAGGATGTGCCGAAAGTACACTACCGGGCATTAAAATTGCTACACCACGAAGATGACGTGCCACAGACAAGAATTTAACCGACAGGAAGAAGATGCTGTGATATGCAAATGATTAGCTTTTCAGAGCACACACACAACGTTGACGCAGGTGGCGACACCTACAACGTGCTGACATGAGGAAAGTTTCCAACCGATTTCTCATACACAAACAGCAGTTGACCGGCGTTGCCTGGTGACACGTCGTTGTGATGCCTTGTGTAAGGAGGAGAAATGCGTACCATCACGTTTCCGGCTTTGATAAAGGTCGGATTGTAGCCTATCGCGATTGCGGTTTATGTATCGCGACATTGCTGCTCGCGTTGGTCGAGATCCAATGACTGTTAGCAGAATATGGAATCGGTGGGTTCAGGGGGGGGGGGGGGGTGTTTCTACGGAACGCCGTGCTGGATCCCAACGGCCTCGTATCACTAGCAATCGAGATGACAGGTATCTTATACGCATGGCTGTAACGGATCGTGCAGCCACGTCTCGATCAATGAGTCAACAGATGGGGACGTTTGCAAGACAACAACCGTCTGCACGAACAGTTCGACGAAGTTTGCAGCAGCATGGACTATCAGCTCGGAGACCATGGCTGCGATTTCCCTTGATGCTGCATCACAGACAGGAGCGCGTGCAATGGTGTACTCAACGACGAACCCGGGTGCACGAATGGCAAAACGTCATTTTTTCGAATAAATCCATGTTCTGTTTACACCATCATGATGGTCGCATTTGTGTTTGGCGACATCGCGGTGAACGCACATTGGAAGTGTGTATTCGTCATCGCCATATTGGCGTATCACCCGGCGTGATGGTATGGGGTGCCATTGCTTACACTTATCGGTCACCACTTGTTTACACTGACGGCACTCTGAACAGTGGACGTTACATTTCAGATGTGTTACGACCCGTGGCTCTACCCTTCATTCGATCCCTGGGAAACCCTACATTTCAGCAGGATACTACACGACCGCATGTTGCAGGTTCTGTACGGGCCTTTCGGGACACAGAAAATGTTCGACTACTGCCCTGGACAGCACCTTCTCCAGATCTATCACCAATTGAAAACATCTGGTCAATTTTGGCCTGGAAACTGGCTCTTCACAATACGCCAGTCACTACCCTTGATGAACTGCATGGGCAGCTGTAGCTGAACACGCCATCCAAGCTCTGTTTGACTCAATGCCCAGGCGTATCAAGGCCGTTATTACAGCCAGAGGTGGTGGTTCTGGGTACTGATGTCTCAGGATCTACGCAGCCAAATTGCGTGAATATGTATTCACATGTTTGTTCTAATATAATATATTTGCCCAATGAATACCGGTGTATCATCTGCATTTCTTCTTGGTGTAGCAATTTTAATGGCCAGTAGTGTAGCAGTGCTAGCGGCAGTGCACCACAGACCACGGACAACCCGGCAATTAAACCAAGATCCCGCTATGTTCGTAGAGAGTGTTGTCACAATATTGCATCGTCATAAGTATCATGCATACTACGCGTCGCTGCTTCAAGAACTTCATGGTGTGGATTTCCATAACGGGGTATCATTTCGTGAATGGGAACGTTATCAAATGCAAACGACCCACACGTTCTTTGTCGAAGTACTATTTTCCGATGAGTCTACATCTACAACCCATGGTAGTGTTTACCTGAATAAGATGCGTTACTGGGGTGAAGACAATTCCGACTGGTAACGGCAAGCTGACCATCAATGTCCTTGATCGGCGAATGTTTGGTGTGGCATTTTGGGGAAAAAACTCATTCATCCCTGTTTTATCGACGGCATGTTGAATGGACGCAAATATCGAGCGTAACTATCGGTGCTACTCCAGGAAGTTTCCATGGACTTTCGACAACGTACGCGGTTTCAGCATTTAACAGCTAAAGCCGGAAGGCATTAGAATGTGTTTACATTGAACGGTGGATTGGCAGAGGTGGCCCTATTAATTGGCCAGTGAAGTAGCCGGATTCCTTTCTGAGGGAATATTTAAAAGATAAGGCGTAAAAGCAAGTGACTACAGGCCGCTAACACACAGTCGACCGCATCAGAAAGGCTTGTTCTGACATTCCCGCAGATAAGCTTCTGTCCTGTGTACGGTGATTTGAAAAGTGGATCACTAAGTGTACTGAAGTTGGCGGTATTAGGTTTGAAGACTTGCTGTAATTGGGAAAGCAGAGTAGCGTTCGCACGAGTCTCAGCCACGGTGGCGCGTCGGAGGAATATAAAGATGCGAATGGGGTTTCCAATTAGAAGCTACGAAGTACTGGACTGTCCTATCCTCGCAACATGGGGTGGAGTCTCACGTGCCATTGGATATACAACGACCATTGAGTCGCATGTCGCAAATTGCGATTGTGCTTCAATTTCTATTCCTTCGATTATGACGCCATCTGTGGTGGAACAAGCAAAATGCTTCAGATAAAACGTATGTAGATTTTTCCGTACAATCGTAATATGAAATTAAAACGGGTTTTCCCAGTGAAGATTTCAAAGTTTGCCCCTGCCACCCAGGCACGGTGTGGGGTTGGGAATCGAGTGTTGTATTACTGGATGTCCCCCTCCGAGACAAACAAATTGGAACTATAACTTTTTTTATCTGATGTGTAGTTTTCGAGATATTTCAATGTGTTCAGTTAAAATGAGTACTTTGTGTACAAGTTCCGTAGCTGGCAAGTTGAATATTGTCAGATTAAAATACAAAGGGGGTAAAAAAACCTGAAAAGCTTGAGAAGTACTATTTCTGTGGATGACGAACTAAACCTACAAAATATTTTTTCTCCCAGAATTCAGTGTGTCCTACTAATCTAGCTCACCCAAAATATCTTTTTTTGGTGCATTAAGAGAAAAATTGTTTCAACCGATGAATTTTAACATCATTGGATAGTTTCTGCTGTGGGAATACGTTTTAGGTACCCCCGCAGGTACAGGCGATACGGGGTAGAGTGCGATGCCCCACCCAGTTTATACTAATATGGATACGTATTCCCCTATAACTGGCCGTGAGAGGCAATCTGACTCGTAAATCTTTGTGGGCGTAGTAAGTAATTATCATTAGTAGTAAGTAATTATCATTACTGATCTCTCTCTAGAGTGCAGAGCTTGTATCTTACCATACAAATAGAATTTTAATCAAAGGAAGCGACAAATTTACGTTATTAAAGGCACTGGATACAACGATACAAATATCACTTGGCAACACTCTCAGATGACAATGTTATACTGAAAATGATTAATATGGCCAGTATACATGTACTGAGTTAGTTAGCCGGAAAAGCAATACTTACATCTGCACAAAATACTGCATGGTAAACTTGATGCACTTACAAATAAATGTGCTTTGAAATAATCAGTGAACATTACCTCCTAAACATTGAAAATGCCAATCCTAGAACTTCACGGAAATGACTTCAGAACCAGAGGTTTCATCAGTTGGCTCTGCAACAACTTCTGACTAATCCTAATTTCGATTCTCTACTGTAAACTGCGGTACATCCAGTTAGCGTGTATTGATATCAGCGACAATATAGGAGGTCTATAATTGTACAAAGGTGTGGAAAGCTCAGTGCCACGCTAAAATTAGTGCAGAGGCTAGAAACAAAGTGCAAACCTTAGTGTAGTTTCCGGTAGATCTCTTTGACGCCATAAACTTATTCCGAACGAGACGGATACATGAGTGAATCTAGGGAATAGTTGCCTGTACGCTGTGATAAGTAGATGCTAACCACTATGTGTAACTACACCATAGTACTACCGCCATCGAATTAATATATACGGCCTTAACAGAACCGTTCGATGCAATGAGTAGCATGGGTTTACTAATATAACAGGCCATGGAATGTGTCGTCAGGCACAATCCAGATCTGAAACCCGATCGGTCTAAAAAAATTTAAAAAATGAAGAACTGGGCTACGTACAAGTTACAAAACTGTAAAAACTGAATAATGACGCGGAAAGTCTCAGAACTTGCCGAGACAGTAATTAAGAAAGTAATTCGGTCTCCAGACTAATTAGGCAACGAATGAATTGTAGTAAACAATGCAAAGTTAGCATTTAGCTTACGTGGAATAACTGCAGCGTACGTTATATCCAAAAGAGGAAAAATTAGCTTTAAACTCTGTATTAATTGGAACTGTCTTATTCTCCTTAAAAAGACAGAAAAGTGGTGTTCTGATTCAACTTTTCTAATTAAAATTCGAAAATATACATGAAGGAAGGGGGGGGGGGGGCGGCAAGATTATGGTTTAACCTCCCGTCGACATGGTGGTCATTAGAGACGGAGCACAAGCTCGGAATATTGGAAGTGTCAAGGACAGGAAAATAACTTGGCCGTGTCCTCATAAAGGAGAGATTTAGGAATATCAAGCTAAACCTAATGGTCGCATGCGAACGTGAAAAATCGCCCTCCCGAATGCGAGTGCTAACCATGACGCCATCTCGTTCATTGCAAATCTGTTTGACAATCTATACTAATGATCACTACAAGCAGTACGTACACAGCAGTTTCCAGATTTGCCCTCCTAGTAATGCCTGAGTAATTCCACTCATCAAACCAAACATTGTACGCCGAAAGAAGAAGCGTTAACAGTAGTTATATTACAGTAAGCTCATGTTATATTCTCTTAAAAGATAACTAACCATCACGCCGCAACAGTGTCACTCAAATAAACTGAGGAAATAAATGATCTATATCGCAAGAGGGTCTGTACAATGGCGATGTACTTGAGGACAATATTATGGAAATGGAAGATGATGTAGATGGAGATGAAATGGGAGATATGACACTGCGTGAAGAGTTTCACAGAGCACTGAAAGACCTGAGTCGAAACAAGGCCCCGGGAGTAGACAACATTCCACCGGAACTACTGACGGCCTTGGGAGAGCCAGCCCTGACAAAACTGTACCATCGGGTGAGCAAGATATATGAGACAGGCGAAATACCCTCAGACTTCAAAAAGAATATAATAATTCCAATCCCAAAGAAAGCAGGTGTTGACAGATGTGAAAATTACCGAACAATCAGTTTAATAATTCACAGCTGCAAAATACTAACGCGAATTCATTACAGACGAATGGAGAAACTGGTAGAAGCCGACCTCGGCGAAGATCAGTTTGGATTCCGCAGAAATGTTGGAACACGTGAGGCAATACTGACCCTAGGACTTATCTTAGAAAATAGATTAAGGAAAGGCAAACCTACGTTTCTAGCATTTGTACACTTAGAGAAAGCCTTTGACAATGTTGACTGGAATACTCTCTTTCAAATTCTGAAGGTGGCAGGGGTAAAATACAGGAATGTGGTGCTACAGAAGAATGCTGAAGATTAGATGAGTAGATCACATAACTAATGAGGAAGTATTGAATAGGATTGGGGAGAAGAGAAGTTTGTGGCACAACTTGACCAGAAGAAGGGATCGGCTGGTAGGACATGTTCTGAGGCATCAAGGGATCACCAATTTAGTACTGGACGGCAGCGTGGAGGGTAAAAATCGTAGGGGGAGACCAAGAGATAAATACACTAAGCAGATTCAGAAGGATGTAGGTTTCAGTAGGTACTGGGAGATGAAGAAGCTTGCACACAATAGACTGGCATGGGGAGCTGCATCAAACCAGTCTCAGGACTGAAGGCCACAACAACAACACGACGAAGTGACAGACAGCACTGCGCCTTCAGAATCTGGCGTTTAAAACATCGAAAGGCAGACAAAAGAAACCACAATCCACACCACAATCAAGGAAGCTGTCGAACTACACGTCATGCCAGACTGTATTGGCAAGACGAGGAAAAGTACACTGCCGCAAAATACGCTAACCTTCAGGGCAGGTAACTGGTACGGTGGCGGCCACTAGGCAGTAAAATACCGCTGGTTGCACTTTACCAATAATAACACCAAATTCAAAAACTAATAACAGGCAGTAGAATACGGCTAATAGATTCCGACAACTCGACACGCTCTACTTGCTGCTGTTCGTCTCAAGGCGACCCTGCGAGCAGCAATGCACGAACAAATGGCGTGATCACCAAATAGTGGAGGTTTCAGTACTGGATTAATGTTCACTCAACGCCCTGGGTCTGGTGGACAACTATGGCTCCTCGATCCGCCCATGCTTGCATGCCTCCAGCGGTCCCAGTATGTCTGCAAGCGCCAGACCTTTCTGCGGCACTGTCCCAACCGAACTCCCGACGCACCCGACCCGGAAAACACTTTACATCTTTCCAAAGATAGTACGGGTACTAGATATCGATAAACGTCGCAGATGCTACTCACAGACAGACAATGCTAGCAGACGCAGTGGCGCCAGTAAACAGAAGAAGAAAACGAGACACCACTATCCCTGTTACACGATGCCAACGCACCAACGGCACCAACGCGAGCTCCACACGGCTCACACATCGCATTACCATTCCTAATGTTGTGTAGGAAACTCTAAGGCATTCAAAACAGCTTCCAATCGCCTCGGAATGGTTACATACAGATCCTGTATGCGCTTCAGTTGAATTTTATACCACTCTTCCTGCAATACAGTGGGAAGTACAGTTAATTATGATGGAGGTAAATAGAGATCACGCACCATATCCTCCAAAGCAGAGGAGATGCAACAATTGGTCCTCGTGCTCGCGAAGACACTCCTGAGCGACGCGAGGTTTGTGAACAGGGGCCCTTTCGTCTTGGAACGCAGCGTCGCCATTATGGGACAAACATTGTACAGTGGGATGGAACTGGTCAAGGTATGTTCCTTGACATTAATACGACATAGCAGAGTAGCAATGGGGCACAAGAAATATCATGTCATGTCTGTCCAAATCATCAGCGAACCCCATCCATGTTTCACACTTCGGTCGTAAACTTAACCATAAGTTCGAATCGATGTGTAACAAAGCTCATCCAACCAATAACTATTTCTCCGTTGCTGCATAGTCCTAGTTTTACAGTATCGGAACCAAGTTTTGCTTTCGGGCATTTGCATCACTGACGAGTGGTTTCGAAATACAGCTTGCCCTGGATATCCTTGATTATGGGGCTCCCCCTTCGTGATTTTTGGTCCTGACAGTGTTTTTTCAGCTGTCGTTCTCTTACTTTTCCCCACAATCCTATTCAAGAATGTCCGTCACTATGACACAACACATACATTAATCCGTGTTGTGACTTAGCGGATAGCGTTTTGACGCTTTCCCTGGTTATGGTATAAATCTTTTTGTTGCATATTCTTCTAAAGTCACTCGTCGCCACGCAGAAATTCGTATCACTCGAGAAGACAGTACGTGACCGTAGCGTCGTGCGCGGTGGCAGCAGCTTAACAATGACTCTAAGGAGGCCATCGCCATATAATGAAGATCGGGAAAACTCTGTGAAACACTAGTACCTCGTATGGCAGTGACGTGATGATTTTGTTTCCGTCAGGCGACACTGTGTAATTGAAATGGTTTTTGTATGGAACGAAACATCTTGAAGTTAGCAAGGGATAACAAGGCGCAGCAATTGTAACAATTCGTTTTGGAATGTAAATACGCGTTTCAGTTTCTTGCAATGTTGTTGTTGTTGTCTTCAGTCCTGAGACTGGTTTGATGCAGCTCTCCATGCTACTCTATCCTGTGCAAGCTTCTTCATCTCCCAGTACTTACTGCAACCTACATCCTTCTGAATCTGCATAATGTATTCATCTCTTGGTCTCCCTCTACGATTTTTACCCTCCACGCTGCCCTCCAATACTAAATTGGTGATCCCATGATGCCTCAGAACATGTCCTACCAACCGGTCCCTTCTTCTTGTCAAGTTGCGCCACAAGCTCCTCTTCTCCCCAATTCTATTCAGCACCTCCTCATTAGTTATGTGATCTACCCATCTAATCTTCAGCATTCTTCTGTAGCACCACATTTCGAAAGCTTCTATTCTCTTCTTGTCCAAACTATTTATCGTCCATGTTTCACTTCCATACATGGCTACACTCCATACAAATACTTTCAGAAACGACTTCCTGACACTTAAAGCTATACTCGATGTTAACAAATTTCTCTTCTTCAGAAACACTTTCCTTGCCATTGCCAGTCTACATTTTATATCCTCTCTACTTCGACCATCATCAGTTATTTTGCTCCCCAAATAGCAAAACTCCTTTACTACTTTAAGTGTCCCACTTCCTAATCTAATGCCCTCAGCATCACCCGACTTAATTCGACTACATTCCATTATCCTCGTTTTGCTTTTGTTGATGTTCATCTTGTATCCTCCTTTCAAGACACTGTCCATTCCGTTCAACTGCTCTTCCAAGTCTTTCGCTGTCTCTGACAGAATTACAATGCCATCGGCGAACCTCAACGTTTTATTTCTTCTCCATGGACTTTGATACCCACTCCGAATTTTTCTTTTGTTTCCTTTACTGCTTGCTCAATATAAACATTGAATAACATCGGGGACAGGCTACAACCCTGTCTCGCTCCCTTCCCAACCGCTGCTTCCCTTTCATACCCCTCGACTCTTATAACTGCCATCTGGCTTCTGTACAAATTGTTAATAGCCTTTCGCTCCCTGTATTTTACCCCTGCCACCTTTAGAATTTGAAAAAGTGTATTCCAGTCAACATTGTCAAAAGCTTTCTCTAAGTCTACAAATGCTAGAAACGTAGGTTTGCCTTTCCTTAATCTTTCTTCTAAGATAAGTCGTAAGGTCAGTATTGCCTCACGTGTTCCAGTATTGCAACGGAATCCAAACTGAACTTCCCCGAGGTCGGCTTCTACTAGTTTTTCCATTCGTCTGTAAAGAATACGTGTTAGTATTTTGCAGCTGTGGCTTATTAAACAGATTTTTCGGTAATTTTCACATCTGTCAACACCTGCTTTCTTTGGGATTGGAATTATTATATTCCTCTTGATGTCTGAGGGTATTTCGCCTGTTTCATACATGCTCACCAGATGGTAGAGTTTTGTCAGGACTAGCTCTCCCAAGGCCATCAGTAGTTCCAATGGAATGTTGTCTACTCCGGGGGCCTTGTTTCGGCTCAGGTCTTTCAGTGCTCTGTCAAACTCTTCACGCAGTATCGTATCTCCCATTTCATCTTCATCTACATCCTCTTCCATTTCCATATTATTGTCCTCAAGTACATCGCCCTTGTATCCACCTTTCTGCTCTCCCTTCTTTGCTAAGAACTGGGTTTCCATCTGAGCTCTTGATGTTCATACAAGTGGTTCTCTTATCTCCAAAGGTCTCTTTAATTTTCCTGTAGGCAGTATCTATCTTACCCCTAGTGAGATAAGCCTCTACATCCTTACATTTGTCCTCTAGCCATCCCTGCTTAGCCATTTTGCACTTCCTGTCGATCTCATTTTTGAGACGTTTGTATTCCTTTTTACCTGCTTCATTTACTGCATTTTATATTTTCTCCTTTCATCAATTAAATTCAATATTTCTTCTGTTACCCAAGGATTTCTACTAGCCCTCGTCTTTTTACCTATTTGATCCTCTGCTGCCTTCACTACTTCATCCCTCAAAGCTACCCATTCTTCTTCTACTGTATTTCTTTCCCCCATTCCTGTCAATTGTTCCCTTATGCTCTCCCTGAAACTCTATACTACCTCTGGTTCTTTCAGTTTATCCAGGCCCCATCTCCTTAAAATCCCACCTTTTTGCAGTTTCTTCAGTTTTAATCTACAGTTCATAACCAATAGATTGTGGTCAGAGTCCACATCTGCCCCTGGAAATGTCTTACAATTTAAAACCTCGTTCCTAAATCTCTGTCTTACCATTATTTAATCTATCTGATACCTTTTAGTATCTCCAGGGTTCTTCCATGTATACAACCTTCTATCATGATTCTTAAACCAAGTGTTAACTATGATTAAGTTGTGCTCTGTGCAAAATTCTACCAGGCGGCTTCCTCTTTCATTTTTACCCCCAGTCCATATTCATCTACTACGTTTCCTTCTCTCCCTTTTCCTACACTCGAATTCCAGTCACCCATGACTATTAAATTTTCGTCTCCCTTCACTATCTAAATAATTTCTTTTATTTCATCATACATTTCTTCAATTTCTTCGTCGTCTGCAGAGCTAGTTGGCATATAAACTTGTACTACTGTAATAGGTGTGGGCTTTGTATCTATCTTGGCCACAATAATGCGTTCACTATGCTGTTTGTAGTAGCTTACCCGCATTCTTATTTTCCTGTTCATTATTAAACCTACTCCTGCATTACCCCTATTTGACTTTGTGTTTATAACCCTGTAGTCACCTGACCAGAAGTCTTGTTCCTCCTGCCACCGAACTTCACTAATTCCCACTATATCTAATTTTAACCTATCCATTTCCCTTTTTAAATTTTCTAACCTACCTGCCCGATTAAGGGATCTGACATTCCACGCTCCGATCCGTAGAACGCCAGTTTTCTTTCTCCTGATAACGACATCCTCTTGAGTAGTCCCCGCCCGGAGATCCGAATGGGGGACTATTTTACCTCCGGAATATTTTACCCAAGAGGACGCCATCATCATTTAATCATACAGTAAAGCTGCATACCCTCGGGAAAAATTACGGCCGTAGTTTTCCCTTGCTTTCAGCCGTTCGCAGTACCAGCACAGCAAGGCCGTTTTGGCTATTGTTACAAGGCCAGATCAGTCAATCATCCAGACTGTTGCCCTTGCAACTACTGAAAAGGCTGCTGCCCCTCTTCAGGAACCACACGTTTGTCTGGCCTCTCAACAGATACCCCTCCGTTGTGGTTGTACCTACGGTACGGCTATCTGTATCACTGAAACACGCAAGCCTCCCCACCAATGGCAAGGTCCATGGTTCATGGGGAGGGGGCACTTCGTCATAGCTTGAATTATTCCGTTGTTGAACTGGTTATCACATGTTAGGTGGATTTGGTAAGAGCATTGATCGGCGTTTAAACTGTCCCTAGTTTGAGTTGCCATCCTGTTAGGTGAGCATAGCTCTTGACTGTCTGTCTCACCGCTTACGCAGCTGTAGGTCGACCCTTGGGGCACTGTCTGTGGATCACTCTTTTATTTGGTCTGATTTTGTCAATTGTTTAAAAACAATATTTTGTTTATATTATTCAAATTGCTTGTGGCCTTCAGCCGCCAAATAATTTGAATTCTTCTTAATAAGGCCTTCAGCCATCAGTGTATCTTGTGTTACATCCAATTTTTTTAAAGATAGTTTAAAAAATTATTTTGGAATTTTTTAACGTGTAACTGTCTTCCTCAGGCCTTCAGCCGTTAATTGTACTGAAGTCTTACTTGTGGCCTTCAGCCGACAAATAACTGAATTCTTTCTTGATAAGGCCTTTATCCATCAGTGTTGCTTGTGTTCCAATTTTTTTTAAATGATTGTTTAAAAAATTTATTTTGATATTTTCAACGTTTAGTTGTATTCCTTACTTGTAATTCAGGGCTTCAGCCGCTAATTCTTCTGAAGTATTGCTTGTGGCCCTCAGCTGACAAATAATTTTGAATTCTTTCTTAATAAGGCCTTCAGCCGTCGGTGTAGCTTGTGTTACAGTCAGTTTTTTTTTAAATGATTGTTCTTAGAGAATTACTTCCTTAGAAAAAGTGTATGTGTTTTATGCAACCAACGGTAAATGATTAGGCCCTGTTCAAAGCTTTTACTGCTTTCCCTAAGTCCCACGTCTCAGTGTTTTTGATGTTTCCGACCAAATCTTGTCGTACCAGTGATCAGTAAAATGTATTAGCAAAATGTTTGAATACCCTCTGTCAACAGCCAAGCAGGGCATCAATGACTTGTAGCGATCCTCACTGCAGTCAAGATGAGTACAGTCAGAAGAATTACTGTGTTATGTCTTCTGAGTTTCTGACACAAATGGAGAAGACGCTAGGTGAATGGAAAGAACTTTCACAACCTGGGCCTGAAGTAAACACGCACACATAGAGCAGCCCCACTGAATTGTGTTACAACCAGATCACATCATCGTGTTTTCGGCAATAATATCGACTGGAGTTTCTAAACTGTGTTCATTAAATTGTTTCAGTTTTATAAAACGGAGCTACTTTGCATAAGTGTCGGTATTTTTGTGGTAGTTACATTTTTAACATCCAAAACTATTTATTTTGTTTTTTTTTTATTTTTTGGTTCAACAGAACAATGAATTCTTTGGTTATGAAATTCGTTTCAATGTCAAGCCTCACCAGTCCCTCACAATTTCATACTTTTCTTTAAAAGAAAAGCGTGTGAGATTTACCTAGAGTGTTTAATTTCTTTGACAAGGCTTTGAAATACAACTTACGTCAAAGATCTAATTCGTAAAAGTTACTTTGACATCATCTTTATTTAAAAAAATAATATTTTATGCGTTAAACAGATTATTAAATTAGAAACAACGGGTTTTGGTAATCAATACGTCATTTTTATTAAATAAATATTTAACATACTTATACTAAATACTTATGGTACAGTTATAGACACATATTCAGTCTTGTAATTATCATTGGAATGATAATTAACTTTAATATTATTAAACTGAACTTTATAAATGAACTTTACAAATTTGAAGAATAATAAAAAAGCTTAAAATAATTATTAATCCGTATCCTCGCACACTGTATATACGTAAGTAGGATTGGTTGAGCCTTTGTTACGCATGCCACAAATCCAATTTTTGCAAGTGATGCAGCAAATCCAGTCAACAGAATGGTAGTAGAACCAGCTGTCTCCCTTACAAATGAAAGAGACATTGTTGTCCTTCTTCTTGTCTTTCTTCCTGCACTTCGTCTGGGCCACTATTCCCTTCATGAGACACAAATCACTTAGAGAAACATCGAGATTGGAAGAAGTCTGGTGCGTAGCAGGCACCACATAAGAAGTTGATGAGATTGATGCCAAGGTTGGGCATCCTCGATGGCTGAGATAGTTTCAACAGCTTAGACATCGTTTTCGATTTATGGGGCATGATAAATTGGTATGACTTCTCGGCTTGTTAAAGATATCTTTGAATCTGTTTTAAGAACGACTTTCTTTCCTCATCTGTGTCAAATTCTTTCAGAATTGTAGCCTCTTGTGTATTTTAAGAACATCAACAGTCTGTTGTCGAGGACACTTCCAGCCTCTTCTGAGTATCAAAAGGGCAAAGACATGTATTTCTAAAAGAGCTCTGTAGATTTTTCTGTATATTAGGAGCCACGGCAACCATCAGCACGAGACACCGTGGCTTTGGGATGGTGTCCCGTGATTTTGAATCTCCAGTTATCCAAAACCTTCCACCATTCTTTCTTTAAAGACCCACAGTTTCCCATATCCAGTGGTTAAAACATGTGCATCGAGTTTGGTGTCAGAGTTGTAACATAAACATCGTTTCCAGTGCTGTTTTGATGACTTCAGGTGAAAAATAAGAAGCCAAATTGTCACTAATGACAACACCTTTTTCATTTCCTTCACTATGTTCCTGGAAGTGTGGTAGCAATATTTTGAAGAACCATACCTGGAAGAGTTTAATATCGAACCAAACCGCTGCTAATGTTCTTGTAAATATTTCCATGTGGCCCACTCTGTGATCAGGCGTCGCAGAGGTGCTTCGACCTGTAGACAATCGTTGGAGGAACCAGTTATAATCCAGCTGTGCTGCAGAAGATGATTGTGATAGATGATTTCGAATGCTCCTGGACTCTTTCGACGCATTTGTGCCCTCAGCATACGACTTTTATCGCCGCAGAGACATCTGTAATATTTGTCCCGTCATAATTATAAAACATATTAGGACGTGTCTTCTCTAAAACTCATCCCAAATTCTCCCCAACTCCCCCCCCCCCCAAAAAAAAATGAACTCCTAAGGACCCGCTGATGCCCTTGTGGTTTCGATGTTCGTGACCAGCCTCGATGTGAGTTTGTTCTGAGCTGCAAATTCATTCAGAGTCGTAGCCTAGCAAGTTTTCTTTCAACTGGTTTACAGCTTTACTGTCTTTGATGGTAATCATTTGAAGGATGGTTCGAATGTCACCCTTTGTGAAAGGAAAAGCCCAGTCTGCTAGTACACACATGGTATATGGTATTCATTTATCACTCTGAGGCATCAAAACAGTTGGATGTCCAGGCTTTCCATCGTGTTTGTGATACATTCTGTTAAGAGTCGTGGTACTATTAGTTTTGTCATTCGTAGCAGCGCCCGCGTGTGCAAGTCTCCCCACTCTCACTTCCGCATTGGCTTTTGCAAGGTCTTCATCACTATAATTTTTGTAGCTTCGGGCACACAGCTCTCCTTTGTACGTTCTGATCATTGTGATGTATTTTTAATACAAATAAATACAAGGGTAACCTATAACAAATAGAAAAACCATATACACCACTGATTAACTCCCTCAGGCATATCCGATTATCGAACTATATACACGTTTATGTAAATAATACTACAAAGTTGCCTAAAACTCGGCATCCAAACAGTACGAAACCGATTTTATGTACTACTCTTCGAAAATCAACGACGAACATGGTCGCACAAGTCGTGAGTCACGTGACTGCGACACAATCCACTCTCAGCACTCCCCTCCTGCCACACAAGCTCACGCGAGTTCTCTCCGCACACGTATAAGCTGTATTTTGATACTGTGGCAAAGGTGCCCCCAAAACTGTCAAATTTATCAAAGTAAAGGCAACCAAATTTTTCAGTACATAACTACCAACAACGAAAGGTTCCTAATTACACTCGTTTGCTGATTTGTCTGTCAAAAATATCAGTGGAATGTTTTAACTCGTCCCTGGCCCGCAAAACACTCGGTTCTGTCTGGTACTCGTCTGTCAAGATAGACACAAAGTAACAGCCGCTCTCGACTCTATGCAGGAGAAGCGGAAGTCGCTCAGACTCACATCACAAATGTGGTAGACTTTTTCTCTAGCGCACCTAACTGCGACAGGCTCACGAGAGCTGCCTTAGGCACTACCTCATGCATCCACAGATGGTGCCGTCCACTTCTTCCTATTGCTCCATCAAAAGTCTGTCGGATTCATTCTACCTCTGCCACGTAACGATACCGCTTCTGCATCGACTTTTGCTATGGATTTTATGTTTATTTCAAGTCCTTGCCCTTTCTCTCAACACGACCGAGTACAGTCTGTTCAGTTCGCGTTAACCCAAATAGGACAGACTAAGTACCATTATGTTTAGAGCCCTACTACGCGATGTGAGTGTGTAATCAGCAGGTGGTACGTACTGTAAGTCATTGTTAAATGTTGGGATTCGAGTTAATCAGGATCTTGTAGTACGGATTTGTATTTCCGATTGGAAAGTTCGGTTAATGTTCCTGTGCTTGGAAAAATGACCGAATACTTTCGCATCCTGTATGAAAGACTTGTGTAGTAACCATGATATGTATTTGTAACTAGTAGTTTTATACTTACAACTTGAAAAAAAAGACAACATATTTTTTATGACATAATACTAGTATAATATTAAAAGTGATTCACAGTATTTAACATTATGTATTGCTTTATTGCATATAGGAAGCTGGTTACAAAGTGGTGAGGAAAGGGGAGGGGGTCTTCGTTTATAGCAAATGATAATTTAATATTGTTTCTTTTGTATAGGGGTTTCAGTCTCCATTAAGTACTGCGAATACTTACAAACGAGAATACAATGACCACATCGAGGATGCTACAGTCAGAGTTCACTAACAGCACATCCCCCCCTTTGATGCTTGTGATAATCATACTGTTAACGATTTAGGCGATATAAATATGCACATTTCGATTCTGCGTGGGAAGTCATTCGAGAACTGAATCAGAAGAACTAGTTACTGAGGGTTACCTAGATGAGAAAAGGTAGGGGCAGGGGAATGTGGACAGCATGAAAATTGTGATACGAAGAAGAAGAAGGTATGTCATTTGGAGAAATTTCGTCTTACAGAGTACAGTAATGAATAGTTTCAGGAATATTATATTCCCAACACTCGAAGCCCTTCGCAGCTATTTTGGTCATTTTTTGATGATGTTATTATTGGTATCATTATTAGATTCACAAACCAATATGCTGCCAAACAAAGTAGACTGCGTGATATGACTTCAACTGAAATGAGAGCGTTTATTGCTATATCTGTACTTAGCGTGTGTAGTAAGTACTAAGGCGGAATGTGCACTGGTAAACAAGATCAAACTGCCATAATAATCTTGTTGGGTATCTTTTCCGTGATCGATTCATATTCATTATGTTCACCTTGCGCTTATGTGTCAATGATAATCTAAATACGTCATACAGATACACTAGGGCGAGACAATTATTTCATAAGTCAAACACACGGTTCAAGGAAAATGTTTCCCATTGGAGAAAAGAAGAAAAACGTTGCAGTGATGAAATAATGGAGCGTTACTTCGATAAACACGGATGCAGTGAGTTCATAAGAGGAAAACCAATACAGTGCGGCAAAAACTCTTGGACTGCAGCTACGATTACAAGGACTAGATACAGTATATGGATTGATACAGACTTGAGTCTGGGGAATTACTCTTCATCACCTTTTTTTTGACAGTTATTTCACATAATTTCTCCTCGTTACTGAATTACATAATAAAGGAATCCAAGCACTGGGACCATGGGAAAAAAACATATTTCAGAATGCCTCCTATTGGACATTAAGAAAGCCAACAAATCCCCTCGTGGAACTATTGTTTCAGAAATGAGAAGCCTGGAAATACGGTAGCTGAAGATGAAATGACAGTAGTTTGATCACAATAGCTTCCAGCTCTACACTCGTAAAGAATTACACACCGGTAAAACTATTTTTGCAGAGTGAGGAAAAATCGTAGCAGACAAACAACCTCAAATGATTCACCTTTACAACGCCAACACAGGTGGAGTTGATTGAGCTGATCAAAACATAAGCATCTACAAGACGCCAATGACAGGGAAAATCTGGTTCTTCAGTTTGATAGCACATTGCTCAGATGCTGCCCAACAAAATACATGGCAGGTACATACACTTGAAGGCAATGAGAAACGGGATGATCTTGAACTTCGTCGCTGAATTGTATCTTCCCACCTGGACACAAACGACAAAGTTTGCGAGTCTGCGGGGAGGCCGTCAAATATATGCATAGATACTACAGAGCGGATTGACTGAGACAAACAAACTCGTTGCAGGCTCTGACATATAAAAACCACGACCAGTTGGGTAAAATGTGATAATGGTTTGCACGTAAAGTGTTTCACAACGTATCATACAAAGGGATTGTGTTTTATTTACTGTTAACTGCAATTAACTCTTAAATGCAAAAAACTTTCTCTATGGCTGTCACAAATAACATAACTGTATTTAGTGGCAAATTTACTACTTCTGTTACAGACGTCGTAGATATAGAACACTCTATTAATTGCATAATAGTTTTAAGCATGAAATTAGTTTAGACAAGTTGTATGGTGTCTGTGCAGCACATTTCTGAAAGAGGTACATAAAACTTTACAAAAACATTATTCAGACTTATGTCAGCCTTTGAACAGTAAACATTAATGCAGAATATGTTATTATAGAAAAATTAATTTTTAGAGGGAAAGCTTTTGATAAAGAAAGAAAAGGACAGGCCAAAATTTAAAAAAAGTTATCAATTAAAATTTGGATTCTTGGGGGTTTTTACCGAGCTGAATCTTAATACTGTAACCAACAAACCACAAATGATTTTCTACGAGTAACACTAGACATTAAAAACTGAATTGAATTTTTTGCGGCTTTAATATACTTTTTCAATTAATTTCGATTAAAAACATAAACGTGAAATTTGGGCTGTATGCGTGTAATGTATTTGGTAGCAGCCATGACAAGAGCATAGGCTCTTCTTCATATAAAGCTGTTTGTTTTGTAACAACGTAATATCATTTTCGTACTTTGTAGTGCACAGATTTAGTGCGAGCAATGGTTAGTCACGTGTAAAACAGCTGCCCCGAAAATTTGTGCTACATTGCTGAGAATTTGCCATTAAAGAACATCGGAGGATTATTAAAGACTTCGGGGAGAGTGTATGCTTCTCATACGTTATAAATGCACTTGGTGAGAACAGAAAGTCTTAGATGTCTAATGAGCTATACTATATATGGGTAGGAGACCTCAAACGAATTAATTTCTGCTCTTTTACGGGGCTCATTTGTTGCCGTATGTCACCGGCCTCTTCATTTTCTGTCCATGTTGTGCCTTCCTTGGTGTAATCACCCATCCCCCCAAAGTTTTATCTCCTCCCTCCAACTCCTTTTTTCATATTTACTCCTTTTTGAGATACCTAACATGCACGTATGAAGTACACATATGTAAATCTAGTATGGACTACCTTCTGTTATCATTCTGCAAAGTACATGTACGTATTTTGCAATGGTATGTTTCAACCAGTAATTTGACAGCATTTTGCCTTCATTAAAATGTTGACATTATATAATTGCTTATGCAAACTAGTTTCATTTTGATGTTCTCCCTTGCTGTAGCGAGAACACGTTCCCAGTGGGCGTAGGTAGTGCTGGACACAGAGGAAAATATACAGTTTCAGAAAAACGTTTGTTATTTTGCTGGAAATCAACACCATACCGACCCGAGGAGATATGAACCTACGTTGATAAATTCATATTAAATAAGTGACTCAAATAACTGTAATGATTTCTTTCCCACAAGGGATTTGCGCTGGATAGATTCTACGTCAAGTTTTCAGTACAATTTAATTCACTAATTACAATAAAGCCTCAAAGCGACAAGACACCAATAAAAGACCAAAAATCAATCAGCAGTCACTAAACCATATCTCAGGTAATTATCACGTATTTACCGCAGAAATTAAATTTCCAAATTTTGCTGAGTTAACAATAAATAAGTCTATTGAGTAAATGTTTTTTATTATTTCACCACAGTTGATTATTTTCGAATAAATCTAACATTAAGATTGAAATATAAGTTAGTTGTCCAATTATAATACCACCATAATCGGAAAAGCTACAATACACAGCCAGGAAAGCAATTACCATGTATTTATCAGGCACCTAACAATTCCACCAATAGAACAACCTACAGAGCAATAAAAAAAAAAAAACAAGGTTTAATAATATGGAAATATAGAAATACCCCATTAAAAGCATAGCATACCAAGACTGGTCCGAGCTACAAGTAATTGTCGACGGCGCGTACTGTGCACAAAACAGATTAATCTAAGTGTAAGAAATAGCCTAACCAAACTGTGAAGGTTATCGCCAGACCGCTCACTTAAGACCACTATTCGAGTATACCATTACACTGGCTTCACACTCCGATAACTTCACTTGCTGTCCCAGTCGAAACTAATTTTAACAAGTACTGGCATTCATCACAAGCCGGCCGGGGTGGCCAAGCGGTTCTAGGCGCTACAGTCTGGAACCGCGCGACCGCTACGGTCGCAGGTTCAAATCCTACCTCGGGCATGGATGTGTGTGACGTCCTTAGGTTAGTTAGGTTTAAGTAGTTCTAAGTTATAGGGGAGTGATGACCTCAGAAGTTAAGTTCCATAGTGCTCAGAGCGATTTGAACCACTCATCACAATAGCGGCAGAAACGGCAACAGGGTTCGTACAGTTTCTTCCGCCAAACGCCGGGACTCGCCTTTCACCACTGTGACCACGCCATTCCTTGATGGCAACGTGACTACCGAGCGGTGCGTGAAGGTTTTGGAAGATGATTTCATCCCCATTTCCCAAAGTGACCACGATAACGACGAGATGTGGTTCATGCTGCGACCAAGAAGCCAGAGACTGCAGTCCTATTATCCGCGGCAGAGCTGCAGACACTGTCCACCGCAGCGCCGTTATCACTGTGTCGACAGATTGGAACCGCGCTGCGAAAGCGCACTCCTCTCAGCTGTCGGCCTCTGCGGGAAATTCCAAGTCCCCCAGTCGTGAGTTAGAAACTTCATAGCTTTACTTGCGTATCTATTTCCTTATCCTTTTTATTCTCGTTATTTATTATTAAAATTGTATTTATTTTAATTATGAACTACACTCCTGGAAATTGAAATAAGAACACCGTGAATTCATTGTCACAGGAAGGGGAAACTTTATTGACACATTCCTGGGGTCAGATACATCACATGATCACACTGACAGAACCACAGGCACATAGACACAGGCAACAGAGCATGCACAATGTCGGCACTAGTACAGTGTATATCCACCTTTCGCAGCAATGCAGGCTGCTATTCTCCCATGGAGACGATCGTAGAGATGCTGGATGTAGTCCTGTGGAACGGCTTGCCATGCCATTTCCACCTGGCGCCTCAGTTGGACCAGCGTTCGTGCTGGACGTGCAGACCGCGTGAGACGACGCTTCATCCAGTCCCAAACATGCTCAATGAGGGACAGATCCGGAGATCTTGCTGGCCAGGGTAGTTGACTTACACCTTCTAGAGCACGTTGGGTGGCACGGGATACATGCGGACGTGCATTGTCCTGTTGGAACAGCAAGTTCCATTGCCGCTCTAGGAATGGTAGAACGATGAGTTCGATGACGGTTTGGATGTACCGTGCACTATTCAGTGTCCCCTCGACGATCACCAGTGGTGTACGGCCAGTGTAGGAGATCGCTCCCCACACCATGATGCCGGGTGTTGGCTCTGTGTGCCTCGGTCGTATGCAATCCTGATTGCGGCGCTCACCTGCACGGCGCCAAACACGCATACGACCATCATTGGCACCAAGGCAGAAGCGACTCTTATCGCTGAAGACGACACGTCTCCATTCGTCCCTCCATTCACGCCTGTCGCGACACCACTGGAGGCGGGCTGCACGATGTTGGGGCGTGAGCGGAAGACGGCCTAACGGTGTGTGGGACCGTAGCCCAGCTTCATGGAGACGGTTGCGAATGGTCCTCGCCGATACCCCAGGAGCAACAGTGTCCCTAATTTGCTGGGAAGTGGCGGTGCGGTCCCCTACGGCACTGCGTAGGATCCTACGGTCTTGGCGTGCATCCGTGCGTCGCTGCGGTCCGGTCCCAGGTCGACGGGTACGTGCACCTTCCGCCGACCACTGGCGACAACATCGATGTACTGTGGAGACCTCACGCCCCACGTGTTGAGCAATTCGGCGGTACGTCCACCCGGCCTCCCGCATGCCCACTATACGCCCTCGCTCAAAGTCCGTCAACTGCACATACGGTTCACGTCCACGCTGTCGCGGCATGCTACCAGTGTTAAAGACTGCGATGGAGCTCCGTATGCCACGGCAAACTGGCTGACACTGACGGCGGCGGTGCACAAATGCTGCGCAGCTAGCGCCATTCGACGGCCAACACCGCGGTTCCTGGTGTGTCCGCTGTGCCGTGCGTGTGATCATTGCTTGTACAGCCCTCTCGCAGTGTCCGGAGCAAGTGTGGTGGGTCTGACACACCGGTGTCAATGTGTTCTTTTTCCATTTCCAGGAGTGTATATCATTTTTTTGCTCTTTGTGAATATAAAGGGTGACAATTATGGAACAATATGAAATAAAATCGTCATAACTTCTGAACGGTTTCCGTCAGGACGTTCAAACTGCACAGTTGGCCGCAAGGCATTATGGAAATTAGTATGCGCATGCATAGTTTGGTTTAGCGACGAAGCCCACTGTCATTTGGATGGATTCGTCAATAAGCAAAACTGGCGCATTTCGCAATCGAGAAGTCTCTTCACCCTGTGTGCAATTTTGTGTGCAATGTTCAGTCACGGAATAATCGGTGCGATATTCCTTGATGGCAACGTGACTACCGAGCGGTGCGTGAAAGTTTTGGAAGATGATTTCATCCCCATTTCCCAAAGTGAGCGCGATATCGATGAGATGTGGTTCATGCAAGACGGAGCTCGACCCCATCGTAGAAGGAGATCTTTTGATGTCCTGGAGGAGCACTTTAGGGACCGCACACTGGCTCTGGGGTACCCAATGGCCACTGTCATGGGCCTCGATTGGCCGCCATGTTCTCCGGAAATGAACACATGCGACTGCTTTTTGTGGTGCTATATTAAAGACAAGGTGTACAGCAATAACCCAAAAACCATTGCTGAAGTGAAAACAGCCATTCAGGAGGTCATCGACAGCATCGACATTCCCATACACCAGCAGGTCAGGCAGGATTTCGCTATTAGTTCGTGCCACATCATAGCCAATGATGGCAAGCATATCACATATTTCGGAACCTAAATCCGAATACATGTAGTAACGTTTACACGTCGAATAAAGTGTGTCCACGCCGTATTTTCTAACTAATTTACGTTTCCTTTTCGTGCAGTATAATAATTGTCACCCTGTATCTGATAAATGGAGAACTTGTCAATGGACGCATCCATTCTCTTCATGTTTTCATTCTTAATTTTTGCCGTAACTACCGTATTCTAGCATCTGAGCCTAATCAATTTCCGTTTTTGCAAAATGTATCTGGTTTTCCTGTTTTATGTAAAACGGCACTTGAGTACTCTTCCAGTTATCTGTCATCTTTTTTATCCCCCATCAAAGTCTTACAGTAGATTTCGTTTTTGTGTTTATTGTTATTATCTTATTTTTGACGTATTGTATCGATTTATTATTGAGCTCCACCTTGTGACGTCCTATATAATATGCTTTGTGTTCGGCATTTTTACATCTATTTATGGTCTGCCAAACGCGTTTAGCGCTCCCTTGTGCTGCTATTCACGTCATCTGGTGGCCGTGATTGTTACCTTGTGCATATCGTCATACTTTCTTACTCATGAAGAGAACACAGCAGATGTCACAACACGATTTCCCCTCAGCGGGACATGAGGCAAAATAAGCCAACACATGTCGCATCTTATCAATAGACAGTTGCCTGTTTCTGATAACACGATGGTCAAAGTTTTCGAGGTACTTTATGAGACTTTTAGCAAATAGATAGCTTACCCGAAGTGATGACACAGTGGCTAGCGTCTGGAATTCACAACTGTGCACCCCGTGTTCGAAACTCGATCATTATTTTTGTCTTGGTTTTCCATTTACTCACTCATGCAAGTTGAAGATTATTACAGGAATATTGTCCTATTCGTCTAAGGCCTGTATGTTTGGTGAACGAATTAAAAATAACAAAATAAAAAATAAACCCATAGTAAATTAATGAGAAAATTACTTGAAATTGTTTGCGCTGAATGTCCCGTAGTGTATCTCGACTGCTAATCAGCAGCAAGCTACAGTTTTCGGTAAAGTGAACCGTAAAGTTTTATTTGCTGCGATAATATCGCCAACGCGTCAAATGTTAGGCGTTTTAGTGACGTTTCTTTCTCGAACAAATGCACTATGGCATACCTGCTATTGTATGATGCTCGTAGCGTTCAGAACTTCTACGTTTCGAGTTTTTCTACGATACTGAAAAGGAAACAAAAGAACAGAAGATAATAATTAACATGATAGTTGATATAAGGATGAAATATCACGATATGAGAATCTTGAAGGTGGAAATACCATACACGCGTTTGTATAAAACATTTTCGGACTTTTTGCCGCGTCAGTTCAGCGTAAAACCTCAAGCTTTCGACGATTACCTACATCGACTTGGTCAGGAGTAACTGACTGTCGAAACTGCTGCTGTGGTGGCCATATACAGCTCAATGGCGGCTTCTTATTGGTCGATACTTCTGCGCTGCTGGCCCCACGCTCCCGCTGTAGCGTAAGCATTGCGATGAATATCCTTGCATCGCTAATATAATTCTTTATACAACAGTGCGTTTGCGAATTATTTAGCTCTCATACACACATTTATTGTATTACAAAAGAATGACACTGCAAAACCCAGCTATAATTTTACAATTAATATAACCCCTAACTTGATTAGAAACATTCGATAAATGAAAAAAAGGAAAAAAAAACGTTAGGTAAATGAAAAAAGTAATAATAAAATAAAATAAATAGAAACAATAATTAGGTTCCGAGCACGTGGTGCAAAAGTGAGAAGCCGCAATGCTAGGTACTGAGACGTTATTATTATTATTATTATTATCTTTTAATCGGACTGACTTGGAACTTTCTTGAACACTCAGACGACCATCGTCAAACTCATCTCGTGCTGTAAGCTGAAAATTAAGAATACAAACAGTTAGTAGTAACAAAGCAAGAGAAAAAGATTCTGAGTAGTCAGAAAACCAACTCACGATCTAAATTATTTATTACTTTTTCGTGCCTTTTACGTGTATGACAAAGAAAAGTGAACTAAAACGAACTCGCCTAATTGGGTAACAGAAAAATCCAGAAATCAAAGACCAGACGAGAACTTAACCAAAACCGTGTTTTTTAAAAACAACAATAAGCCTATCTACGCCCTCGATAAGGTGGGAAACACATTCACTTCAAAGGCGCAGATACTGAGGAACCACAGTCACTTCAGCTACTGGTGAAACAAACGGGGGTCAGGGTCGTTCCCTCTTTTAACAATGTAGTGAACGTAGTGACCCAGCGGGTACACAGTCTTATTCGTTTACGTCTGATGGAAAAAAGTGAGACCAGCGGACGAATAAGAAATTCACCCGAAAAAGCGATACAGGCCTTAACATAAAACTATGGGCGAACCCAGTTCCAAAGATCTAGTCAAAAAGAGACAAGCATGAGAAGTAAAGTATCAGTGCGATGATTTTCGTCACATTGATCAGTCAGGCGAAGGCCTATGCGAAAAAGGCAGTCGCCAGGCGGTATCAAACGATGAATCTACATATACCACGAAGGGCAATCTTCATCGATATTGCAGGAAGACTAAGGTGGGAACAGACAGTTTTTCATGAGATATTTAAGCAGGTGAGAGACAAGATAGTTGACCCCAACGGTCTCCGGTAGTGAGTTGTGTCTTTGAAAGGATATCAGCGCCTAAAGAACTGATAATTATAAAATATTTGCCGATAATCCGCAACTTCGGGTTAATCCGTCCAACATAAACGGGAGGAGTCAGGCTGACCGGCTGAAAACAGGAAAATAAATAAAATGTAATGGAATATGGCGCTTGCGTATATGTTGAGACATTGCGTCGAACAGAGAAGATGGACGCCTTCACTTTAATTTCAGGAAGACATAATCCTTCGAGCTTGTGGGACCAGGCCAATACTTCGTTTTGAACCCAAAGATGTGTCACCGCCACAAAAATCGACCTGATAGTAATTTGTGTCTTGGGCTGTGAACGGGGGAAGCGAGAATACCTGTGCAACGTAGTACAGATTAGTTAAAATAGGCGTGTCTAAGAGCCGCACATAGTAAACGAGGCTAAGGAAACAGCATTTTTGTTCAAGAATCAGTCCCTGAACACGAGTAGTAAGTAACCTCTGGCCAGTTAAGTGCAACCATTGTGCTCGTGTTGCGATCTACTACTATCCCTAAACCCTTGTGGCGATCGACCATCATAGCCCAAGGAATTACCACGGGGTTAAAGACCCGGAATGATAGGAGCGTGCATCTGCGATTCTAGATTTGGGCACCAGCAAAGCGACAAGAAAAGAGTCCAGGTATCCTTGAGCCCGGAAATGTCGTCGGCATTTCGTGTCAAAACCATGACCTCATCGGCGTAATTGCGGACCAAGATTCGTTCTCCCAGCCACGGTGTTGGATGGCAATAAGCCAAAACAAGGGTTCTGAGTATAAGACAAAAGGTGTCATGGATAAGTGTCTCCCTGTGGTAGACACCGTCGGATCGAAATCAGGGTAATTATAGTTCACAGCCATGAGATACGAATACTAGTGAAAAGATTGCCTCTGAGCTAGCATGCATCGTGAATAAATCTAAAATCAGCTAACACATTCATTACAAAACTGTGGCTAACACGGTCAAATGCCTTGTGGAAGTCCAGAAAAAGTACACACGGAGACGACATCTCGACATTCGATAATAGAAGTTATCCATCCAGGTGCATAACTTTGGTGAGCGGCAATGATTTTGTCGAGCATTAGCGAGATGGATGTTTGTAACTCGAGCGACAGATCTATAGTCGAGGCTTGAGGGTAATCGGTCGGACTGATTCAAGATGAGGTGGACTCATGGTTATTTGGACGAAGACCACTTTAAATCATTGAAACGAGCAGGTAGCGATATACCGCGTTCCACTACATTTACCACCGAAGTTTTTGTGTCAACTGTTGTTGTTGTGGTCTTCAGTCCTGAGACTGGTTTGATGCAGCTCTCCATGCTACTCTATCCTGTGCAAGCTTCTTCATCTCCCAGTACCTACTGCAACCTACATCCTTCTGAATCTGCTTAGTGTATTCATCTCTGGGTCTCCCCCTACGATTTTTACCCTCCACGCTGCCCTCCAATACTAAATTGGTGATCCCTTGATGCCTCAGAACATGTCCTACCAACCGATCCCTTCTTCTGGTCAAGTTGTGCCACAAACTTCTCTTCTCCCCAATCCTATTCAATACTTCCTCATTAGTTATGTGATCTACCCATCTAATCTTCAGCATTGTTCTGTAGCACCACATTTCGAAAGCTTCTATTCTCTTCTTGTCCAAACTATTTACCGTCCATGTTTCACTTCCATACATGGCTACACTCCATACAAATACTTTCAGAAATGACTTCCTGACACTTAAATCTATACTCGATGTTAACAAATTTCTCTTCTTCAGAAACGCTTTCCTTGCCATTGCCAGTCTACATTTTATATCCTCTCTACTTCGACCATCATCAGTTATTTTGCTCCCCAAATAGCAAAACTCCTTTACTACTTTAAGTGTCTCATTTCCTAATCTAATACCCTCAACATCACCCGACTTAATTCGACTACATTCCATTATTCTCGTTTTGATTTTGTTGATGTTCATCTTATATCCTCCCTTCAAGACACCATCCATTCCGTTCAACTGCTCTTCCAAGTCCTTTGCTATCTCTGACAGAATTACAATGTCATCGGCGAACCTCAAAGTTTTTATTTCTTCTCCATGGATTTTAATACCTACCCCGAATTTTTCTTTTGTTTCCTTTACTGCTCGCTCAATACACAGATTGAATAACGTCGGGGAGAGGCTACAACCCTGTCTTACTCCCTTCCCAACCATTGCTTCCCTTTCATGTCCCTCGACTCTTATAACTGCCATCTGGTTTCTGTACAAATTGTAAATAGCCTTTCGCTCCCTGTATTTTACCCCTGCCACCTTTAGAATTTCAAAGAGAGTATTCCAGTCAACATTGTCAAAAGCTTTCTCTAAGTCTACAAATGCTAGAAACGTAGATTTGCCTTTCCTTAATCTTTCTTCTAAGATAAGTCGTAGGGTCAGTATTGCCTCACGTGTTCCAGTATTTCTACGGAATCCAAACTGATCTTCCCCGAGGTCAGCTTCTACTAGTTTTTCCATTCGTCTGTAAAGAATTCCTGTTAGTATTTTGCAGCTGTGGCTTATTAAACTGATTGTTCGGTAATTTTCACATCTGTCAACACCTGCTTTCTTTGGGATTGGAATTATTATATTCTTCCTGAAGTCTGAGGGTATTTCGCCTGTTTCATACATCTTGCTCACCAGATGGTAGAGTTTTGTCAGGACTGGCTCTCGCAAGGCCGTCAGTAGTTCCAATGGAATGTTGTCTACTCCGGGGGCCTTGTTTCGACTCAGGGCTTTCAGTGCTCTGTCAAACTCTTCACGCAGTATCGTATCTCCCATTTAATTGTGTCAACTATGAGAGGTCAAAATAAATATACATTTTTTTAGGTATACCATCCAATTCTGGTGATTTATGTGATTTAGACCTGGTAACGACGTCATATACATGACCCTTGTGGAAATCACTCAAAGAAACATGGAATTCAGAGTGAAGATGCATGCAGCAAAAGGGAAGAGTCATTAGGAAAATTTTCAGCCGGACTGTGGGCATCAGGGATTTCAGTAAAGTAGTTAATAATTAAATTCAAAATGTCATAGTGGGACACTGAAATTGAAGTATCGGCGTTAACGAGGGATGCGATTCAAATACGCTTCCTGCGCTGCCGCTTACGGATAAGATGATATAGTGAAGTCATTTCATCTTCTAAAATGGAACGTGTTTGAAATTTTGTCCAGACCTTCCCTCTGAAATAGTTTTAACTGTATCAGTTTAGCTTTAATCCGCTATACATCGATAATCCGAAGATTCCGTGCCTAGCATAAAGATAACGTAATACGGAGTAGTAAAATTCTTGGGTCCGGTAGACGTCTGCCGTCCTTATGACAGTAAAATGCATGAGAGCTCTACGAATTTGTGGATCAGCATACAGGGCCCACCACTCCACAATAGACGAGTAGCGATCTATAGCACGAGAGCAACGGGTGCATACTTGTTGAATGACAATACCAATGGAATGCTCTTGTAGGTAGCAATTTTAAGCATCCAGGGCAGACAATACAATTTTACTGGCTACAGCTACGGGACGACTACAGCATAGTGCTTAGTAAAACAGGAGGGTATCACGTCAACGATCAAGAGGTAACGGCTCAAGGAATCTGAAAGGTATAAACCGTAAGGTAGATGTGGGATCATGCCCACTCGTCGCTAATAGGGTGCCTAAGGGATGCACCGTTCTCAGAATGCTTTACAACAATTCAAACAAATAACATTAGTAGTTTTATTTCTATAAAGCAATTAAGGGGCTCCGGAACGCCCTATACTTGCAATGTTAAAATACCGCTTATAAATTACATCTTTCCTCACAAAGTATTTGAGGTAGGAAATTGATCTTTTTAGAGATTATTTATTGGAATATGGGCTACAACTTAACACAGGGATTTTACAAAATTTTAGTTCAGTTATTAAAGATGATTTTTTTTCAATTGTAATGAAAATTCACAACATTTTTTGCAATTTTTTATTTATATATTCAAAAATATACAGTTTTTTTTGGAAAAAGGCTGTGTTAAATTATGCAGAAGGTACTGTGTAACATTTACTGAAAGTTTGAAACAAATATGTTTGGAAGATCCTTAGAAAACATGTAATTAGTATGAGAAAATAAAAGTTTTGGGAATCGAGCGACAAAGATTGGATTAACTTTTTAGTGCATTCCAGGTCCATAGGATGGATTATCTACATCCTCTGCAAACTCCTCCTCCAGCTTCCTCTTGTTCCTCCTCCTGTTTACTCTTGCTTGTATTTCTAGACTCTTTACAGCCCTGTCTGCAGCCCGAAGGCGTTCCTTGTCTAAAGCAAGCATCGCTCGTACCATGTTAGAACCTATCTTCATTCCCATATTTCTAAATACCTTGCACCTTACAATGTTGCCATCATTGAAAGTCGCAACAGCAACTTTACTTTTACTCATTATTATACTTCAACAAAACAGAGACGCAAGAAACAGAATTAATTACGAATATTTTCGAGATAACGACAGAGTAAATAAACATGAAACAATCGACAATCACACCAGCGATATATATTGAACCATCACAGGTTACCCACAACACATACTTTATCTCACATCACTAAAATGTACCTGATGAACACGGACGTTAATAATAACACCATTTGACAGCAGTTTAACAGCGCCACAGTGGGTCACGCCCATGTAGAACACATTTCAAAAAAAAATTTAAAAATAGTTGTAGTCTTCGGAATTGAATAAATTATATATCTATTAAAAGGTAATAGTCTGCAGATTCAGAAAACGCAAAAAAGTAAAAATTGAACTTTTCATGATTTTGAGCCTTTCCGGAGCCCCTTAATAATAACTCTGGAGATACATTGGTGTCACAAGTAACATGGAAACAGTAATAGCCCTCGCTATAGACGAAGTCAAGACAAGTAAGTGATATGGATCGCAACTAGCTGTTCTTGTATCACGCTCTGCAAATACGTTCCACTAATGTCAGTACACTGAGGCGATCTGGGTCCCCAGGCTGGCTGGAGCGGCGGTTATATTCACTTCTTTCGGATGTCGCTCCTGGCGCGGCGCGGTCCAGTTCCGCGCACCACTGGCCGACGTTTCCCCCACCGCCTTCTCTGGTCTTCCGTCCGTCTTCTTCGTTCCGGAGCTTGTGGTTACGTCAGAACACTCCTCACCCTCCCCCTCCCCTCCAAAACGACGGAGGGTCGTCGTACATGGAGTTCGACCACGGCGGGGGATCCAGTAGTGTGGGCGCCTCGACGGGCCGGAAGCTTTGTTTCCAGGGGACGTCAAGCTTCCGGGCGTATGCCGCCATCCGTCCTGCGCTCTGGCGGAAACGTCCCCAGGAAAACGACGAGAAGGGTGCCCGTCCACATCTTGCTGCCATGAACCACACGAAGAAGGCGGCGACTGCTGCAGTGCGGGCGGGCCCAGCTCCATTGGTAGGACGAGTAGAGACGAAAGAGGCGAAGGTTCCGTCTCCATGGGGTCGTCCCACGGTGTCGTGATTACACACTCTGGCGGCTGCTGCGGCTGCGCTATCCTCTGGAACCGGGAATCTGAGGGAAGGGAGACTGAAAGATCATCGTGTAATTGACATAGGCGAAGCTAATTTTGATGGTGAAGCTGCATACTCTGCAACTCAAACGAGATAATTGCAAGCGCCGACGGAAGACCTCGCCTCGCGCTGCCGCTAAAAACCCTGTAACAGACAATATCATGCGGCGCGAAGCAATACTTGCGGCCTTTTTCCGGCACTGAATGCCGACGAGGCTGGAGCAGGTGGAGGAGTGTGCGATGGCGGCGGCCGTGAAGCAATTCCGCCGGCGATGGGCCATCTCGTGGGTGCGAACGATACGAGACGAGAAACGGTTGCAATGCTTGACCCCTGGTGTGTACCGAGCGAAGTTTGGCCATCTGCTGCTTGAATGTTCTGACAAAACGTTCCGCTTCGCCGTTTGACTGTGGATAGAACTGTGCACTGGTCAGATGCTGTATGCCACTGCGTTCATGGAATGTTTCAAATTCGTTTGACGTGAACCGAGGGCCGTTGTCGGACACTATTATATCAGGTAAACCGTCTAGGCAAGATATAGAGGACAACACCTGAACTGTGCTACGTGACGTTGTTGAGTTCATGGGCACAGCAAAAGGAAAGTTTCTATATGAGTCAACCATAATCAACCAACGAATGTTCCAAAAAGTTCCCGCAAAGTCTATGTGCACACATTGCCATGGTGTCTGCGACATAGGCAAAACAGAGAATTTATGTGGCAGAGCAGACTGATTTTCCGCACATGCGTGACACTGTGATATTATCTGTTCTCTTTGGTGGTCTACACCCTGCCAAGTAAAGTGTCTAACTGCTAACTGTTTCGTGTCCTTGGTGAAGTAACTGCAACATTTCTTTTCGCAAATTTAGGGTTCAAAACACGTGACTGGCCACTGTCATTCTGAACAAGAATCGCGCCTTTCTGTACAGCGAGGCTATGCCGACGCGCAAAATATCGGTGCACTACAGAGTTGTTTATGCTAAGCGAAGAACGAGGCCAACATGTAAGATCGTAGTTTAGCAAAATGTTCAAATCGGGATCAGCTTTCTTGGCCTGTGCTATTTTCTTATGGTTCAGCGGAAAAGACTGAAGCAATTCAGAATCCTGAACATCACTGTGATAACAGGATGCAGCAGATACGTCAAATTCTGTATCAGGGCCCATCGGAAGACGTGAAAGCGTGTGAACATTACAATGTTGAGCAGTCAGACGATACAAAATCTCGTATTGGTATTGAGACAACAACAAAGACCAACTTTGCAATTTTAAGGCAGTTCGAACAAAAATTAGTTTCGTCGGATGAAACAAAGACTGGAAAACAATTTTGATGCGATGCAGTAGGTCTGTCTTTACGACCAATTCTGTGCGAAAACACGGCGCCGTTTCGGTAACAGGAAGCGTCATAAGGTTTGGGAAGCAAAACCATTGGACTTGCCTACTGACTAGCTGATATGGGCCGACCGCAGTGGCCGAACGGTTCTAGACGCTTCAGTCTGGAACCGCGTGAACGCTATGGTCTCAGGTTCAAATCCTGCCTCGGGCGTGGATGTGTGTGCTGTCTTTAGGGTAATTAGGTTGAAGTAGTTCTACGTTCTATGGGACTGAGGACCTCAGATGTTCCATAGTGCTCAGAGCCACTTGAACCATTTGACCTGTTGGAGCTGATATGGCTGCAATAACTCCGTTACTTTGCAATTCCTTAAGTTCAGCAGTGACATTGTCCCGTAATGCAATGGGAACAGATCTGACCTGGAAAAACTACAGATGAGCATTGTCATTCAGAGTAATATGTGCAACAAAATTCCTAGCTTTGCTGCAACCTTCACAAAAGATTTCCGGGAAGTCTTTTAGGAAGCTAGCTCAACTGACTGTTTCATTGAATTCCAACACTGACAACACATTGTCCTGAATGTTAAGACCAAAGAAATAAAATGAATCAATGCTTCCAGAATGAGATTTTCACTCTGCAGCGGAGTGTGCGCTGATATGAAACTTCCTGGCAGATTAAAACTGTGTGCCCAACCGAGACTCGAACTCGGGACCTTTGCCTTTCGCGGGCAAGTGCTCTACCAACTGAGCTACCGAAGCACGACTCACGGCCGGTACTCACAGCTTTACTTCTGCCAGTACCTCGTCTCCTACTTTCCAAACTTTACAGAAGCTCTCCTGCGAACCTTGCAGAACTAGCACTCCTGAAAGAAAGGATATTGCGGAGACATGGCTTAGCCACAGCCTGGGGGATGTTTCCAGAATGAGATTTTCACTCTGCAGCGGAGTGTGCGCTGATATGAAGCCATGTCTCCGCAATATCCTTTCTTTCAGGAGTGCTAGTTCTGCAAGGTTCGCAGGAGAGCTTCTGTAAAGTTTGGAAAGTAGGAGACGAGGTACTGGCAGAAGTAAAGCTGTGAGTACCGGCCGTGAGTCGTGCTTCGGTAGCTCAGTTGGTAGAGCACTTGCCCGCGAAAGGCAAAGGTCCCGAGTTCGAGTCTCGGTTGGGCACACAGTTTTAATCTGCCAGGAAGTTTCATATCAGCGCACACTCCGCTGCAGAGTGAAAATCTCATTCTGGAAACATCCCCCAGGCTGTGGCTAAGCCATGTCTCCGCAATATCCTTTCTTTCAGGAGTGCTAGTTCTGCAAGGTTCGCAGGAGAGCTTCTGTAAAGTTTGGAAAGTAGGAGACGAGGTACTGGCAGAAGTAAAGCTGTGAGTACCGGCCGTGAGTCGTGCTTCGGTAGCTCAGTTGGTAGAGCACTTGCCCGCGAAAGGCAAAGGTCCCGAGTTCGAGTCTCGGTTGGGCACACAGTTTTAATCTGCCAGGAAGTTTCATTGAATCAATGCTGTTCTTACTGACAATTGGAAACTTTTTGCAACACAACGTTTATTTACGTGAGTCTACATGGAAATGACTGAATAACAACAAAAAGTCACAATCACAAAGCCTGTAAGAATATCCTACTAGAGGCAACAAAAGACAAGTTCTATGTTTCCCGCAAGAGTCCAAGGTAACACACATACACCTAATTCCAAGTCCTATTCCAGTGGCGAAGACGTAGTCTTCCGAGGAGACGTCCTTGAGGTCGGTATTCGGCGTGAACTAACGTCTGGTGCTGGTTCTAGCCTTTAAATAATATTGGCCAGCCAATCAGATGTTGGTGTAGTAATACTTCCTGCAGGCCATCTCGAACTCCCTCTGCAGGAAGTAGTACACGAAATGTCTGTTTCAAAAAACAGTCGATGATTACCACTGCTTACGCCTTGGGGATAGACACCCTCTCACCTGTGTGGTGTTACGTGTGTTACCGGCCCGCAGGGGCTACTTTGGCGATAGCGTAACACCCCCTCAGAAGAGCTGGAGCGGCATGGGAGACCGCGGGGGAGAGAGCATCAATCTAGCCTGGTGCCGTAGGGCGATCGGCTGCTAAGTTATCCTGAAGGAGGCAGTGGAAACCGGCCGCCAGTGAGTAGGGCACTGCCTTCCGCGATATGTGGAGGGAACGTCGAAGCGATGGTGGTTGCGAGGCGACGGTGGGCGGGGCAAGCGTCATGGAAATGTCCGCATTGTCCAACCGAGGTAGCGTCGAAGATAGACCGGCTAGTTGATCGCAGGGCTCCGGTGTGCCCCAGGTCTGGAGGAGGTGTTGGCGGCGCATGGGGCTAGCAACCAGCGGCTGTTTTCCATTTCCTGGAAGATCCCTTACGAACTGAGAAGAGGGCAGCAACGGAAGGGGTCGGCAACGGGAGAGAGAGAGAAGCCGCCGTTTGGGGCAGCGACTGGTCGAGGAAACGAGGACAGATTTGGTTGCGGTGAGATGAAACCACTCTGTCGTCCAGGCGGATATCGTACAATTGTCGACAACGGGGACAGAGAACGACCTCCGGCAGTCAGCGGGGCCATGATCCGAAACCGCGCGTCCACACTATGGAGCCTGATGAATATTTGGAAGCTCTGGGCCAGGCGCGAGGTGCCACCAGCAGCAGGATGACATGGAGTACGGTCTGAGTCTGGCAACCATGGAGCAGTTTGGCATGGTCCTGTAGGAACTGAGAAATAGCGTAAAAGTGTCTTCCAGAGAATGGTCCTCTGTGTACTTTTGCATCTGAGTTTGAAATGTGCAAACAAGGCACTCCGCCCCATCATTGTATTGTGGATGAAAAGGTGGGGTAAAGACATGGTGGATACCATTATCGTGGCAGAATTTAACGAACTTTGGTGGCCGTTATCGGTGACTAAGGTGACGGGAAGGCCTTCAATGGAAAATATTTTGGACAGGGCCATGATACTAGTCTCCGTGGTGATAGAGGAGCATCAGACAATGAAAGGGGAGTAGGCATCTGTGACGAGCAACCAGTAAGCGCCGAGGAAGGGTCCCGCAAAATCGACATGGACGTGATCCCATGGGAGGGAAGTGGCCGGCCAGGATTGGAAGGACTGGTATGGGGCAGGAAGGGCCTGGGTATACTGCTGACAACCCCAGACCATGCACTCCAAGTCCGCCATCATGCTGACCCAGAAGACATGGTGACGTGTCAGGGTTTTCCTCTGGACATTACCCCAGTGACATTCATGTAAGATGTTGAGAATCCGAGACCACAGGGAAGTTGGTTCAATGACTCATGGACTGGCGTCATGTTGTGCACAGAAGAGCACCCCGTCAATGGCCACCGGGTGATGGCGGATGGAGAAAAAGAATCGGATGTCAGTCTGGACCCACCACGGAGGAAATGTCGGCCAGCTGTGGAGAACACAGTAGTGCACAATTTGCAGGAGCGGATCTGCAGCCATCGTGGCAGCCACCTGTGCAGCTGTGATGGGGAATTCTGCTAATTCCTCCTGCATGTCTTCATCGACCTGAAAAATTAGGAGGTCCGACGAATCAAATGCCTAATCCTGGCCGGAAGGGACCCGAGGCAAGGCATCGGCGTTGGCATGCTGGGCAGTGGCTGGAAGTGGATGGTGTACCTAAAACACGAAATGAATAGAACCCATCGCTGCAGGCTGTGGGAAGTCTTCATGGGTAACTGGGCTGCTGGTGAAAATAAGGCCATGAGGGTCTTATGGCCAGTGATTAGACGAAAAGACGTAATATAAAGATATTAGAGGAATTTGGTACAGGCAAACATAATGGCAAGGGCCTCCCTTTCAATTTGGGAAGATTTGCATTTGGTCTCTTTAAGGGATTTAGATACGTAGTCACATTCCGATCCGTCCATTAGACAGTGCGAATGGACAGCCCCAACACCTTAGTCTGATGCATCCGTAACCAAGAGAAGTGGAAAAGAGGGGGTATGCGGCATGAGATCCTTCACCAAGTGCAACCCCCACTTTATGGTTCTGAAAGCCGATTCACAAGCTGGCGAGCAATGAAAAGACACGGTCTTTCGGCATAGGCGATGGAGGGGCGCTGCAATGTGAGCAGTGCAGTGGAGGGAATGAACTTTCGATAGTACACAATGTTACTCAGGAAAGACCGCAATTACTTGGACAAGGAAGAGCCTCTATTGTGGTGATGTGGGAGGGGGTAGGAGATATGCCATTTCGAAAATGATGCGACCCAGGTAGGCGGTAGCAGGTTGAAACAAAGAGCATTTAGTAAGGTTGTATTTTAGGCCTGCAGTCCGCAGGCGCAGGAACAATTGTCACAGATGACTGAGATGATCATCCGCGGTACAGCAGGTGATGACGATGTTGTCGAGGTAGTTGATACATATGGGCACATCCCGCACGAATTGTTCCAAGTAACATTAAAAGATGGCTGGTGCACTAGCGATGCCATACATGAGGCAGTTCAGCTGGAACAGCCCAAACGGTTTGTTGACGACAGCTAAGTGAGTAGAAGGCTCCTCAAAAGGTGTTTGGAGGTAGGCCTTGACAAGATTGATCTTCGAAAAAAATTGTCCCCCAGCGAACTTGCAGAACAGGTCCTCTGGATGGGAAGGGCATAGTCTTCGACCCATAGCTCAGGGTTTAGCATAGCCTTGAAGTCGCCACAAACAAGAAGACGCCCACCTGGTCTCTTGAGGACGGCAAAGGGTGTCGCCCACGACTGTAACTGACCGGAGTGACGACTCCCTCCATGGTGAGACGGTCCAGTTCCGGTTTAAGAGAATGCTGGAGGGTGAGGGGAGCCTGCCGAGCCCAGCAGTACTTCGTGTGGGCAGACGGTTTCAGCTGGAGTGATGACTGAAAATATTGAGCACAGCCGACGCCTGGCGAGAAGAGGTCCTGGAATTCCATGTACAAGGTATCGACTGCCGGAAACGGAACCTGAGAAGACACCAGATGAACAATGTCGTCGATGGCGAAGCTAAAGGCACAGAAGTCATCCAAGCCAAAGAGGTCCGCAATGGCTTCATGGTTGACTGCAAGGAAGGTAACGTCCCAGCGAACCGATTTATACAGGATGGAAGCAATGAACTGACCCAAAGAGCGATCGATTGCTTATTATAAGTAAGGAAGCTCCGAGGTGTGGGTGCCAGTGGGGGCGCCCCAATTTTCACATAGGGGGAATAGTTGATCATCAGCTTAGAAGATCCCGAAGACAGAACCTGTTGACATCCATGGGTAGCGGCCCCTGATGGTCATTGGCCAGAGCAGGAGGAGGAGGGGGAGGAGGAGGACGACGACGGCGACGATGCTGCCAAGAATGGCAGACCGAACTGACATATCCGTTATGGGTACACACTGTACAATATGCCCACCTGTCAGGGCAGTCTTCCTGTGCATGGTCCTGAAAGCATCCTGGGCAGAACAGCAGCCAGAGGGGCTGGCAGTGTTGGCGAGAGCGCGGTCTGCACCGTACCCATGGAGCTGGCCAAGGGTGTGAAGTCCTGGACAGGACAGCTGCCTTGCCGATGCTGTGCTGAACCGGTCATCGGCACGGATGGCGACAACATCTTCGACCTCCACCAGCGATGCCATGGGTTCCAAGGCATCGTGGTCTAGGATGGACGCCACTTCTGCCCCGTATTCAAAACGCTTGTCGGCCGCCATAGAGACTTAATACTTGAATGCCAGATCAATGATAGTCGAGTCTGAGGGCGACGCATCAGAAAGCGGCCTCAGGGGTGGGCTGTTTGTGGTGGTCGGATACCATCTCGTCCGCTTTGGATTCGTTGGAGACCCGTGTGGAGAATTGACACTTCCGGCTGAGACCTTGCTGTCCCGCTGCCCACTGGCTATAGGATTGGCCTGTCTTCTTGCAAAACTGGTAGAATTCGACCTCGGCAGCCAACATGTCGAACCGTCGTTGGTAGTGAGCCACGAGAACATCACAAATATGGGACAAAGACAAAGAATCCGGAGGTCGAAGTTGTAATTTCGTCAAGAGAGCATAAACTTTGGATTGGTTCCAGGACAAAAAGTAGGAACGACAAGCAGCCTCCTGGAGAACCTGGTGGATGTGAAAATGCTGCAGGAGCCACCTCTCGTATGCTTCCCAGTCTTCAGTACCCTCCTTGAAAGTGGGAAACGGCGGGGGAGGCGGAGCCGGTTGGTTTTTCAAGAGTTTCGGAAAGAAACGTTCCTGTGTATCCTGAGATTTCTGACAAAACTGTTGAAAACCTTGTAGTAAGTCGTGCACACTTTGGATCCGCTGCTGAAGCACTTTTTCCGCTATGATGAAGACACATGCTGCCTCAAACTCGTCGCTACTTGAGTTCTAACTGACAATTGGAAAGTTTTTACAGCACAACGTTCAAATGGTTCAAATGTGTCTGAGCACTATGGGACTTAACTTCTGAGGTCATCAGTTCCCTAGAACTTAGAACTACTTAAATTTAACTAACCTAACGACATCACACTCATCCATGCCTCAGGCAAGATTCAAACCTGCAATTGTAGCGGTCGCGCGGTACCAGACTATAGCGCCTAGAAACGCTCGGCCGCTCTGGACTGCCAGCACAACGTTTATTTACGTGAGTCTACATGTAAATAACTGAATAACAAAAAATGTCACAATCACAAAGCCTATAAGAAATTCCTACTAGAGGCAATAAACGATAAGTTCTACGTTTCCCACAAGAAATGGTTCAAATGGCTCTGAGCACTATGGGACTCAACATCTTAGGTCATAAGTCGCCTAGAACTTAGAACTACTTAAACCTAACTAACCTAAGGACATCACACACACCCATGCCCGAGGCAGGATTCGAACCTGCGACCGTAGCAGTCCAGTTCCCACAAGAGTCCGAGGTAACACGCATACACTTCATTCCAAGTTCTATTCCAATGGCGAAGGCGTAGTCTTCCGAGGAGACGTCCTTGAGGTTGGTATTCGGCGTGAACTGACATCCAGTGCTTGTTCTAGCCTTTAAATAGTATTGGCCAGCCAATGAGCTGTTGGTGTAGTAATACTTCCTGCAGGCCATCTCGATCTCCCTCTGCAGGAATTAGTATGCGGAATGTCTGTTTCCAAAACATCCGATATTTACCATTGCTTACGCCTTGGGCATAGATAACCTCGGTCCTGTGTGGTGTTAGATGTGTTGCCGGCCCGCAGTGGCTACCTTGGAGATAGAGTAACACCATTTTCGCCTTGGAAGAGCTGAAGCGGCACTGGCGACTGCGGGGAAGAGATCACCAATCCAGCCCGCAGGGGCTACCTTGGCGGCATCGTAACAAATACCAAATATATTCTCACATTCGCTTGAATGTAGCACTGTAAAAGTCACTGTTTGCGTATGCTAGCTATACAAGGCAGTAAAAGTACATGTTCCGAGAACGGGAATGTCTCATCCCTTATAAGCCGTCAGTTGCGTGCTGGTTTTAGACAGGCATGTGTGACGATTTATCAATGTCACAGAAGCATCTGTGTCCAACTGAAATTTCACATGTTTCCCACAAATAAGTAAATGAACAAAAAATTTGTTTGACTGACGCATTACTGTAGAAACTGCACGCTTGCTAGTTGCTGACTTGGAATATACTGCATAACGACATGGGCCTCGCGACGACAATTTTGTGACTGGGCTGAATTCCTATGTTTGTTCCGTTGCAAACATACGGATTGCACAAGTCCTTTCCTACCACAAGTGTAACACGGAATTTGTCTGGCGGGGCAGTCTTGGCGTTAGTGCCATGAATGACACCGTGGACAAGACTTAATTCTGTTCGCCTGTATAGCCGTCTGTGTAGCGAACTGAATTCGCGCCGTGAACATGTGTTCATTTGGCGTGGTCAGCGAAAGCCGCCGGTGTGGAATGGGGTGACCACAACTAAGGGATTCAACCAGACAAATAGCTGGCTGCTCGAACTTATGAGTCGACAATTCACCGGAATCGTACTGATGTAATATTTGCACTACTCGCTGAAATGATGGATCGGACTGTTTCAAAATTTGTTCTCTCAGTTTGAAATCAGGTACACTGTACACGATCGCATCACGCAACATAATTTCTGAATAAAAGCACCGCAAGCACATTTGAATTTGCATTTTCTTGTCATACCTTCGCGATACGTTAGTTACGACCGTTTTTTGCAATTATAGATGTGATACCTAGCTGCTACCACATTCACTTGCTGGTCATAATAGTTTGTTAGTGAATCTATAGCACTGTCATATGAAAGTTCACTCGGAGTGACGATAGGAAAGAGTTTTTGAATTAATCTGAACACAACACTTCCTACCGTGGATAATAGATGCGGAGGTTTCACAGTATCTGGTACATTAGGAACGACGACGTGCGCCTCGCCGGCCGGAGTGGCCGTGCGGTTCTAGGGGCTACAGTCTGTAGCCGAGCGACCGCTACGGTCGCAGGTTCGAATCCTGCCTCGGGCATGGATGTGTGTGATGTCCTTGGGTTAGTTAGGTTTAATTAGTTCTAAGTTCTAGGCGACTGATGACCACAGCAGTTGTCGCATAGTGCTCAGAGCGATTTGAACCATTTGAGCCGTGCGCCTCAAACTGTGATAACCACTCGAGCCGCAACTGTCGAAAAGATGGTATAGCCACTGTAGTAGGCAGTGCTTGTTCTGTCGGGCGTGCAGCATCGGCCAGTAGTAGCTGCACCGTGTTGAGTAACTTGGGTATTTGTTGAGACTGGAACTGAAACATCTGCATTAGCTGTATGGCATCTGACGCTTGCGGCTGTGGCGCCTGATCAGTGGTCGGGACAGTTGGGGGGGGGGGGTCATAGTGGAAGACACAAATGTAACAAATAGACAAAAATGTGCAGAAAGAAATTTTCTGCAGCGCCCACCAGAAACCACTGATTAGCAAATACGACAAGAAACTGTTAAAACAAAGTAAAGACAAGAGGGAATTAAGGTTCCGGCACATCAGGCCTGGGATTGTTTCTAACACCTCGTCGCCAGTTGTGGGATCTTGCCCACTCGTCGCTAATAGCGTGCCTAATGGATGCTATACAACAATTCAAACAGATAACATTAGTAGTCGCCGGCCGGTGTGGCCGACCGGTTCTAGGCGCTTCAGTCTGGAACCGCGCGACCGCTACGGTCGCAGGTTCGAATCCTGTCTCGGGCATGGATGTGTGTGATTTCCTTAGGTTAGTTAGGTTTAAGTAGTTCTAAGTTCTAGGGGACTAATGATCTCAGATGTTGAGTCCAATAGTGCTCAGAGCCATTTGAACCATTTTTTTGAACATTAGTAGTCTTTTTTCTGCAAATTACGTGACAATACTTTGGAGATACTGTCACTTAACTTTGGAGATACATGGGTGTCACAAGTAACATGGAAACTATAATAGCCTTCGCTATAGACAAAGTCCATACAAGCAGCTGATAAGGATCACAGGTAGCTGTTCTGTAGCACGCTCTGCCAATATGTTCCACTAATGCCTGTACACTGAGGCGATCTGAGCCCCGAGGCTGGCAGGAGAGGCACTTATATTCACTACTTTCAAATATTGCTCCTAGCATGGCGCGGTCCAATTCCACGCACCACTGGCCGATGTTTCCTCACAACCTTCTGTGGTCTTCCGTTCGTCTTCGTAGTTCCGGCGCTTGTAGTTATGCCAGAACAGCGGACAGCTATAAATGGCAGTAAAAGAGTGTATCGATGAAGTGTAGGATACTGACAAACCCATGCGTCACGTAGGTGCAAGGAACGTACCATATCAGCGAGTTCTGTACAAAAACTATAACTGGCTGATCCACCGGCCGGAAAACGCAATTGGAATCCACACCCGATAGAATCTCTTTAGGGGTTTCACGAAGTAGGTAAATGATTTCTTGTAGAAAAGGGGAAATTCCATAGAACGACTAGAGTCAGAAGAGGCGTAGGGAAGAAGTGAAATGAGGTAACAAAAGACGCAGTCCTGTACCTCTATCATTATCGAGAACTTAGAAAGCTCATAATGGAATACTTTCCCTCTAAAGCAAGGAGTGCCAGAAGAAATTTCAGAAGTGACATTATAAAAGGTCGAGAACCCAGGATTTGAAAACAGGTCAAATGATTACGTCTGCTCCATGTAAACTATCAAAAAATTGGTGAGCCAGAGTTCAGAACCATTCCTCTTAATATTAATGTGAGGAAAGTACACGCTTGCATAGACAGTTGAAATGGAACAAAAACCACAAAATTACAAAATCATCGTAGAACGGAACTACACACCAGTACCCATGGCATAATCAATGGAGGAAACTGAGGGAGAAGAAATGGGAGCATCTCCCCCATTCTCCAACCGTTTTTTCTTCTTCCGTGATGTGGTTCTCTCAGGCTGTTGTTTACTGCAGCTCCTAGGAATGGCCGCTACTTGAGGTTCTGTTGGTAGGTAATGCAGAAAAACCTTTTGAGTGTGAGAGGGAGAGACCACCTTACCCCTCTCGTCGATAGATAGGGGATTGCGTAAGGACGAATCAAACAAGTTTTTCTCATCAAGAAGATGTGGCCTGGAGGCCATGACAGAAGACGCAGAAGTGGTTTCACGAACTGAGACAGCCGTAGAGGCATCCGACAAAGCCGACGGAGACGAATGTGATCCCAAAACAAATTCCTTAGCGGACGTCGTCAACGAGGCGCACTGTATGACGGGAAGATCGCTACATAGGTTATCAGTAACCACCTTATCAAGTGCAGAAGTACTAATGCCTTCCTAGTTGTGACGGAACGTCACATAAATTGACATTTCGAGAAAAATAAAAAGGGTTTTTCATGTATGTTGAAAATAGTTTCGTGTGAACCGTAAATTATTGAAAGACTGTGTACGTGTGCACGATGAATATCAAATATTAAAAAGTGTAGTTTATTACCTGTAAAACTGCCAACAGCGATGCGTTTAACACATAGCCTTTCATCTATAGTATCTCTGTCAAGAGAAGATCAGAGATAATTTTTTTCTTTGGGTTCGATTTTTCGTCCTAGCTTGTTTCGTCTAGCGGAAGGCCGCCATTTTAGTACAATCGGATATTTAATGTAAGTCTGTCTGTAAGTTATTAGAATATACACTCCTGGAAATGGAAAAAAGAACACATTGACACCGGTGTGTCAGACCCACCATACTTGCTCCGGACACTGCGAGAGGGCTGTACAATCAATGATCACACGCACGGCACAGCGGACACACCAGGAACCGCGGTGTTGGCCGTCGAATGGCGCTAGCTGCGCAGCATTTGTGCACCGCCGCCGTCAGTGTCAGCCAGTTTGCCGTGGCATACGGAGCTCCATCGCAGTCTTTAACACTGGTAGCATGCCGCGACAGCGTGGACGTGAACCGTATGTGCAGTTGACGGACTTTGAGCGAGAGCGTATAGTGGGCATGCTGGAGGCCGGGTGGACGTACCGCCGAATTGCTCAACACGTGGGGCGTGAGGTCTCCACAGTACATCGATGTTGTCGCCAGTGGTCGGCGGAAGGTGCACGTGCCAGTCGACCTGGGACCGGACCGCAGCGACGCACGGATGCACGCCAAGACCGTAGGATCCTACGCAGTGCCGTAGGGGACCGCACCGCCACTTCCCAGCAAATTAGGGACACTGTTGCTCCTGGGGTATCGGCGAGGACCATTCGCAACCGTCTCCATGAAGCTGGGCTACGGTCCCGCACACCGTTAGGCCGTCTTCCGCTCACGCCCCAACATCGTGCAGCCCGCCTCCAGTGGTGTCGCGACAGGCGTGAATGGAGGGACGAATGGAGACGTGTCGTCTTCAGCGATGAGAGTCGCTTCTGCCTTGGTGCCAATGATCGTCGTATGCGTGTTTGGCGCCGTGCAGGTGAGCGCCACAATCAGGACTGCATACGACCGAGTCACACAGGGCCAACACCCGGCATCATGGTGTGGGGAGGGATCTCCTACACTGGCCGTACACCACTGGTGATCGTCGAGGGGACACTGAATAGTGCACGGTACATCCAAACCGTCATCGAACCCATCGTTCTACCATTCCTAGACCGGCAAGGGAACTTGCTGTTCCAACAGGACAATGCACGTCCGCATGTATCCCGTGCCACCCAACGTGCTCTAGAAGGTGTAAGTCAACTACCCTGGCCAGCAGGATCTCCGGATCTGTCCCCCATTGAGCATGTTTGGGACTGGATGAAACGTCGTCTCACGCGGTCTGCACGTCCAGCACGAACGCTGGTCCAACTGAGGCGCCAGGTGGAAATGGCATGGCAAGCCGTTCCACAGGACTACATCCAGCATCTCTACGATCGTCTCCATGGGAGAATAGCAGCCTGCATTGCTGCGAAAGGTGGATATACACTGTACTAGTGCCGACATTGTGCATGCTCTGTTGCCTGTGTCTATGTGCCTGTGGTTCTGTCAGTGTGATCATGTGATGTATCTGACCCCAGGAATGTGTCAATAAAGTTTCCCCTTCCTGGGACAATGAATTCACGGTGTTGTTATTTCAATTTCCAGGAGTGTATGTCCAATTGTCATTACAAAGTGTTGATTATTGAATTAGTGAGCACCTCCAGTGATAGCCACCATTATCACTCTATTTCAGAACTTCGTGTTGCTGGGAGCTCTCTTCCCCTAACAGCATTTGGTCGGCCATTATGCTGACGATATTTTTTAGTTAGAAATTCAGTCTGTAATATTAAATGTAAATGCGGGAGACCTCTCTATTTTGATCTTTTAATAGTTTCGAAGAAGGTTTTCGTACTGAATGAGCTCAGTTTGTTTAAGATTGGGCCCTTAACGGCAGATGAGATTCTCCTCATTTTTAGCCTTGCAGATAACAAATAGTAAATATAGAAAAATATTCCCTTTAATAAGCATAAAAAATATTTCTCAGTTTATATGTGAAAGTTGGCACATAAATGACCAGTAGCCCCTGAGAACCAAATTAATCAATACAGTTTGCGTAAAAGCACGCATATTTTCTCCCCATAATAGCAGCGCTCACGCAAACTATCTGTGAGAAGGTGAGTCACGCGCTGCGTGTAAAAAATGGTTCAGATGGCTCTGAGCAGTATGGAACTTAACTTCTGAGGTCATCAGTCACCTTGAACTTAGAACTACTTAAACCTAACCTAAGGACATCACACACATCCATGATCAAGGCAGGATTCGAACCTGCGATTGTAGCTGTCGGGAGGTTCCTGACTGTAGCGCCTAGAACAGCTCGGCCACTCCAGCCGGCGCTGTATATAAAGTATTATTTCGTGCGTACTCTGGAATAGCCGATGTCCGTACGTATGATATCGTGGTATTGTCTCATGCCAGCCCACAATATTTAACAGAGTAAATAATATTGCAGTATTGAGTATTTATTTTTTAATTAATCACTGCGTATATGGAGTTTAACAAAATTCAAAATCCCCAGTACCGCGATATTGTCCACAAACTCAAGTTCCTTCAATAGAGGGCTATCCGAAGGGCGAGGGAAAGCAAAAGCTTGCTAAACTGCATCATCGTCTTGTGTTCTGCAACGCTTGTTTTGAACAACTGGGGCCGACAGTGCAGGACAGACGGCGTAAATGTCGCTACGCGTGGCAGCAGGGGAAAATCACTATCATTATCTCTCGAAGGTGCTCTTTGATCCTCAATACGCAGGTTTGGCTCAGCTGCGGCAGTTTTTATGCTTTTCGTAAGCTGGTTTTAATAACACCATACGACGCGGGCAAACTGTACACAGGTAGCCGCTATGATTACAAATAAAGCCAGTTCCTTCTATATCGTTATAAGTAATACGAAACTGAGAACCGCATACTTGCAACTTGGTGGGAATGTTATTTTTAACCATCGTTTCTACCGACCGAAAACCACTATCGTCTCTGATTGGTGATGAGAATACCAGTGTTCCCTCCGACTATGTCGTATATCCCCATCAGGAAGCAGAATGGGCGCCAGAAAAAGGTCTCTATCTTAGGCGGAAAATAAAAAAATAAAAAAAAAAGGTTCAAATGGGTCTGAGCACCATGGGACGTAACTTCTGAGGTCATCAGTCCCCTAGAAAATGGTTCAAATGGCTCTGAGCACTATGAGACTTAACTTCTGTGGTCATCAGTCCCCTAGAACTTAGAACTACTTAAACCTAACTAACCTAAGGACAACACACACATCCATGCCCGAGGAAGGATTCGAATCTGCGACCGTAGTGGTCGCGCGATTCCAAACTGTAGCGCCTTGAACCGCTCGGCCACCCCGCCCGGCGGAAGATAAAAACCTTAACGTTTGTATAGTCCACTTCTGAATTCACCAAACGAACCATGTGGAACCATCACTATGAGTAAAGGGAACTGCGTACCGTGACGTAATAATATCCTGTCAGCATGAAGCGGGTCAAGAAATTTAACAAAAACACATTTAATTCCGAATCAGAGTACACAGTGTGCACTCAATATACATAGTATCCTTGATCTCGTTCACCAACCGGTCATCTATCTCTAAAGAGCCAGGCTGCACATGCCGCATGGATTTATCAAAAATGAAGCTGACTGTACCTCTACGTTGAACAGACGTGAGAAGCACGTTGGACACCGCGCTGTGAGACAATGACGCGTCAGGAGGGGCTGCGCAAAAGCCAGCCACCTCACAACAGTCAGCAATGGTATGGGCACGAGGACTCACGGCACACTGGGAAGAAACAAGTGAGACACGTGGCGCTAACGGTAAGGGGCGGACTAGGACAACCTACTACCCCGACGCGTGGAGTGGTGGAGTGGAGATACTCACTAGGGAGATGTCCTAACCACTAAGTCACAGTGGTTTTGCATAACTGCACAGACTGTGCCTCTATTCCTGCAGGCAATACCGTGCTCTAAAAGGCATTTAAATTAAGTCGCAAACTTTGACGATCGTTTCTGAGAAAACGATCGACTATCTACAGTTAAGCTGAGACACGTACTCACCTATTGTGAGTGTTCTTCCATTGAACAACGTTTCTGTGAAATCGGGTTATGGCACATGCGGCGTCCTCCTGGGCAGTTATACTGTGGTGTTGGTTTCTCGTTCCTGACGCCATACCATGTGTATGAAGCTCCCTAAATGCTTTGTATTCATTTTGTTTATGTTTTTCTAAGCTTCTGTCAGATTTATTATTTGGTAATTACTTAAAAAGAAAATGTGTTCCTTATACGTTTGTAACATTTCTTCAGATATTTGAAGATGAGATTACCCGAAACGTGTCAATTTAGGGGAGTAGCTGAGAATCGAGTGACTATAATTTTCCTCCAGCGACCATAACAGCGGTGTATAAAAGATCATTCAAACATTAGTTTCTGTAGCTACAGAGGGACGGTGATACGGCGAACATTCTCGTCACTATGGTGCCTCATAGTAACTTTGGGTAGGGGCTGTGGTGTAGGAGACGATATTATACGCAAAAAAACATGAGATGGATATGTTGGTGGTGCCTCAGTTGGTGTAAAAATAGTACGAAATTATATTATAACAAATAAGCCCTCGGTCACAAATATTAAGCCAAAATTAACCAGGTTTCGACGCTACTATGAGCGTCGTCTTCAGAATTAAACTAACTGTTCTAAAACATATTAGGTATATAATACATTAATGAAATTAAAGTTTGTACGGACTGCAAAGAGATGCAGTACTTACAAGTCACATTTTAAAATATCTAAGCCGGAAAGGCGACGTCATGAATAGTTGTAAATAAGATGGCGAGCGGCTAAGGGCTGCTCGTACTTGAGCGAACAAGGGTTGCAACAAGAGTGAGGTGCCGACGTTAGAAAGTGTGCGCAAGTAAACATGGTGTTACTACATTTTGGCAAACTGCATGAGGAAATCTGAATCAAAGATAAATCAATGGCTTTATACAGTGGAAAAAGTTTTTATTTCGCAGTTGCAGCTGTTCCTTGAGAATGAGGCCATCATGACGAGAGGGATGTTTGAAAATCTCCAATTCCTCTAAAACATCTAACCTACGCCCCTTCTTTTCGGTATGCAGAATATTGCTATCGCCTATGGCTATTGGAAAGGATATCAGGGACCAGTTCATGACCCAGCCGGTGAAGGCAGTTGAAATTACCGAGGGAAAGTATACGGAGTGTAGGAGATGATGGAATGGTGGATGTAGGGAAAAGTGCTCTTGGTAACTGAAGTATGAGACGTTAATCACGAAATGGCACTGGTTTCGAGTGGGAAAAGGTAGTCGGATACGGAATTCATGTCATTCCAGAATTCTGAATAATCGATGCTACGTTGAAATAAGTTATTATGGGCAAGTTCAGATTTTTGTATATTTACGATACGTAATACTTTGATTTACTTAACAGATATTAATACTCTGGCTCCTGGAGCGGGCTAGCAGAGGCAAAGTTCCCGCTCTTTTAGCAATCTTTTCAGTATGGACCGATTTCGTTTCTTTACACGTGTAAAGTAAGATTTAGGTAAATAAGTCACCAGGAAATGCCAGGTTATTTCCTAGCATGTTCATGTTTATTCTTCTGTGCCTTAGCGTGTCAGGTACGAGGCAAGTGAATCATGAACAGAGAATTTCGCAGTTTATAGCTGCACCGCTTCAGAGGGCTAACGGAGGTGGGGGACAGTGGAGGAGGCATCGGGGTGGAACAAGTTGGCAGACTCTGCAGAACACGGGCGGCGCGTATTGTGCGGTGATTTATAGCCTGCAGAGGAGGCGTAATCGCGGGCGGCGAGCAGGTAGGGGGGCTGGAAGGAGCGCACGCATCTTCACGTCGCTCCGGGCCGGGGCCTCCACTGGCTCCACCATCTCAGAAAAATCTGCATGCAAATAGCACGTGAGCGGCGTGATAGGTAAGCGAAATCCCGCCTGGTGTTTCCTCCAGAAGAGTTAAACGTTGGACCCAGCAAGAATAAAGGGAAACGTCTGACAGAGTGTGAGTTGAAATTACCCACAGGAATCAGTACAGAAGCACCGACTAGGTGGCAATCGTAACGGTACTGAAATTATGATAGCGTACAGTGACGGGAAGAGATACTGAGGATCAGTCATTAGGTCCACTGACACGATGGCAAACATCAGACCAGTAACAGCAGTTCCACGTCATTTGAGTCTCTTGCGGTACTTTTTCTTCTTCATCAATATTCTGACAGGTTTCATGGTGCCTGTCACGAACTTCTCTCTTGCCCCAGTCTCACTACCACAGAGTAGCATTTCAACAAAACGCCCTCAATTAATTGTCAGATATATTCCAACCTCTTGCATTCCCTTACAGTTTTTGCTATTTACGTCTTTCTATAGTGCCATGAAACTAATAACGTGATCTTTTATCACATGACCTACTATTCTGTCCCTTCCTATCAGCGCTTTCCACATAGCTGTTTCTCTTAATTTACTATCTTATCAGTTTAACTAATTGTCAAAATCCTTGAATATCATTATATCTTAAATGCATCGATCCCATGCTTTCCCGTTTTTCTCAAAAGCTGTTGTTATGCACTTCTGTGATTAACATGTGCATTCACAGAAATTTCTTTCTCACACTAAGACCAGTGTCTGATACTACTGAAAAAAGTATCTGTCTTAGACAGTTATCATGAAATTATTATACATGGTGATTAACTTGGCTTCACCTAGTTCAGTAGATAGCTTTCCTGTTATTTTATTTTCGTATTTCCATGCATGTGAGATTTATTGCTTAGGAAACAAACTTCATTGACATTATTAACCTTTTCTCCCACGGCTTTACCCAGGAATGAGTTCGACATACATAATAAACACATTTCCTCCTCCCCCTCCTTGTAGCTACCTCTTCCCCTCTCTGTCTGTTCACCTCATCATACTATCCCCATCTGTCTATCTCCTCCTTCTCACTCCCTCTGTCTCTTCATCTTCTCCCCTCCCTTTGCCCATATCCTCCACTCCCTCTCTCAGGCTCTATCTTCCTCCCATCTCCCACTGATCCTCTCTCCTTCTCTCTTTCCACCCCTCCTTCCTTTTGCACATCCCCACTGCCCCTCTATGCCTTCCATTTGCATCGTGCATCTGCCCCCTCTCCACTCTCACTGTCCATTTCTCTTTGCCCTCACTCTGTCCATGTCAGTCTGCCCACAACCATGCTCATTGGCATTTGTAGCTGCTGAAATATGGTTAAAAAAACAGGTCAATACTACTCTAACAACAGATGTGTCAGCCAAGGCTGGCTAAACTTTGGGGGCTTAAAAATCATTTATTTGCCCCTGATGTACAGGCCACTGTGCAAATTAGGTTGACAAAGCAAGTCAACATAACATGCCTGTTACGTAGTGCAACTTACTTGCAGGGACCAGAAAAAGCTTTCTTGCGCCTGACATATAGGCTGCCCTACAAACCAGGTTCATTTGGCAGGCCAATGCTGTTCCCATTCAAAGTGTCTGTCATGCAGGGCAGCCTTCACACCAGGGGCTGGAAATACGGTTTCTTCTGACTGACATATAGGCTGCCCTACAAACCAGGTTCATTTGGCAGGCCAATACTGTTCCCATTCAAAGTGTCTGTCATGCAGGGCAGCCTTCACAACAGGGGCTGGGTATGGTTTCTTCTGAGTGACATATAGGCTGCCCTACAAACCAGGTTCATTTGGCGGACCAATACTCTTCCCATTCAAAGTGTCTGTCATGCAGGGCATACCTCGTTTTGCCCGTATCTCCATTTTTATTGCAAGTAAGAAGTTATGAACCACACAGTGTTGATACGCATGACACGTACTGTTTCTTTACCAAATTTGGTTGAAATCGATCCAGGGCTTTGGAGGTGATTCCCAATATGCATACCTACACACACTGTGCATTATATTCATAACAGATATCCCTGCAGTTCATATCAACATAGTATGTTGCCATTTATCCATAACCCAATTGTAGTTGGCTCTGTGATGTATGAACTTGTGGTTGGTTGAAAGTTCCAAAGATCCTAGGCTGATGCTCTGTGACAAGTACAAATCTGTTGATGCCTGACTCATTAAACGAATATTGTGGTACCACTTTTGTGAACTGACATACCTTTCAGTCCTCGCTGGGAATCCATTAATCTCTGATTGACTTCTAGTTATTTACAGGGTCGTTTCTAATCTGTAATTTATGTCAGTATTTTTCATACATTCAGAACGTAAATGCTGTAGCTCTGGGAAGAATAGTATTATAGGTACATTCCATTTGATTTAAAACATATTTGAATATAAGGAATAATTAAGTAGACTAACACAAACCATATTTTGAAATAATGCATAAATTTCTACCTTTTGATGTAAAAATATTTGTCACAATTTATACTTTTTATAATCAATGTATCTTCTTGAAAACCTATCTTTGGCCCAATTGTGTCTCGGGTTTTGGAAACTAAGTCGAGTCAGCATGTCTGTAACGAACCGTGAGGAAGGAACCATGGTAGCTTTGCTTGTAACTTGGGACTACTACGTTTTTAAGGTGCGAACTGTTGTTGAATTATACAGTGTAATGCTAGATTTCACTGTTTTAATGATAAGAGCGGAATGTATCGTTTATGTCGAAAGCATACGAAAATATTTTGCTTGGAATGAATAAAAATCCCGCATTTTATTCAAGCGACTAATAAAAACAGCAGGTTATTACTAAGCCCATGTCAACGGAAGGTCACTGTAGAGGCAACGCCGCTGAAGTTAAGTGTCTGCAGTTATTTATTGAATGTATTCCAATCTAGTCTTATCGAAAAGAGAAATAGATGATGATTGCTCTAAAATGCCTCCATTAAATAGCTGTTTACAACGATATCTTTGTGGGAGTTTTCATTTCGAAGTGTACATATCTTGGGTCTCGTCGCAGAAGCGTAGGAAATTCCGCTGAATTCTAGCTTTCGAAATTGGTTACTGGAGTGAGCGGCGGAAATAACAGTTTTGTCCTGCTCGTCTCTTGATTGGTCAGTTAGACAAGCTCAAGAACTGTGGAATTTTCCACCAAACTTCTGTTAAAATTTCGGACCATACACTGGTGGAAGACTTGAGAAATAGAAGCTGGCATGTTTAGCATCCATCCGACTCAGTGAAGCATTTGGTATCTTGTCATTTTTGTAACGACTGGCCGCCCGCCTCCCCACCTCAGTCATGTTGTACCAGGCCACAACGTCTGGGAAATTTCTGAAAGTTACATGATCTATTGGTCGTGGTCCGACAGTGAGGTGAGTATTATGTCCCGATTATAAGCGCAAATTTGATAAACAATTTGGTTGGGATTCCAATTATATGATTTGTTTTATAACGTAATTAATCTGTGCAGTAATTAAATTCACTTGTCAAACGAATGACAAGGCTAAATTTTGCGTATGTAAATTTTGTAGGTTTCCAGCTTCCCTGTGGAAGGGCGACTTGCTTTCATTGTCAGACTTGAGCAGAACGAACAGTCAAAAGTCTGGGTTGATGGCAGTCACTCGATATAGTTAGGAATTACTAGGATTTTCTTTGATTGGAGAACTTGTCTGTTAGTGACATTGCTGCAATGGCTCTTGAGGTTTTCTCAGACTACTGTTCGTTAAATAAAAACTAAGTTGAGGTAAGCACAAGTCTGGAAAGATGTAATATGTCCAGCTTTGCTCCTATGAGTTGTAGTGAATCCACCAGAGGTAATCGTGTGAAGAAAGTGACCACATCGAAACTCATTACTACTTCATCCGATTCGATATACAAATTCTTCAGTTGGTACATAAAATTCTGTGAGTTCGGTAAATAATGTTCAAATTTTCCTACCAGAGGGCTTAGTAGAGAAGCCAGATGTTTTGCTAGATAATATGTTACTGTTGCTAGATAGCTAACAATGCTAGTTAGCTAACAACAAATAAAATATGTCTTCGCTTTCCAACTGGAACGGATGCTGTGTCATGCTGAAGATAACCTAGGTCACGTGTCAGTGAGGGAAACCAGACATTGGCTAGTCATGTTACACTGTTAAAGATTGATCTTCTGAACATAGACGTCGCAACAGATGAGGTCAGTCAGAAAAGTCTGCTGTAACTGAATACTGTCTTGACACACGGGACACAGGACAGACTATGGAGAGACAAATATCTTTTCATCCGCCTTCACGTACTGGGACTCCATCATTAAAGAAGCAGTTGGATTAAGTGTAAGTGATAACACAGGTACGTGATTTCAACTTAGCATGGGATGGGAACCAGTATTTAAGGCAGTAAGGCCTTGTCGGCCGCAAATGAGCGAATCTAGCGAGTCAACAGAGGCGGAGTGTCGAAACTGGGCAATTACACGCTATCCTTGCTCGATTTGTGACCGCGGGACGTCCGTGTACCACTGAAGAATGCCTGTTATTGTCCACATATATAGAAAATATTCATGAAAAGGAAAGAAATAAAGTACTTACTTTTTAAAGAGATTCATAAAACAGTTTCGATATTAATTCGTGACCGAATAATAACGTTTTCTAACACGAAGAAAATCATCTATATTGCTGTAGCTAGTTTTTATGTAGGCTGATCGACGAGGTATTGTTAAAAGATTTCGAAAGATATTATGTACAGCGCCTGAAGTAAGGAAATTTCCATGGCACACTGCATTCAGTGTTTACAAATTTTACCTTTTTTATTTTATTTATGATCTTTATGGACGCCAGTCGTAATTCATTTCTAATGACCTCTTTCCTTTATTCCAGTTGTAAAAGGACCTCTCTTGGGCACTCAGAAATCAGCGAAGATGTCGTGGGAATGTTTCGATACAGGGTAGTTCACCGACGACTCCAAACGTTCTGCAGTATTGTTAAAGTAGCAATAAACTTCTATTATAGTCACCATCAGCAGTTTTACGTCAATTTCTGCAGAAAGACATCTTTTACACTCTTACAGGCATTAAGTTACTCAACTGTATGCATCACGTAACTCCTAAATGTTTCCTAATGTAATCTAAATATCATCGATTAGGTCGACTCGTCAGCCTTTACTTCCGCTATTTATTTATACTGTTTCTCAAGTTATGTGTGTAGCGACGTATATTCAAGCTAGGGCCCGACGCCGAATTTCAGGCACTTCCTGACATCCATCGGCTCAGCATCTACGCCATGCCAGCGGCTCTGCAACTACGATCCAGGCGCTGGAGCGATAACTGGTGTTTCGGGACGTTTCCACAGAGCTTGGCAGGTCACATACGTGATCTCAGTCACAATAAGAGATGTCATGTATATAAAAGTTGGCCATCCAATCTGGGTATGTCGCGGTTCGTGGGCTTGAAATCAACTTCTGCTCGTGTGGCTTACGCCATGAGGCTGTCAAACTTCTTCACTTTCCCAATGGACTGCCAACGGCATACCAGTTGCAGCTTGGATGGGTTGGTGGTTGAGCAAAAGTCATATGACCTTGGAGCCACTGGAGCCCAGCAACGCCAAGGTGGGATCTTGGGAAACCACATACTACCGTCAGATCCACATGCTGTTGCATCATCACCACAGCTATGAGATTATGGGCTCAGTCACCAACGAGGCAATGAAGCTGGACGATGCGCTGGTAGCAAGGTCGATGCCTAGTAGTATTGACGAAATGTGGTGACTCCTGCACGCCATTGACAGCAAATCACCTCCAGAGGGTCACCGTCCACCGCCACTGCCTGTCTTTTGTGGCCACTGTATCAACACCTGCGCAACTTAGAAGTCAATTAATTACATTGTACAATACAATTGAGGAGTCACTTTTTTGAAACCCTGTCTGTGTCTCCCACTGTGACTCACAAGTTAAAAAAGTGGCTCAGTGGTACCAACAGTCTTCAACTGTAATGGTGGTGTACAGTAGGTAACGATGTTATATTGGCACCACATTGCATCACAGCTGTTGCGAGGTTGGTGTGTCGAACCCAGGACTCCAGATGGCAGAGCTGAATACGGGACCCACCATGCCGTATTTTGTCAGGAGGCCAAGAAAGTTCAAGAGCGTCAAGGGGCAGTGCAGATTGATACAGCGGTATTCGGTAGCATTCGTCTATTCAGATAATTTACAGTACATAGCTCTCGCTTCCTACGCCCGGGTTCCCGGGTTCGATTCCCGGCGGGGTCAGGGATTTTCTCTGCCTCGTGATGGCTGGGTGTTGTGTGATGTCCTTAAGTTAGTTAGGTTTAAGTAGTTCTAAGTTCTAGGGGACTGATGACCATAGATATTATGTCCCATAGTGCTCAGTGCCATTTGAACAATAGTGTTGGCAAGCCACTGGCGCACTGTCCCACGAGTCCAACTGGCTCAGCAGACTCCTGGTACTCCAACGCCACAGCTGCTGTCATCAAGGCTGCCCCGCTGGGAGTCGTCCGTTCTCTCCCAGTCGCCGCCTGCTGATGCATTGCGACTTGCACTGCGCTGCTGCCGTGATTCCGGGGACTGCTACAGTCCCTGGCCCTCGTCACCCTCCGCCCTGTTTGGCCTGCTCTGTCCGACCATGGGATGAAAGTGGGTGTACTGGTCACCCATGGCCCTCAGGCCGCCACTGCTCCCAGGACAGGGCCAGACATGAACCTGCGCCCTCCTGAATGTTGTGCTACAACTTGCTGCTAGTGGTGCTTGCCGGATGGCAACACCTGCCGCCGTCTCTGGCAATGTTGTAGCGCTGCTGCGCTTTCCGCAGTGTATGTCTTGCTCGGAACCTAGTACGCCAGGTGGGACGTGAATGTGTCCCGTAGACTCGAGTGGAATCGAGCCTCTCCTGGACCCACTGCAAACCACTGTCACTGCCCTCTTTCAGGCAGACTGTGTGATCTCCAAGTTCCAGGCTGCCGTTCTGTCTCTCCCCTGTGTTGTGCCCCCAGAGGTGGAATATAGCCTGAACAAGTACACAAAAATCAGAATATAAGTTTATGCAGAACACTTATAACATTGCTGCCAGACTGGCCCCTATAAGAAAAGACCAACACAGAACCGTCCTGACAGTCGACTGAACTGGCACACTCTATCCCAAAGTAAAATTATCCATCTGTTTATATAAGTTTTTCCCTCACTTCTGATGTAGCGTCAGAGAGAGACAGAAACTATAGCACAGATAAATTCCCACATGTCAGCTACACACAAATCGCCACTCTAGGCTTTGGCCTAGTGCCTCCCCTCATACATTGCAATCACTTAAAGTAACGCTGCAGTTTACTGCCTCATTGTAGCTCCACTCAAAACAAATTGTGCATGCAGTACTGCCGTCGCTGCTCCGCACCCGCGACTGCCATGTTTACCCTGCCTGGCCCATTGGCTGTTGACTGTTACCACACTCTGCCAGTTGCCCCAGATTCCATCGCCCAAACGCGCCTTCATTGAATTTTGACAAAATATCGCTTTCATTCGACTAGGACTACTAGTACAGCACAGCTCTACCCAACGCAATGGTGAAACTGTAACACGATGGCACCCACTCTTATCTTCATTTCGCCCTTTCTTTCTACGCCTCTGCCATGGAGGTGAAAGCAAGCTGTTTTCTTAAGTCTGGCGGAGGGAAACGTTCCAGACATACTGCAACTTAGACTCAACACGTGTAGGTCTTCGTATGTTGTATAAATGGAGTCAATGAAACCATGCCTTCTCTTGGGGCCTTTACTTACACACATGTCTCGGTTGTAAATGACGTTTTGCAGTCTTTTGCTAAGAACAATGTGGTGTTGTAACCAGATTGAACATTATTTGTTTCATTTGGAGATTAATGATACCACAATATTTCCTCTGGTATACATGCTGGAACCACTAGTGACCATTCAAAACCATTAGACGAAAGGAGCAAAAGTTCATTAAGCTTTTTCAGATCTCCTGTTTCAAATCTTTCTGTGCCATCATCACAGGAGAGAAAGGTGGTTGTGGGGGAGGGGGGAGGGAAACATTGAAATGTGTGTGATTTAAATGGCATAGGTTTCCTGTAAGTCCCCCCCCCCCCCAGTTCGGCAACATCCTTGGTGTCACTTGTGTACCTTCGTTGAGCACATTAAAAATGTACCTGTACTGAGATCACCGACTCTTAAGTCTCTAGGCGCCTGTGGGCAGGCAACCCGTGGAAGTACTGCTGTTATACTGCCTCCTTGCAGGCGTGCAATATCTCGTTGCCAGCGTGCAGGTGCATAGAGATTAATGAAACGTTAATCTCTGTATAAGTAAATTTTTAACAAGTTCAACAAAGGTGTAAGGATGACACCAAGGGCGTTGCAAAAATGGGGGTCTTAGATGGACCCATTGTGGTTTTATGGCTGAAAATTCATAAAATTACTTTGCTGCTTCGAACAACGATCAAATTTCGTGGAATGCTTTTGAAAGGTACCTAGTGGTTCCACCATGTACATCAGAGTAAAAACTGACCTTGCGCATGCTCCGAACGGGCCAGATAACGTTTAATGGGTTTACACCACCATAACGTCCTAGGTTTGCACTGTGCGAAAGTGTCAGCAGAGTCAAGGATTGTTAAGAATGTCGGTAATGCCGTATATAGCTTTGCAAAGTGTTGTTTTCGATTGCGATATGTGTATAAATGAAAGCCCTGAGGTAAGGGGTGGTTTCATTGACTCCCATTATGCAACGTCCTGAGAAATTTACGAGTCGACTGTGAGCAACCGTGTGTCCGAAATGTTTTCCTCAACCACAAATAAGAAATCCATCTGACTCCAACAATGGACGTCTCAGTTCTTTCATAGAGGCGTCAAAAGATGGTGCGACGATGGGGTTGACAACCCTCACACCTTGTAACACGTCCACCGTGGCACTGGGAAAAAATGTGTTGCAGTCTGTTGCCATCGTGACGTTACAGCTGACATGAACTTCTGAGTTCTGGCCTCTTTTCACATGTGTCGGCTTCTTGCTATATGAAGTCTCACCGAGCCAGAGCGTGTTAGCACAGGGCTCCACGCTTTTCCACCAGGGCAGAGGAAGGTTGCACGCACCTTTGAGCCGAATTTCATTCTTCTGCGTCGCATTGCGAGACAAGTACGACTTTTCCACAAAGTGATTTTTTGAGTGTGTTACACAGTGTACATCTCACGAGTGGCTACCTCCATCATCCATACTTACTCTGCATACCCACCACTAAGACACTGAACCATAACCATCTACACATACATAATAGGAATCAAGCAAGTCAAAGTTAATTAGTCTTCCGTTTGTATTACAATTCATAAAATAGCTTCAACGGTCTACATACAGTCAGTCTGCTAACTGTATTTACCTCCCATCTCATTTTTATTATCAGTCCGGTGTTAGCCTACTGTATTGTGAGATTTTACTAACTGATTCATTTGAATGTTTTCGTAGCTGTTCTGGATATTCCCAATATTGAGAAACCCTCAGTTTTCGAAACTTTTTCTTTTCTTTGAAAGCTGATGTCTCACTGCCATAGATCAGAACTGGTTTTTTTACTGCAGAGAAACATGGCTTTTTAAAGTCCTTCTCAGCTCTTTTGTTGAGGTTTCCGTTAACTGCTGTTATCGTTTTCGCGTATTTCGTTCTGAAACCAGCAATCTTAAACTGCATAGCTTACAATCTATGAAAATCGCGAGTGGATGAAGATACGATTACTTAGCTGATTGATGGGTCCGCCGTCCTTCGGTTCTACGCCGAAATTGGCCTACTATCGACAAAGGGGCTCAGCTGGGCTACAGCAGATGTGTATCCCGCAACGCCCACCTCCGCTGGAGTCTGTGTCGACGGGAACACGCTTTGTGCTGCCGTCTGAAAGCAACGTGTAACCAAATACGGGCTGCTTCTCAAAGGATGGATTCCGCTGTCTTGTTTCCCAACATCACGAGATATTCTCATCTCGGCACGACGGCCAGTGAAGCACCTCCTGGCTGTATACTGGTATCGGATGTCCATACCTCTGTTGTTGTTGTTGTCTCGCATTTAGGACTGCATTATTTACGGCAAAGATTTTCTGTCAGTGAATGTCAGCTTCAGGCTCTCAGGATGGTAGTAATAACTCGAATGGCGTATCAAGGTAGAAAAAAGAAATTGAAATTTTGCTTCCGAGTAGGAATTAATGTAATCACTATAAACATGCCGCAGGCACTCTACGGTGCACCGCGGAGGATATGTCGTGCAAATGCTATCACATGTCTTACCGTTTCAATTCCAATACTGAGAAATGGAAAATTGACTTTCTATGTGTTTTGTATGCAACTTAATCTCTTGTACCTTTCTCCCATGGCCATCAAGTGGGCTATACGTTAGTGACAGGTGAATAGTTAGACAGTATTCTTCGACTACGGGTTCTCTAAATTTATTCCCTACAATTTTACGAGAAACAGCAAGAGTTGAGCAATAAAGATTGACTAGGGGACCCTCCATACTGTAGATCACGGATTTTGATGCGCTTCAAATATGTTGTAGAGGCATTTACCCTCAGTACCTGGCTGTCCGGTTTTTTAGCGACGGGCATTGGTTTTTGAGAAAATAGATTCTGAAATTCATTGCGCGATTTGTATACCCGTAACATAACATTCATTCCGAGCACGTAATGGTAGCGCAGCGGTAAAGGTTCACGGCTAGCGCGCTGGAGGTACGATTTCCTGACTTCAGGCCGGGAATAATCAATTCCAAGACTGGATGATTTATCTGTCCATCTGGAACAATCGCTTCAGTTGCTAATGAAGGTGAAGTTTATTATCTTGCAGCCGCTTTGTACGTAAATACTGTATTATGACGTTGAAAATTCGCCTATAAAAATTCGGTATTTGTTATGCTGAACAACTTATAATACACTGTAAAATTATTACTTTGCAGGGTGATTAGCCTTATAAGATTACTAAAATACTGGCAAACACAAAGCGCAGTTTTGCACTGAAAAAAAAGGAAAATGGAGAATCCGAACTTTATATGATCAATTCCATGCAGCTTAGGGCACACTACCTTCTCACGCGATCTAAATCAACGGCGTGTACATGAAAACTTCAGAAAAATTACTGAAGGACTTAAATATAGCTAAACATATGTCGTTCTCCGACTAAAACAGACACAGTAATTAGTTATGTATTGTCACCTGACTTTGTTAATCTGTGCATTGGCGTTGTAGAGGGAATGTGAGAGATGGTACACCACTCACTTTAACTACACCGTCGGTCAAATTAATACTCACATTTTAGGTCATTAACTCAGTGCTCCCCAGTATTGCATTTGGTATGTGTGGCTCATGACTTCACTGCATAAGGAAATTGTGGGCAGAATGTTCATATAACTTCATGAGTAGCCTGTAAAGAACTTGTACCAGAGGGGCCGTAATGGAAGCGATGGAGAACTGGGAAAAAGATGGATTGCAGACAACATATGTTGTGTCCAGCGACCTACCTGTGTGAGTGATTCGTGGAAGCAGGACACTGTGAATTGTACCCACAGTACTTCGGGTCATGGCACTCCACTCATCCCACTTAGGGTCGGAGCAGGAGAGCGCCAGCTAGCAAAACATTTTACCTAGACCAGGCGACAGACCATCACGAAAGCGACCATTTTGCAGAACACGCCTCGAGGAAACCATTTAAGAGAGTCTGCAGTAATCTGAGGTCTTGTGAAAACTGCGGGACGGTCGTCAAACTGCAAGGATTCTCATGTTAAAAGCTGGGACGATACGGAAAAAGGGGCTGCTGCACGTGTTTGGTGGAGGCAAGACGGTAACTCCCCTGATGCCAGGAGGTCGTCAGGTTCTTTTAGTGAGCGGCAAGAACACAATTTCACAGGCACAACTACCTGCGAAGCTTAACAGCCTTCTTTCAGAAATTGGAAAAGTGTTGGCTTCGAAATATTAGATCTCTCCTTAAATGAGGGACTGTGGTCATTTCTAGGTGGATGATTTTTGGTGAAACATTGCCCTGCTTAAAGTGAGAACGACGCATCCCTAGCCTGAAATTTTCTATTTTCAGACAAGAGAGATTTTGAGTCGCTGATTGACTCCCCTCAGGATATGCAAAGCAGAGGCTTGCTCCCCCATCGTCAGAACCACAGTGCCGTGTTTGGATTGGGTACCAGGCTAGCATAACGGTCAAGATGGGAGATTCAGTGAGTGGAGGATAGTTCGATTGGTTTCTACAATGTGGAGGCGGGTTTTTCATCATGATTCGGCTACGTACCGGTGCTTGATGGGAAGTGATTGTGCTCCTTTGTGTTATTCGTATTTTGGTCCACCCCAGATGGAGAACTTCAGTGTTTCCCTAGTGGATGAGGCTTGTGATCTGCAATTTGTGGTGGACTAAGAGCCAGTGGCAGTTTCCAACCGCACTGACACTAGAACTGTATATCATCTTGGACACATCGCGTGCCACGTGGGTGAACTACTTCGTCCTGAGTCGGCCGTCTGACAATTGACATTTCCTGATGCGCCGACGTGCCTGTGAGTCAAATGGTTTGGCCAGACTAGCGAATGGGTTCACCTTACACTGAAATCTGTCGGGATTTCAGGGCTGATAGGGACGTTTCCCACGTTCAAATAATCAGAGCTCTAATCCACGGAGTTTGCAAGTTTTCATGGATTGTTTTTGTTGTGGTCTTCAGTCGAGAGACTGGTTGGATGCAGCTCTTCATGCTACTCTATCCTGTGCAAGCTTCATCATCTCCCAGTACCCACTGCAACCTACATCCTTCTGAATCTGTTTATTGTATTCATCTCTTGGTCTGCCTCTATGATTTTTACCCTCCACGCTGCCCTCCAATACTAAACTGGTGATACCTTGATGCCTCAGAATATACCCTACCAACCTATCCCTTCTTCTAGTCAAGTTGTGCCACAAATTTCTCTACTCTCCAATTCTATTCAATATCTCCTCATTAGTTATGTGATCTAGCCATCTAATCTTCAGCATTCTTCTGTAGCACCACATTTCGAAAGCTTCTATTCTCTTCTTGTCTAAACTATTTATCGTCCACGTTTCACTTCCATACATGGCGACACTCCATACAAATACTTTCAGAAACGTCTTCCTGACACTAAAATCTCTACTCGATGTTAACAAATTTCTCTTCTTCAGAACCGCTTTCTCTGCCATTGCCAGTCTATATTTTATATCCTCTCTCCTTCGACCATCATGATTTATTTTGCTCCCAAATAGCAAAACTCCTGTACTACTTTAAGCGTCTCATTTCCTAACCTAATTCCCTCAGCATCACCCGATTTAATTCGACTACGTTCTATTATCCTCGTTTTGCTTTTGTTGATGTTCATCTTATATCCTCCTTTCAAGACACTGTCCGTTCCGTTCAACTGCTCTTCCAAGTCTTTTGCTGTCTCTAACAGAATTACAATGTCATCGAAGAACCTCAAACTTTTTATTTCTTCTCCATGGATTTTTATTGCTACTAGGAATTTTTCTTTTGCTTCCATTACTGCTTGCTCAATATACAGATTCATTAACATCGGGGATAGGCTACAACCTTGTCTCACTCACTTCCCAACCACTGCTTCCCTTTCATGCCCCTCGACTCTTATAACTGCCATCTGGCTTCTGTACAAATAGTAAATAGCCTTTCGCTCCCTGTATTTTACCTCTGCCGCCTTCAGAATTTGAAAGAGAGTGTTCCAGTCAATATTGTCAAAAGCTTTCTCTAAGTCTGCAAATGCTAGAGACGTAGGTTTGCCTTTCCTTAATCTATTTTCTAAGATAAGTCGTAGGGTCAGTAAGTGTCGGAACATTGCAACTGCCACCAGTCTCCACTCCTCCCCCCACAGCGTGCCGTTTTCTGGTACTGTCTGAATCAAGACCAAAGAGTAAAGTGTCGCTGGACCGGCGTAAATGATAATCACAGCTATTTTTCTCCGTGAACCAAAGTTTGTGGTGTGCCTGGTCGTAGTTGATACTATTTGAATAGTATTAGGCCTCACAGAGGAGTCATGACAATGGAGCCTCATTGCTTTGTAAAAGGAATTAATTCAGGGGAGAATTCGTATAGTTTTCTCCCCACTGAATGCCTTACCAGTCAAGTACTATCCATTTGCTGATTTATGTTTGACACTTTTTATAACATTTATCAGCTCGATTGTAGTTACAAAACTTGTGATTATTTTTATAAACTTAAATACGCCACTGTTCTCATTCATGATCCTCCAGTCATTCCATGTTTTTTTATTTTATTATGGTGATGCATGGATGCACCAGCAATTCAGAACGCAATCGTACTAAATTAGTTAATTTGATGATTAATTTGAGTTCTGAAAGTGACCACAGACGTAGGCAACGAAAGAGCAATGAGTAAATTCACTAATTTGGTTGGTTCAAATGGCTCTATGCACTATGGGACTTAACATCTGAGGTCATCAGTCCCCTGGACTTAGAACTACGTAAACCTAACTAACCTAAGGACATCACACATATCCATGCCCAAGGAAGGATTCGAACCTGCGACCGTAGCAGCCGCGTGCTTCCAGACTGAAGCGCCTAGAACCGCTCGGCCACAGCGGCCGGTACTAATTTCATATATTAATATTAAGGGTGTGGCTCACATCTGAAGATTGTTTAGAAGATTATACCTTTATTTATGCAAAGATAATAACGTTTCTCGTCACTTGGTCATATATTTATGACTGAAGCTAGCGACCCCTTGAAGTTGACGACCCTTGGCCAGGATCTCGATTCTTGGCACTTTTGCGAGGCACTTCTCTTGCGAAACGGGCGAGTGTTTTTCGCTCTTTCGAAGTGATACTGTGATGATGATGATGAGGCCTCATACCCCGAGGAGCGTAGGGGACGATGCGGGAGACCCGCACCGCTGTACTAGGTATGGTCCTAGTGAAGGTGGTTTGCCATAGCCTTCCTCCGACCGTAATGAATGATGATGATATAGACGACACAAAAACACCTAGTCATCTCGAGGCAGGAAAAATCCCCGACCTCACCGGGGAGCGAACCCAAGACCCCGTTGTCGGGAAACGAGAACGCTGCTGCAAGACCACGACCTGAGGACTAGTAATACTATGATGCACTGAGAAAATTTAGGCTCGGGTTTGATGCTATGGGCTGTACCTCAATAATTTTTGGTGTTATTTCAGTTTATGCGTTTCTGTGTCACCTATTTCTTTTCTCATTGTTTCTTGCCTGTGACTTCTGCGTCAGACTTGTCTGATGTTGCGTCATTGCTAACAGTGTGCTACACGCTTCTATGGACTAGATTTGTTTATGGGGATGTGCACGACATTTTGGGGTAGATTTTGTTTCATGATCTTAGGCGTAAATGTGTGCATTATTTGAAAAATGGTCAGGGTAGAGTTGTGGTGCGTGATGTTTTAGATTCGGAAGCTAGCGGAAGGAGCAACTGACTTGAATGCTTACGAGAAGCAAAGTAGTGAGAAAGACTGCGCACTATTGTCGTTCAGAATAAAACATGAGCGGGTCGTTGATGCAGAACAAGATAGAACGCCGCAAGAAATTCATTTAAATCACTCTGCAGACGGGGCACAAATGTCAATCGCAGAGTACTCCGGTGATAAGGGTTCAGTTTTCTCAGAAAATGAAAGTGAAAACGACGCCGAGGTGGCAGGTCACATAGGTTCTCCAAATACGGAAAGAGGTAGACTCAAGAAAAATAACCGTCCGATTACGTGGGCCATAGAGCAGTTGAGTCACGAGCGTTCAAACCTGGGTACTTTACTGGGAGTGCACAGTTAGAATCGATCATTCAATTTTTGCAAGAGAGAAGAGGCGACAGATGGAGCAAAAACAGAGGAAGGAAAAGGAAGTAAACGGACGGCAGGAAGGACATCAATGACAGAAGATCCTGATCAATGAGATTAGGAAAATTCATAAGTGACCAGACAAGGAGGAAAAGAGATAGGACGAAGTAATAAAAGAAATTCGGATGAAGGCAAATGAGTTAGTCGAGAACCTAAATTAGTTAAAGATGTAAAAGCAGAGGTTGGACACATTAGGAATACGTGAGTTGAGGCGCGAGAAGTAACGGTAGATTCCAGACATGAGGCTAGGACAGTCAGATTAGTAGCATGAGATGCGCGGAAAAATATCCAAATTGCGCGAGACCAGGCAGCGCTGGCGAAGGTCGAAGTGAGCGCAACCAAGAAGGCTATACTGCTCTCAAGAAACAGGGACATATAGTCGCTGAAAAGGCACAGGAAGAAATGTTGGAAATCGAAGACGAGCAAACACATCTCACTACCCAGCAGAATGAGCTGGCGGATGAGATGAGAGACAAATGTGCCTACAGCTCGCTTGTGTAGAAATTCAGCCAGAAACAGTAACTCGTCACCGTGAAATCGTTGGCAATCAGAAATGTCAAAGACAAAAGAACGATCCTCAACATGACGCCACATCCCGGGCTCATGAACGGAGTACGTCGCTCGGCCGAGCGCGTGCAGTCAGTGGCGCGTAGCACACAATGTACTCAGCCGCACCACAAGTGAGAGCTTCTCAGACGTGCGGAAACATTGCTGCATGACTCTGACGACACGAGACGAGGATACAACAGGATTCATGAAATCTCGGGCAAACGCGAGCCAGGATTTACAGAAAGTTCAGGGGCGCAAAACAACGAATATTTTGACTTAAAATATTTTCTCTGAATTAAAGTTTTCAGGTTTACAAAGAGAACCAGAATTCATTACACCCCAAGTCATGGATTGCTCGGTACGACAGGACACTACTCGAAGTCATGCTCACTAGCATACAAACAGGAATTTGTCTGTGGATACCTGGCAGGTTCCATAGCAGGCCACATGTGTACCGCTGAAGCAAACTGCAGCAATTATGGCGAATTCAGAGGGGCTCTCCTAAATACCTACTGGTCACAGGATATCCAAAAGAGGATTAAACGGGAGATTATGTTAGGGAAGGATTAAGAAGCGTCGGGGTGACGCAGTCCAGTAAAGTTTTTCGAGACGCTTGTCGACAAGAACCGGTACCTGGACCAACCATAAACCGTGTATTGGCAAGGACATATTGCAACACTGCTAAATGAAACTGCCAGTTAGATACTAGGAACTGTTCATTAAAAAATGTAATTACACAACAGCCATTCAAGAGCGCTCAACGAGAGATATAATTTGTCAAGGAAGCACAAAACGCAAGAGACCGACTGAGACGTAATGAACGAAATTTTCTAGTTGCATTTGGAGGCAATAATGACAGACAAAATACAAACAGAAATAGGCAACAAGAAATCAGTATTAAGGCGAAAGATTTAGTAACGAGCCTCTGAGGAAAGATAGAAACAGACTGGGGACGTATGGCAGTACCTTTCACGAAAACGGAAATAGCAACAGGAAGGAAACGAAAAATTCTAAACGCTTTTTGCTGCCGGTCTGGAGCTCAGGGCAAACAAGGAATATTGGTGGGGATGGTGGGTGAAGTCCTCAACGTGATCACTCGAACAACGTAGTGGAAATCAGACCACCTAAACCCTCATCCGCGTAGTATCTAACAGACGGCTGCTGCGGGTCTCATTGTATCATAAAGTTGGTGTTAAGAATGATTTTGTTTTAGTCGTGTGCGTACTGTAAGACCTCCGGTACACATACCATCAGATTATTTGACTTGTCGCTCTAACGAAGTAGGCGAGTGTCAGCAATGTGTCTCGTGGTCTTATCGTGGCGTGTTTATCTTCTGCCATTAGGTCAGATGATAGAAATGCCACTTGCATGCTTAGAGTAGCAGATTGATGGTGACCAACTTTAAACAGAACTTGATTAATTTTCACACACATTTATTAAAATAATAAAAAGCATAGACATTACGTAACTTGATTCTCGATGCTGTTTACAATTGACAATCTGAAGTTCCTTTCGTCGTGATACATTAATCTTATTCTCACATATCTCTGATACTGGACAAAGCATCTGTATATTTGTCTTCATGGCTATGTACAGGAATATGATAATCTTATTAGGAACAGACTGAAACTTGGCTATAGACTGGTACAGACTAATGTAGACTGGAACAGACTGGTGCAGACAAATGCAAACTGACTAATCAGAGGTCTGTACACTCGTTATAATACCTCACGCGTTCAGGTATCACTACACGAGTGTGATCCACAAGGAGAAAAGGTTCTACGTTAGCAGCAATCTCATTGGCTGTGTTCCATATTAATACGCAGATTGGCGGAAGCAGAATTTGGTCCATCTCTAAGGCAGCGCCATCTCATAGTGCGGAGACGGACAAGGGCTGCGCCGGCGCTGTTGTGCTTGGCGGGGCGCTCTCTACTGGGAAAGTTGTGTACACGCTGACTACACGGAACTATGTACACAACAGTTTTCGATTCGTTTATGTAGTCATTTAGTGTACTGTTCTTTATTTATCGCACTTCCACTTTTTGGATGATTTGTTACTGTAATTAGTGGATAAGGTCTTTGTAACATCCAATCAATGAGTTTGGCATTCGTAGTTTCCTGTCCAACAATTTCACTCTGAATATACCGCAAATTTTTTACTTACCGGTGTCCTCTCATGTTTCACTAACAGAAATTTATTTCGTGAATAGGGATGTGCCGATTTTTCTGCCGAAACATCTCGAGTTTATGACAAAATTGGTTGGTTCAACCCTTGAATATTGCTGTATTAGTAGGTTGTCACGCCACAGCAAAGGTATGGATCAATGTGAAAATTCCATTTTTTGGTTCAGAAATAATGGTACATTCATCTTGGAATGTAGTACTAGTTTGGGTTATTCCGCTGATATTGTGTGCATTGCCAGTATGGTGTATGCACTGTCTGTTCCAACATTCGGAGAGATTAAATTAAAAGGAAGGTCAACGTTGGTCGTAATATTGATGTTTTATTGATAGAAGAATCGATTTTCGATCACATAGTGATCATCTTCGGTGCTGTACTCCTTTACCCTTAATCCAAATAAATACAGACTCATTTACAGATACTTTTCTTCTGTTACGTGTATACAATGAAAATGCAGAGGTAGACATATACGCTGATTTACCAAAGTCTTTATTTGCAAGTTCTGTTATATGATAGGTACGGTAGGCAATAATGTCTCTGTCTACAAAGCTTTCAAGTCCAGGAACATTAGGTACTCCTGTACCTCCACGTACTATGGCAACAGTAAGCCAACCATTACCATGAGTAAAAGTATCATTAATATCAAGGCTAAAGTTCAGTCTACATCCACAGAAAACACAAGTAAAGTGTCTGAGTTTAATGTGAACACTGTGTCTGAGTTTAATGTGAACAGCACTGAAGATGATCACATGTGACCGAAAATCGATTCTGCTATCAATAAAACATCAATATTACGACCAACGCTGACCTTCCTTTTAATATAACATAAATGGTCGTGGTGCACACAGCACTCCATGGAGTCGCCAATCAATTCGGAGAGATACCACAGAAGTTGATTTTTTATCCGGTACTGGATCTTGGAGTGAACTAGATCATGCCACCAATACCGGTGCAATATCTTGGGAGACAGTCGTGGGCTGCCCACGTCACACCCTTGTTGACGTTCGAGTAAGGTTATTTTTCTCGCTGTGGTGCGATTAATGTTATTGCCAGTGGAGCGATTTGTTCTCGTTGGTGATTTTCGAGTGTGGTTACATTTATAGATAACCGTCTTTGGTGCAATATTTTTCGTTGGTGGTACTTTTTTATCCTGTATGTTTATCGCTTATGGATGATCGCCTGTAGTGCAATGGTGTCTGTTTTTGGGTACTTCCATTGTGGATCGGCAGCGTCAGAGGTGCATTATATGCAAAGTTTTGTATTACGTGGCGTAAGAACTTGGAGTGCGAGTCACGGTAGTGCGTTCTTAGATGGATAGGAAGGAAATGGTGAATGAGACCGGATGAAAACGGAAGATGCTGAGATGCTAATCGTCCTGCACTAAAAAATTATTAGTAAGACCTCGTACTTTTATGTTACTGTAGCAACTGTAAATTGATGATAACTGTATGTCGATTTTTGTGAGGTTTTGGTCAGATACAGAGAGAAAGGTGAATTCATACCGACATCTGATCCATGCTGACAGCACAGAGAAGAGTGCACAGATGGTGATGAGCAGTATTCGACCCAGATTCTGCACCGTGTATCCGCGTCATTGTCACCGTCCAGTAAGTTGATATCAGGAGAAGTATCAAAGCCCAGATTTTCGGAAAGTAGAAAGGGTTAGAGGTAGCTAAACTTGGTAATGGATAGAATTACACTCCTGGAAATGGAAAACAGAACACATTGACACCGGTGTGTCAGACCCACCATACTTGCTCCGGACACTGCGAGAGGGCTGTACAAGCAATGATCACACGCACGGCACAGCGGACACACCAGGAACCGCGGTGTTGGCCGTCGAATGGCGCTAGCTGCGCGGTATTTGTGCACCGCCGCCGTCAGTGTCAGCCAGTTTGCCGTGGCATACGGAGCTCCATCGCAGTCTTTAACACTGGTAGCATGCCGCGATAGCGTGGACGTGAACCGTATGTGCAGTTGACGGACTTTGAGCGAGGGCTGCACGATGTTGGGGCGTGAGCGGAAGACGGCCTAACGGTGTGCGGGACCGCAGCCCAGCTTCATGGAGACGGTTGCGAATGGTCCTCGCCGATACCCCAGGAGCAACAGTGTCCCTAATTTGCTGGGAAGTGGCGGTGCGGTCCCCTACGGCACTGCGTAGGATCCTGCGGTCTTGGCGTGCATCCGTGCGTCGCTGCGGTCCGGTCCCAGGTCGACGGGCACGTGCACCTTCCGCCGACCACTGGCGACAACATCGATGTACTGTGGAGACCTCACGCCTCACGTGTTGAGCAATCCGGCGGTACGTCCACCCGTCCTCCCGCATGCCCACTATACGCCCTCGCTCAAAGTCCGTCAACTGCACATACGGTTCACGTCCACGCTGTCGCGGCACGCTACCAGTGTTAAAGACTGCGATGGAGCTCCGTATGCCACGGCAAACTGGCTGACACTGACGGCGGCGGTGCACAAATGCTGCGCAGCTAGCGCCATTCGACGGCCAACACCGCGGTTCCTGGTGTGTCCGCTGTGCCGTGCGTGTGATCATTGCTTGTAGAGCCCTCTCGCAGTGTCCGGAGCAAGTATGGAGGGTCTGACACACCGGTGTCAATGTGTTCTTTTTTCCATTTCCAGGAGTGTAGCTTTCTGCATAATCTAGTCAGAGAGGACACTAAACAGCCATGTGAAATACTGTGGATCGCTAGAGGGATTAAAGCGTCTTGTGAAAGGAAAGGGAAATGTATATTTTGGCATACCAAGTAGAGATCCTGAAGTAGCAGCACACTACAAAATTATACTATAAATTACTAAGAAACGTTATTAAAAAATCAAAGACAAACAGGACAGCACTATTGAACTTGATGGAAGGGCCATGATTTATGAATCACAGGAAACAGATGTATTTAATGATCATTCCTTAAATTTAGTAGAAAGCGTAGAGACAAACAGTTCAAGAGTAAGATTTCAGCAGTATGTTGCAAATTTAACTTTCATAAAATTCAGTCATATGAATATATCACCTACTTCTCCTTCTGACATTAAGAAAATTATACATACTCTCATAAATGAAAGCTCATTTTATTTTGATGGTGTTTCCTATAGAGTACTAAAAATCTGTTCCCATGTAATAAGCCCAGTCATACGGAAATGTGTAATGCATCACTGACTTATAGCACTTTTGCAGAGAGACTGAAATATGTCGTTGATGAGCCCATTTTTTAAGAAAAGTGGTAAGAGATGTGTCAATAATTATTGACCTGTTTCACTGCTGTCATCATTGTCCAAACTTTTTAAGAAGGTGATGTATTCTAGAATAATATCTGACCTTGGCAACAATAGCATCTTTAGCATATCAGAATTTGGGTTTCAGAAGGGTTGCTCTACTAAGAACGCCAGTTACATGTTCACTCATCAGATTTTACAAGCATTAAGTAATGAAATAGCAACGGGTGGTATTTTATGCAACCTCTCTAAGGCATTTGCCTGCATTAGTCACAGTATTCTTCTAGATAGATTAACATTTCATGGGGTTGGTCGTATATCCGACCAATGGATAATGCCATATCCAACCAAAACAAGGCAGAAGGTTGTACTTAGTAATTCAAGAAATATACACTAGGGACATAATTCTGAGTGGGGACGCATGAAGTATGGGTTTTCCCAAGGTTCAATCTTATGTCCACTACTGTTCGTAAAATATGCAAACGATCTGCTGAGTAATAGACAACAAGCAGACTTAATTCTTTTCGCAGACAAAATTAGTATTGTAATCAATCCAAGCATTCATACAGAATCAATGGTAAACAAAGCTCTTAAAAGTGTTATTGACTGGTCTTACGTGAGTGATCTCACTCTCAGTTTTAAAAAGACCCAACATATTAAGCTGTGCACATATCGAGGTATTACAATAATGGTAAGTGTAGCACATGTTGAGGAAATAATAAATAAGATGGAAACTTCAAAATTATTCCAGTTGACGAGAATTTAAAGTGGAAAATTATATGTAAATTGAAGGTGCACAGGAGGAGAGAGGAAAAGAAAGGGAGGGTACTTATGATTCTAGCTTAAAATAAATTATTGTGTTATAAATTATATAATAATATGTAACTGAATATTTTATATCACTGTTGTTTAGTGCATCGTGGCATTGCGCGGAATCAGCGGCGGCGTTTGAAAATGTGCGATGGACTGTGGTTCGAACCTGGGATCCTCTGCTTAATAGGCAGGTGCCAACCACTGCCAACCCTGTTTCTTAAGCATCGCATTGATAAAAGTGCCTTTGTCATTAGATAGAAGTGCCTCAGTAGCATATTTCTGCATGATGTGAGTAGTCAGAGTGAAAGACAATCTGTCCAAAGACTTGCCGCCTTTCAAGATTTCATATGTTACAAAAAGTTAAATTTTGTTCAAGTCTTTCTGGAATTCCTTACAGTTATCCAACGACGGTGCTTTCCTGTACACAATGTGATCGTCAAAAAACAATATTACAATTCTGCTCATTCTGTCTAATAAATAGTTTATATATTCAACGGAAGAACATACCAAAATCAGTCACAATTATGGTGAGATTCAAACGGGCTAACCGAAATGAAGCACATAGATCGTTTGTAGAATCGCCGAAATCAATCAGGAAGGGAATATAAAAATTTGTTACGCTAATAGAATTTTACATGCCAGACTTTTTAACGTTTAAATGTAAGAGTTTTAATGTGCAATTAAATTTTCAAAACTAAATTAAATTTCTATGATTAATATGAACTTGTGACGTGCAGATACATAATGAAGCGATTCAGCATCGACTGATCCCTCTGGTCGGTAGAATCACTGGCGGTGGTAGAGTCAGGACGATGTTCCGCCGCCAGAGGGAAGTGGAGTGACGATTACGTCGATGTAAAGGGGACCGCGAGCAAGATTACTCTCTCTTGATCGGATGTCAAGCTGTGCGTCTGGTGACGGCGGGTAGTAAGCGCCGCGTAGTAGTGACAGATAAGATCCTTGGCACGCTGTTGCATTTTCAGTGTTAGTCAGACATAGTTACGTGATGTCCTGTGTCGGCCCGATCAGTGGAGATTGCCCGAGGTGTGAGCTATTTCGGTATGTTGCTTGGGCACCTACTTGTATTCTGATTCGGATTATTCCGAAGAAGCCTATATCCTCTGTGGTATCGGGTTGGTTTTCTGGCAGCCGGTTCCAAAGAATTGAACACGAGGTCGTCAGGAAGATACGCTCAGACTATTGCGGCCATTGACCGGTTGGTTATTGGCTTACGTTCCTACTTTCTAAGAATTATGGTGAACATTCAGTTACAGTCTTAGCCACTATAGTTGACGCTTGAAAAGGCTGTTCTCTTACTTGACATCCTCCTTATCCTTAATGGACCGTAAGGCAGTTTTTGTGAACCTTTCAAGTGATCTCATTCAAGAAATTTACTGTGTATTTTTTACTGTTAAACTGGTCATATGGAAGTCCTTTGACCTGGAATGACCGTGCTAAGCAGCGTTATCTAAATTAAGCAGTACGTGATTTCAGCGCACGACTCGCTTTTTCCAAATTATCTTTAGCGTCTTTTGGTGTTCTCATTTTTTTCTGAACTTCTTAACAAGTAATTTACATGTTAGACAATATCTTGAATACTCATATGGTTGGTATTACGAGTTCCGCTAGAAGGCTCTTGAGCAAAATAACAGTTTAACACTAAAGTGATTTCTCTCTGTGGTAAACGTGCTAAAGCGAGAGCCCAAAAACTCAGCTTTCGCTCGGGTTGGGTGTTGTTTTGGCTCTACATGAGCACTTTTTCTGCAGAACCAATTCACTGTATTTTTTGTAAATTGCCATCACCCTAGCTAACTGGATTGCTTGCTTTTTCTAATTACATGGTATCTGTCTTACTTGGCAGTGGATGTCGGATGTTAATTGCCAGTTAATCATTTCTGTAGGTCTCTGAAGCTTAAAATTCGAATGTACTGTTAAACGCAACACTGTTGGCTTTATTAAACATCCGTTTTAAGGACTGGATTTAATGTCAAGATTTCAGAAAAAAATTTCTTAATATTACCTTTTTAAATTTTTATTAAGTGTGTTTTTAGAGGCTTTGTGAAGACTCCATAAGTTACTTTGCTTCAAAAGGTGAATGTCGCTAACAGATTAAACTCTGGTGATACTTTCTGAGATTTGTTGGGTCTTTGGTTGTTATTTTTTATTAAATTCGTTGGTAAATTTATAGCCCCGTTTTCAGCAACCCAACACCAGCTCCCAACCTCATTTCACAGCTATTTAAAACAAATAAGTTTACCACAGGCTGCGGCATAGTTGCGAAGAGAACAACGATTTTATTTCTGTCTATGATCACCAAATTGTTATGTCATTAGCCTACCGGTTTTGGTCAGCGATGACCTTCTTCAGTTTGCAGCCTAACACTTCAAATCCAAGTACAAGAAACGGATATAATAGCTCTTAAAAGAATTAAAAAGGACTTATGAAAACTATTATTTCCGCACACATAGGAAACATGTGTTTAAAACATGAAGAGGCATATGTCCTAAAACGACAAGCCATAGTAGCATCGTGAAAAAATAAACACAATATCAGCCTAGCATCTCCCTACATATTTAAATATGTGCGAAAGTGGACACAGTGCTAGCAGATTCATTCTGTTAACAGCGCTACTGTTCTTAACAAACTGCGGTACAGTAGCCACAAAACATCTTTGTGTCACAAACTCGTTAGATGTCCTTACTGGAAGTCTACACATACAGGTATTCGTCGTTACAAAACTGTCCAGAATGCAATAAAATGAAGAAGTTAGAAGGTGAAGTCTATACTAAGCTTACCAACAATATAAGTTAGTACAGTCATAAAATGTAATAAAAACTTGTTAAATACTAAACATTGACACGTTCTTGTCGTCATTTTACATGAGAACACTAACATACACAAGAAGAAGCTGAATGACGTAACACAATACTATAAAACTTATAAAATAACGAGGGAAGACGCCAAATGGATGAAAGAAGCCAAATTGATGAAACAATAGACTACAGTCAGTAATCAGCGCCTTATTTTGGCTTGGCTGACCAAATTCATCATAGGAACTGAGGCACCAGAGGGCCTCTCGTACCCTGTCAAACGAAGTTCCATGAAAATGATATTAAAACATTGTAGCAGTCAATTAACAGTATTAGCTGGTTAATGAAATATATTATGAGAACAGAGAAGGGGCAATCAAACAAGCGAGTAATATGATTAACATAAGAAAATAAAGCGAATATGTAATGCACTCTATACTAGGTAACGACTGGACAAGATACACATAAGAACGGCATTTTACGTCCCGTGGAAGATAAGCATTTTGTTCTCAGTGCTCCCTATGTTTAGTGCATTCTGCACAGTTTTATTATTCACGAATATGTGTGGATTTACATTAGCGAGATGTAACGAGCTTACGACACAAACACGTGCTGTGGCTACTGTTTCGCATTGTTATGAACAGTAAGAATCTGACTGCACTGTGTCCTAGATTACACAATACTTGTAATGTTTACAACGATGACAGCCTGATTTTGTGTGTTTCTTACGACGATGTCACTATGCCTCCATTATGTTCAGACGCGTCTTAAAACAGCTATGCCTCGTCGTATTTAAACTCATGTTTTCCACATGTATGGAAGTAATACTCTTCATTGTAGTCTATTTAAATGTTTTAAGACGTGTGCTGTCCACTTCCTGTATTTGTTTTTCCCATGATTTGCTGCAGGTCTCAAGCTGGTGATCGTTGACCAAAACCGGTATTCTTAGTATCAAGAAATTTTGTAAGCATAGGTGGAAGTAAAAAAAAATAGTGGAATAAGATTTACATCTCCATTGAAAATGCAATGTTAAGTACAGTGAGTCTGTTCCTAATTGCAAATCCCGGAAAATTTTAATTGTTTCGGTTACAACGCCATCTACCACGAATGGGAAAAGTGTTTTGGTATTTTTTGGCACAGATCCGAATCTGCTGTAAAAATGGACATCCCATTAGAAAACTGAGTTTATACAGAGAGACGTCCCCTTCGAAAATATAGCTTTTCATGTGGGACATTTTTTTTGCGTGCGATCAGAATTTCTCCCAATAGTTAGTAGTTTCACGTTAAAACAAACACCCAGCAATAAACTCTCGTCTTAATTTTCCTCCGTAGTGTTTAACAACGCAAAGAAAGTATTTGACGACTTTCTATCGACTTCAACACTTTCAAAAAACAGCAGAAATACCTGATATCTCATCGTAATTACATCAAGGGAAAAAAAGGAACTTTTAACTCTTCGCCTTGGAGCGATGGCAGCAAGCGACCAATTCACTACACTAAAATTTCGGTTACCCTGCAAATTAGAAGTAATTTTTCAACTCATTTTTTACTTAAGAATTTTATCCAACTGAGAAAAATGGGATCGAAGATAACTTATTATTCGGAATTACCGACATTGTTATTGTTGTAAGCTTTTTCGATCTTCTTCAAGTAAAATGACAAGCGATGGACTCTGTGGTTTTCTTCATTTAGGGTATCGACTTCAAGAGCATGTAGAAACAAAAGACATAGAGTGTACAAAAAATGGATAGAATGTGAGGTACAGTTGAAACAAAAAAAGTGGTATTGATCGAATTGACCTTGAACTACTAGAAAGTAGGAGAGACATTGGCGTCAGGTTAAAAAGAGAATTACTCTCGCTATCAGGTACCTAGCTCAGCATAATATCATATTAAGAGAAACCAGCGACAAGCTCTGCCAAGTTAATAATGGCAACTTTCTTGGTTTGATTGAAATAGTAGTAGAACTTAACCCCGTTTTTCAGGAACAAGCAATTCATGAGGATTATCTTGGAGAAAACGTTCAAAGTGAACTTATAAATTTGCTTGGCAACAAAGTAAAAAATAGCATTGTTAATTTTGTAAAAGAAAGAAATATCTTCAGTCATACTTAATTGTATTCCTGATACAAGTAACAATGAACAAATGATATTAATTGTTAAGTTTGAAAACTTATCAGAAGAAGAAGAAGAAGAAGTGACAGCAAGAGAAAATTTGACTGAAATCCTTTTGTCGAATCAGACTAATCAGACCCCGGTGTTCATGACTGCAGAGGCCATAGTTATAATAGTGCAAATATAAAAGGTCATAAAAGTAATTTTCAAACCTACATGCTAAAGTGTAATCCAAGAGCGTTTTATGCCCATGTGCTACTCACAGTCTTGTTTTATCAGATACTCCAAAATATACAGCAAAAGCAGTCGCATATTTTGGTGTCATTCAAAGGATATGCTGTGCATTTTTTCTGGTGCAACCACTCAGGAATGGGAAATATTACTGAACAAGGTATCAACTTTAGAAGCAGTGTAGAAACTGTATGAGACAACGCTCAGCAGAAGTGAACTATAACACTGACGAATCGAAAACAAAGAGGAAAGTACACTCGTGTGCCTTGAACTAATTAGGAAACTTCGAGTCTATTCTAAGCGTTGTCATATTGTATGATTTTTTTCTTTGCCATTAACACAGGAAACAAGGCACTTCAAGCAGAAAACATGGATGTGAAAGTAGCAGTTGAATTCCTGGAAAGTTCAGCGAAATTTATTAAGAATTTCTGTGATGACAGTTTTGTTAATACGCAGACAAGTGCGACAGACATAGCCGAATGTTTACAGATTGATCCCATATTTCAAGAAAAGAGAATTGACAAGAAGACAAAGTAGTCTAATTATGAAAACGGCTACATCATTTTCAGGGCACAGGCTCCAAAGAAGATATAAAAAACTGATTCTTTTCTACTTTGTCAGTGACAGGGTATTAAACAGTTTAAAACAAAGGTTTGGACACCTGGCTAAGTTTTCCGAAACATTCGGAGTTTCGTTTTCTCCGGAAAGTTTACGACCTATACAGGACCACTAACTTAAAACGCTATGCTCTGTAAAAACTTGAGAAAGAGCTAAGTCTAGAAATAAATGGTGACTGTTCAGAAGACATTGTAATATAGCCTGTGGTGGTGGCAGTTCGCCGTCTGCCAAATGACTAAAAAGACGTAACCACCACACCCAAGAGGTGCCACGGTTATCAACAGCGCAAGGAAATCTGACTAGTGGCCCCTGAGCTGGCTAACTTGTCATTTAATTAATTTAATTCCTTCAAACCCACAACAAAATAAGTGACATCGTAGGAAATGAGAATGGGTGTCATTGAAAAATTAATAACAAGGACCTACGGTATCACAAAGAGTTTTAATAAGTAATATAAAGAGCAAGAAATAACAAAAATATAAACAGAAACTTCAACTGTGTAACATTTCATTAACACAAACTCAGGTAGGATGGCCATAGGCTTGGGGAACATAACTGGAACTTACGTGTAAATGAGAGTGGCTACTGAGAGGGGAAGGACGTCAGTCTAGGCAAGAACATTCTGCTGTATCGTTCCACTGACTGGTCTCTCATGTCAAGATACAGTTGGATGCAATGGACACTGGGAGTGACTACTGCAAGCACAAGGCGGCCATGACAAAAAGATGGTCTTGTAAATGATTGATAGGCTTCTGAATTTGCCGAAGCTGCGCATCGTTACTGGTATAGTGATATAGCCGGTGAAAGACGAGACGCTGTCGACGTCGTGCGGGCGCTGCTGAAGCGTCGTACTGTGGGAGATGACCCTACGTTTGTCGGTGATTGTCTCACGTCCGCACAAATATAAAGCGTCAACCGGGTGTCCAGACATCTTTACAACTAACTGCTCTCTCCGTAGAATCGGAAGAGCTCTAGTTACTATAGTCCACGAGGGTCAAGAAGCCGGCCGGTGTGTCCGTGCGGTCTAGGCGCTTCAGTCTGGAACCGCATGACCGCTCCGGTCGCAGGTTCGAATCCTGCCTCGGGCATGGATGTGTGTGATGTCCTTAGGTTAGTTAGGTTTAAGTAGTTCTATGTTCTAGGGGACTGATGACCACAGACGTTAAGTCCCATAGTGCTCAGAGCCATTTTTTAGGGTCAAGAAACAAGTCCTAGTCTCTGCTGCTGCTCAAAACCTTCCGAAAAACAGCCTTTCCCGCAGATGTTCTTGAATAAACATATCGTAGCGAAGCAGCGGTTACTGTGCCCATCACGTTTTCTAGCAATGAGACCCGATCTTCCTCAACCAGTCACTGCAGTGCAGTAGTCATTCTGTTCTCCGAAAAACAGCACACAGTTCCTGGAGGTCGTGCACCAAAAAACCACGACACATTTCACAAGACGAGGGAAAGTTCCTAATGAAAACAATCTCCGTCTCGTCCATAAAACGATTCAGTGACGGCCATTTTGGCGGGGCGCGGCAGGAACTAAGAAACGCGACATCCGGAGACATTCGCCGTCCCAAGGTACGCTGTTTTTGTAATAAACGCATTAGCCGGGCGCCAGCCCGACGTCGCTTTAAATGGACCCGCACACGGAATAAGGAGACCAGACTCCCACACCGCGTCCAGTAGCTAAACAAAGTAATTAGGTCGGTGCCAGGGTGCCGGGCCCCGCCACTTTCTAAACTATTGTCATTTCGCATTTAGCCACGACATTCCCACCCTCTTGTTTGGCTGACTATCTTAGAAGCTAGATTAAGGAAAGGCAAACCTACATTTCTAGCATTTGTAGACTTAGAGAAAGCGTTTGATAATGTTGACTGGAATACTCTCTTTCAAATTCTGAAGGTGGCAGGGGTAAAATACAGGGAGCGAAAGACTATTTACAATTTGTACAGAAACCAGATGGCAGTTATAAGAGTCGAGGGGCATGAAAGGGAAGCAGTGGTTGGGAAGGGAGTGAGACAGGGTTGTAGCCTCTCCCCGATGCTATTCAATCTGTATATTGAGCAAGCAGTAAAGGAGACAAAAGAAAAGTTCGGAGTAGGTATTAAAATCAATGGAGAAGAAATAAAAACTTTGAGGTTCGCCGATGACATTATAATTCTGTCAGAGACAGCAGAGGACTTGGAAGAGCAGTTGAACGGAATGGACAGTATCTTGAAAGGAGGGTATAAGATGAACATCAACAAAAGCAAAACGAGGATAATGGAATGTAGTCGAATTAAGTCGGGTGATGCTGAGGGAATTAAATTACGAAATGAGACACTTAAAGTAGTAAAGGAGTTTTGCTTTTTGCGAAGCAAAATAACTGATGGTCGAAGTAGAGAGGATATAAAATGTAGACTGGCAATGGCAAGGAGAGTGTTTCTGAAGAAGAGAAATTTGTTAACATCGAGTATAGATTTAAGTGTCAGGAAGTCGTTTCTGAAAGTATTTGTGAAACATGGACGATAAATAGTTTAGACAAGAAGGGAATAGAAGCTTTCGAAATGTGGTGCTACAGAAGAATGCTGAAAATTAGATGGGTAGATCACATAACTAATGAGGAGGTATTGAACAGAATTGGGGAGAAGAGGAGTTTGTGGCACAACTTGACTAGAAGAAGGGATCGATTGGTAGGACATGTTCTGATTCATCAAGGGATCACCAATTTGGTACTGGAGGGCAGCGTGGAGGGTAAAACTCGTAGAGGGAGACCAAGAGATGAATACATTAAGCAGATTCAGAAGGATGTAGGTTGCAGTAGGTACTGGGAGATGATGAAGCTTGAGACAGGATAGAGTAGCACGGAGAGTTGCATCAAACCAGTCTTAGGACTGAAGACCACAACAACAACAACATGTTTGGCCGACAGCGGAACAAGCCTGACCGACAGAATGCCGGCCTAAAAACCACTGCCCTGTCGTGCCTACGGCCCGCTTCGGTGACTACAAGGGAATCCTCGAATTCGCTTGCTGCTTCGGGAAAGCTCTAAAGCTGCCCCTAAGCAATGGTCACCTCCAGCGTCCAGAAGCCTGTCTCTATAGCCGAGTTTAATTTTTCTACTGCTACTCAAGTCATGCAAGTACTGTTAGATCAGTCAGTGGCTGACCCTAACCCTAAAGGCTGCGTTCACACTGCCGGCCGGGCCGGGGCGGGATGACGCGTACTGGTTCGGCTCGTGCCTAGTCAGCTCAGGCCGACGTGTAGTGCATTCACATTGTGCGCCGCGCCGAGCCGGGACGGCGAAATGGGGGAAAATCCACTTCTCCGATTTTCATGTTTTAAAAATTCTTAGCGGTATATAACACTTCGCCACATCGTTTTATGAACTCATTTTTTGCTTAAAAGCGTTACTCACGTCGTGAAAATGTAAAAGTCTACTTTTCGTTTCGCGTGATTTCTTAGTTTCGTAACGCTTCCTGACCGATTTTGAAGAAAGTATGCGGCTAAAAAATCTGATTTTTGTACACGTGGCAGTGTAACATCTTAGCTTCGTATTGAATCATTTATCATTCAATATTTCTTAAGAGTCATTGTGATATGATACTATTTGTCAACGTTGTGCACTTGATTTACAGATCTTGTAGTGAAAAAGTTATGTAGCGGGTAGCTTACTGTTAGATCCGTTTTAGACCATACATTGTTGGGAATGAAATGTAGCTAAAAGTACCAAAAAGTTTTTGAAATGCTAATGATACTGATATCTGTCCCTGGTCACAAGTAATGCGAGCTATTCAGTGGCGTTAGTGCCGCGTCCGCAAGCCACGGAATTCACGCGGTTACAGCTTGGTTTAGTGTAGTCATATAATGCAGGACAGAAAAAAACTAGTTACTTGTGATCAGCGCAGACCTAGTGTCGGTGCCTCGTATTATTTTAATGGTCTCATTCGCTAGATAAGTCCAAATGTATAAGAATTTTTCCCTCGGCTTCTGGACAATCATCTGCTATGCTTTTATAATTGGCCACACGTTGCATCACAAAAGACAAACAATTATTTGCCATCAACATCCTACAATTAGTATAATGTACATTTCGTATTTCGAACTAAAAGATAAGAGTATATTAATCTGAGATCTTGCTCCTGATGCATTGTAATAAAATCTTGCAACATTCTACATGATTTCTTTCTAGTTGCATATAATAAACATAAAAATGGTTCAACTGGCTCTGAGCACTATGGGACTTAACAGCTATGGTCATCTGTCCCCTAGAACTTAGAACTACTTAAACCTAACTAACCTAAGGACATCACACAACACCCAGTCATCACGAGGCAGAGAAAATCCCTGACCCCGCCGGGAATCGAACCCGGGAACCAGGGCGCGGGAAGCGAGAACGCTACCGCACGACCACGAGCTGCGGACTATAATAAACAGCAGATGTTAAAAAATATAAATACATTTACAGATGTTTCTATGTCTAAGTTTGACTAAGGCGCAAAAAGTTCATTTTTTTGTATTATCGCTTTTGCAGTTCACGTAAGTGTAGTACTGAAAGCTGTAATTAATTACATTCTTTAGATCGACCCTATCTCCATTTAGAAAGATCTGTGGATAGCTCTTACAAGTAGCCTATTTTAGGAAATGAATGCAATGAAACCAAGGCTGAGTGGGACAGCGTTTCAATCAACGCTTTGCTGGATCATTTGACGAAGAAATGATTAAGCTATCGTTTTCTGTAAGGTGCTGCCATTTCGATTTTTCTACTGTAACTGAAAGAAAATGCGCGGATTCAGCATAGCCTCAAGCACAGCAGGACAGGTAAATGAATTATTGTCAATTGATGTGTTGGATTTGAGTATTGCTCATCAGTGTGGGATCCGTACCAGATCGGGTTGACGGAGGAGATAGAGTAGATCCAAAGAAGAGCGGCGCGTTTCGTCACAGGGTTATTTGGTAAGAGTGATAGCGTTCCGGAGATGTTTAACAAACTCAAGTGGCAGACTCTGCAAGAGAGGCGCTCTGCATCGCGGTGTAGCTTGCTCGCCAGGTTTCGAGAGGGCGCGTTTCTGGATGAGGTTTCGAATATACTGCTTCCCCCTACTTATACCTCCCGAGGAGATCACGAATGTAAAATTAGAGAGATTCGAGCGCGCACGGAGGCTTTCAGACAGTCGTTCTTCCCGCGAACCATACGCGACTGGAACAGGAAAGGGAGGTAATGACAGTGACACGTAAAGTGCCCTCCGCCACACACCGTTGGGTGGCTTGCGGAGTATAAATGTAGATGTAGATGTGTGGGATTCTCGTCTAGTTCAAAGCAGTGTAAAGGATGAGATGTGTGTGTCACTGTTTGCTTCTGAGTATTTTTTCCCCTTGGTGGTTTTGTCCCCAGCGGCAAAGGGATCTTAATTCATTAGCAGCTGATGGTCGAAAATAACACAGTTGCAGCCAGAAGTTTTCCACCACTATCCAATTAGAACCGTCTTATGTAACAATAATCTCATTGTTATCTTAGTTATGTTTTCACATTATGGTGACTTGTCGAATTTTGAGCACATTGTAATAAGGTGGACATTGACTGTCCCTAAGAATATCGACCTGCATTCAGTAAAGGTTTTTAATTACAATAATAAAGAACGTTCCTGAAAAACTTTTATTTATATTGAAGATTGAGTAATAACATGTATCACTATCAAAGAACATTTCAGGCAACAATTACAAAACGGAATACAGTTTCACATTAATATAATACAAAAAGCAAAGTTGTCTGTAACGAAGAAGTATGTTGAATTAGCGTAGTCATTGCTTTGAAGAACCTGGCACTGCACTCACTGCCCCCAATTAATTATAAACAAGCTCCTGTGTTTTAAGTTTCACAAATATTTGCCGCTGAACTGGAAGGGAGTTTATTGCACTCCTGAGACTCATCAGGAAGTGGTATGTATCATCGTTTTGGGTCATGTCTTGATATGCCTTCATCACAGCTAATTTGTCCTTTTCGAGCTTTAAAAATTCTTCTTCCATATTTGGCCTACTACTTCTTTTTTTTCCCATTTGTGATACTGTGCTTGCCAGTGGCGACGTTTCATCAACTGCCACTATTGTTGTAAAAGCATGTAAAGACGGTGGATTAAATAAATGAAACAAAAGTACTTTCGCATGTATCATTATAATAAGCGTAATTTTTCCTCACTGATTGTGAAATGTGAGGTAACATATTAAAATAAAAGACGTGTGCAGTCACACTTGTGATGAAAGCAGAAGGGAGGTTTGTGATGCGTGTACTGCAGAAGCCGTAGTACTGCTCCACAGGCTCGCGCCTGCGGTCGGCTCGCGCCGGCAATATTAAACACTCGGGATGTCGCCGGCTCGGCTCCAACTCTTCCATTAATACAGAAGGGTTGTCACAGACAGCTGGCGTCTCCCGTCTCGCCGCCACAACATGCGTAGAGGTCGATATCGACGGTCGAATCTGATCGGCTGAGGGCGTCTGCACGAGACGGCGTTGCAGGCATTCGGTATGCATGTGTCCTGCCTGTCAACATCCGGAGTAGGGCTTCGTCTAGCTGTCGTAAGTAATTATCGCCCTGCAACCAGCGATTGTGAGATACGAAGGTATATAACCGTGCAATTCAATAGGGACCTGTCACACCCCATTAAGAGCACTGGAAGTTTGAAAGTCTTCTGTTTTTCGGCCGCATGGCCGATGACTGTGCCATATGGTCAAAGAGCTTTTTTTTTTTTGGTCATCAGTCTACTGACTGTTTTGATGCGCCCCGCCACGAATTCCTTTCCTGTGCTAACCTCTTCATCTCAGAGTACCACTTGCAACCTACCTCCTCAATTATGTCTTCCTCTACAGTTTTTGCCCTCTACAGCTCCCTCTAGTACCATGGAAGTAATTCCCTCATGTCTTAGCAGATGTCCTATCATCCTGTCCCTTCTCCTTATCAGTGTTTTCCACATATTCCTTTCCTCTCCGATTCTGCGTACAACCTCCTCATTCTTTACCTTGTCAGTCCACCTAATTTTCAACATTCGTCTAGAGCACCACATCTCAAATGCTTCAATTCTCTTCTGTTCCGGTTTTCCCACAGTCCATGTTCCAGTACCATACAATGTTGTACTCCAGACGTACATCCTCAGAAATTTCTTCCTCAAATTAAGGCCGGTATTTGATATTAGTAGACTTCTCTTGGCCTGAAATGCCTTTTTTGCCATAGCGAGTCTGCTTTTGATGTCCTCCTTGCTCCATCCGTCATTGGTTATTTTACTGCCTAGGTAGCAGAATTATTTAACTTCATTGACTTCGTGACCATCAATCCTGATGTTAAGTTTCTCGTTGTTCTCATTTCTACTACTTCTCATTACCTTCGTCTTTCTCCGATTTACTCTCAAACCATATTGTGTACTCATTACACTGTTCATTCCGTTCAGCAGATCATTTAATTCTTCTTCACTTTCACTCAGGATAGCAATGTCATCAGCGAATCGTATCATTGATATCCTTTCACCTTGTATTTTAATTCCACTCCTGTACCTTTCTTTTATTTCCATCATTACTTCCTCGATGTACAGATTGAAGAGTAGGGGCGAAAGGCTACAGCCTTGTCTTACACCCTTCTTAATACGAGCACTTCGCCGGCCGTGGTGGCCAAGCGGTTAAAGGCGCTACAGTCTGGAACCGCGCGGCCGCTACGATCGCAGGTTCGAATCCTGCCACGGGCATGGATGTGTGTGATGTCCTTAGGTTAGTTAGGTTTAAGTAGTTCTAAGTTCTAGGGGACTGATGACCTTAGAAGTTAAGTCCCATAGTGCTCAGAGCCATTCGAACCAACCATTCGAGCACTTCGTTCTTGATCGTCCACTCTTATTATTCCCTCTTGGTTGTTGTACAAATTGTATGTGACCCGTCTCTCCCTATAGCTTATCCCTACTTTTTTCAGAATCTCGAACAGCTTGCACCATTTTATATTGTCGAACGCTTTTTCCAGGTCGACAAATCCTATGAAAGTGTCTTTATTTTTCTTTAGCCTTGCTTCCATTATTAGCCGTAACGTCAGAATTGCCTCTCTCGTCCCTTTACTTTTCCTAAAGCCAAACTGATTGTCACCTAGCGCATTCTCGATTTTCTTTTCCATTGTTCTGTAAATTATTCTTGTAATCAGCTTCGATGCATGAGCTGTTAAGCTGATTGTGCGATAATTCTCGCACTTGTCAGCTCTTGCCGTCTTCGGAATTGTGTGGATGATGCTTTTCCGAAAGTCAGATGGTATATCGCCAGACTCATATATTCTACACACCAACGTGAATAGTCGTTTTGTTGCCACTTCCCCCGATGACTTTAGAAATTCTGATGGAATGTTATCTATACTTTCTGTCTTATTTGACTGTAAGTTCTCCAAAGCTCTTTTAAATTCCGATACTAATGCTGGATCCCCTATCTCTTCTAAATCGACTCCTGTTTCTTCTTCTATCACATCAGACAAATCTTCACCCTCATTGAGGCTTTCAATGTATTCTTTCCACCTATCTGCTCTCTCCTCTGCATTTAACAGTGGAATTCCAGCTGCACTCTTCTTAAAGTTACCACCGTTGCTTTTAATGTCACCAAAGGTTGTTTTGACTTTCCTGTATGCTGAGTCTGTCCTGCCGACAATCATATCTTTTTCGATGTCTTCACATTTTTCCTGTAGCCATTTCGTCATAGCTTCCCTGCACTTCCTATTTATTTCATTCCTCAGCGACTTGTATTTCTGTATTCCTGATTTTCCCGGAACATGTTTGTACTTCCTCCTTTCATCAATCAACTGAAGTATTTCTTCGCAGCTACCTTCTTTGTACCTATGTTTTCCTTCCCAACTTCTGTGATGGCCCTTTTTAGAGATGTCCATTCCTCTTCAACTGTACTGCCTACTGCGCTATTCCTTATTGCTGTAACTAAGCGTTAGAGAACTTCAAACGTATCTCGTCATTCCTTAGTACTTCCGTATCCCACTTCTTTGCGTATTGATTCTTCCTGACTAATGTCTTGAACTTCAGCCTACTCTTCATCACTACTATATTGTGATCTGAGTCTATATCTGCTCCTGGGTACGCCTTACAATCCAGTATCTGATTTCGGAATCTCTGTGTGACCATGATGTAATCTAATTGAAATCTTCCCGTATCTCCCGGCCTTTTGCAAGTATACCTCATCCTCTTGTGATTCTTGAGCAGGGTATTCGCTATTACTAGCTGAAACTTGTTACAGAACTCAATTAGTCTTTCTCCTCTTTCATCCCTTGTCCCAAACCCATATTCTCCTGTAACCTTTTCTTCTACTCCTTCCCCTACAACTGCATTCCAGTCGCCCATGACTATTAGATTTTCGTCGCCCTTTACATACTGCATTACCCTTTCAGTATCCTCATACACTTTCTCTATCTGTTCATCATCAGCTTGCGACGTCGGCATGTCTACCTGAACTATCGTTGTTGGTGTTGGTCTGCTGTCGATTCTGATTAGAACAACCCGGTCACTGAACTGTTCACAGTAACACACCCTCTGCCCTACCTTCCTATTCATAACGAATCCTACACCTGTTATACCATTTTCTGCTGCTGTTGATATTACCCGATACTCATCTGACCAGAAATCCTTGTCTTCCTTCCACTTCACTTCACTGACCCCTACTATATCTAGATTGAGCCTTTGCATTTCCCTTTTCAGATTTTCTAGTTTCCCTACCACGTTCAAGCTTCTGACATTCCACGCCCCGAACGTTATCCTTTCGCTGATTATTCAATCTTTTTCTCATGGTAACCTCCCTCTTGGCAGTCCCCTCCCAGAGATCCGAATGGGGGACTATTCCGGAATCTTTTGCAAATGATGAGATCATCATGGCACTTCTTCAAATACAGGCCACATGTCCTGTGGATACACGTTACGTGTCTTTAATGCAGTTGTTTCCATTGCCTTCTGCAATCTCATGTCGTTGATCATTGCTGATTCTTCCGCCTTTAGGGGCAATTTCCAACCCCTAGGACAAGAGAGTACCCTGAACCTCCATCCGCTCCTCCGCCCTCTTTGACAAGGCTGTTGACAGAATGAGGCTGACTTCTTATGCCGGAAGTCTTCGGCCGCCAATGCTGATTATTTATCAAAATTTAGGCAGTGGTGGGGATCGAACCCAGAACCGAAGACGTTTTTGACTATATCCAAAGAGCTAGGGGTGACCAAATCCGCTGGAACTTCAAATGGTAGCTCAAACACGCGCAAATTTTGTATTCCCAGTCCAGCAAGTCCAGGCGTTACCACACCCACGTTTCCGTCAGAGTGGCAGAACCTTTAATCTTCCGTAGAGCGTCTGAGAAGTTCGTCACAGGATTCATCGTCAGCGAACTTAAGATATACAGTGCTGGAGACCATAGATAAGTCGATACCTAGCAGCTCTTTCTGGTTGACATGCATCAAGTCGCGTAAAAATCTGTCTGTTTCGTGGGCCTTGGGTCTAGAGTACGTAGCGTCGAACTGCAGCTTGATCGTGGCTTACCGATACGAAATAGCCATCGGACGTCAGGAACGTAACTATAACACTAAACACTAGCGCGGTGGCGCAGTAAACAACAACACACCCGGAAACGCGAAACGTAGCGGCCGAGACGTAACGCACCGCTCCACAGCCTAAGGCCGACTGCCAACTGAGATACCCAAGCATGCCCCACGACCCGTCATCACAGATTTATTTCCGACAATACATCGCCTCCAATCTTCCAGACTTCACAGAAGCTCTCCGGCGAATCTGCAGAACTAGCACTCCTGGAAGAAAGGATATTTCGGAGACATGGCTTTGCCACAGCCTGGGCGAAGTTTCCAGAATGAAATTTTCACTTTGCAGTGGAGTGTGCGCTGATATGAAACTGCTTGGCACATTAAAGCTGACGAGATACTGGCGGAATTAATGTTGCGAGGACGGGTCGTATGTCATGCTTGGGGAACCCAGTTGTTAGCGCACTTTACTGCGAAAGGCAAACGTCCCGAGTTCACCTCTCGGTCGGGGACATAGTCAAACTTGCCATGAAGTGTCAGAATGGGTTTCGTAGTGACATAGCATACCTAAATTGTTGTACCGGTTGAGTGTTTTCCCGTCGCCTTGGTTTGACCTTCAGCATCAACAAAAATTATTCCAATTAATGACGAAGCAGGTGGTTTTACAAAAAAAAAAAAACTGGTTATAAATACAGAAGGTCGATAATACGAGTTCGCATCCACCATTCGGATAATGGAGTGCAGTTCGGATTGCGTGTGTCGGCTGCTGTACGATATTTTGATGTACTGCAGCTGTGTTTAAATTAGAAGTGATGACACGTGGATGACGAAGTTAGTAACTGTCTTCTATTGCGTTTAATAGGAATATATTGCTTTATATAGACCAAACATTTACGACCTTGATTATTGCATTTTCTGATTCCTTGAGTGAGCATACTTTTATGGAGCAGGCAAACCCATCTGGAACTAGTCTTATAGTAGTTAAAACTGATTTCTCTTATCCATCAGGTAAAATGAAAGGCTGTTACATTATTCTGTCACTAGTTGTTGTGATCTTCAGTCCGAAAACTGGTTTAATATAACTCTATGCAGCTCTATCCTGTACGTGCCTCGTCATCTCCGAATAACTTACATCTTTTTTAATCTGCTTACTGCGGCCCCTCCCGCCGGAGGTTCGAGTCCTCCCTCCGGCATGGGTGTGTGTGTGTGCTGTTCTTAGCATAAGTTAGTTTAAGTAGTGTATAAGTGTATGGACCGATGACCTCAGCAGTTTGGTCCCTTAGGTATTCATACACATTTGAACATTTTGAATATGCTTACTGTATTCTCCCTCCACACCTTTTACCCCCTACACTTCCCTCCAGTACTTAATTGATTATCTCTTGATGTCTCAGAACCTGTCGTATCAACCGGTCAGTATGTTCCACAGATGTATTTTCACCCCACTTCCTTTCAGTACCCCCTCTTCATTTAAATGATCTACCCATCTAGTCATCAACAGTCTTCTCTAGCATAATATTTCAAACGTTTCTATCCTCCTCTTGTCTAAACTTTTTATGCTCCATGTTTCACTTCCATGTATGGTTACACTGCAACAAAAATTTTCAGGAAAGACTTCCAAATACTAAATCTATATTCGATGTTAACGAATTTATTGTCTTCAGGAACGCTTTTCTTGCCATTGCAAGTTTACATTTTATACCCTCTCTACTTCAGCTATCACCAGTACTTTGCTGTACTCATCTACTACTATAAGTGCCTCATTTCTTGATACAATATTCTCAACATCACCTAATCTAATTGGATTGCATTCCATTAGCCATGTTTTGCTTTGATGTTCATCTTATATGAAGTTTTGAAGGTACTGTAGACTCGATTCAAATGCTCTTCAAGTCCTTGGTTGTGTTTGGTAGAATTACAGTGTCTTAGGCTAACACTAGGAAACATAACTGGAGGAGTTTCAACCTCTGGTTCAGATTCCAGTCTTTGGAAGTTTCTAGCGTGCCCTTTCTCATGTTTCTCTGCGCTGTCTTGACCTACCTCGATACAGAAGATGCGAAACTGTGTGCCTGGCCAGCACGCTCTGCATATTTCTCATTCACAAAAAATTCAGGTAACGGGTTAATGAGCGACCAGCACGCTACTTTCTCCACCAACTAGTCTATGGACTCCAGCATAGGACTGGAAGGGACGTGGAATGGCGTATGCACATCTATCATCTGAGTTCAGTTCAAGTTAATGCCCACCTGACATAGAACAACTGTTGCTGGTAGAGGTGGTGTAAGTAGGCTGTTTAGGTTTTTATGTTGGTAACACCATGTAGCGCTCTATATGAAAATCACTGACTGTGCTGTGTGAAGTCTGTGGTTGGTTTGCATTGTTGGAGTAATATTCGTCACTATGATGAGGAATACTGTTATCCTCAAATATAATTTGCATTGATAATATTTACTTTGTAAAGATGTTTAGATATTATTAATTCTAATCTGTTTCAATGCTCATATGTGAAATTAATGTTTTGAAAACTATTCTCATTATTTTATTTATTTACTTATGTCATAATTCCTATAACACTAATGTACATGTTTATTTCTATTGTTTTGTAAAGCCTGTATTACTACAAATGTTATCTGTATTGTTATGTTCTTTAATGATGTATTTTGTACCTTTGTAATTGTATTCTTATGTTGTAAATTTATGATTGTATATACACCAGTTCATCAAATTAAGTTACATTTCACTGCACACTGTTTCTCTTGGTCATGGTTTATGCACAATAGATGAGAAGTTGGGATTGTTAGTTTTGCACATGTATTAATAATTCAGCAAGGTACTGATTAACAGCATTGCTGGTTCTAAGGACAATTCCAAAAACTTTGTGAGTGCACAAATGGTGGTTTATGGACTTGCTATATTGTCCGCAAGACTCTTCGATGGTGATTGTGCACCTGCACAGTCGCAACAGATGGCTGCTGGCCGTCTCTACAAGGACTGCAGTGGGTCTGCACCTCTGGTGGCCCACCAATACCATAATCTCTACCAGGACTACAGTAGGTCTGCTATGTGATGACCTACCTACCAATATTCTTCAACACTTCGACTGACTCTGCTGTGGGTTTGCTCTGTTGTGGCCCATTACCTGTCTGCATGTTAAGAGTCAGCACTGTCTTTCCGTTGGAAGGACAACACTACTGCTTCAAGACTGCATGGAAATCCATTACTTCCGTGTGTATTTTATTTTACTGCTCAGACTTTGAGAAAAAAGAACTCTGCAATTTTACTGTGATGAATGATAAGAACTGTCTTTATGGACTGTGAGAAAATTTTAGCTTTTGACCAACATTGGATCAATAAGTGTGTGCATTTGATTTCTTTGTTATTGTAATTATGAAATTTTTTAAAAATCTATATTGGCCACTGCCCAAAACAATTTGTAAAATTTTTTGTTGGGAGCATGGGGGCTATGTAAGTAAGCTGTTTAGGCTTTTATGTTGGTAACGCCATGTAGCGCTCTATATGAAAATCACTGACTGTGCTGTGTGAAGGCTGTGGTCGGTTTGCATTGTTGGAGTAATATTCGCCATTGTAGTGTTGGGCTGTTGGCTGTTAACATCGCGTAGCGTTGCGCAGTTGGAGGTGAGCCGCCAGCAGTGGTGGATGTGGGGAGTGAGATGGCGGAGTTTTGAGAGCAGATGATCTGGACAGAGACAGTAAATTTGTAAGACTGGATATCATGAACTGATATATATATATAATAAATTTTGAACACTATTAAGGTAAATACATTGTTCGTTTTCTATCAAAATCTTTCATTTGGTAACTATGCCTACCCGTAGTTAGTGCCTTCAGTAGTTGGAATCTTTTATTTAGCTGGCAGTAGTGGCGCTCGCTGTATTGCAGTAGTTCGAGTAACGAAGATTTTTGTGTGATAAGTGATTTGTGAAAGGTATAGGTTAATGTTAGTCAGGGCCATTCTGTTGTAGGTATTATTGAAAGTCAGGTTACGTTGCGCTAAAAATATTGTGTGTCAGTTTAAGCACAGTCATGTATAATTTTTCTAAGGGGACGTTTCAGTGGGAACATTGTACACTGAATTCCTCACCCTGTACACCCACAAATCACCTACAGATTTAATCAGGTATTATTCCTATTACTGTGTGAACACATTATTACTGATATTTTGTGGCATTGTAAGTACAGGTTCTAATCCCAACCACTGACAAAAATTCGTAAATTACTAATGCAATGAATCTGGGCATGCAAATATACCGTGTCAGCAATTAATTTTTCGAGTCCAAGACATAAAATAATTACAAAAACTAATAAGTATTGATTCACATAACAAATTTGCAAAATTTTATGTGCAGTAGTATTTATGACACAGATTCAATAATATATACGAACAAGCAGGAGATAAAGAAGTAGCAAGATGCAGTTTCGCTGGCAGCAGCAAGATCACAGAAAGTGCATGCAGCCGGTACGTTCCTGCGGACTAGCAGATATTGTTCGTCCTGTACGTCACCACACTGACAAGTTTCCTCCTCATTACTGAAGCCCCACTTCCTGAGTTTGGCTTTGCACCTTCACACCCCAACTCACAGTCAGTTCAAAGTCTTCCAGGTCACGTATGACAGGTTTGAACCTTCGGCTATTTCCTCCTTGACCGTTATGTGATTGTTCAAAAATGGTTCAAATGGCTCTGAGCACTACGGGACTTAACTTCTAAGGTCATCAGTCCCTTAGAACTTAGAACTACTTAAACCTAACTAACCTAAGGACATCAAACACATCGATGCCCGTGGCAGGACTCGAACCTGCGACCGTAGCGGTCACGCGGTTCCAGAATATAGCGCCTAGAACCGCTCGGCCACCCCGGCCGGCTATGTGATTGCCTTCAGCTAGGGAGTTCCGGCAAAGCTCCTCTCTGCGAGTTCTGGGAGATGAACAAATTGCCGTAGTTTTCTGTAGGAAGCTTTCTCTTTACCTCAGTCTTGGCTGTTTAGGGTCGTGTCCGAACAAAGGATGTCTATGGTCAATTTCTTGTTTTTTCTTCTCCACTTCTGCAGCAGCTCGCCTTCGAATGCGTTGCGGTGCTATACCCATAATTTGGTACAGATTATTGACAGGAGTAGGTCGTAAGCAGCCTGTGACAACGCGTCCTGTCTAGTTCAGGGCTGTATCTACATGTTTAGCACGTGCAGAGTTTTGCCAGACGGGTGCTGCGTATTCTATGGCGGAGAAACATAGTGCCAGGGCAGATGTTCTAAGTACGTTTGGCTGGGCACCTCAGGTGGTTCCTGTAAGTTTGCGGATGATGTTCTTCTGCGCTTTTACTTTTAGGCTCGTTTCTTCACAGTGGGCTTTGAATGTGAGGGAACGGTCCATCTTCACCCCAAGGTATTTAGGAGTTTCGCAGTGGAGTACTTGTTCTCCTCTCCAAGTGATATTCAGTTTCCTTTTGGCTTCCTTATTTCTAAGATGGAATGCACAGCCTTGGGTCTTTCCAGGGTTTGGTTTCAGCTGATTTTCATCGCAATACATGGCCAAATTTTCAAGAGCTGTTGTCCGTTTCACCTCTACTTCCTGACAGGTCTCACCTTGGGCAGCGAGTGCTGTATCATCAGCCTATATGAATGCCTTAGTTGAAGAGTTAATTGGCTGGTCATTTGTGTAGATATTATATAACAGCGGAGACAGCACACTTCCCTGAGGGCGACCATTTTTCTGCATTCTCCATCGACTCTTCTTGTCTGGGATAAAGACGAAGTATCTCCTGTTTTACAGCATGCACTGAATGATCTGAGTTAGTCGGTAATCCTCTGTAGCTAAGTATACCTTTCTAAGCCGCTTTTTGCGGTTAACAGTATCATAAGCCCGGTCGGAAGCCGGGCTGCTCTTTTATGATTATTTTATCCATATACTCTTATTCGATTTAGGATCAGCCTTTCCGATACCTTGTACGAATGACAAAGGAGTGAAACAGGACGGAAACTTTTTGGGTCTGTTGGTTCTTTCTCAGGCTTTAAAAGTGCTATTACCTCAGTAATAGTGCTATTACCTCAGCAAGAAGTTTTCACGAATTGGTAGGACAGCGCGCTCCCAGCGATCAGAGCTGGATTAATTCCCTGCTATTGCGCTGCGCCAGCTCTGGTCTGGCCGGGCACAGGGCAAATATTTGAGGGCTCGGCCACCACGGCAGTCTCTTGTTGGAGGCAGAACCACGACGCTGCTGCTGTCTGAGTCTACAGGGCTCCTAGTCCGAATGCCCGCCGCACTCCAGGAGGAGGCAGCACAGTACTTCAATTACCTTCTGGTAGGACTCTGTGCGGTGGTGGCTTTCTGGATAGTTACCTTCAGTGGAAAGCGGTATGGAAAGCACCGGTAGAGAAAGCGTCTGTCCGGAGTCTGACAACGGTTTGTCAGTCTTACAGTAATTAGGAGAGTGTAGTGGTTCGTGTGAACCAGTGTAATGGCGCGCGCTTCTTCCGGGCCCGGTTCATTGGTGGTAGGGTTAACAGTTGGTTAATATGTCCGCCCTTAGTCCTTCCTTCGCACTAAATATAATTTGCCGTCGCCACTGCTATTAATCTGTTGCATAGTTTACCCCTAGAATTTCATCACAATAAAAATGTAAAATGTTTCCGTCTATTAATAATGAGGATGATGACGATGATGACGATAATCGGAACGAAAATTGTTCCTATAATAGCGCAAAAAAGGCGAATACGTGCTGGGCAGCGTTAGTGCTGTGAAAGAAGCGAATTGGCTTTTCTATTTATCTGGCAGTTCCACAGACATTTAAATCAAAACATCTTGACATATTCGCCCTCTTTTATTTGTTAGTATTAGTGTCCATGTCATGTAATACAACGCAACGTCTTAAGTAAAGTAACATGTTACATGACGTCATGTCGTGTAATATGACACATCTCATCATGCCACCGAACATGGAATTTGTCATGTCGTGCAATGTGACACAACGTGTCATTAAAGTTTAGGATGCATGCATCCCAAGTCTGGGATACCGCCTATTACAGATGTACCCCACTCTCAGGAATTCCTATGCTTTTGCTGTGCTTTTGTCGTCTGCGAATCCAGGTGAAGTTAAGTAGTTGTTTTCTTGAGCATTTCTATTAGCCCAGTATTTCTTCATTTTCCAGTTCCACTCTGTCTTGCGTTCGTCGCGTCATTTCCTGATCTCATTGTGGTTAATTTCAGTAAGAGATCTTAGCAAACCTCTCGTTCTAATAGCTAAATTGAAGTCACCTCTGTTAGTCATTATATCTGTTCAAAAATGACGTTCTCCAAGTTTTATATCTAAACGATCCACAAGTATTCAGCGGCTTTACGCCTGTTGGCTACTTTCAAGTCACAGGACAACTTATGGCAGTCTCTTCTGCACAAATGGCCATAAAAACAAACCTTCTATTAAAGTCAGTGGTGAGTGTTGGTTGGAGTTGGTGGAGTTCAGGACTGGGCTGTACTCACATGTCCTATGACTGGCTGGTTGACCGGGGGAGGGGACCTAACAGCGAGCTTATCGGTCCCATCGGATTAGGGAACGATGGCGAATACAATGTTGTTGTCGATTAGGCGATTATTTCGGTTCCTTTATAAGTCATCATGACGTTGATCAACTCTGCTTCATCCTCCTTTGGTCTAACTGTATCTCCCAGAGGGCAAAAGGGTACTTTTATTCTCTATACATCTTACCGTTTTTTGACAATATCATTCGAAGCACGAGAGTGAAAACTTTTACCCTACGTTTTTAGTGAACTAGTCAAGTACAGTAACTAAAAAACAACAGAGATGTTCTTCAAACCGCACAGACGCTGATAAAATTTTCACGATCTTTCAGCCTCTTCAAGTGGCTTAACATCCACGTGCTTTTGGCAAAGTGCTCCACGGCTTTTGTCAAGTAGTGAATTTCTTATGGTTGGTACTACCGTCCTTACATAGTCACATCATCACCTGTTACAGCACCAGTCTCAGACGGTGTTCAGGAAAGATAAATTAGGCACAATTGGTGGAGTGTTTGTGTCTGTCAGTAGTGGTTTATCTTGTAGTGAAGTCGAAGTAGATACTCCGTGCGAATTGGTATGGGTGGAGGGTATACTTAACAGCAGATCTAAGTTAATGATTGGCTCCTTCTACCGACCCCCACACTCCGATGATTTAGTTGCTGAACAGTTCAGAGAAAATATGAGTCTCGTAACAAATAAATACCCCACTCATACGGTTATAGTTGGTTGGGACTTCAAACTTCCCTCGACATGTTGGCAAAAATACTTGTTCAAAACCGGTGGTAGGCAGAAAACATTTTCCGAGATTGTCCTAAATGCTTTCTCCGAAAATTATTTCGAGCAGTTAGTCCACGAACCCACGCGAATTGTAAATGGTTGCGAAAACACACTTGACCTCTTAGCCACAAACAATCCAGAGCTAATAGAGACCATCATGACTGATACAGGGATTAGTGATCACAGGATCGTTGTAGCTAGGCTCAATACCGTTTCTTCCAAATCCACCAAAAACAAACGCAAAATAATTTTACTTAAAAAAGCGGATAAAGTGTCACTAGAAGCCTTCCTAAGAGACAATCTCCATTCCTTCCGAACTGACTATACAAATGTAGACGAGATGTGGCTCAAATTCAAAGAGATGGTAGCAACAGCAATTGAGAGATTCATACCTCATAAATTGGTAAGAGATGGAACTGATCGCCCATGGTACACAAATCAGGTCCGAACGCTGTTGCAGAGGCAACGGAAAACGCATGCGAAGTTCAGAAGAACGCGAAATCCCGAAGATTGGCAAAAATTTACAGACGCGCGAAATTTGGCACGGACTTCAATGCGAGATGCCTTTAATAAGTTCCACAACGAAACATTGTCTCGAAATTCGGTAGAAAATCGGAAGAAATTCTGGTAGTATCTAAAGTACACAAGCGGCAAGACGCAGTCAATACCTTTGCTGCGCAGTGCCGATGGTACTGTTACCGACGACTGTGCCGCTAAAGCGGAGTTATTGAACGCAGTTTTCCGAAATTCCTTCACCAGGGAAGACGAATGGAATATTCCAGAATTTAAAACACGAACAGCTGCTAGCATGAGTTTCTTATAAGTAGATACCTTAGGGGTTGCGAAGCAACTCAAATCGCTTGATACGGGCAGGTCTTCAGGTCCAGATTGTATACCGATTAGGTTCCTTTCAGATTACGCTGATACAATAGCTCCTACTTAGCAATCATATACAACCGCTCGCTCACCGACAGATCTGTACCTACATATTGGAAAATTGCGCAGGTCGCACCAGTGTTTAGGAAGGGTAGTAGGAGTAATCCATCGAACTACAGACCTATATCATTGACGTCGGTTTGCAGTAGGGTTTTGAAGCATATACTGTATTCAAACATTATGAATCACCTCGAAGGGAACGATCTATTGATACGTAATCAGTATGGTTTCAGAAAACATCGTTCTTGTGCAACGCATCTAGCTCTTTATTCGCACGAAGTAATGGCCGCTATCGACAGGGGATCTCAGGTTGATTCCGTATTTCTGGATTTCCGGGAAGCTTTTGACACCTTTCCTCACAACCGACTTCTAATCAAGCTGCGGGCCTATGGGGTATCGTCTCAGTTTTGCGACTGGATTCGTGATTTCCTGCCAGGAAGGTCGCCGTTCGTAGTAATAGACGGAAAATCATCGAGTAAAACTGAAGTGATATCAGGTGTTCTCCAGGGAAGCGTGCTGGGACCTCTGCTGTTCCTGATCTATATAAATGACCTGGGTCACAATCTGAGCAGTTCTCTTAGGTTGTTCGCAGATGATGCTGTAATTTACCGTCTAGTAAGGTCATCCGAAGACCAGTATCAGTTACAAAGCGATTTAGAAAAGATTGCTGTATGGTGTGGCAGGTGGCAGTTGACGCTAAATAACTAAAAATATGAGGTGATCCACATGAGTTCCAAAAGAAATCCGTTGGAATTCGATTACTTGATAAATAGTACAATTCTCAAGGCTATCAATTCAACTAAGTACCTGGGTGTTAAAATTACGAACAACTTCAGTTGGAAAGACCACATAGATAATATTGTGGGGAAGGCGAGCCAAAGGTTGCGTTTCATTGGCAGGACACTTAGAAGATGCAACAAGTCCACTAAAGAGACAGCTTAAACTACACTTGTTCATTTTCTGTTAGAATATTGCTGAGCGGTGTGGGATCCTTACCAGGTGGTATTGACGGAGGACAGGGAAAGGGTGCAAAAAAGGGCAGCTCGTTTTGTATTATCACTTAATAGGGGAGAGAGTGTGGCAGATATGATACGCGAGTTGTGATGGAAGTCATTAAAGCAAAGACGTTTTTCGTCGCGGCGAGATCTATTTACGAAATGTCAGTCACCAACTTTGTCTTCCGAATGCGAAAATATTTTGTTGAGCCCAACCACATCTTTTATGGTGATATCGCAGAAACAGTTTGTCTGTTTAGTAGCAGATGTCTCCCATAATATAATTTGGTGAATGTTTTCCACAAGTATTCCGGTGAATTTTCAGGACACCGTAGGTGAAAACATATACGGCGCTGTTCAATAATGTGCACTGTTTGTCCGACACAAAACTTCACAAGTAATTTTTAGATCCCTAGCATTTTTGGGCTTCCATTATCTTTCACAGGCTTCATAACGTGTCACGTTTTTGATGGAGACCTCACAACTGCATCATTTTGTGACACTTCAGTTGCCAGTTATTGCTTCCTGTTACTGACTGAAGGGACAGAAAAAACAATATACTTTTTCTTTTCCCCCTGTGGGACTTCTGCCCACCCACTTTCTGCGAATTTGCTTAAAAAATTTGTCCGTTCTTGCAGCTATTTTGTTTAAATAAGTTTCGTAAGTTTCTGTGTTCTTGCGGTATGTTTTCAGCGTCTGAAACAATATACCTGGCCTCTTGGGCACTGTGGCCATTGAGATACTACTTGGCGTTCAGCAAAACCACCGTGATCCCGTCGGTTCCATTTCAGCATAGCAGTCGTGATATCCCATCACCGCGAGCAACTACATCATGGACCGACGGACAACGATCATATCGCCTCGAGTTCTGAGGGGTGTTGATATCTTTCAGCCTTGACACATGACATGATCTTCACGCAGCCAACAAACATCTAAATGCGATTTCTGACTGAGCAACCTGTTGTACAATTTTCCTTATGTATATGATGTATTGAGTATAAGTTTAGATATTTGTCTTGCTGACTGAATACGATGTACTAAACAACATTAAAACAGAATTTACATCATTTTCAGACTAATAATTGTAGCCATTACGCGTCATACGTTTTTAGTTTGCGTAGTAACTCCAACTATATGTGGCAAGAGGAAGCCATTAATCGTTATTTTCCCCTGGGCAACCAATTGAGTGTTGAAGTGTGAGTGCATGGATGCAAAACGTTTATACCAACAGTTGCAGTTCCCTTAGTAGCCCAGTACGACTGTGTATAAGTCATGAGGTAGTAGAGTTTGTAATGTGTTTGTGGGAAGACTATTGGTACTTAATTAGGTTTCAGTTTTAGTCTGTGCATATTTCTTAAGGTAGATGGTGCTGTGACTCCAGCCAAAACTGTAACGATTTTCTCTGATTATTTTCCCAAGCCGGTCCTAGTTTACTTAGTTTGTTGTAGATAAAGCCGACACACAACTTCTCGAATGTCTGCGGCACTTGCCGGCGTGTATGTGGTGATCGGTGCTTGCCTACCTGAATTACAGTTCCAGGACAATGCAATTACTTCCAAGAAAAATGTAGAAATGTCCGAAGATATCTTCAAATGTCGATTTAGTTTTAGGAATTCAATAGAAAGGAATGTAGCTAATATTTCAGTGACGTCATTCCGGAAGAAAGATATGTGTAAATTCATTGGAGGTACGCATAAATCAAACATATCGGACGATGAGGGCGTCAGTGAAAATGATTGAGGATGCAAAATGAACTTGAATATGTATCTACAGATTGCTTGTGGATGTAGTAAGTTCCCCAGAGCTAGTATATAGAAATTGCTTGTGGATGAAGTAAGTTCCACAGAGTTAGAATAATGGCAATTTTGCTGCTCCACAAAAAAGGAAAGTAAAAGATGCAATTACCTACAGGCCACACAGCCTCCTTATCCTAATCTACTAAAATTATTACCAACCTCATAGAAAATGATTTCAATTACAAAATGGGACAAGCTGGCGTAGAACTGATTTGAACACAACTGGCCATTAGAACTGCAATAACATGAAGGCAGTATTCAATGAAAATTAAAGTGTAATGAAATGTACTATGGGCTTGGACATACTGACAATTAGTATTTCAACGCAATCTCACAATGGGCGTACGAATGACACAACTGACATTCTATTGATGGTGTAATGGGTTTAAGTGCAAATATTTAGTATGTATGGCACCTTTATATGTACACATATCAGTGTGTTATTTTTTCTCTGCGTCAGTTGTGAATGGGATGACGAATTCAGACAGTGTCACCCGACGTCTGCAACGCAACTAGCAATTACGGTGTGTTAATTGTTTATAGTCTGATCTTTTATTTGCTAAATCAAAATCGATGTTAGCGAGGTATGTCAACTCGCAGAAAAGTTGACGTTAGCACTTTTAAAATTTCCATTTGTTTCTTTTGTAACTTGTGCGGAAAAAGAAGCATGCCGTGCAGTTACTGCAACGGTATGATTGCACCGATCTTTTCGTAGCAAACAATATCCTCTGACAGGCAAGTGAACAATACACTGCACCCTCTTTTAGATAACTAATTTTAAGGAAGAAATCTACGTTTATTTCATACAAGGCAGTGAAAGAGCACAGATCATCCACGTATCCATGACAAAATTACGAGGCGCTTTGCTGATAGGAGCTAAAGAGCACAGATCATCCACGTATCCATGACATAATTACGAGGCGCTTTGCTGATAGGAGCTAAAGTAGATCAAGATAGTCGAATTTGTAAAACTTGTAAGTAGGCTGTTTATGTTTTCTTATTGGCAACGTTACGTAGCGCTCTGTATGAAAATCACTGGCTGTGCTGTGTGCAGTCTGTGGCTAGTTAGCATTGTTGTCTGCCATTGTAGTGTTGGGCAGCGGCAGCTGGAACAGCGCGTAGCGTTGCGCAGTTGGAGGTGAGCCGCCAGCAGTGGTGGATGTGGCGAGAGAGATGGCGGAGTTTTGATAATTTGTAATACTGGATATTATGAACTGATATATATATATATTATGACTATTAAGGTAAATACATTGTTTGTTCTCTATTAAAATCTTTCATTTGCTAACTATCCCTTTTAGTAGTTAGTGCCTTCCGTAGTTTTAATCTTTTATTTAGCTGGCTGTAGTGGCGCTCGCTGTATTGCAGTAGTTCGAGTAACCAAGATTTTTGGTGAGGTAAGTGATTTGTGAAAGGTACAGGTTAATGTTAGTCAGGGCCATTCCTTTGTAGGGATTTCTGAAAGTCAGATTGCGTTGCGCAAAAAAATATTGTGTGTCAGTTTAAGCACAGTCTTGTATAATTTGTTCAAAGGGGACGTTTCAAACTGTCATTAGCAAAAAGTAGTTAATGTAATTTTAAATGTATATGGTTCATGCTAGGTCAATTTCTGGCAATTTTCACCCGAAAAAATCATGGGGACAAACATTTTCTTCTCGGTATTATCCACCATTGTACAACATCTGTGATTCGTGATCTCTCCTAGTCAAAACGATATTCACTAGCCTGTCGATACGAGAGAAATGAATTGGAAATAAACACTGGGCAGGTGGTCCAGGCCCTTAGGCACAAGATGGTGTTCATCAAGTGATCCGGATATAATATGCAGTGTTACGTTGAAATATGTATCTCACCGCGTGGACGCAAATCGGTTAAAACAATCTTCTTCGTCGTCATGAAACCTCAATAATTTCGTTCTATATAATCTCTCCGCTACAGTCTACACTCTCTCGTAAATTAATTTTATAATATAATCACAGATTTGTTTATGTTCAACGAAGAAAAGAACAGGGATGACGACTGCTCAAAAGTCATTCAAATATTTGCCTCATGTCGGCAAACTTCACAGTAACAGAATCATTTCCAGTTGTTATACAATTCTTCTCTTCCTGGTAAAGTACTCCGTAAGTATCCCTCTTCGCAGCTTGTGAAAGTAAAATTATCCCGTCATATAAACTGACTCTCGTTATAATATTTCTCTACAAAGAAATGAATATCTCTAAACTGCGATCACTTTAACTTTTATTATATCGACTTTGAAATTTATTCCATTAACTTGTTACACGAAGTGTAGTAGTATGGACGCCTCTCCCCCCTCCCCCCTCCGTCACCACCTAGGTGGCTCTAAAACACTCCATTGCGGGAGCGAGATTACTGAAAAGAAAAAGTATGACTTCAAAAGTCGATTAATTTACAGAAATGAAAGCAGAGCAGAATAGATTCTGACACAATACAAAGTTAAAATTCATGTTTATAAAGATATAATACACATATAAATAGGACTGTATCAGTACTGCACAATGCATTTAATAATAAACTACTCAGTGCTGAATTAAAAGTAAGTTTAGTAATTATTAGTGACTCCCTTGAGCCTGGCTTGCAGAGCAAAGTTTTTCGAAGGTGGATTTAGTATTATAAAACTTTAGCTCAGACTCGTATTTGGTCTTCGACGCAGAAAATCTAATTTAGTAAAAGTAGGATGTTGGAAATGGTAATAGTATTCGAAATCCTCTTCTGTTCAGTCCAGAGAAGTCAACATACGCTACCCAAAATCCAAAAGGCGACGTTTTACTTAATTGTTTTCTTCGTCACTTGCGTGAAGTCAATAAAGATTTCGTTTTCAGCAGCTGAGAACTGAGAGACCTCCGGCAATATTTTTAAATGTATTCCCAACCCACTCGCAACGTGCTACCACGTAAATATATATTCGTATGACAATGGGGGTTGTAGCAGGGAGCGTAAAAATTACGACTGGAAATTTGATCGTGAATAGTGAAAGGTTACTGAATTCAGTGAAATAAGCTTCAAAATTAAAAACGATATGCTCCATGATGGTCTTTGCCAGTAAACTGGCAGACAACAACATTCAGATTTGATGTTGTTCTGTACATATAAATTGCATCAGTTCTAAGTTCAAATAGTCCTTACGAATGTGCGATGTTGCTAATGACTTATCGACATGAGGTTATCTTCGATCCTTTCTTCATAAAGGCCACCGCCTCTGGCACCTATACCTAAACCAGGGTATTTTCTACAAGACTTAGATTTCAAATGGTCGGTTAACGGAAAAATTCGTTCCTAAACTTCCGAGCAAGACAGGAGATGCTTTTTAATGAGTATTAGTTTAGGGATTTCGCTGCTTTTCATTAGTTCCTCAGACAAAGGGAACGCGGGCAGAATAGGGAAACGTATTTACTTAGTTTTGCCCGCCGCACACTTCGACGACGCAGACTATCAGGAGGCGAACCGTCGGAGGGGAGAAACGCGACCGCAGCGCGGACGGGGTGCGGAAAGAAAAGCGCTGCTTTTGTTTCCGCCGGGGGTGGCAGCCCTTGGCGGCGCAGATGGCCGTTCCCACGGCGCCGCCCCCACCGCCGCCGCAGGCAGGAACGGCACCGCCGGCGTTCCGGCCGCCGAGGGCCATCTCATCATCAGAGTGCAGGCTGGCTGCTTCCGGCGGCCGCGCCATGGAAACCGCCCTCCCTCCGCGGCGACCTGCTCTGCAGCACAATGAGGCGCCCGGCCGTCGCCGAGATAATGTCTGCGCCGGGGAACCCCCGCGAGTAATTTAACAGAGCGGGGCCGCGTCGAGTGCGCGAGCCAGCCAGCCAGCGTCGCCGCCGGCACTGCGTCAGCGGCCGCGGTAACAGGTGCGGCGCTGACTCGGCTGCACGCTGACACCAGCACCGCTGATTGCCGCCGGCAGCCGCCAGCCGGCTCGCCCGCCAACTCCACTCATCACCATCGCTCTTCAAGATTCATTCTAATTAGTGTCATCTCTTATCTGGCGTCTGCTTCAACACATCAGACGTCTTCCCGAGAAGCACGGCGTATTACTCTTACACTCTCGACTTCCTAATCCCGTTTAGGCAGAACAGCGTAGTCTTCAGAACCAAAGTGGGGGAGTCAGGATTTTCTTTAGAAAGCACTGCACAACTTCAATATTTTTTGTGTCTTAATACCGTGAATGAAATAATTAGGCTGTGCAGAGAAGCGAAGACGAAAAAGTATTGATCATCAGACTCAGCATACAGAAAAGGCAAACCAGCCTTTGGTTAAATTAAAAACAAGGGCGGTAAGATTAAAAGTGCACTGGGAATTCAACTGTTAAATGCGATGGAGATACAGGACACGTGGGAAGAGTACACTGAAGGCCTCTTTGAGGGTGACAACTTCCTTGATGACGTTGTAACAGAAGAAACACGAGTCAACTACTTAGACATAAGGGAGCCATAATTAACATCGGAACTTGAAATAGCTTTGAATAATACCAAATAAAGGAGAAGGGATAACATTCCTTCCGAATTTCTAGAATCATTGGCGAAACTGGTAACAAAACAACTTTTAGGTTGGTGTGTAGAAAATATGGGACCGGCGAAGTACCATTACACTTTCAGAAAAAAACATCGTCAGCGCAGTACCGAAAACAGCAAGACTCGACAAGTGTGAGAATGATTTACGGGAAATCGATATGAATTTTGTAAACAGAGGATTTGCGAAACTCAGCTCCCCTGTGTTCATTCATGAGATCCAGAGATATCGGAGTCCAGCCCTCGATTACAGGAAGGTAGCTGACACGTTTCCACCCGGCGTTTGGTAAACAGAATATGAGCATACCGATTATTCGATGAATCTTTACACTGTTTTCGGGATTATTTTGCAGAAGAACTCAATAAGTCACTCTTAATGGATCAAAATCGACACATACGAAGGTAATTCAGAGTACCCGTAGGAAGCGTGAAGGGCCCGTACTGGTTAGATGTTTATAAACGATATAGTGGATAACGTTGGAATCTATAAGATGCTGTTCGCAGACGATGCGATTGCTGCAAGAATGTTGCAGCGCGAGGCTGTAGCAAGTTTTAACTTATATACGTAGGAGTAAACATTCGGATCACCCTAAAGTGGAATGAGCATTTCAAATATCTTGCTTAGTATTTGATACACCTACTTGGGAACGACTGATTGCCAGGGAATGACCTAAAGATGATTCTGTCTAGCGAAACCGGAAAGCAAGCGTCAAAAGAAATAAATCTGCGACTGTAGACATGGATTACGTGAATACATAAAAGAAATTTTAGGAAAAAACCGACGCCATATTGACAGTAATTGGAAGAAACTTATAGAAATACAATTCACCTACGGTAGATGCTATATATTCCTGACATCATCAGTCTGGGGGCGATTTTCAGGGTACGAAAACTGAAAAAATCTTCGCAAGCCAAGATCATTAAACAAACATTTTATTGGATGACCGGTTTCGGCAGACCTATGCTGATCATCGGATTTTATGCTTTTGAATTTTTACGATATATTATTCAGCAGTGCTACAACTGCAACGTGAGGCGACTTGTAACACTAATGAACAATATATTGTAATAATTCAGAAGGATAAGAGCCAGTGTTGATAGCATAGCTCTGTCGAAACCAGCCATCCAGTAAAACACTTTTTAGCACTCTTGGCTCGTGAAGGTTTCTTCGATTGCTTCGTTTACTATACGGTATAGGTCGCTTGAAAAACACTAACTCGACCGATTCTTGGTTGTTGTTCAGCCATCTGGCATCCTTACGAGATTGGATTGATAGCGAACACCATACCAAGAGTAGCACGTTTAGTCAAGAGATCGTTTAGTTGACGCTATAGCTTTACACATATGATCAACGAACATCAATGACAGACGCTACAGTAGAGGTGTTGTGCGTCACGGAGAGATTTACTATAAAGTTTCAGAGAGAGTATGTTCTGGGAAGAGATGGACAACATATTGATTCCTCCCGCGTACGTCTAGCAAAATGATCTCACCGAGAAAATTCGAGAGATCACGTATAACAGGAAGCTTTCCAGTCTTGTAACGTCTGATTCTGAAACTAAACAGGGAAGGGCGACAAGATATTGGTTACAGAAGGAGCCTCCCGCCACACACCGTAAGATGGCTTCCACCTGTAGATGTAGACGCATATGGTAGTTTCTTCCCATGTAGATGGGGACCAACAAAATATTTGGCATTTGGGCGACAAAGCTGCAAACTGCAATTTTGTGAAAAGATACTGCTACAACGAAAAACATCCCAGTTTGAATTATTGCCACCGCAAATGGCTCATCAAATCAGTGACATTGTATCCCTTATTTTGTGATAGTAAAAAACGTATGCCTTTCTTGGAGCATTTTCGACGTCCTCCGCCATTCCTATCTGGTAGCAATCCCGTACCGCTCAGCAACACTTCAGAAGAGGACGGGCAGGTGTTGTGTAGGCAATCTCTTTAGAAGATTTCTACACTTTCGAAGTATTGTGCCAATTAATTGCAGGGTTTGGTTCGTCTTTTCCGCCAGGTTTTCTGTTTAATGGTTCCGATTGAAGTTGTTCGCCGTTGTAATCCTTAGATTTTAAGTTGAATCAACATCCTTAAATTGAATTGCATTGTATGTTAACCGGGGACCTACAAACGACGGAGAGCCTCCGTCCCTGCCGCAGCCGCAGTGGTCCACAACCCCACGACAACTACCGCAGTCCACTTCACCACTCCGCCGTCCCACACCGAACCGCTCTTTCAGGGTTATTGCGCGGTTCGGCCCCAGGTGGCCGCAAAGCTAACTGGGCGGGCTTACCCTAAATGGGTGTGATTTAGCGTGCACTGATTTTTTTTGTCGTATTCGTGTGGAAGACATCACTTTTTCATCGATCAGGATGAATTATCACTTTTCGCATCTTGAGTGTGTGTAAACCAGTTTGTACTTTATTTTTACCTTTTTGTGAATTTACCAGACGATGAACGATGCATCATTTGCAAACAATCTAAGATTGCTGATGAGGTTGTCTCCTAAGTCGTTCATACAGATTAGTAACAGCAGAGGTCATTTAATCCTTACTTCAGAACTCCAGACATAACTTCGGTCTCACTACACTTCTCACTAACCACGAATTACCTTTCTGAAAGAATCAAGTTCCACGGCTGAAACGATTCTCCGTAGAATAGATGTCTCTTGTGAGGAACGCTATCAAAAATCTTCTAGAAACCTAGAACTGTAGACTCGACGTGAGATTCCCTGCGATAGCACTCAGTACATCTTACGAATTAAGAGCCAACCGTGTTTCAAAACAACAGTATTTTTATAATACGTGCTCGTCATGAGGTAGCAGATCGTTTTATTGGATGTATTTCACAGTGTTAGAATACAGTATGTTATGTTCCTAAATCCTATTATGAATCGATATCACTAAAATGGGCCTACAGTTAAAAGGATTGCTTCCGTTTCCTTTGTTGTGTGTTGATATCACCTGTGTAACTTCCTAGTCTTTAGGTACGGGTCTTTCGTCAAGCTATCGATTGTACAAAATTTCACCAGAGCACTCTGAACGAAACGTAATCTGTTTCCTTTATTAAATATCTTAAGTTGCCTCATTGCACCAAGGGCATACACTGCCAAATTACGCATGTTGGCAATCAGCTTTTATTCGAATTCTGGTATATTCACTGCGCCTTAGATGTAAGTATTACTGGAAACAGTGCTCAGTAACACTGTTTCACCGGCGGTGGGATCAGTAATAGTATTATCGCTATTATTCGGCGAAGTTATTGTTTGTGTCTTGCCGTTGGTATACTTTACATACGGCCAGTATCTGTTTGAGTTTTCTGCAAAATTTCAAGACAGCGAAAGGCGTTAAAAGCATCTCACGTTGTAGTCCACACTAAGTTACGAGCATCAGTAATTGTCGCCAATATTAGAAACTTTACCCATTTTAAAGCTTTTTTCGTTGCTTTTGAAACAGTGTCCTGACTTGTTTTGTGTACCACAAGAAATCTGTTCTATCTCTCATCAATTTACTCTGTTTGAATTTCCCAATTTCTTTGAATGAGAACCACTTTTAGTCGGTACATTTAAGGTTAATGTGGATGAAATGAAGACTTGTTTTAGGGACGCGTCACGTGAATTTAATTTCGCTTTTTTAATTGATATATTACCAATTAATTTTTGATGAATTTGAATTTTACGTTACTTAGTCTCGCAGTAACGGCCTTGTGGTCACTAATTCATGTAGCTATCATCACTGTCTGTACTTGCTTAAGATCTTATGTCTCTAGAGGTCTACTATATTATCGCAAATATTCACAACTCCTAAACGAATAGCATAAATCAATTTTGGTACAATGAACTTCAAATAATTTTGATCAATGTTGTGTGCATACCCAGGACGATATACTCCTTTTCCTCAAAATATCGAGGGTACATTGAAGTCTCCACGATATTACAATAGTATAAATCAAGTACTAATGTTTACACAAAATGAAATGATAGTTACAAGATTTTTCTTAAGTTAAAGGGAACTACATCTTTAGTCCATTAATTTCAGAGTAGTCAAACCTAAGTTTCAAATAATTTCTGCATAGTCAAAAGCGTTGATTTCCTGACTGCATTTAAGAACGCTTGCGATATGACCTACGCACAATCAGTACCATTCCTAAATTTAATGTGTGACAATATCACTATCGTGGAATGTTTTAAATACTTAAAGAACCACTAAACTCTATTAAACCAGCGAGATTAGAATCACCACCCTTAAAATTACATGGGTACAACACACACACACACACACACACACACACACACACACACACACACACATGCAGAATATACCTTAGACACAACCAAAGATCTTCGCTGTGCTGAAACACTGTACTTCAGATCATGGTTGCCGCAAGGGATACGCAATATTTACTCTACACAGACACAGGAGACATTCATTCTGAAAGGTAAATGTCAATAAAAATAATAAATAAAACGTAATCGAAGGAATTTACAAGGAATAGTAGTTTGTCATTAAAGCTAGATACGATGAGAGTGTTAGCAAAAGTTCTCATAACTTTTAATATGAAAGGAACCCGACATTCCCTTTACTTCTTTTAGTGAGATCAGGGTAAATCGAAGACTGGATGGTCTGGCTATGATGTAAACTCCTCATCTCGTAAATATTAGTGTAATGTCTTAGCCGTTGTACAACTTCAGTCAGGAACAACTTGTAAGTAGATGTGATCAGGAATTCACAACTAATAGTGAAAATAGGGGCGGCGTCGTAGAAAATTCATCAAATTAATCGCAGATTGTCACATACATGACAGTGGGGGAACTAGGGATACCACACATCCATGGAAGAAAGAATATAAAGAGAAATACTTGGCCGCTTTCAATAGGTGCATACGTAAGTTTTTTGCAGCAGAAGCAGTTTTACGCAGCCACATTGAGTATAATGTTACTGAATCGAGTAAAGATAAAGAGAATGTATAAGTTCGCCAATGCTAAATGAATGTAAACTGACAGCTTTTATTTACACGGTATGAAGAAGTTAGATCAGTAGCGCTACAATTGTCATTATATGTTCTTTCACCTTTAGCCTCCAGGAGGTTAGGCAGTTCTCGTTGTTAATCTGGCGTAAATGAAGCAAGAAAAAAATAAATTTATGGCTACTACAAAGGTAGCTAAGAGAGGAAGAGAAGCTTTTCAACTGTGGTGCCACAGAAGAATACTCAAGACTAAATGAGTGGAGTGCATAACGAATCATGACCTACTGAACAGAACTAGGGAAAAAATTCGTCGCACAACTTGACTCATATAAGGGATCGACTGAAAGGAGTCTCAATACATGAATACAATAAGCAGGTTCAAACGGTTGTAGGTTATGGTAGTTCGCGGTGGCCGAGCGGTTCTAGGCACTTCAGTCCGGAACCGCGCGGCTGTTACGGTCGCCGGTTTGAATAGTGCTTCGTGCATAGATGTGTGTGCAGTCCTTAGGTTAGTTGGCCGGCCGGGGTGGCCGAGCGATTCTAGGCGCTACAGTCTGGAACCGCGTGACCGCTACGGTCGCAGGTTCGAATCCTGCCTCGGGCATGGATGTGTGTGATGTCTTTAATGTTAGTTAGGTTTAAGTAGTTCTAGTTCTAGGAGACTGATGACCTCAGCAGTTAAGTCCCATAGTGCTCATAGCCATTTGAACCATTTTTTCTTGTGGTAGTTGTTCGGAGATAAAAAGGCTTGGACAGGTTGTAACAGTGTGGACAACTGCATTAAATCAGTGTTTGTTTTTTCGCTAGCTGAGTACCCGACGTTACAATGGTATGTATTTATTTCTGTTTGTTCATCTCCTCCCTCATCCTCTCTTTGTCAACCTCCTCCGCCTCACCCTCTGTCCTTCTCACTTTTCTCTCTGTCCAGCTCTTTCACCACACACCCACTCTCCAAGAACTCGTTTCCTTCCCTCTCTCCTCCTCCTCCTCTGTCCTTCTTATATCCATCTTCTCCACTTTCCTTTCTCTACCCATTTCCTTTAACCCCTCTGTGTGTCCAAAGCCCCGTCCCCTCATATCTGCTAAACTTAGGTGTCATACAATGATATAATTCTTAGGTGCATTTAAAAGAATATGTTCATACTCTCTGGTAAATACGTTGAAAATAGAGTCAGTGGCAAAGAAACAATAAATGTAAATGTCATGTCATACCTGATGCGACAGTTTTACTGTACGAACAGAAAAAATGTGGTAAACGATGAACTTCTTTCCTTTAATCATTATTTTGAAGCTGTGATGGAAGAAAAATGTTTGGTAAAGGTTTGAAATTACGTGTAAAGTTTGTTGGAAGTCACTAAGTTCTCTCGTTCTTAAATTCTGGATGTGCGCATTGTAATTATAGATTATGGGACGTGTTCATTATGCAACACGTAGTGCGGAAATATGAAATAAGCACATGGAAGATTTTATAAGCATTGTATTTATTACTCTGAATCGTATCACGTAGCATACACTATATCACTCAAGAAGTACATTTTCGCAAATATGATAAAGTTCGAAAAGCAAAGAGTAAATAGCTTTTTCACACAGTTCATATTTTTCCACTAATTCGCATAATATTCTCCAAATCAATAAATATCTTGTACCACACACTTTATAAATTAACCTGCGTTTTTCCTCGGTGTTTAAGCTACCTCGTTACCAAAATTAATCGAAATCGGTTCAGCGGGCTACAACAATAAATTTAAATGTCCTGTATGATGCGGCAGTTTTTTACTCGTCTCACCGTTTATGTTGTCATATATGAACAATATGTCGTATGTAAATGTAATTATGTAGGTACATTCAGTGGTAAATGTGGCCATTGTGGCGAAATAAATTTAGAAAAATTAATTTAATTGATTTTTTAAAAGAAAAAAATACGGATATGGCACTATAACTTTAGAATTTTTGAAAGGCTTTTAAGGACTTTAATGACTGGCTTTGAATGCGGACAAAATCAGTGCTGATTGAATTTTGCCTGAAATATTATGTACAATTCCGATTAACAATATTTTTGAATTCTACGTCATTGTTGGTTTATTCAGAGTTCTCACGCTAGACGTAGAATTAGTCCTGCCACAATATTAATTAATTAGTCGCCATCGATGTTCTTCTCTTTGTTGATGTTGCGTATCTTCCTAAGTCGGCATCAGTTTCCTTCGCGATGACGGTGGAAACAAAAGAATACAATGCTACGTCGCTTTAATTAAAACTTTTTCGTAAAACTTAGATACATTTATCTTTTTTTTATTCGCAATTCAATGTGACTTGCTATGCCCGTCGCACAAATCATAAATACTAACGAGATGGCTGCCTTTCAGCACACACCAAAAATTACGTCCATCCCCTACAAGGTAACAATCGAGATTCTATCTTAACTCCTTCTTGGAGTATGAAACAAAAGAGAATCAAATATGAACATTACAGAAATTATATTCTACATTCCTCTCAATTTAGTTCTTGGCGCAGAATTTAAAGTGTTGTATCTCTCTGCGTCCTAATGCGTCATTACACCAACGTCCTGAAGATGTGATTAGTACTAAAGTAGTAATAAATGAAAACGTCATGCCTGATGCCAAAATAAACAGCAGAAATGTATTAAGCGATAAGCTCTTTTTCCTTTTGTCATTATATGGGGCCATGTCAGAGATAAAAAGTTTACTAAAGGTTTTATATTATGTATTCATACCTTTTGTCGGGATTTTAATGAAATATAGTCCATACGGTGACCCTAGCGACGCTGAAGTTAGCAGTGAAGACCTCATAAAAATACATCCAGTGGTTTTGAAGATTACAGTATTCAGACACAAACAGCCAGACAAGACAGCTTTACTGATTTATTAATAGCACAGATTTATCGTATGGCAATATAAACTGTACTGTAATCAACATGCATGAATTACATAATTTTAAAAAATAAACGGAATTGAACAACTAAATCTACAAATATCAAAATTTTCATTCTATGCAAGCGCTGCCTATCCCACTTCAAAGAATTGGTCTAGATTTACAGGGTAAGCTCGTTTGCTACAGCATGTGAGAATGCGATGTTCACTGCACGGTCACTTCGATATAGGTTTTCTGCACAAATTCCATCCCCTGTACGAATCCTGTTAATTGTTTCAAGCACATCGTAATGATATCTTGCCGGCTGGTCTATGTCGAATTTTATAAGGGTCTGATGTTCCTCATAGGCAATATTATTCCACGTTTCTGACCACATTATAGTATCAACTTTTCATGTCTAGTCCAGAAGTTCATTGTGTCCAGTCAAATCATTAAAAGTGTTAGGTATATTGGCAGTGCGTCACTGATTGACAAACGATTATGCGTGTATTATGTCGTAAATTTGCTAAGCGGTTTGTGCGCTGATTGTTCTTTGGTGGATAGTGTCATGAGATATCCATGAATATAACCGTGTGTTTTTTGGCTTTTTATCCATCTATTACGAAAAAGTCGTGGGGAACGGTATAAACGAGAAATACAAAGTTATTTCTGATACTTGTTATTTAAATCGAAAAATAATTGCCACGAGGAAATAGCCAAAGGATCGATGGTGAGACACAAATCAAATTGTCGCATATAAACGACTTATTTTACTGATTTTGTTGTCTAGTTTTCAGTTACGACGGTACGGGTTTGAAAGAAGTGTTTGATGCTACGGGCAGGTCCGCTACACGGTCAACGCTCTCATACACCTTCGCTACGAGACATCCCAGCTTCAATATATTTGTTCACAGGATCTGTTGCTGGTCCTTGTGTTTAGTCTTGCGAACTAGATCATGAACTAAGTGTAAAACTCAAGTGCGCATATAAACTCATTAATAATGAGACTAATGAAAAATATCTTAAGAGGTAATTCAACCTCCTGCTGATGCTGAGATCCACTGCTTGCCGCCGTTCCACCAATATGACAGGTGACTGACACAATTTTAATCGGCTTTTATTTTCATTCATAAAACAATTCTGTCTTCGAAGGTTTGGCAGCGTATTATGACTTAGAAGCGGTAACCAGTGAAGAGGAGAAGAGCTGATGCAACCTGTTATCGTAACTGCTGCAGTTACGTGAACATCAACTTTTCTCACACGTGATCTATTAATCCATACAGGAACACAGTATGCGCCTGCAGATTAGACGAGTCCTATAGAACAACAACGTAGTGTCATAGCTCTTACGCCCCATGAGGTACCACTTAGCTTTTGTATGATGTTACTGTGCGATCTCAGCTTCGCTGAGATGTTTTCTGTAGGACAATGTTCTGTCAAGAGTTACTGCAAGGCACTTTGGGAAGTCTTGGAGGACTTGACCATAAGGGTGATACGTAGATAACACGTACGCAGCATACCTCTGCCTGTACGTAGTCCCTGGGCGGAGCTAAACGATTAGCAAATCTTGCAACGAGTCCTATCTATTAAATATCTCCTGCCTGAACGCGAATGAGCAACTACATCAAACCAGTAATCGGACTGAGGACTACAACAACAAAAACAAGGGCTGCGAAAACAGAGGAAGCACTCCGTCTTCAGGCCACGGTTCGCCTACCGGGACCATCCGACCGCCGTGTCATCCTCAGAGGAGGATGCGGACATGAGGGGCGTGGGGTCAGCACACCGCTCTTCCGGTCGTTATGATAGTATTCTTGACCGAAGCCGGTACTATGCGAAAAGAGACGAAGGCCATCGTAAAGACGGCATTTGCCTGAGATTCTTAAGATAGAGGGAGACAGAGTCTGAGAATAAAGTTTGAAAGACGCAGTTTGTTGTACGTCATGCCACAGCGTGCTAGCATATCTTCTTCTTTCGTTAAATGTCTCGGGTGGCTTGGTCTATGTCACCGAAACACAGAAAGATCTCTACTACTGTTGAAAGTAACTGACTGTCCAGTCGTGTTAATGCCGTACTTTTTGCATCAGACCTCCTAGCCCAGTAATCGGCGTAATCACCTCTACTCCCAACCTACTTATTAATTTGCCGTATCATAAGTAAACGATTGATCGGGGAGTGGCCCAGGTACAAACACAAGAACTATTCATAACAGACACGGTTTGACCATGGAACCACGGTATGTTGCCAATTTATAGGTAATGAGATAACACTAAGCCAGCAACGTAATACGAATGCAAAATAAGATTTGATTAGTAAACGTAAGAGTAGAAATTTGAAGTAAATCGACTACAATAGGAGACTGATGTACAGATTCCTTCTCGCTCCAACGCATGGTCCTAATACAGAAGACTGTTCAGTAAATTAAATCGCACAGTGTGTACAGATGGTAGAGTGGTTGGTGGCGAGAATAGTGGGACGGCGGGAGACACATCGAGCTACCGTCGTTCGTGGCAGCTAGCGCCTCGACTCCTGGACATGTCATGCTGGTCGGGCTATGCTAAAAAGATGACATTTTCTTCTGTCTGGAAACAAAAATGACATACTGCAAACTGGAAGGCAACTCATGCAAACCTCATCAGAAGAAATTAACTTGTTTTCGTTACGATCCTTTGACTGGTAATAATGATAAGCGTTAGGGAGCAGTACCGGAACGCGCATCTGATGATGATGATAATACACTGTACTTCGTTTGTGCGGCGCTCAACTGCGTGGTTATCAGCGCCCGTACGAATTCCCAGTGTCTTTTCACTGTCCAGTCTCGCCGCGCTCCCAAATGAAGATGAAATTATGAGGACAACAGATACACCATGTCTCTGGTCGGAGAAAATACCCCACCCGGCCGAGGATCGAACCAGGAATTCCGGGATCCAGGAGCAGCAAAGATAGCCACTAGACCGCCACTAGACACGCATCTGGGACTGGCGGTAGGGGAACCCGCATCTTCCTTACGCAGGGTGATTGTGTGATTCTGTTACGAATTATTAGGGTTGAGTGAGAAGTGTAAATCTACTAATTTGAGGTAAGGGACACTCGTCCGGAAATGACATAGTTGAAAGATGTAACTGGAAATCTACTCAAGTTGAGCATTCACTTCTCATAGCGCTCAAAGTAAATGTACTAACTTTCGAACCCTGATCAGAATTCCTAAATATCTTCAGACAATTTTCCCGCTTGATGGACTAGTAGCGGCGCACGTAACTTAATATCAGATTGATCGAAAATCGTAAGTGTACGATACAGTAATAATGAATTCCTTTTACCTGTTCAAGTTTCGCAAGCTGCTACAACAGTTGTTCAGAACAGTGTCTGCCATCGTTAATGTAGGCATGAGATTGTCGTACAAAATTGTGTTGTTCCCGTTCTAATATCCCGGTGTCGTTTGAACAGTCTCGCTAGCACCGAGAGTTCTTGCAAGTAGCTTATCTTGACAGGCGGCTCGACATAAGACTTTTGACGTGGCTCTACAAAGCCGGCCATGGTGACCGAGCGGTTCTTGGCGCTAGAGTCTGGAACCGCACGACCGATACGGTCGCAGGTTCGAACCCTGCCTCGGGCATGGATGTGTTTGATGTCCTTAGGTAGTTAGGTTTAAGTAGTTCTTAGGGGACTGATGACCTTAGAAGTTCAGTCGCATAGTGCTCAGAGCCATTTGAATCATTTTTTGGCACTACAAAAATAATTCAGGTGGGCTGAGATCAGGTAAACGTGCTGACCACGAAACGGAAATTCTGCTGCCTATTCACTTTTCAGGATATGTGTGAGCCAATTGTCACAAACTCCCAGTCTAAAGTGGGGGTAGTGGGTCTCCATCATGTTGGAACCACATCCGCTGACGAGTAACTAGTAGCACATATTCTAGTGAAGCATTTAAGTGGGGAGGAAAAGGAAACGGATCTAGTATGTAATCAATGACTACCTCTCTCCACAGGATGACTTATAATCTGTGCGGATGTCTCTTCACAATTTTAGCGCTTGGCTCTTCATCAGACCAAACGTGACTATTTAGCATTCCGTCTCAGCTTAAACAAGCTTCATTCGTGAAAAGTACATACGCAGGAAAGTGAGGATGGACGTCAAGGCGCTTCAAGAACCACTGGCTGAATAAGATGCGAGGGCAGGTGTCAACAGGAGTCATAGCATGAAGTTTCTGCCGGTGGCAGGGGTGTAATTGCATTTCCCGTAATACACGCTGCACAGTACTCTGCGAAACATTCATTTCATGTGCAAGTAAGCGAGTGCTGACTGAAGCCGCCTCGTTACCTCGAACAAGCACTGCATCTTCTAAGCCAGGAGACCGTGTAGTTTGTGGTCCTCTTTGGTCGTTGTGCTGTCGTGCCAAGCATAGTGTGAGCCGGATGCCTTCTACTCCAGATATTTAATCCTGTGCAACATTTGCGCTTCACTACTGCTTCCATTTGCTTGCCCATTCACAAAAATCATTTCTGCAATTTCTGTTACCGTGCGCTACTCATTTGGCTAGGGCTGATCGACTTTAGCACTTCAAACCGTGAAAACAGACTACAGTCTGCTACAGTATAGACCGGCTAACACGAACGCCGGGTTGACGCTCAGCACTCGAACTTCCTGAAAACTGTCCTGACCATCAGTACATGAGCTCTGCACCTAACCTGCAGATTCTTAGTTTGTTTTTGGTCATCAGTAAGTCACACACAACAATTTGTTACATTTTACTACAAAATGTGCAAAAAGATAAAACATCAGACAGTGTCATATACCGATGCAATCAGGCTAACTACATATTTCCAGTGCTTCTAACATAGTGCAGAATTTGTGATTACGACCGATAATCTTCCCCTGTGTGGACAGGCATCTCAGAGTACTCTCGCATTCATGGGATAGAGTAGGAGATTGACAGATCCCTCCCACATTGTCCTTGACTAATCGTCCCTGCAACACCAATCTTAATCACGACAGCCATCCAAATGCAGATCTCTCCAGATGCGTTCATGCCGAGGATGGTAGCACCTATTATCGCTGTATAGTTACATGAGAGTGTTGTGGTGATATAACAGATGGTTAAGAAGAAACGTGTGATTTATAGACGATGGAGCTCCATACGGATGGAGTTTATAATATTATCTTAAACCTGAGATACTATCAATTCTTAAGCATTACTCTACTGCCTGGAATGAGTAGCAGGAAGATACCGGCTAGAGAGAAATGATCATAGAACATAAACACACACTCCTATGATTATACAATTCTGCACCTAAAACTGCTGTATTGTTAAAGCCAAATAGCTTCTCAAGTATAAGTTTTGCAGAATGAAATACTTTTAACACTCTAATAATGCAAGATGTATTTGTCTAACATCAGACATACAACCACTCTGCAGGTTTCCTATTCCAATCACTACAGTGAAAAATTTTAAAATGATAAAACTACTTCTTTCTACACTATTATGGTGTACTAGCAAGGCATCATAAGCGTAAATCCGTCGCTAGAGCTGCTTACAAGTCAGGAGACTGTTGTTCTGCCACTTAGGACGTTAATGGATTTTATAAGGCTTTTTAAGTCAGGAATGTATGTACCCTCAATTACACTTCCCACAACAGTCATACTAATCATTATTAGTAGCAGTATCGGTTTTAATGGATAGGAATGTGTCTCACTTGACAATAGAGCTACGAAAAACCGACATGAATATTTCTGGTAGTTGACACATTGAGGTACCACCCACGCACTGCTGCACGATCATGCACATGAAGAATCATCAACTTCTTACAAGGAAGTAAACACCACGATCATTAGTAACAGGTGATGAAACGGTCTTAATGCTGTTTACTATAGCATTACCACAGATCTGGTAACATTCCTCTTGCACAAAGAGGTCTTGGACTGATGTTAGATAGTTTTGTCCATGTGTAGGATAATACAGCGATTCTGTCCTAACGCCATGTCTCTTCACTATGCTTTGTACTGAACTGTCATCTATCTGCATTCGCAATATAGATATGGTACTTGCAAAATAGTGGAGGTGTGATTCAGCGATGATAGAGAATTTGGGAAGCAGTCGGCTGTGTCATTGGCTGACGTTCAAATTACGAAACAACTGGTAGAATTGATAAAATTGATAGCACTATCAATTCTGGTGAAGATGAGATTAACTTATAGGTGGTTACCTTCGAATAGCTGTTGGAAACGCTCTACAATGCTACAAATTCTTCTGGGTTCCATATGTTGTGATGTCTTCCACATTTTTCCAATGACAAACATCATCTCTGTGTTTTATTTCTACCAACCTGTGTCTTGTGGGAGCTCCATAGTTTACACCATGCAATGTTCAGATTTCTGTGAGAGCCAGTGTATCGAAATGTGTTAATATCAGTTTAGCAACTGACAAAAATCTCGTCATCGTAGAAAAACGAAGGGTATGGTGGTGGACAAAGCTGTAGTCATACACCACTTGGATGTACGAGGTGCATTCAGGTTCTGAGGCCTCCGATTTTTTTTCCAACTAACTACTCACCCGAGATCCATGAAACTGGCGTTACTTCTCGACGTAATCGCCCTGCAGACGTACACATTTTTCACAAAGCTGACGCCATGTTTCCATGGCAGCGGCGAAGGTTGTTTTGACCACTGGAAAATCGTTGAGGCAATAGCAGCACAGCTGGTGAATGTGCGGCCACGGAGATTGTCTTTCATTGTTGGAGAAAGCCAAAAGTCACTAGGAGCCAGGTCAGGTGAGTAGGGAGCATGAGGAATCGCTTCAAAGTTGTTATCACGAAGAAACTGTTGCGTAAGGTTAGCTCGATGTGCGGGTGCGTTGTCTTGGTGAAACAGAACACGCGCAGCCCTTCCCGGACGTTATTGCTGCAGTGCAGGAAGGAATTTGTTCTTCAAAACATTTTTGTAGGATGCACCTGTTACCGTAGAGCCCTTTGGAACGCAACGGGTAAGGATGACGCCCTCGCTGTCCCAGAACATGGACACCATCACTTTTTCAGCACTGGCGGTTACCCGAAATTTTTTTGGTGGCGGTGAATCTGTGTGCTTCCATTGAGCTGACTGGCGCTTTGTTTCTGGATTGGAAAATGACATCCACGTCTCATCCATTGTCACAACCGACGAAAAGAAAGTCCCATTCATGCTGTCGTTGCGTGTCAACATTGCTTGGCAACATTCCACATGGGTAGCCATGTGGTCATCCGTCAGCATTCGTGGCACCCACCTGGATGACACTTTTCGCATTTTCAGGTCGTCATGCAGGATTGTGTGCACAGAACCCACAGAAATGCCAACTCTGGAGGATCTGTTCAACAGTCATTCGGCGATCCCCCAAAACAATTCTCTCCACTTTCTCGATCATGTCGTCAGACCGGCTTGTGCGAGCCGGAGGTTGTTTCGGTTTGTTGTTCTGCCTTCATTAAACTGTCGCACCCACGAACGTACTTTCGACACATCTATAACTCCATCACCACATGTCTCCTTCAACTGGCGATGAATTTCAATTGGTTTCACACCACGCAAACTCAGAGAACGAATGATTGCACGCTGTTCAAGTAAGGAAAACGTCGCCATTTTAAGTATTTAAAACAGTTCTCATTCTCGCCACTGGCGGTAAAATTCCATCTGCCGTATGGTGCTGCCATCTCTGGGACGTATTGACAATGAACGCGGCCTCATTTTAAAACAATGCGCTTGTTTCTATCTCTTTCCAGTCCGGAGAAAAAAAATCGGAGGCCTTAGAACTTGAATGCACCTCGTATTATAGCTGAAATAACGATGTAAAATTGCTTGTGAAAGAACAATGAAGGAACTCTCTGCTGTGATTGATAGTCTGTTGGATATGGTCTTCCTCCAGTACAGTCAACAAAACTTTTGCTGATCTTTGCAAGCGACTTCTGGCATTGGCCACCTGCTCCAATGGAGTGATACACGTATATCTAACATGCTCGACGTCAACACACAAATGGTATTTTATTTTTCAATATATTGGAAGAGAGAGATGCGATAAAATCTTGTAGTAAGTTTTATTACAAGGAGTGGTATCACTCTTAAAGTTTGGATGCAGGTAGTTGTCCCAATACTACACGGATTTTGTTCATAAAAGTAAGAGAAATGGCCTGTATCGGCTCTTGTGGCATCATGACTGTTTTTTTTTACCATCGTCATGATTGACTGTTTAGAAATATGTGTTACAACATGTCCTGAGTTATCTCATACTTCATAGTCTCTAATTATAAAGTACACACCACTTGAAGTACAGCTTGTTGTGGAATCTAGAAATGATAATGTTTCTCCCCGACATGTGAGTATATTGCATGAAACAGGTTTTGATAATCAAATTGCTTACAAAACTAGAACAAAAGACTCTGCTGGATGTATTAAATTATACGGACATATCGGTAGGAGGGGCGTAATGGAGCAAAATTGTCAAATGTAAGCACACAGGCAGTATTTGATTTCGACGTATTGGAAGAGAGAGACACAGTAAAATCCTGTAGGAGGTTGTATTGCAGACAGGCTCTCATGATTTGTTTCGTAAACGCCAGTGTGATATAGCATTGCATTGGTAACATGGGACTTGCCACAGCGTATGAAACAGCAGTGTGCTCTTCAACTATAGCTTCTGCTGAGCTCGTCTACCAGTGGTAGGCTGAAAAAAACTGAAAGCCAGTAGCAGTTGACCATTTGAAAAATCCTCTATCCCCACTGTAGGTAGAGGGGGGGAGGGAGAGGGAGGAGTGGTATGAGGGTAAGTAAGAGGGCCTCAAATTTCGGCAGTTTGTGATCGTATGTCAAGGAGAACACACATTAAACTACCACCACATTTGCAACTTTAGGGATGTCAATTTTCCGCAGTATATGTGTTGCATTATAACCCATTTATTACGAGCGCTGGTTATTTTCACGAGAAAGCATTTTCCATCAGTTGCAGTAGCATGTTTTGGCTTCGATTACCCAGGCTGACTGGGTGAGACACCTGTGGCGAACTCTGATGTCAAACAGCGATCGATACAGTCCTCAGCTGTATGTTTGCAGGAATACACTTATTAAACTCCTCTTTGTCCAATAGCAACATCTCGTCAGCTGAACACATTTCCCATAAAAAAATAAAGATAGTACATCCCTCTCCAGCCTTTTCTCCCACCAGCTTGTAGGTGAAGGGTAGAGATTAGGCATGTGTGCCACTAGTTACGAGTCATTTTATGAACTTTTTCCCAGCAGGATAACACCAGTAGTATGACATTATCAACGTTTGAGCTATATTGCGATTTTATGCAGTCCTTGTGTAGCTCTGTGCATATAGTTGTGTAATTAGAGCTGATCTTAATGAAGAATTACGTAATTATGGCCGATCTCTACTTCAGCTTCCCAAGCAATATAAAGAGATTACACTAACATCACCTCCTTCTCCTTCATTTAGTTACCACGTGTCTGGTGAGCACTTGTGTTCACAATCCAGAAGGACCATTTTCCAAGTCCCAGAAAGAGCACACCCATTTTTAATTTCCCACCAAATCACGGGAGGGAGTGGTGTGGAACGTAAGCATACGCCTGGCAAAAAGAAATTCGCGCCAAAATTCGAAATTCCTGCCAACAGGGTAGGTGGGGGAGGGGGAGGGTCTGGGGTGGGTGGGGGTGGGGACACATGTGCCAGTAGAGGAAAACACATGACGTCGTCCAAAGGTGGTGGTGGGGGTCGTGCAGGTAATTAATTATTTAGTTTATTTAATATGAGTACCAATTTCATATCAAAATTGCGCTAATAGCTCCATTACCATACTACTACTGGGTTGTATGGCGTACCCAGAAGCGTATATAGACATAGAACATAGTAATGATGAAGAGTGGGCTGAAGTTTAAGAGCTAAATGAGAAAGATTCAGAGCTCAAAGAAGTGGCATACAGAAGTATTAAGGAATAAAAAGAAGCCATTTATGTTCACTGAGGCTATAAATGCAACGATAATGAATAGCACAGTAGGTTATGCGGTTGCACAGGAATGGACATCTCTAAAATGGACAATCACGGAAGTTGGAAAAGAACTCATAGGTACACAAACGGCAACTGCCAAGAAACCGTGGGTTACAGAGGGACTAGTTCAATTGATCGACGAAAGAAGGAAGTAGAAACATGTTTTTGGGAATTCAGGAATGCAGAATTACCATTCACATGTGAATGAAATAAATAGGAAGTGCAGGGAAGTTAATTCGAAATGGCTGCATGAAAAATGTGAAGAAATCGAAAAAAAACACGATTATCACAAGGATTGGCTAAGCATACAGAAAATTAAAACCACCAATGGTGAAATTAAAAGCAATGGCGTTAAAGTTAAGAGTGAAACGGAATTTACACTTTTAAATGCAGAGGAGAGAGCGGAAAGGTGGAAAGAGTACACTGAAGGCCTCTGCGAGGGGAAGACGTTGCGGTTGATGATAGAAGCAAGACTGGAGAAAAAGCAAGACATATTCTTAGGATTTGTCGACCAGGAAAAGGCATTCGACGATGTAATACGGTGCATTATGTTCGAAATTCTAAGAAAATAGGAGTATGACACATTAAAAAGCGGATGACTTACAATATGTACAAGAACCAAGAGGGGCATTAAGACTGTACTACCAAGAAGAAAATGCTAGGATGAAAAAGGAGGTAAGACGGGAATGTAATCTTTCGCTCCTACTGTTCAGTTTATGCATCGAAGAAACAATGTGAGAAACAAAAGAAAGGCTCAAGAGTGGGATTCAAATTCAGGGTGAAAGGAAGTCTATGATAAGATTTGACGAAGACATTGCTATCCTTAGTGAATATGAAGAAGAACTACAGGTGGTGCTGAATGGAATAAACAGTCGAATGAGTGCAGAATATGGATTGAGAGTAAATCGAAGAAAGACAATAGCGAAAGAAATATCAGACATGGGAACAGAGATACTTAACATCGGAATAGGGGATCATGAAGGAGACGAAGTTCAGGAATTCTGGTACCTATGCAGCAAAATAATGCGTGGTGGTAGAAGCAGGGTGGACATACCAAACTAGCGTTGGAAAAAAGGGCAATCTTGGTCGAGAGATGTCTACTTGAATCATAGGCCTTAATTTGAGGAGGAAATTTCTGAGAATGTATGTTCTGAGTACAGGGAAACGTGGACTGTTTCACTGAAGAGAATCGAAACATTTGAGATGTGGTACTACAGATGAATGATGAAAATTATTGGAACTGAGGAGGTTCTCCAAAGAACAGGCGAGGAAAAGAATACATGGAAAACAGCGACAATAAGGGTGGACAGGATGACAGAACATCTGTTAAGACATTAGGGAATAGTTTATGTGGTACTAGACGGAGCTGCAGAGCCTAAAATCTCTGTTTTTGCTCCGGAAAAAATACGAATCCCCATGTATTCGACCATAAATATTTAAAAGGAAAGTTTTTCTTCCATACACGCCTCACAAAAACATAAGCAGTAAAGTGCCTTCTGCAGTGCCTAGGCCGTTGCTCCAATTATCATCATGCAGTTCCTGACGTAATCTATTTCCTGTAGACATATTTATGTTTTGAAGCATGCTATCATCAATTAGTAATCTCCATTCACTGGAATATATGCCTTTTCTGATCTCTTCACATAGCATGTAGGTCACGGAGGAGCCTTCAAGATGTTCTGACACGGCAGTCCTCAGGGAAGGGCTTGTGCAAGTATAACAGTTCACGGTGTTCCTTCATTAGCCGTTTTCCTGCTTTCAACGGGAGGATTTCCTTCCATCTGAGTTTTTCTTTTGTCTCAGTCACGAATCCCTCTAATACTGTTAGGCGGAGGGTAAGCGGACACGTTTGTTTGATGTACCTGCAAATACTGTATTACGCAATTCTGTTACAGTATGAAAAATAAACTTCAGATTATTATAGAGTTAACTGAACTTATGAAACCCGTATAACGCTTTCCGAAATATGAGTTGAAGTATATTAGTAATAATAATGACAATAGTGTAAAAGTAATGAAAACTTATCTGCACTGGTTCGCCTCTCTTCGTCGTGCCCTGTCTAGTAGCTTGTTATCTGATGAGTCATTCATTTCATGATATATTTAAGCCGTGGCGGCTGGAGCTAGGGTGTTCTACTTGCATCGCTGATACCGATATTCGGCTGTCTTGCTATCTTTGACTACTCCACCCGGCGGTTTTCCGGGTGAACGTGTGACGAGAGAGTCCCCGGTCGACGTTCAACGAGCCAACTTGTGTCGAAAACAAGGCGGCATCCCTAACTGTGGTACGTAGGCCTCGCCGTGCTCGCCGCCCTTGTCTTCTGTCGCGCCGGATGTGCGGTGCCGATAATTGGGCACCTTGGGCACCTTGACGTGCAAAATTGTGGTGGGTTCGTCGCCTCTCGCTGGACAGCTTCCCAGCTCATAATTTGCAAGTTCCGAGTTACGTATGACTTTTATTCTGTTTAACTAAGAAGATTGTTGAAACTTATTGTGGAATGGGTAGCTGCCGGAGAGGGTTCTGAACTTGGTTCCACAGTGGCTATTTTAAGGAGGCTGATGTTCCTCATTTCGTTTCTCATCACCTGTGGAGTGGGTTTTATCTTGTTTTAGGACAGACTGACCGCTTGGGGACTGGTGGCCGTTGTGTGCGCACCCGGCAGCCGTAGAGTTAATGGTTTAATCATTTGCCACGGCAGGATTTCTTATGTTTACTTGGTTCGATTCCCGGCGGGGTCAGGGATTTTCTCCTGCCTCGTGATGACTGGGTGTTTGTGTTGTCCTCATCATTTCATCATCATTCATGTAAGTAGTGGAATTGGGCTGAGCAAAGGTTGGGAATTTGTACGGGCGCCGATAACCGCGCAGTTGAGCGCCCCGCAATTCAAACATCATCATCATCATCATCGTATATTTAATGTTGAAAGTGCCTTAAGGCAACTGGAAGTGATCCCTAAGTTTCCTACTAATTTACGGGGAGACGGGTAATGTTAGAGTATTGCTACATGAGAATTTGGGGGTATGCTTATTATATGTTCCAATGTGGCCATGATTTGACCTTATTTTCGTTGCAATCTAATTGTGCTGCAGGCCATTTGTTAAGTCTGTTCGTTTCCTGGCGTCGGTGCGGTTATGGATTCTTGTCAGAACCGCTCATTGTGAGGCCGGTCGGACTATATATAAATATATACTGCCTGCAAGTGAGCCGGAGCACAAGTCGTGGGGAGTGAACGCTCGTATTGCCTGCCAGCCGTGGCGTTATTGCTTCCAAATACTGCTGTGTGCATTAACGCTGTTCTCTAAAGTTAAGTGAGGCCACTTGGTTAATATTAGCGTTTCTGTAAGTTATTTTACTGGTTGAGTTATAACTAGCCATTTTTATTTAACATTTATGTTAGTCATTTGTGTATCTTTTTTTCCTGTGTGACAGTTTTGCGACCTTAAATGGCCCACTTTGCATTTTTAGAAAAAATAAGCATGTCTCACTGTGGTCATTTATGTGGGCCGTTCAGTTTTATTAATCTTTAAGATCTTTGTTTTTTAATGAATCTGTGATGTTATGTGGCTGTGTGACATTGGGTTGGAAGTGAATAGTGTTACTAGTCTTTTGAGAAATGATTAAACAAGAACGATTGTTTGATTGATTATTCACCGTGCCTTGTATCTATGATTTTGGTTGCGGACACAAAATAAGATTCTTAATCGTGTTTGTGTAATTCAATTAAAGTGAAGATCTGTATATTGTATCAGTAAGAGGGCAAATGTCCGGATTGATGTTATGATAAAGTCTGTTTTGAGTCAAAATTATAAACGATCACAAGCTTTTCTAGAGAATTGAGTAGTACCACGGTTCAATATTCCTTATCATCAGCACCGTTTGCACGGTCATCTTCCTGTAATTCATCGGTTCCGCAAACTTAAGAAGATTTTCAGCTTCGCATTCCTCATCTGACAATAAAATCAAACCAAATATTCAAAATTTCTTCTTCAGACAGACTGTATCTTAAAAATACATAAAATGTGCTCGCAGTTGCTAATATGTGACAATTATCAGCTGCAGAATGGACTGACGACAGTGAAAATTCCTGCCGGACCGGAAGTCGATCCCAAGTCGCCTTATGATATGGCTATCCGTGCACGAATCACGGCCAGACGCAAACTTTCATACGTCGTCAGCCATGCGTCTAGACCCTGTACTCGTACGTACGTATATTCCCGTACAGGGGACACATTTTACTTGAAAGTCGTTTGCTGAGTGGTAGCGAATAAATACGATATTTCAGTGCATGCAAATTGAGCAATAAAGCTTCCGTCATCATTAAAAAAGTCTATGCACAATGCCATTTACCATTTAGGAAGACAATCACCAATAGCTGTGGACAGATACGAAAGCTACTGTACCTGTCGCAATGACAGATGTCTATCTTACTAGGAGTTCTTTGTGTCACTTTTCAGAAACTTACGAAATTCTTATTTCTCTGCAGACGTGTATTTCACTAATATATATTAAAATTCATAGAACATGGGAACTTTAGAGTAAACCATTTACAAGAAATAAGACCACTGAAGGAGAAAATCCCTCAAAATGGAGGCTGCGGTCCATCCAGTATTCAAGACAAAAGAACACTGAATAACGAATTTCATATAAATTAGTAATAATTACCTGTATCGAAACCTACCTAATGCGTTATTTCACCGAAATTTAACTAGTACAATCGTTTTTACACCCATAAGGCTATTGCATAATTAGGTATATTCACAATATATAGGCTACACAATTATACTACGTGAGTGAAACCATGATTGTTCCCCTTCGGATGCAGCCAACACAAAATCCTTGGGACCAATCTCGGTATGGCTTTTCCCTTTAGTAGTTTTTCAGAGGTCAACATTGATGATCGTAAAAGAGCATATGATGATACTACCGGCTGCGTTACAGAATGCAGGTGACGAGCCGTTGTTACAACATCACATGAACAGACTAAAATCCAGAAAAACTCAAATTTCTTTAGCGAAAATTTTATATTTAGGATAATACCTCTACCAGAAACAATACCGTATCTACTCCAGTACCTAAATTTCTTCTGAGTTCAAAATGATGCTGACAGTTCTCTTCAGAGAGTTATTTACTTCTTATGGTAAATGAAATTTGGAAGAAAAACTAAAATTGTTCACCAGAGTAAAGCATTTTAAGAAAACGTGATCATTGTTGTCCGTGTCAACCGTGAAGGAACGAATGGCTGTTCTGCAACCTGTGACGCAGGAGTTGTGGCACTAGCGTCGAACTGCGCGCTGCTGCAGTCCTTGGGCGCAGCGCTACTGCGCTGTTGGGCTACAGTGTTTGAGTAGTGCGTCTGTGAGGGACGGACTAGTGGGCAAAGTTTGCCCAGCGAACTTTGCATGCTCCAGCTGCAGGACTACAAACAGAGCACTGACATTCTAATGTCATCATGAGGCTTAACTTCCGTTGTTCCTCGCTTTCTAAGATCGAGAAGAAGTACAGCCGCTCTCAAGCAACAGAATTTCTGTGAAAATCGTCCTTGTGGAACATTGCCCACTGAAAATTTATCCGCGTCAAATGCACGTGCTGATTATCAGTTCGTGCCTCAGTACTGCTGAAAGGAATTCGTTCGATATTTCTCATACTACAAATATGAACTTCCTGTTACTTATCGATCCTAGAAGGTTCTACTGACAAGAATCGTCATGTTCGACGCTGGAAGTCCATTGTGAGCAATGACGTGGAAGTCAGACGGAGAATTAAACTGTACATCACTCTCTTGAAATCAGTAAAATAGTACGGAGACTTGTGGAACAGTTTCGGCAACCACTGGTTTCTTATGTCTAGATTAGATGAGTACACCTGGTATCACGCTACACACTTGGGAGACTTACATTTGACCTCCACTCCCTCTCCCAGGAAGAACCATTGGAAATCGACCACGGCCACCCAGGGGAACTCCACTAGGCAAAAATACTAGTTATATTCAACGACATGACGTAATTCGACAGAGGTCACATGGTCCCATCCATACGCCTTATGCAACTGGAGGAAACCCCTCTCAGCCTATGGGATCACAATAAAACCCAACGGGACAATGAGGATCAACTATCCCTACGCCTACCCATATCATCTTTTATAAGCAGTTCAGCTGTGCAACATGCATCCATTTCCTCCTGTTTCCGTTTTCTCAAATTAATGGCTGAGCACCATGAGGGAGAGGTGCAGGTTTGTTGTAAACAATAACAATTTCTTTTTATTCTTCAGTCTTCTGTCTGGTTTGATGCTGCACACCACGAATTCCTCTCAGCTGCCAACGTCTTCATCTAAGAGTAGCAATTACACCCTACGTCCTCAATTATTTGCTGGTAGTATTCCAATCTCTGTGTTCCTCTAAAGTTTTACTTTCTACAGCTCCCTCTAGTACCACGGAAGTTATTCCCTGGTCTGTTAACAGATGTTCTATCATCTTGTCCCTTCTTCTTGTCTTGATTTCCACATACAAGGTGCATTCAATTCTAAGACCTCCAATTTTTTTTCTCTGGACTGGAAAGAGATAGAAACATGTGCATTGTTTTATAATGAGGCCGCATTCATTGTCAATACGTCCCAGAGATGGCAGCACCGTACGGCAGATGGAATTTTACCGCCAGCGGCGAGAATGAGAACTGTTTTAAATACTTAAAATGGCGACGTTTTCCTTACTTGAACAGCGTGCAATCATTCGTTTTCTGAATTTGCGTGGTGTGAAACCAATTGAAAATCATCGACAGTTGAAGGAGACATGTGGTGATGGAGTTATAGATGTGTCGAAAGTGCGTTCGTGGGTGCGACAGTTTAATGAAGGCAGAACATCGTGTGACAACAAACCGAAACAACCTCGGGCTCACACAAGCCGGTCTGATGACATAATCGAGAAAGTGGAGAGAATTGTTTTGGGGGATCGCCGAATGACTGTTGAACAGATCGCCTCCAGAGTTGGCATTTCTGTGGGTTCTGTGCACACAGTCCTGCATGACGACTTGAAAATGCGAAAAGTGTCATCCAGGTGGGTGCCACGAATGCTGACAGACGACCACATGGCTGCCCATGTGGCATGTTGCCAAGCAATGTTGACGCGCAACGACAGCATGAATGGGACTTTCTTTTTGTCGGTTGTGACAATGGATGAGACGTGGATGCCATTTTTCAATCCAGAAACAAAGCGCCAGTCATTTCAATGGAAGCACACAGATCCACCGCCACCAAAAAATTTCGGGTAACCGCCAGTGCTGAAAAAGTGATGGTGTCCATGTTCTGGGACAGCGAGGGCGTAATCCTTACCCATTGCGTTCCAAAGGGCACTACGGTAACAGGTGCATCCAGCGAAAATGTTTTGAAGAAATAATTCCTTCCTGCACTACAACAGAAACGTCCGGGAAGGGCTGCACATGTGCTGTTTCACCAAGACAACGCACCCGCACATCGAGCTAACGTTACGCAACAGTTTCTTCGTGATAACAACTTTGAAGTGATTCCTCATGCTCCCTACTCACCTGACCTGGCTCCTAGTGACTTTTGGCTTTGTACAACAATGAAAGACACTCTCTGTGGCCGCACATTCACCAGCCTTGCTGCTATTGCCTCAGCGATTTTCCAGTGGTCAAAACAGACTCCTAAAGAAGCCTTCGCCGCTGCCATGGAATCATGGCGTCAGCGTTGTGAAAAATGTGTACGTCTGCAGGGCGATTACGTCGAGAAGTAACGTCAGTTTCATCGATTTCGGGTGAGTAGTTAATTAGAAAAAAAATCGGAGGCCTTAGAACTTGAATGCACCTCGAATTACTTTCTTTCCCAGTTCTGTGCAGAACCTCCTCATTCCTTACCTTGTCAGTCCACCTAAATTTCAACGTTCTTCTGCACCACATAAAACCCTTCCATTCTCTTCCACTCCGGTTTTCCCACATCCATGGTCCACTAACATAAAATACTCTGCCCCAAACGAAAATTCTGAGAAATTTCTTCCTCAAATTACGGACTATGTTTTATACTACTACGTTTCTTTTGGCCAGGAATGCTCATTTCTCTAGAGCTAACATTCTTTTTATGTCTACTTTGCTCTGTCCCCCATGCCTTATTTTGCTCATCTACATCGTGACCATCAATCCTCATGTTAAATTTCTCGCTGTTCTCATTTTTACTTCTTCTTATTTCTTTCGTCTTCCTTCGATTTACTCTGAGTCTGCATTCTGTATTCATTAGACTGTTCTTTCCATTCAGCATATCCTGTAATTCTTCTTCACTTTCACGAGGATAAAAATGTTATCAGAGAGTCTTATCGGTGATATCCTTTCACCTTAAAGTTAAATTTCACCTTCAAAACTTTCTTTTATTTCTTTCATTGCCTCACCTATGCATAGATTGAATAGCAGGAGCGAAAGAGTACATCCCTCTCTTTCACCCTCCTTAATCTGTGCCTTCGTTGTTGGTCTTCCCCTCTTATTATTCCCTCTTGGTACTTGTAGGAGTACATTTTCTATATTGCCCGTCACTCCTATAACTTACCCAATTTTCTTCGGAATTTTGAACATCTTGCACCATTTGACATTTTCGAATGCTTTTTTCCGGGTCGACAGATCATATTAAAGTGTCTTGAGTTTTCTTTGATGTTGCTTCCATTATCAACCGCAACGTCAGGACTGTCTCTGTATTGCCTTTGCATTTCCTCAAACTTAACTGATAGTCAGCTAAAAGATCCTCAGTTTTCTTTTCCAGTCTTCTGTATATTTTTGTCAGCATTTTTTATGTATGAGCTGTTAAGATGATGGTGAGATAATTCTCTTACCTGTCAGCTCTTGCAGTCTTGGAAAATGTATGAATGATATGTTTCGAAAAATTAGGTGGTACATCGCAAGATTCATACATTCTACACGCCAACTAAATAGTCGTTCTATTGCCGTTTCCCTCAATGATTTTAGAAATTATGATGGGATATTATCAATCCCTTGAGCCTTATTGGATTTTAAGTCTTCCAAAGTTCTTTTAAAATCTGGTTCTAATACTGGGTCCACTATGTCTTCTATGCCGACTCTCGTTTTTCTTCCATCACACGAGGTACGTGTTCTGCCTCAAAGAGGGCTTCAATGAACTCTTTCCACCGACCCTCTCTTTCCTCTGCATTTAAGAGGGGAATTGTCATTGCACTCTAGCAAATTGCAAACACTCATTTTCTCTTCTAGAAAGTTTAAATGTAAGGGTCTAGTCTGTTCTACACTGTAGTGAAAGGGTTTATAAATAATAACAATAATAAGACAAATTTACTAATAGTTTATTATGAACAGTTTCCTTGTAAAACTCTTTTTTATATCTGTTGTTTATTACCATTCTTTCTCAATTATATTTACAAGGTCATTTGTTTCTATGAAATACACAAAGTGTACACGGTACGCTTTATTTACAATCAATTTATGTTCCATTTTATTAATAATTTTTTTAAAAATCTATTTGTTATGCAATGTCTCTTACAAAGCAATTTTTTCTTATATGCAACAATATTCAATCTTCTGTTGTTACATTTACAAACGTTCATACAGATAAGGCTTTATTTGCGAAATACTTTTGTAAGTAGGCTTTTTGGGTTTTTATGTTGGTAACGCCACGTAGCGCTCTATAGAAAATCACAGACTGTGCTGTGTGAAGTCTGTGGCTGGTTAGCATTGTTGGAATAGTCGCTAATGTCGTGTTGGGCAGTTGGATGTGAACAGCGCGTAGCGTTGCGCAGTTGGAGGTGAGCCGCCAACAGTGGTGGATGTGGCAAGTGATATGGCGGAGTTTTGAGAGCGGATGATCTGGACGTGTGTCCATCAGAGACAGTAAATTTGTAAGACTGGATGTCATGAACGGATATATATATTATGACTTTTGAACACTATTAAGGTAAATACGTTGTTTGTTCTCTATAAAAATCTTTCATTTGCTAAGTATACCTATCAGTAGTTAGTGCCTTCAATAGTTAGAATCTTTTATTTAGCTGGCAGTATTGGCTCTTGCTGTATTGCAGTAGTTCGAGTAACGAAGATTTTTGTGAGGTAAGTGATTCATGAAAGGCATAGGTTATTGTTAGTGAGGGCCATTCTTTTGTAGGGATTATTGAAAGTCAGATTGCGTTGCGCTAAAAATATTGTGTGCCAGTTTATTGATGATCAGAATAAGTAAAGGGAGAAATGTCTGAGCACGTTCAGTTTTGCTCAGCTGTTTGAAAATCAAATAACGTAAGGGGTTTACCAGCACAGTAATTCATAAATTTGTTTAAGGGGATGTTTCACTTTCTTTGATGACTTACCATTATAAGTATAATAAGTTACATACAACGTTTCCCATATAATTTTTACAATTAAAATATTCAGTTTCTCTTTCAGTATAGTTACAGTTCAGTCTATCAATAGTTACAATATTCACATTTCTTTGCATATACTCAGTGTTTCATCAGTGATTTCTGCATACAGTATCTACATGGGAATCGGAGACTAGCAGTAGCATGTGAAGAAATACACACACACTCAAATATACGCAGAATACAATCACACATAGTGTGCAGACAATATATACACAAATCTAATCTGCTATGAGACATTCATACCCTCTCACAAACAGAAAACTATGACAAACGTCTGATCAGACTATTACGCACCCACTCACACATTCACACATCAGCTATTTACAAATAAATGACACAGTTGCACACTCAGTCACCCGATCCTGTCCTCACAGATGGGTCATTTGTCGTCGTCATCCAACAACCATACTTTCAGTTGCTATGCAGTTTGTGCCACATCGTCCCTCGATACAAACATTACCTAGCGCGCCATATGTGGACCTACGCAAACGCCTCTTGTGAGGTGTAATCGGCAGAGCACTTGATGTCGCACAATCCACACCCTTAGTGTGCTTCTGGCTGTCTCCTGTGGCCATACGATAAACATACACCTTAGATTTGAGCCTCACAAACTCCAGAACCTGACGACCATTCACCTCATCTTTCATCAGGCTGATAATGGTTTTGTTTTGAGGTTTTATTCCAAGCCGGCCAGTGTGGCCGAGCGGTTCTAGGCGCTTCAGTCTGGAACCGCGTGACCGCTACGGTCGCAGGTTCGAATCCTGCCTCGGGCATGGATATGTGTGACGTCCTTAGTTTAGTTATGTTTAAGTAGTTCTACGTTCTAGGGGACTGATGACCTCAGATGTTAAGTCCCATAGTGCTCAGAGCCATTGGAACTATTTTTTTGTTATTTCAAAATATTATTGATCGTATACCAGGACATGTTATTTTCTTTGTGGCTGCACCTTCTACAAGACGATGACCAGTTTCGACAACTTAACTACCGTCTTCAGGTCTGAGAACAGACAAATCAAAAGAAAAATAGCTTTACGTAACAACTTACGTAAACATAGCTATAGGATTACTTTTAAACACTTACAGGGAATTAAAGAACCACGTTTAGTATTGTAAATTCAACGGCATTCAACAACACTGTTGCATGGTCCACACCATTCTTATTTTAAATTTTCAGATGAAATCAGTTCTTTACTGCCTAAAACGAACGGAAATGCAACCATAAAAATGGAAAAATAAAGAAAAGTAATTTTAAGAGGAATTGAGACACCACACAGAGTATTTTTCAAAAGTTTAAAAAGTTTTATGGAAAGCTTTTAAAATTTATATAATTTTATATTTGATTTTCTGCTTACGATCACTTCTTCCTACTCTAAGAATGTGAGATCAGTTAAGTAATGCAGTCAGGCTCTAGGTGATACGAAAACGCTACTCATTAGCTAATGAGCAACTGAAAATAGGTTTCAATAAAAAGTGTTCGACATTGGGCATTACCATGAGGTATGTTAGAGTGAATATTTTAATACGTCTCCAATATCGCAAGTTATTAAAAATAAGATAGCAGTTATCATTAAAATTGCAAATATTGGGGTCGAATAAAATAAAGGATTTATTAACTATGAAGACATTGCAGATAAAGTCTCGTTTACGTAACACATATGATGATTTGCACTGCATTAAAAGTAATTCTGGCTTAAATGTTACTAGATATCTGGAACCCATTCGCAAGATATATATTAAGAAGGTTGTAAATCTTGCTTAGAGTTTAAAATAACTAATGAATATGGAATTCAAGTGATATATCCTCTCATCACACATAGTAAACTATACACAGATTACTTAAATAATTGAGGAGCAGGAACTACTAAATAAAGGTTTGAGTTATAACGTTGGCTCTATAGTGAAACAAAATAACATAAACGAGATAATAACTGATATTAAAATAGCTACAGATGTAGATAAGATGTACGGCTGTAACACTACTAGTACCGCAATAAAAACTAAAAAAATAGTTACCAACATGAACACGATCTAATACTTCTGCTAAAATATCTTCACACATTAAGTAATTTTAACAAAAAACTGGAAACGGAGAAGGCAACAGTCAATAAGTAAGATAAAGGGAAACCTGCTGTTATTACTCATAACATCTGTATTGCTAATAAAGAATCATTTTCCACCTCGAATGAAATCACTGAAATGGTAAAGGATGCAACTAAAACTCTTTACTATCTTTAAAAAAAATGAAATATAAAAAGATAAGAAACAGATAGTTCTATGTCCCTCCCAACCTCAGTGACGGCGTTTGTGAAGACAATCATTTACCTAATGTAGCAAAAGTATGATTCACCCAAAGATAAAAAATGATTCACCCGAAGAGCCGACACGTTTCCATTGTTCGACGCTCGAATTCCGATGGCCCCGTGGCCACTGCGATCGTAATTGACGATGTCATTGTATCAACGTGTGAACACGTAGGGGTTGTGGGCTGCAGAGCTCCATGTTCAACTATGTACGATAAACCGCGTGCTCCGAAACACTTAGGCTTGCACCAGCATTGGGCGCTTCTGGCAGAGATGCCACAAGTCACCATCTGCCGTGTTTTGCAGAGCAGATTAGCCTCTTAATCCCAGGTTCTCTGAGGAGTCGTGGACATCCAACCATTTAGCGCTTAGTGGTAGTTACATTGTCCTATACCTTACCGTAGATGATGAGACAGTAGCATATGAACATTCGACTAACTACTCACTGACAGACTTTGTTTAGTGATAATCTGTCCTCTGACAAAGTCGCTTGGCTCAGTTCGTCACATGCCCACAACGTCACCAGGCAGCATCTAACCTCGCGGTGGACAGTTTTCCTAATGTTTTGGCTTGCAGTGTATATCCCCATCCTTTGCTGCTTACCAGCTCTCTTGATGTCAGTCATCCAATAGTCCCCCAGTAATGGGTCAAACACAGTACAGATACAATCGATAGTAGGGCACCAATAACACTGCGGCGTGTGCACAGCATATACACTCCTGGAAATTGAAATAAGAACACCGTGAATTCATTGTCCCAGGAAGGGGAAACTTTATTGACACGTTCCTGGGGTCAGATACATCACATGATCACACTGACAGAACCACAGGCACATAGACACAGGCAACAGAGCATGCACAATGTCGGCACTAGTACAGTGTATATCCACCTTTCGCAGCAATGCAGGCTGCTATTCTCCCATGGAGACGATCGTAGAGATGCTGGATGTAGTCCTGTGGAACGGCTTGCCATGCCATTTCCACCTGGCGCCTCAGTTGGACCAGCGTTCGTGCTGGACGTGCAGACCGCGTGAGACGACGCTTCATCCAGTCCCAAACATGCTCAATGGGGGACAGATCCGGAGATCTTGCTGGCCAGGGTAGTTGACTTACACCTTCTAGAGCACGTTGGGTGACACGGGATACATGCGGACGTGCATTGTCCTGTTGGAACAGCAAGGTCCCTTGCCGGTCTAGGAATGGTAGAACGATGGGTTCGATGACGGTTTGGATGTACCGTGCACTATTCAGTGTCCCCTCGACGATCACCAGTGGTGTACGGCCAGTGTAGGAGATCGCTCCCCACACCATGATGCCCGGTGTTGGCTCTGTGTGCCTCGGTCGTATGCAGTCCTGATTGTGGCGCTCACCTGCACGGCGCCAAACACGCATACGACCATCATTGGCACCAAGGCAGAAGCGACTCTCATCGCTGAAGACGACACGTCTCCATTCGTCCCTCCATTCACGCCTGTCGCGACACCACTGGAGGCGGGCTGCACGATGTTGGGGCGTGAGCGGAAGACGGCCTAACGGTGTGCGGGACCGTAGCCCAGCTTCATGGAGACGGTTGCGAATGGTCCTCGCCGATACCCCAGGAGCTACAGTGTCCCTAATTTGCTGGGAAGTGGCGGTGCGGTCCCCTACGGCACTGCGTAGGATCCTACGGTCTTGGCGTGCATCCGTGCGTCGCTGCGGTCCGGTCCCAGGTCGACGGGCACGTGCACCTTCCGCCGACCACTGGCGACAACATCGATGTACTGTGGAGACCTCACGCCCCACGTGTTGAGCAATTCGGCGGTACGTCCACCCGGCCTCCCGCATGCTCACTATACGCCCTCGCTCAAAGTCCGTCAACTGCACATACGGTTCACGTCCACGCTGTCGCGGCATGCTACCAGTGTTAAAGACTGCGATGGAGCTCCGTATGCCACGGCAAACTGGCTGACACTGACGGCGGCGGTGCACAAATGCTGCGCAGCTAGCGCCATTCGACGGCCAACACCGCGGTTCCTGGTGTGTCCGCTGTGCCGTGCGTGTGATCATTGCTTGTACAGCCCTCTCGCAGTGTCCGGAGCAAGTATGGTGGGTCTGACACACCGGTGTCAATGTGTTCTTTTTTCCATTTCCAGGAGTGTACATGAATGCTGTGACGCCTGCTACTATGGATGCCATTCGGCCTATAATGCAACTAGTGTTTATCCAAAATTAACAAAACTGAATTGTCTTCTATTGGCTTTGTGTGAATCTCAAATGTTTTACCTGTGTCAAATTCAAATTTCAATAGGTGCATATAGTGTCAGAATACATCATCAATGTCACAAGGGGGTTCAAACTCTCCACCATCCTGTTATGAAGAAATATTACGCATGAAGGCATATAATTCCCTCTAACGGAAGGGAGATTAGGGTTTAAAATCTTATCGACTCCGAGGTCAAAAGAGACCACAAGCTCAGATTGATTCAAGGCTGAGGAAGATAGTATGACTTCCGGAGACCAGCTTTTGTGCAACAAAGTCCTTGTGCTAATTTTTGTATTGCACCATTCTACCCGAAAACTGGAAAAAAATAAACTCTTTAACGTGGATTAAATAACACATTATAAGATGTGTAATATTTTGGTTTATGTACTGAGTTTTACAACTTACTTTTTAGCTCGTTGAATAACTGAAGCTGCACCTAGTCAAAAAATACAATACAGGGTGTTTCAAAATGAACATACCGGTTTCAAGATGATGTAACATTTATTATGTTCAACTTTTAATTGTAAATAATACATAAAATGAAAGAACAACTCAAACAATTTTGTTTGTATACCTGTGCGCAATGGGAAGAGTATGGAATGACAAAGAGTGACTGAAAAACATGTTGAATGAGTGCTAGTCTTTCACATGTAGCCTCAAGATATATCCCTACGGAAAGGTTATGGGCCTTTCTTTTCCAGTGAATCAACTGTAACTGAAGTTTCTTATCTTGATGTGCTACAGCTATGGCCTGTGCCTCAGCGGGAAGAAGCTGTACAGCACATCTTTATTTGGGAGCAAGATGGTGCAACGCCTCGCTGGCATAACTCGGTACGCGATTGCTTAAATGACGTTGTATCTGACTGTTGGATTGGGCACAAGGGGCCGGCTGACACAGCATTTTGTGCGTGACCTCCACTTTCACACATGATCTGACATGATTATGTGTATGTGCCTCCGATACCAGCTGATCTATCCGACTTTAGATACAGTGTTATTGCAACAGTTCCTCCTTACACGTTGATCAAGATTTCGCAACAACTCGCCTATCAACTCAAAAAAAATGTGTGATTGGTGTTCATACTGAATAATTGTAAGAAAAACTGTTTGTGTTTTTCTTTTATGTGGTGTGTTATTTATAACTGTAAGATGAATGTAATATGTGCTACAAAGCCTTAAAACTCAAATATTCATTTTCAAACACCCTGTATATCAATGTCAACTGTAGAACAAAGCATTAATCCAACTGCTGAACAAGTTGAATCAATACTTAAGAAATTCACTGTTTGCGTAAATGTATATAACATATATGGAATGTTCCATCCAGTGTATTGTGTACGGCTCCAATGCGTTCTCTGTCCGGTTCATGTAGATCACACACTAAGAACTCTTCTCGTTTCGAATCAGCATGCATATCATCTAATCCATAGTCGTCACACTCGTGGTTCAAGTCTACCTCTGATTTAGCTTCAAATGACGATAATTCAAGTTTTCTCTTTAACCTTCACGTTTTGCTCGGAAGGACCTGCTTACTTCTCTCCTGATTTTCGCAGAGCAGGGGGAATGTATCATTTGGCCTCTAATAAGATTTGCATCAATAATCGCGTTATGGCTCATGTACGATCTATATTTTTTCAATTACTTTGAGTACCGTAAACACATTTTAGTGAAAGCCTAGGTTCGAAGTTGTTTTAGACTAACGTTTTCAATACAAAACTTTGCATGTGCACAAGCAAATGTATCCTATATACAACGTTCCTAAAATTTCTACATTTATTTTACTTATTCCTTTCTAAACATTAAATTATAATTTTCAGCAAATTATTGACAGTTATCGTAGACAGTTTCGGTTTGTCACAGATGTCGTTGGTCTTGTTTCCTTTGCAGATAGCATTTTGACACTTCTTTCGCTTTCTTCATTTTTCTGGTCCGACCGTAGCTTCATCGTTCAATTGGCTTTCGTGCTACTGTCCTGCTCTTTGTCGTTTCCCACCCGTGAGTTCATTTACCAGCTGGATGATGAACGTCTTCTCTTCAGGTTGGTTTTGGTTATTTGACTGTAGATTATCCTCGCATTTATTCCTGCAGTGTCTAGGACATTGGAAAACACATTCGTCAGCCATCTCCTACAACCAACCTTAGTTGAATATTTACTTATCCTTTGATCAACAACGTCCACAGCATGCTTTGTTTCGTCACATAAGATAACCGTTTCTGGTTCTACTTTTCCTTCGCTGGTATTTTAAGGTGTAGAGTGCTAAAAATAAAGACATTCTTCTTTCGTTCGTACACTGTCAGGGTGACTCTGGCTTATCTTTCCTTTCCGAGATAATACAGGAATGTAAGCCAGAATTATTGTTCTGAATGCAGCTGGGGATTTCTTGGCGTTGATCTCAATAATGATCTTTTGTTCTGTTAGTGTTTCTTGCAGCCTGAAGAACATGTTTATTTTACATTCCTTTCCCGGCTCGATGAAGGAAAATGACTGCTCCTAGTGGCTGATTATCTTGTCGGCCTTCCTGCTTTCCAAGGTGCTGGAAGGCATTGCCGTCTGATTCTGTTTGCTGATGTCGCTGTGGTATGCTGGAAGGTGTCGTCGTTGAGTCTCTGTAGGAGGTTACAAGACGACTTAGACAAAACTTCTTGTTGGTGTGATCAGTGGTAGCTTGCTTTAAGAATAGAAAAGTGTGGGTTAATTCACATGAGCAGGAAAAACAATCTCGTGATATCCGAATACGGCTTGACACCGTCATATTGATTAGATGCCTGGGCGTAACATTTCAAAGCGATATGAAGTAGAACGACACGATAGTAGGGTAAACGGATGGCCGACTTCGGTTTATGTAGAAAACTTTAGTTAAGTGTAGCTCGTCTATATAGCAGAGCGCGTATGGAAGACTAATGCTACCCATTCGACACTACTGCTCGAATCTTTGTTTAGGATCCCCACCTGGTCGCATTAAAGGAGAATATCCAAGCAGTTCAAAAACCTGCTGCTAGTTTTTTACCGCTGCTGTTACGGAATTGCTTCGTTAGCTGAAATGAGAATCCTTGGTCGGAAGAAGAAGTTCTATTCGCGAAACACAATATTGAAAAAATTTAGGGAGGGTATTTGAAGCTGACTGCAGAACGATTCTACAGCGGGAAACGTAGATTTCACGTAAGGGCCACCACGAATACATAATAAGAAAAACTACGGCTCATACGGAAGCCTGCAGACAGCCGTTTTCCCCTCTCTCTATGTGCGAGTAGAACAAGAAATTGATGACTAGTAGTGATCCAAGATGCCCTTTGGCATTCACCATACTATGGTTTCCGGAGTATGCAATAGGACGGTTTGGGAAGTAAAGTAAGATCGATTGTGAAATGGAAACTAGAGCGTACGTCAAAACTGTTTTTCTTGCAACAGACCGGTACACGGCTAATTCTCTACATAGACGCCGCTCCGACTTAGCATCTGTCGGAGTTTTGTATGAACTTTCCAATGTCTTCGACATAGAAGCCTGCCTCCTGTGCCTTCCGACAATTTTGTGCTCTGGACTGCAAGTCTTTGTCTGTGCCAAAATATATTCCTAATAGCCAAGAGTTCATCTGAACAGAGATGGAAATCAGACGTAGTTAAGTCCGGGCCCTATGGTGGGTGATAAAACACTTCCCATCGAAACGCTGCAGGAGCGTCGTCATTGCCCCTGCAGTGTGCAGCCAAGAACCGTCATAAAGAAGGAAATGCGTGGTAGTGTAACAGTTGTGTTACTAAATGTGACACTTCTGTCACTCAATGTAACTGGGTTTTCTCTTTTGATGCTGTCAATTGTCAGGATGAGCATTCTAAAGCATTCTGTCAGGGTGAAAATATTAAATAAATCAACTTTTCTCTCTTAACAACATGTGGGCAGGGTGGGTTCTTCCTTGGCTCGGGTATGAGGTCGAATGATACATCATTTTTACATAAGATAACTTTTATTGATGATTTGTACAACTGTATCTTACGGGATGTTCTGGTTCGGAGAGTGGCAGCTGTGTCGTTTACGTAGCCTTCTGCTGCGGCAGCGGCGGCGGCGGCGGCGCCTGATTACGCGTAGCGGTGTGTATCTCGTGTCGCCGTCTCGCCCAGCTGACCGGAGACGCGCAGCGCGAGATGGCCCGTTTAATTATTGCGAGCGACGTCGTGCATCGGATGGTGATACCTTGAATGTGGCGTCCCAGTGTTTCTCTTCTCTAAGCGGCCGCGTGTGTTGTGCGTCGGCCAGCAGAGCGGCGCGGCGGGGGAAGGCCAGTGTCCCGGACTCGAACCACGGACTCCCGCTTGCCAGTCTTCGGCTGTCAGGTCTTCATCCCAGCTCATGAATCACATAGTTCACACATAAATGTTTATAATAAGTGTATCAAATCTTGATGACAATGAATAAGCAAAAATAGATTATTCACTTAGAAAGTTACATAGTAACACCTGTTTAATCTACCCTATATTAATGCAAGAATATCTATTCTACAGTATTGTTTACTTTAACATAAGACTGTTTAGTAAAGAGTAAAGTACAATAAACAAAATTAATACACTAATGCTCAAAAGTAACTACTGAAGTACACCAGTTAAGAGTGTGGTATCCAATTAACAGGGATTTGATGAAATGGTATATTATTATTTGGCTTATTTTTTCGTCTTAAATAAAAGAGAACTGTACAAAGCAGAAACACCAAAACAAAGGTTCCAGATATACCCGTTCCTAGCATTATAATTTTAGTTTTGTGTTCACCTTTTAATTTTAAGACATGTTGCATTATAACATTGGCATCAATTTTGTCTTGCTGTGAGTTTATGAACGTATCTAATGACTTCAGAAGGGAACTGTCAAGGGAGTCATTGAAGTAGGATAGGTTTTGTGTAGGAAATGCTTTGCATGGCGTTTTCTGAAAAAAGCAAACAACATGGTTATGGGCCTACCAAACTAGTAAAAACAAAAATAAAGAAAAGAAGAAATACATTGTTAACTACAAGCTCTACCTGTTTCTACGTTCAACTTTTTTTTCTTAAAAAATAAACCATTATCATTTATTAATTATTTACATATGTATACTATCCACAGTCTACTGAGATTCCACTAGGACATTCGCACTCTTGGTCGCAGATTGTACTCGTATGGTGCCATGTCTGTATGTTGTGCTGGCGTGGCCACTCTTTTTCCTCTTCGGGTACTTCCTCCACCCTTCGGAGGAGCAGACACTATTGTTGAAGGAATTACATCTGGAGCGCCCTTAAAAGGTTTTAAACGACTTACATGCACAACAGTAGTTCGGGTGGGCAGTTGCAATTTAACGTTGACTGGTGACGTGATCTCAATAATTTGATAAGGACCTCTGTAGTTTGTTACAAATTTCTTCGTTTTTCCTTTCGCTATGTAAGGAGTTGAAAGCATAACCCACTGACCGATTTTGTAATTTGGATATTTAGCTTGGGTATCACCTAATCTTTCCTGTCGTTCCAAAGCCTTTTTATTAGATTTTTGAACCTTTTTCCATACATCCTTCATCATTCGACTGAAATCTCTTACTGTTTCTCCGACTTTTCTGTTTTTCTGCCTGATTACATCAAAAGGGGACGGCATTTTTCTCCCATAGACCACTTCATAAGGTGACATGCCAGTTGCTTCGTGCGTTTTGGCGTTGTATACCGACACGATTATTGGTAAATACGTATCCCAATTAGAATGTTGTTCGTTAATATAATAACTAAGCATCTTGCCAATTGTCCGATGAACTCTTTCTGTGCGTCCGTTGCACTGAGGGTGTAACGGAGTGGTGCGTAATTTACGTACTTTTAGTAAGTGGCATAGCTGTTTCATTAGTTCAGACATAAAATTAGATCCCTGATCTGTGAAAATAGCTTCAGGTACGCCAAATTTAAGTATCCAGTTGTTAATTAAAGCTTGGGCAACTGTATTTGCTTGCTGATCTGGGAGACTCACCATAGCTAGATAGCGTGAAAAGTGATCTATAATCGTAAGAACATATTTATTACCAGCAGGTGTTTTATGAAATGGCCCGTAGAGATCCAGTCCACAGATTTGAAATGGACATGAAGCCTCGGGGAGCCTCGGTAAGGGTATTTTTGAACGAGAAAGTTCAGCTCGTTGTGCGCACGCAATGCAATTACGAACGTACTGCGCAACATCCTGCTTTCTGGTTTGCCACCAAAATCGCTCTGCTACACGTCTTTCGGTTGTCCGCTGTCCACCGTGTCCTGCAAGGATATGATCGTGGGCCTTTGCCATTATTTCTTGTCTAAGGTGTTGGGGAACAACAATTCGCGGTCCAAGTTTTGTTTTACGGCATAATACACCATCTTCAAAGCAAAATTGTTTTTGAGATGCGTATTTTTTGCATTATGTATCCTCATCTTGTGCCTTTCTCCAGTCCTCAGTATCTCGGCCTGTTGCTTCCAAAAGTGCTATTTTCCGACTTAGACAATCTGCATTCGTGTGTTTTTTGCCAGGTTTATGGATAACTTCGAAATCCATTTCGGAAAGACATAGGGCCCAACGGGTAAGACGACTAGATGGATCCTTTAATCCAAGCAACCATTTTAAAGCTGCGTGGTCTGTAATGACCTTGAATTTCCTACCATACAAGTAGCATTTAAAGTATTTGATACCATAAATAACACTTAACAATTCTTTCTCCGTTGTAGAATAATTTCTTTCTGCCGTTGTTAGTTGTCTCGAAGCGTAGGCTATGGGGTGTTCCGCGCCATTACTATTCTGACTCAAAACAACTCCTACTGAATGACCACTTGCGTCACAGGATAAAATAAATTCTTTATTATAATCTGGGTAGGCTAATACTGGACTGTGTGTTAACTTATCTTTAAGGGTTTGAAATGCTGATTCACAATCTTCAGACCAATGAAATTTTGCACCCTTTTTCAATAATTGGGTTAAGGGTCGGGCAATTTTCGGTAATACGATGCGAGACCAATAAAACTTTGTACTTCCTTAACGCGTTGTGGTGTTGGGAAGTCCATAACTGCCGAAATTAATCGAGGATCTGTTTTAATTCCTTTTTCACTAATGACATGCCCTAGGTATGTAACCTCTGTCAATGCAAAACTACATTTTTCCATATTTAATGTTAATTTAACTTTTCTAAGTCTCTGAAAAACATTACGCAGACGCACAGCATGTTCATTAATGTCTTTGGAGAATACAATAATATCGTCTAGATGTACACAACATTGCTGAGTTTTTAATCCTCGCAATACTCCATCGAGTAGTCTTTGAAAAGTTGCTGGTGCATTTTTCAAACCGAAAGGCATTCTTTTAAATTGCCAGTGGCCTCCAGGGGTAGAAAATGCTGTTTTATGCCTATCTTCAGGTGCAACTTCCAATTGATGATATCCGCTACGTAAATCGATTGTTGAAAAGTATTTACTGTTACCTAAACTGTCAATGATATCTGTAATGTTTGGAAGAGGATAAACGTCTGAGATAGTTTGTTTGTTAACGTGTCTGTAGTCACGACAAAATCTATATCGTTTCGTACCGTCGGGAGACTTCTTTGGAATAATTACAATATTTGAATTATAAGGCGAATCAGAATATTCTATGATTCCATCTTTTAGATGCTGTTCTAAAAATTCATCCAGTACTGGCTGTAAGTGATGCGCAACTCTATAAGGCTTTCTATAAAGTGGGGGGCTATTTCCTGTTGGGATCCTATGCTGTGTGATATCTGTTGCTGGCAGTGGACCTTCTGCATTAAATAAACCTTGGAACTCAACTAAAACTGCTTCTATCGTGTCTCTATCCTTTCCTTTCCAATGCTCAATCTTCTGGCGCAATGCAGTTTTATAGGCGTCTGGTTTCTGACCATCATTAATATCTGACCAAATAAAATCTTCTTCTTCAAAAGTACTGACTGTAGCTACTAATATTCCCTTATGCAACTCTTTGTCCTCCACTCCGAAATTGTCAATATGTACCGGTACTTTTCTTTCTCCCTCAACGTCTTGAACCCGTACAACACTTCTACGTACAAAACAATGTGATACATCTAATTCCTCACTTTCCTCTAGTGGCTCTATTAGACATATTGTGTCTATAGGTACCTCGGGGTCAACGGTCATCCAGAGAAGTTTTCCTGAGCCAGATAGTATCTGATCCCGCGAATCAACCTTCAAGGACGTTGCACGCAGTGTAGTTGATTTCGCCTTCCGGTTAGGGAAATCTTGCGGCAGAGGGCCCTTTGCAGCGGTGTCACCTAGCTGAAATACTATTCCGCTAAGTTCTACAGTTTGCTGTCTGAGGTCAATTTTAGCGTGATGTTTATTCAGGAAATCCAACCCTAGGATCGCGTCGTACCCGTCAGTTATCTTTGTTACCACTTCTACATCTTCTTGAAATTGTACACCGTGAATATAGAAAATCAATGATGTACATCCTAATGACTTCACTGTACCTCCTCCTACTCCACTCAATCTATACCTTGGAGGGTCATATTTCTTTTCTCCAATACATTCATTACTCACTATTGATACGTTTGCGCCTGTATCCACCAGTATCCTTGCCTCTTTATCCCGTATGGTAGCAGATAACCAGCATTCCGCCTTCACATTCGCCTTAATGGCTTGAAATTTTATTGGGAATGCCTGGCGGCGGCTCCGACATTCCCGTTTGAGTTTAACTGATTTCTATTTCCAAAAACTTTCTTAGACCTGCATTCCTTGAATGTGTGACCCATTCTTTGACAAATAGTGCATTGAGGTTGTCTGCAGTTTTTTGCTATATGGCCCTGTCGATTGCACCTAAAACATCGTACTCCTGCTGAAAATACATTTCGCTTCTCCTTGTATCTGGTGGCAATGTCAATTTCTTCAAAAGCCGTCGCCACAGATACAGCTTCCGCTAAATTTTTAGGAAACTCTGCCCTGACACGACGGGACCTTTCAGGAGGTAACACACGTAAAAATGTATCCAGAGCTCTATTTTCTGCCTCTTGTAAAATAACTTTATTTGCTTCATCACTAGTTGTCAACTGATAGGTGTCAATATTAACTTTTCTAATCCTATCTACAAAGCTTTCTAACGATTCGTTTTGCTTCTGAGTGATAGTGTTTAACTGTTCCCTATAAAATCTACAGCTGTTCTGTTTTTGAAAACGTTTAAGTAGTCCTTTCTTCAATTCCTCAAATGTTGTAGCATTCCGTAACTCTTCATGGTATAATACGTGTGCTTTAGCCTCTCCTAGCAATCTTAACTTTGTCATTTGTAAGAGCTGTTCATCTGACCATGATCCTAACTTTGCAGCTGCTTCTAAATCATTAAAAAAGGCTGTTATGTCTTCGCCAGGTTTACCTGAAAAAGGAGTTACCAAGGCTGCTGCTGAGGAATCTAGGGTGGGAGGGACTGAACTGGTTTGCCTAACCTCACACAACTGTTTAAATAATGCATTATTATCATTTTTAAGCTATGCTATTTGATTAACTAAGCTCTGAATAGCTTCCTCAGTAGAAACCGCTTGTGGTGCTGACTCTGACTTTGTACGATTTCGTCTCATCATTTTATAAACTGTTAGTTACACAATCATCCTATACTGAATTTAAAAGATGTTTAAATATTTTCGACAAACTCTTAGAATTATGAGAGAAAATACACTTCTAAATAAAGAAAATATTACGACTGCTATGCAAACCTCTATCCTTTCACACATTAAACAATACTAACTGTGGACCTTTAGTGACTGTCATTCACACCACATATTGAGCCAAGGGTTTTTCTCTGACACCAAATGTAACAGTTCCTGTTACTAAATGTGACACTTCTGTCACTCAATGTAACTGGGTTTTCTCTTTTGATGCTGTCAATTGTCAGGATGAGCATTCTAAAACATTCTGTCAGGGTGAAAATATTAAATAAATTAACTTTTCTCTCTTAACAACATGTGGGCAGGGTGGGTTCTTCCTTTGAAGATTTGTACAACTGTATCTTACGGGATGTTCTGGTTCGGAGAGTGGCAGCTGTGTCGTTTACGTAGCCTTCTGCTGCGGCAGCGGCGGCGGCGGCGGCGGCGTCTGATTACGCGTAGCGGTGTGTATCTCGTGTCGCCGTCTCGCCCAGCTGACCGGAGACGCGCAGCACGAGGTGGCCCGTTTAATTATTGCGAGCGACGTCGTGCATCGGATGGTGATACCTTGAATGTGGCGTCCCAGTGTTTCTCTTCTCTAAGCGGCCGCGTGTGTTGTGCGTCGGCCAGCAGAGCGGCGCGGCGGGGGAAGGCCAGTGTCCCGGACTCGAACCACGGACTCCCGCTTGCCAGTCTTAGGCTGTCAGGTCTTCATCCCAGCTCACAGGTGACTGCTGAAGTGAGGCCGTCTCCTTCCCGTCCTCACGAGTCACCCGGGTACGTAAAGATCAAATACCTTTTAACTTCTGTCTTCTGGCGCCGAGGCTGCTGCTTGCTATTCCATTACAGCGGCGGACTTGGTGCGTCTGTGCATGATGTAGTCTCTTCTTGCATGACGGTCTTCAGTACCGAAACTAACTTAAAACAACTGCTACGCTTCTTCACTTCTTCGTCTTCTTCGTCGCTCGTCTCCGTCTTCGTCTCCGTCTTCGCCTTCGTCTTCCTCTCGTCTTCATCTCTCGGGCCCACTGCGTCTCGCGTATTTATTCACTTCAGTTTACTGGAGGTGAACGACTTCACGGCCATTGCCTCTTCTGTCACGTTGAAAAGATTCTCGAAGAATCTTCTTAACGTCGGTCATTGGCTCTTGGAATGTAGGCGAGTGCCTTTGCTCACATGCGACAACTGAGAAACACGTGAGCCGGTCATTGCCTCTTTTGTCACGTTGAAAAGCTTCTCGAAGAATCTTCTTAACGTCGGTCATTGGCTCTTGGGATGTAGGCGAGGGCCTTTTCTCACATGCGGCAACTGAGAAACACGTGAGCCGGTCGGGCGATGCCCTGACGGCTGAATCGACAGCGCCCGCTTATGTGGAACTTGCTGACCACGGTCATTGTCTCTTCTGTTCTGCTCTTTTGCCCGCTGAATGCCAGTATGTAACTCTCTAAACTAAACCAAGTTTTTCATTTATATTCTAATTTCTACTTCACTTTGATTTCACTAATTTATTTACTTAAGTACCACTCAACAGTAGTTACGTTATGTGGGTTTGCATGAAATCAGGTGGAATCTCCCGGCAGACACCCATACTTGGCAAGAGACACTATTTTCTAGGCATCGTAACGTGTTCACTTGCTCTCAGAACTGAGAAGACCAACGTGACGCTTTCTACGGGTATATTAGAGACACTGCCAACACATGTGTGTAAAGCTGGGTTGGATTTTCAACGTGGTTTCTACTCTGCGACCGACTTTCCATACAGTCCTCGTACATAGGTCATGATATGAGTATTTGGATGCATCTGCAGCTACGTATAACATGAGTACCTATTTGTCAGGTCGTGCCTTGGAAGCAACTGTTTATCAGTTGTAATATTTCTAGCACGACGGTAACAGAGGAAACAGATTTGTGCGAACTTCATCCCTATATCAGAAATAAAAATGGACGTGTTAACAGAAACGCGTTGAGTTCGGGATGACTCCTCACCGAATCTGCAAAATTCGCGGGATCTGCCTATCTTTTTATCTCTGATAGCCATGTAAACACCTTTAGCACAAAACACTCTTCTGGCTTCGTAGTTACGCTTCTTATTCATCTAACGACACCGTCCAAGTTGTCTATTGTTTCATCTTCTTATTTGGTTTTATGTGGTTTTTTTTTATGATGCACAGCTTGCATTCATCACAATGATGTCGGAAGGCACTCATGACTGACACCCTCGGTGGCAGGCATATGCACGTTCAGGACGTTCGGAGGATCCCATTTCAAATGACGGCATATGAGCTGCCATCCATTCCGTTCCATCTTTAAGTGCCCCGTCACTGCTGTGGCGGTTTATTCATTGGGACTGTGGAAATATTCGAGTTGGGGATACGTCCACAGACACTAACTTCTCCTCAGTATTACTATGGTCTCATTGGCAGTTGTTGGCGGCAGGAAATCACCATGTGAACGCGATGTCACCTTCTGATTTAATGACTAACTTCTCTAAAACGTGCAATATTAGAAATACCATGCCATTGCAACGCTAGAGTAAACACCTCTCAAAAATAAAAATGCCCAATGTAACCGATAAATGGAGTAACAGCAACACGCAAAATATGACTGAAAAGTTAACGTTATAGTGTCCAGCTTGGAAAACTTTCTGACGATCCGTGAACTTCGATTCGATGTATCGATTTTTGTCCAAAGAAAAATGAGGCATCAGTATTTTACATTTCCAATTATGAGAACAACTTGAGCTGTTCTATGAATATTTCGTGAAAATTCGTTGAGAGTGTGGAAATTCAATTTGTTCTAGAAATATTTCATCAAAATTCACTGAAACTGAAAACTGAGAAGTTTTCAGTAAACTATTGTCAGAAGTAAAATAAATGGGACAGAGTCATGAAGGGTGGTAGAAATACGTTAACATTGCATGCATAATAATGGAAATAAAAGTGAATAGCTTCTTTGTGTTACGACCGGTTTCGCTTGTTGAGCATCTGCTAAAGATATTCAACGAATGAAACCGGTCGCAACACAATAAATGTGTAGTAACGTTGATCATTAACATTAGTGACAACTTTGGTGCTCAATACGATCAAGATTACTTACTAGTTGCACTAGTACTTTTGTATTGCTCGTCTGTGATCCGTGCAAGATAGAAGTTATCGAGAAAACAGATCTAAGGAAGAGCAGCACGTTTTGTTACAGATTCAATTCAGTAAGGAGGGAAAGTCACTTAAGATTTCAGCCAACTCCAGTGGCAGATGGTGCTTCACGGTGCGGTTTACAGTTAAATTTCTGAAAGCGTACGTTCCTGGAAGATTCTATTAGTATATTGCTTCGTCTTACGAATGTCTCGCAAGAACTCCGTGAAGGTCATGCCAGAGAGATTTTGTACCACACTGCGGCTTACCAGCATTGCTCTTCCCCGAACTATTCGCGACTGAAACAGAAAAAAATTGGAAATGATAGTGTAGGCAAAGTATCCTCTGCCACTCACCGTGAGGAAATGGGGTGCGGAATATACATACATTAAGCCACACAAATTATAAAAATGGATGTACATATGACATATGAACGTATGTATGTTCCACATTCCCTCCTGAGCCACTGGATTGGTTTCAGGGTAACTTGGAACACATGTCATGTACTATGTAGAGAGAATCACTCGAGGGATGAGAATCATCCACCTACCAAAGGGCTGTGGGTGAGGATGAAAGATTCGTATAGCCCACGACTCGAGAACAGCTATACTTTAGCCATCCGGTATTTGAAACTGAGAGCACAAAGACTCTAAAGACTTGCAACGAACTTAACACATAATTTCAAAGTCTTATGAAGCTTTTTCTCACTGACTACCCCCACGAAATTACAAAAAGAAAACAGCTTATTGTTAACTACATTTTCGGCGTACTTGGAGTAGAACTGTCACAGGAAGTATGTCATTTTAATATATTACTGCTTTACTACTAAATGTATTCGTGACACATTTTGCATACAGTATGCGTATATGTACTTGAAAATAGTTCAGGAGTTATGACATCATAAACATTGAATGTGTGGACGACTACCATATCATGCCTGACGTTTTAATTGGTTACCTTGTTGCTACTACCTCTATTTCCAACACGTTTGGCAAACAGTTTCATTTATGCCGTTGAATGAACATACAAAAATATATTGTTATAAGACCAGTATTTCGAAAGATATGATGTTGTAAAAATAGAGCTGCGTGAAAATGAAACCTCTGGGTGACATTCGCTAGACATACAGATTAAATATATGTATAAATAAGTGTAAAATACGTTAAATGTGTGTGAAATATATTTGACATACGCGTTTGAGTAGTCACGGGTAAAAAGCGCATCCTAAGCCACTAGAACGATTTCAGTCGAATCTGGTGCACATAGTAGTTTCAATCTGGAGAGAAATACTGTTGGTGTAAGACCTGCCAGCCTCCTATTGGGGTGAAAATGATAACTTGAGCAGGTAGGGGAGGGCGAGGAGATGGACAGAGAGCAGGGAGGGGGCGGGGGAAGAAGGAGATAAGCCCAGATAGACCAAGATGCGATGAACAGAGATAGGAGGGAAAGACAGGGAGAGAGGAGAAGGAGATGGGCCAAGGGAAGAGGAGGAGATGGACATATAGGGACAAGAAGAGATAGGCAAAGAAATGATGGAAAAGGAGATGAACATACAGAGGGACATGAGAAAATTGACAGAAAAGGGGAATAGGAGGGGGTGCACAGAGACAGTGGATAAAGGAAGAAGGAGAAGGGGAGAAGGAAATGGACAGAGACAGAGGGAAGAAGTGTGATGAAGGGAGAGTGACAAGAGGTGGGTGAAGAGATGCAATTAGAGTGGGGAGTCGGAGAGAGGGAAGGAGCAGATGGACAGAGGAGGGATTATCAAACTGACAAGGTGAGGGGGAAAGAGGAGATGGACAGATAGGAGCAGGACGCCATAGACAGTGAGGATGGAAGAGCTGGACAGAGAGATGGAGTGGTGGTGATGGAATTAATAGAAGACTGGAATAAGTTCATACTTGGCCAACACCAGGTACTCAGTTTGTTCAATAATAAATTATGCAATTGGTCTTATGTTTCGAAAGCTCACGACTGAAAAATTTGAACAAACGCTGAGAAAAATGTATTGTATCTTTGCACTAAACCAGCGGCAACTGATATAATCATTATCCAACCAAGTGAGTTGGCTTGACAACAGGAAATATGGATCATATTCCCCGCCGTCTCAAATTCCAACACGCTAACCTTGTGTGTACTGTGTAAAGTAATTGCACATATGTTAATTCACTGCTATGCCGTTATCAAAGAATATAGCTGAACCTCCAGGAAATGTATGCAGGCTGACAAGCCTAGCGAGGCCTTGGCGAGTTGCTAGGGGGCTGGCTTTTAGCCCGGCAGCTGGTCATGGTGTGGGGCAGAGGGTCGATAGCCGGGGGCGGCGAAAGGTCGTCCGTAGCGAGCCAGAAGGTCGCCCAAGGCCGGGGACCCACCTGATGGCTGCAAATGGAAGCGGCTCGTTCCCTCGTCACCGCCCTCACTCACTCACCCTCACGCCGCAGGTAACCAACTCTGAAACTAGTGAGCCCTCCGCCTCTCCCACTCGTCCACTCCGTAGCTGCGGGGTCCATCAGCTACGTAATGGAACTGGACCATGTGTATTGCACTAGCAGAAAAATAAGAACTGTTAATGAGAATGACGTCATAGATGCACGACAGCTGTTGACAACAGTAGCTGTAAGACTAACTAGTCTTAAATTTTATTCATTGGCAGTGTTTTTTGTCGCACATACTCAAGAAACATGCTGTCCCTACTGCAGCATCATTGTCATCATCGTCAAGATCTTCGTCATGATCATCGTCATGATCATCATGATCATCATCGTGATCACAATCATCGTTACTTCTCCGTACACTTCTCCATACATTACAGTTTTTAGATTTTCGTGTCGAAGTGAGCCTTGCGTGTTTGTTCATTTCCTTAGACAACGTTCTATTAGACGGAATCGAAAAAAATGTGGTAACACCACAAGCGCAATACACTGACGTGAATACGGCACAGGAAGATCACTGACAGGTTCCAGGCGTTTCTCCATGGATAAATATAATGCATGGTTAAATGTATGTATGTATAAATATAACGTATAGTATATGGTAATGTATGGTAAATATAATGTATGGTTTTTAAGGGAATCTTATACCATTCTTCCGGCGAAATAGCACAAATTCAGGAAATTCCGATGGAGGAGGACAGTAATCAGGCACCCTCCTCTCAAATGTAGAAGACAGTACATGCATACTATTGAGATCTGGTGACTGTAGCAGACATCGAGGATTACCAGGATCCCGGAAATGACATGGAATGACTAGATTCGTTTAATTGACGCCATTTATCCTTGAAAAACATTGATTTTTATACAGTTTCTGATAACAACAGATCGACTTTTAAAAACAGGTAGGAAAATCGGAGTTAATTTGGCATTACAAACATGAAGCCGTTCAAATGGTGAGCAGAACAGCCATTGAATTACAAGAGTAATAACCTCAAAAAACTTCAAGAAACAATACCTTAACAGTACAGGTATATTTAAAATTTTTAAATTGAACGATTTTAATGAACCAGCCATTTAAAATGATTAAAACAGATCCAGATAAATTTCAACAGCGAATTCAAATTCACGGTATTAGGCAGACTTCCAAAAGGCAAACATTAAGAAAGATTAACCGAAGTCTTACACAAAATATTTACAATGAAACTTAGAACAAGAACACAATATGTATTAAACATTTAAACGGAAAATTTCTTGTGAGAGGCCAATTAAAGGCTTCTAGCCTGACAACAAAATTTCGTCTTCAGTGCAAGTCAGATAATAGAAGAAAGTAATCAAATGTGTGTGAAATCATACGGGATTTAACTGCTAAGGTCATCATTCCCTAATCTTACACACTACTTAACCTAAATTATCCTAAGGACAAACACACACACCCATGCCCGAGGGAGGACTCGATCCTCCGCCAGGACCAGCAGCACAGTCCATGACTGCAGCGCCTCAGACCCCTCGCCTAATCCCGCGCTGCTGATAATAGAAGATACTGAGCTTGAGCACAGACAGCCAGGACGTGTGACTGCAAACAAATAGCAAACCGCTTTAGAAAATTCTCGAGAGCCGTGCGCACGACCGAACGTTAAGCCAGGGCCACGCGCTAAGAAGCCGTCGACAAGGAACCCTCTCCCAGCAAATTAGTAAGTGTTGTTCACAAACAAGAAAGATAAGTGCCTGACTGCATTATACTACAAGTAAAGTTATGGTTAGCCATGACTGCACAAAGAAAATCTTTCCAATAAGTCAATACGACCTAGAAGAAAAGTTTTGTTAACAAATAACTATTGAAAGGGGGCTGTATTTTCTTCCCGGAAGGAATATACACTACTGGCCATTAAAATTGCTACACCAAGAAGAAATGCACATGATAAGCGGGTATTCATTGGACAAATATATTATACTAGAACTGACATGTGATTACATTTTCACGAAATTTGGGTGCATAGATCCTGAGAAATCAGCACCCAGAACAAACACATCTGGCCGTAATAACGGCCTTGATACGCATGGGCATTGAGTCAAACAGAGCTTGGATGGCGTGCACGGGTATAGCTGCCCATGGAGCTTCAACACGATACCACAGTTCATCAAGAGTAGTGACTGGCGTATTGTGACGAGCCAGTTGCTCGGCCACCATTGACGAGAAGTTTTCAGTTGGTGAGATATCTGGAGAATGTGCTGGTCAGGGCAGTAGTCGAACATTTTCTGTATCGAGAAAGGCCCGTACAGGACCTGCAACATGCGGTCGTGAATTATCCTGCTGAAATGTAGGGTTTCGAAGGGATTGAATGAAGGGTAGAGCCACGAGTCGTAACACATCTAAAATGTAACGTCCACTGTTCAAAGTGCCGTCAATGCGAACAAGAGGTGACCGAGACGTGTAACCAATGGCACCCCATACCATCACGCCGGGTGATACGCCAGTATGGCGATAACGAATACACGCTTCCAATGTGCGTTCACCGCAATGTCGCCAAACACGGATGCAACCATCATGATGCTGTGAACAGAACCTGGATTCATCCGAAAAAATGACGTTTTGCCATTCGTGCACCCAGGTTCGTCGTTCAGTACGCCATCGCAGGCGCTCCAGTCTGTGTTGCGGCGTCAAGGGTAACCGCAGCCAAGGTCTCCGAGCTGATAGTCCATGCTGCTGCAAACGTCGTCCAACTGTTCGTGCAGGTGGTTGTTGCCTTGCATACGTCCCCATGTGTTGACTCAGGGGATCGAGACGTGGCTGCACGATCCGTTACAGCCATGCGGATAAGATGCCTGTCATCTCGACTACTAGTGATACGAGGCCGTTGGGATCCAGCACGGCGTTTGTATCACACTCTTGAACCAACCGATTCTATATTCTGCTAACAGTCATTGGATCTCGACCAACGAGAGCAGCAATGTCACGATACGATAAACCGCATTCGCAATAGGCTACAATCCGACCTTTATCAAAGTCGGGAATGTGATGGTACGCATTTCTCCTCCTTACACGAGGCATCATAACAACGTTTCACCGGGCAACGCCGATCAACTGCTGTTTGTGTATGAGAAATCAGTTGGAAACCTTCCTCATGTCAGCACGTTGTAGGTGTCGCCACCGGCGCCAACCTTATATGAATGCTCTGAAAAGCTAATCATTTGCATGTCATAGCATCTTCTTTCTGTCGATTAAATTTCGCTTCTGTAGCGTGTCATCGACGTGGTGTAGCAATTTTAATGGCCAGTAGTGTAAATAATAGCTGGCTATGGTCTTACCATGAACCGGAGTCCACCACATACTGAAGGGCTGGGAAACAATGATACCAGAGGGGGCCACCAGCTTCTAAAACATCGTGATAACAAATATTACAATTTCGAAACAGCTGTTCTCTTGCATAAGAATTTGACAACAAACAATTTAAAAAACTTGATGAGGCGTAGGCCCTTGATATAGCTTGATATACGGGTATGTAATGTACCTCGTTGTTCAGGTTCTATGGCCGCAGCACCACAATTTCTGCCACAGGCATTTGCACCACTGATGAATAGATTTGGAACACCTGCTCGCCGTGCAATCCCCTGCTTATGAACCAGCATCAGTGTTGTTTTTTTGCAGACCTTATCCACAGGTACGACAGTCATTACTGTAGTGACATTTGCAACTGTCGTCCTCTTATTTTTTGTTACAGTCATCAGCAGTTATTGTCCGCCGATCTCTGGACACTAATTCTGCTATAAGGTGTGGCCCATAACTCGTATTCTTTAGTAATTGTTGTTATGGCGTTGGATTCATAGCTATATAATGAGTCAACAGTTTTATTTCTCTGTGTTTCAGTCCAGCATCTCGTAGAATCATGTAGCGATAAAGTTATCTTTTATGTTGAAAGAAAATCCACGTCTTACCAAGTGCGAGCAATGGACATACGAGTAGCTGAACCCATCACAAAAAATTAAATATGGGACGATGCTGAAATGTAATACGAGGATTACTGGATATAAAGTGTTCCTCATCAATAACCATAGTTTCAAATTAATCTATGCTGAGGTGAACGTAAATGTAGAGGAGGTTCCAAACACAAAGTACGCATGCGCGTCTCCAAAAGTTGACGCCACACAGTGCTCTAAGCCGTGTTACCAAAATGAAAACCTTGCAGACTCGAACAGCGATTATAGTCAGAAAAATGCACTGAAAACCCGCCGGGAATGTTTATCACAATATATAAAGAGCGAATAGGTGACGCAATACGTCTGTTTGGAGCAGAACAGGTGATGAAATACCGATCGCTCTTTAAGAACGCTAAGATTCTTGGAAACCAAGTAATGTAGATTCTGTTGCTATAATAAGCTCATATTGTGTCTTCACTACAAACATTTAAAGAAAGTAATAGAAATTATCAGAAACCTTTTTAGTGAAATGTCTACAAGAAAAATGGAAATTACTTTACCTACAGCTTGCAGTGCAACTTTTTATCAGCGAATCCTTAATGTCCGACGGTGTCACGGAAAGTACTCTATCACATCAACGTTGCACCTGTGTTTGCCTGCCACCGAAAGTTCTCGTCACTTACTCTGTTATCAACTTTAAAAAAAGGCACATGTCTTTCTGGGGTCCAAAGAATTTCCTCCCTCAGGAATATCTATACCGTCAGGATATCTTTGCTTTCGCCGTCACTTAGTCTGCTGAAGGCCGGCAGAATACTAGTAAAGTAACGAAAGGGGTACGTGTTGATGCTTGTTAGGGAACACAGCCAACTTTCATCTCGTGTCGATGTGAGAAACACTCGTAACCCACATCAGAGGTAAGAAAGAAACCCACATGCCCTTATGAAGACACATTTTCAGGAACGGTTTTCTGTAATTGTGTTAATATAGCACGATAAACAATCAGTTGATTGACACTTTTATTGCTAGTCTGTCAGGACCGTATTATATAGACGTTTTTGTTCAAAATGGTTCAAATGGCTCTGAGCACTATGGGAGTGTAAGGTCATCAGTCCCCTAGAACTTAGAACTACTTAAACCTAACTAACCTAAGGACATCACACACATCCAGGCCCGAGGCAGGATTCGGACCTGCGACCGTAGCGGTCGCTCGGTTCCAGACTGTAGCGCCTAGTACCACTCGGCCACCGCGGCCGGCGATGTTTTTGTAACCAGTGCTGAGTTTCAGGGGGTATTCTCACTTAGCTATAGAGTATTTATGTTAAAAAGGCAGAAAATTCATACCTCAGTCAAATTAATACCAAACTCAGGTAAAGATATTATATTTCATCTATATCTGGGTCATTTGAAAATGGTCTGTTGGTATTCATTTTAGGTGTCTTGGCAGCCAATCTCACAGCTGTTACAGAACGTGATTAAAATATTGATCAGTAAAAGATTAATGAAATTCTTCCCCATATGAATGTCAAGAGCTACTGAAATAAATAACAGTCAAACGCAGTAAGACTTTAAAATACATTTCGAAAATTTGTTATGCAGTGACGTCGTATTTAGTGTTGAAGAGGTAAATGTGATGTCTGGAATTCTATTAGTGTGTCAATGTGTAAATGAATCGTGAGATTACGCAGTATTGCTCATCGCCAAAGGGCATAAAAAGATTAGGTTGTTTGAGGGTGACGCTGAAAATGATACCTGAGAGAACACACCTGGCTACAGACAGTAAACCTGAGGAAAGTAGGAGCGGGAACAGGAGAAATAAGTAGTGATATTATGATGCCGATTTGAATTCTTCTATAGGCAAGCAGGATCACCTGCAACGCACTCAATGACATAAAAGCGACGCACTATCAAACAATTTATCTAATGGGATGGAAATCAATAGATGTGGTCTACGTTTAGAAACAGGCGATTACAATTTCAGAAAAACTGGATGATGTATTCAAGACGGAGAGCTTCACGAACTGAGCAGGTCAGTAACGTGTCGGTCCTCCTCTGGCCTTCATGTAAGCTGTTATTCGGCTTCGCATCCATTGATAGACTTGTGGATATCTACCTGAGGGATATCGTGCCAACTTATGTCCAATTGGCGCGTTAGATCGTCAAAATCCCGAGCTGGTTGGAGTGCCCTGCCCATAATGCTCTGAAAGTTCTCAATTGCTCTAGTGACAGGGGTTCGACTTGGAAACTCACCGTCTCGAGTAGATTAGAAGTGAGCCTCGATGACCAGCGATGAGCGGGTCTGTAGACGCTCCGCACCGTCGTGGGATTCCAATCGTACTGTCGCCCACAATACGGCAAGATCAATGGGAGTCTTGGATGCCATTTCTTCTCATAGCAGGACCCCTTAGGTTGTGACCCGCGGCTCTCTTACAGCACAGCGGTACTTCTGCGGTATTCTACGACCAGTTTTGTTGCCCTTAAGGGGAAAGCCATCCTGGGCTCATATTTCAACAAGATAATGCCGGTCCATGTATGGCGAGTGATTCTGCTGCCTATCTTCGTGGCTGCCAAACCCTACGTTGGCTACAAAGGTCGCCGGAGCTCTCCTCAGCTGAGAACATGTGGAGCATTATGGGCAGGACCCTCCAACCAGCGTAGGATTTTGAAGATCTGAACGCGACAATTGGAGGACATCGCATAACGCAGTTCATCAGTGCCAAGCCTGATAACTGTCTTCATAAGGGGCAGAGGTGAACAAAAGCGTTTTTGAGTAGTTCGATTAGTGAAGCTTTTTCTCTTGAATAAATCATCCAATTGTTTCGAAATTGTACTAATATGTTTGTCTGTACGAGCACACCACACTGATCACATCTACTGATTTCCGTCCCATTGTAATAATTAATTCGCGACCCGTCGTTGTTTTTTTCCAATTTAGCACTGGATGTATTTCTTACTTCGAGGTTCGCGCTGAAAATGTATGACATTGGCAACAGGTCACTCACAGTATCGTTTAACTTTCTTCAGGGAAACCTCACTGCTTGTAGCTTTCACCATTATTAGATGTTTCCTTTCTTTGTCTACAGGGGTTGTTTGTTCTTCCAGAATGGCACGCCCCACTTCCCCACACATTCTAGCCGTTAGGTGTTACATCATGCAAACCTAATATTTTTTTTTTTTTTTGAAAATGGATCACAAAGGTCACTAGTTATTACCCTTTTCGATTTTTGCCAATGGGGCGGTAGAAAGACGAACTCTACACAAAATAGTGGACACATGAGACGAACTGATCGTATTATGATTAGTCGTACCCTCAGAAAGTACGCCAAGACGAACTCAGAAGAGCTACACGTGGCCGAAAGAATTGGAAAAGTGCAATGAATGAAAATCAACTTTGGACTTAAGTAATTCACTTTTGCTTATCACCTCCTGTGTGTGTTTACGCCACGTTGCATATCTGTAATCAATAAAAATTGGACAGATACTATGGGGAACGTTTTATTCTGATTAACGTCTAGTCCGAATTCATCTGTACTACCACCTTCTAAAGTATTTATTATTCCTCCTGAAACCCCCTGTATCCGCACGTCCCACCGGTAGCGGTTTCGCGTAGTCAGCAGTTACGGGTTGCACTGCCTATCAATAGCGTCGCTCCATTTCATCGGGCGACATTTTTCGAGCGGAATGGCTCCCCGTGACAGGCCTGCGTGGGCGATAAGCCCCGCCTGTGGACCACTCTCGGCGATACGATACGGCAGTTATCGCCGACTCTGTCGAATTTAAGTGGCTGATGGGATGGATGCACGTCATTGCGTCCGGCGAGATTCCTGGAGAACCGTGATAAAAGAGTTCGCTGGGCTGCGCGTGGGGCCCAATTGTGGGTGGAATTTTACGTTACCTCTGATATTTCCTCCCAGTTGTCTAACACATTTAAGTAGCACTTCAGTCTACGTGCTTACAGTGAAAGTAACACTTCTGTTTAAGTGTTCAGCAATGCCCGCCGGAGTGGCCGAGCGGTTTTAGGCGCTTCAGTATGATAATGCCCGACCGCTACAGTCGCTGGTTCGAATCCTGCCTCTGGCATGGATGTGTGTGATGTGCTTAGGTTAGTTAGGTTTAAGTAGTTCTTAGTTTTAGGGAACTGATTACCTCCGATGTTAAGTCCCATAGTGCTCAGAGCCATTTGAACCATTTTTGTTCAGCAATAACAATACATCACTTGTTGATCCACTTTTTCTCTGCCTCATGATGACTGGGTGTTGGGTGATGTTCTTAGGTTAGTTAGGTTTAAGTAGTTCTAAGTTCTAGGGGACTGATGACCATAGATGTTAAGTCCCATAGTGCTCAGAGCCGTTTGAACCTTTTTTTTTTTTTTGATCCACTTTATTACTTATTCATTTCCCGACGAATGTTCGATTTTCTCAAAGTTTAATATCCAAATATAAATATTTTTTACTCTCTTTCGGAAGTAGGCGTAACATTGTTTATGAACGTTGAATAGAACTATGCGGGAGTGGGATTCGAATCCATAGCGTCCATAAAACGTCGAACGTTAAAATGTGTCCGCGACGAACGCGGATGCAACGCTTTTAACAGTAAGGAAATGGTCTAGTTCTTATCTAATGAACCGTTTTAACCCGCCGCATCTAATCGGCACAAATCCTGGATCTCAGCGACGCACTAGTTTTTACCTTCTTTTCCTTCCGCAGTGGAATGGTGCCAATTTCACTTTATTCTCATGCACTGCTTTTGTTCCAGAACCACTCTTGTATCTTTTAAAGTGTTTTTCATTTCTTCTAATTTTCCTTCCACAAACACTCTTCAGTCTTCCAACTTTTTATAAACTTTCTAATTTCAACAGCTCTCCATAATTATTTTTGTACCTGGATGCACATAACCTTAAGTTCTTTTACACAGATATTTGAAAATCTGTTTTGCTTGCCTTCTGTCATTGATTGTACATAAATCTCGAAAATATTGATTATCTTTCCCTTGTACATTTGTTATTCTTTTTTTTTGTTTTGTATTTCATTAACCCTTTTTCATTTCAAGGCATCAGTGCTCCGTTAGGTGTCATAAGTTTGCTCCATATGCCTTCCATTCTGTCGTAATTATGGTTCAGTGGTAGGCATTCCCTTCAGTAATGTCATTCCACACAACCTCGTTTTACAAGGGGCAGTAGTAAAATTTTAATTGACACTTCGAAAAAGAAACTTCAGTAATTAATTTTTTGTTAGTTTGCACGCCACTACAGAAGTCAAACCAAAACAAAATGGCGGACGCAGTTTGCGCGTGGGTAGCCGTGCATGGCCGGAAAGTGATAGATCGGGACCATTTGATGCAGAACAAACCGCTGTTGTATCCATAACTTGGGAATCAATTTTGTTTCCAAGTACGTAAACCTTCAGCCGAAGATTAAAATAGTTGCAGATAGGAAAGAAAGCTTACGACAATAATTTCCTACTTACAGACGAACCGAAATTGTAAACAGATTTTGGCTGCTGCCATTTGGAGAGAAATTTTTAATTTTTTTCAGTATGGTGGCAGCCATTAAAAAGATTCTGGTTTAGACGGAGCGTCTTCTTGGTCTTTAGATGTGCACGAATACAGAAAAGCCCGTCATTCGAACTGCTGAGTCTATCTCAGGAAACACCTGGGGCGAAAACGAAGCTGCCTGGTCTACGGCCCAGAAAATGAGCGCTAGTCATTTCGCCACTCGGCTAGCTGGCACCAGAACTAGTTTTTTTTTTAGCGGTAGGCACATTTGTGTGAAGTGTTGGACAGCTAACAAACCTCCTGACCGCCGCTGCTCCAGCCCATTCTGCAACGTCTTCCTGGAAGGATCATCAGCTGATGTCTCGCCGACTACCGCGTCCTGACAATAGGCGCTCCCCATCATGCTGCATTAAAGTTTGATTGTTAGTTATTTTGAGCACAGTGTAGCAACGATGCTCGGATTTGATTGCCGGTTCAGTCGTTTGGCGATCGTGAATATTTCTCGGCACAACGACAGAGCAGCGACGCCAGTAAAAACCATAAGAGTCATCAACGTCTGCACAATTCCTTTGTTGCCTAAGCCTGGTTCTCATTTTCAGCATTCTCTCTCCAATGTATTCTCAGTTAAGCTTGTATAGCTCAATTGCAGGACTCATTCTATATGTCGATCTGTAAATGTGTTTACGTCACTGGAGGCTGCCCTCGGTTAAGAATGCCTTGTTCTGTTCTCACTGCAGAATACATCCCTTTGCTGTACGAGGGGTGTTCATTAAGTAACAGAACACTTATTTTTCTATAATAATTTCGGCTGGAAAAGTACCAGATTTGTGTTGCGACATCGCGAAATAGTCTCACTTCAGCCCCTGAGTTTGATGAAGTTCCTATACGTGGTGGCCCTTTCGTAGCCAACAAAATGGAGTCTTTAACGGAGGTCCCTTCCAAACAGAGAGCTGTCACTGAGTTTCCTTTGGCGGAAAACCACAGCATCGCAGACATTCACAGGAGCTTGCACGATGTCTACAGGAGACATGACACTGAAAAAAAGGTATGGTGAGTCGTTAGGCGAGGTGTCTGTCATAGTAGCAACAAGGCCGCGCAAACCTGTCCCATCTCCGCTACAGCTATGACTCCTGCGATGTTGGAATGTGTCGTCACTCTCACTCAAGCTGTTCAAAAGGTCGCAGTCAGACGTCTCCCTGCACAACTGGATGTCTCTGTTAGTAGTGCTGAAACACTCATCGACCACTTCGGGAACTCAAAAGTGTGCACCCGCTGGTGTCTTCGCCGCGTAATAGACCATAAAGGGCAACTAAAGACCATCGGTGTGGAACTGCTTTTGCAGTGTGGGAGGCTGATGGAGTCGTTTATCTGTGGAGCATAACTGCGAAAGAGAGGCAAAATAGCAATCCAAGGAGTGGCACCACACGACCTCTCCTCCGCTGAAAAAGTCCAGTGCCGCACCCCCAGTCGGTCAAGGAAAGCCGACGGTCTTCTGGGACTCTGAAGGGGCTCCTCTGTTTGATTTCCTCCTTCATGCTACAACGATCAACGCTGAAGTGCACTACGCTACCCCTTAGGAAATTGGAGAAACGGCTTCGCAGTTTTCGTTTCCACAAAAATGCAAAAGAATAGCGCAAGGCTTCTCGTATCTCTGTGCACGGAAGAGAAACTCACAAAACTTCACTGGACTGTTCTTGCTCGTCCATCCTACAGCCAGATCTCGCATCTTCCGAATTCCACCTGTTTGGCCCAAAGAATGCACTCTGCGGGAAGCAGTAAGTGGATTATGGGAAAATTATTTATGCAGCAAGGTGCTGGCTCCAACGTCGACCAGTGGAGTGGTACAATCCGGGCAACAGGCTCTCTCAGAAAGGTGGCCTAACGCCGTCGCACTGACTGGAGATTAAGTACGCACTGAACGGAACTTACGTTGAAAAATAGGGTTTGTAGTCATAAAAACTCCGCCCGAACAGGCCTGGTAAGGCCCAACGGTACCGACCAGCCGCCAAGTCATCCTCACTCCTGAGGCGTCACTAGATGCGGATAGGGAGGGGCATGTGGTCAACACTCTCCCGAGAGTATGTCAGTTTACGAGACCCGAGCCGCTACTTCTCAAACAAGTAGCTCCTCAGTTTGCCTCATAAGGGCCGAGTGCAGCCCGCTTGCCAACAGCGCTCTTCAGACGGGATGGTCACCCATCCAAGTGCTAGCCCAGTCCGACAGCGCTTAACTTCGGAGATCTGATGGGATTCGGTGTTACCACTGCGACAAGGCCGTTTTGTAACGTTAAGAGTGAGGAATAATGTGGTGTATTGGAACCTTGAATAAAATGAACCTGATAAATTTGGCAGATTTTCTTTGTTTATCTCATTCGCTACCAGGAGCAAAGTCTTTTCAGTTATGACGTCTGGGCAACGAGAAATGTGTTACCCAGTTCAGCTGTCGTGGCGGACTGCGCCATCCTGTTTTGGTTCCTCTAGCGACGTGCTGTGGTTCTGTGGCATAAGGATTTGTATGTATACGAGTATTTCTCCCATTCAATTCATTCGTGATAATGGAAATTCTGTGACTACTCTTCTTTGTGTTGTATTTTGGAATATATCCCTTCTGTTGTAAACATTTTAAGTTACTCCATACGCTCTTTCTATTTTGTGAATCATTCAATTTTTGACCTACTTTTATAATTCATTTCTTTAATTCACTGAGGTGACAAAAATCGTGGGGTAGCGGCATGCACATCTATAGAAGGGTGTAGTTTCACCTACACAAGGAACTGTATGGACCACTCTTTAGTGGCACCTCTGTAGGGAGTAGTGCATGTGTGGTATGCCGTAGTTGGTGGGCACCCAGTGGAAACGCTGTTGAGAGTTTAACAATAGAACTTTATTATACAGGGTGAGACACCTAACGTTACCGCTGGATATATTTCGTAAACCACATCAAATACTGACGAACCGATTCCACAGACCGAACGTGAGGAGAGGGGCTAGTGTAATTGTTTAATACAAACCATACAAAAATGTACGGAAGTATGTTTTTTAATACAAACCTACGTTTTTTAAATGGAACCACGTTAGTTTTGTTAGCACATCTGAACATATAAACAAATACGTAATCAGTGCCGTTTATTGCATTGTAAAATGTGAATTACATCCGGAGATATTGTAACCTAAAGTTGACGGTTGAGTACCACTCCTCCGCTGTTCGATCGTGTGTATCGGAGAGCACTGCAACATACATCGCGTTTCTACAGAATGATCTGCCAACGTTGCTCGAAAATGTCCCACTGGAAACGCGTCGACGTATGTGGTATCAGCATGATGGTGCACCTGCATATTCCGCAATTAACACTAGGCTGACCCTTGACAGGATGTTCGACGGGCGTTTCATAGGACATGGAGGACGCATAAATTGGCCAGCCCGTTCTCCTGATCTTACACTTCTGGACTTCTTTCTGTGGGCTACGTTAAAGGAGAATGTGTACCGTGATGTGCCTACAACCCCAGAGGATATGAAAGAACGTATTGTGGCAGCCTGTGGCGACATTACACCAGATGTACTGCGGCGTGTACGACATTCATTACGCCAGAGATTGCAATTGTGTGCAGCAAATGATGGCCACCACATTGAACATCTACTGGTCTGACATGTCGGGACACACTATATTCCACTCCGTAATTGAAAACGAAAACCACGTGTGTACGTGTACCTCGCCCCTTATGGTAATGTACATGTGCGTCAGCGAAAAAGACCAATAAAAAAGTGTTAGCATGTGGACGTAATGTGCTGTTCCAGTCTCTTCCGTACATAAGGTCCATCAACGTTCCCTTTGGATCCCTACGTAATTCGGTGCTCTCGAATACACATGATCGAACAGCGAAGGAGTGGTACTCATGCGTCAACTTTAGGTTACAATAACGCCGGATGTACTTAACATTTTACAATGCAACAAACGCCACTGATTACGTATTTGTTTGTATGTTCAGATGTGCTAACAAAACTAACGGGGTTCCATTAAAAAAAACGTAGGTTTGTGTTAAAAAACATACTTACGTGCATTTTTGTATGGTTTGTATTAAACAATTACACTAGCTCCTCTCTTCACGTTCGGTCTGTGGAATCGGTTCGTCAGTATTTGATGTGGTTTACGAAATATATCCAGCGGTAACGTTAGGTGACTCACCCTGTATATTCAGTTCTACAGGAGGCAGGCACACCTCTCGTTATGAGCTCTGGAGGGCGCAGCTGTTGTCGGATGCTAGGACGGCGTCCGGTGATGCTGCATCGGGACTCCGGCCTGGTGGCGAAGGCGAGGCCATTGCCAGCTGAAACAGCGCGATTCCCGGCAAAGCGACGCACCACTTGGCAGCATAGGCGGAGGACGGCGGTTGGCGTTGTGACGCTGAGTCCCTCCCTGGGCCTCAGTGATGGTGGCAGCAGGCACGGACACCGGGGCGGTCGGGCTATGGCATCACGTCCACTGAAGGACCCAGTGCGCCGGGAGACGAAGCCTGGGCTCGAACTTATGGCTGAAATTGGTGCTGCCTAGTCGTCTTGCGGTAAGTCAGTATTTTAACGTCATGGTGCGGCTACTCAACAATGATCAACTCCTCAAATCGAATGATATCCTGCCCTCAAATTCAGCCACATTTGATTTGATCCATTATAAATGGTTTTTGAAAGCTGCGACTGTAGATACAATAGGTTTGTTTATAAATAAATAAATCTTCTGCTACCAGTGACGATTTTTCTTTATTTTACTATTCGCACGACGCGTTTCGAGAAATAATTCCCATTTTCAAGGGCGTTTTTTTCATGTGTGTTAAACCATTTCTTTTGATGTTGCCAGTGTGTGTGAGTCTGCTTCATTTGGTTGACTTTTACTGTAATACATAAGAAACGCGATTTTTAGTTGGGTATCAATTCTTTCTGTGAGGTTAGTGGTTAAAGTTTGAGAACAATTTGTACTTACAGTTTTCTAATGGTCCATTTGTGTAGAGTCTCACACACCATGAGCGAAATTGTTAAGATAAATTACCTCTGTACAAAAGCATATCATAATCTGTGGAAGACCTATAATGTTATCTCTGTGAACTACCTGTAAGAAGATCTTTGTAACTGTTTTGTTTATATAAGATTTTTTCGATGTGTAAAGTGTACAAGTTGTGTGTGATGTTAAGTGTGTGTGAGACTCTACACAAATGGACCATTAGAAAACTGTAAGTACAAAGTGTTCTCAAACTTTAGCCACTAACCTCACAGAAAGAATTGATACCCAACTAAAAATCGCGTTTCTTATGTATTACAGTAAAAGTCAACAAAATGAAGCAGACTCACACACACTGACAACATCAAAAGAAATGGCTTAACACACATAAAAAAAACGCACTTGAAAATGGGAATTATTTCTCGAAACGCGTCGTGCAAATAGTAAAATAAAGAAAAATCGTGACTGGTAGTAGAAGATTTATTTATTTATAAACAAACCTATTCAGCCACATTTATAGTCTGTCACTGTTCATTTCTTTCTCACTAACGTGGTTTTTCTAGTCACGTTAACAAAGGTACTCCCCCAATTGTGGGGCAATGACCCGCGAACTACTGCGCGGGGCGGTTTACCACTGTGCTCTGGCATCCTCGATTCGCAACTCACTTATGCGTCTTTTACTGTGCCCCTCATATCGACTACGCCTGGCTGACGGTCAAGACAGTTACCACAATATTCCGCGGCGGCCTACATGCTTCTTTCCGTCACTTACACTAAAGATTCGATACTTTACACTAAAGATACACTAAAGATACTTTACACTAAAGATTTCGATACTTTACTTAAAAATACTGTGTTGTGACACTACACTTCCTACCTCCATGAATAAGACCTGGTTCATCGGGTCTTACTCCGAGCCACTACTCTTCTTCAATTATAACTATAATTCTTTATCTGTTCAGTTACCCCAACTAATCTATTCCTAACTATTACGTAAGTAGCATATGAAATAAATCATCTTGTGCACTGTAAATCCAGTCTAGCGAAACTTGTATTAACCCTGGATTTAGTCTCCTAACGCTACGTCGCCTCAAAGTTATACAAGATAAAATAAATAAATAAGAATAGGCAGAGCAAAATCAGAATCCCCATGGTGCTACGAATTGCTACACTTAAACCAGTGGAAAAAGAAACAAAAGCCCGACTGTATCACACCTAGTCCCGTTAAGTACAAGTCTGCCACCTTGCAACTCCAAACGTCCCTACTCATTATAACCTCAGGAGTTGGGATACGGTGAGCACTCCGCTCTAACATTCCCAGATCTCACCCGCGCTCGTCTCCACATATCGATCCTCGTCTTCTGCCAGTAGTAACATACCTTCTCTCTTACTTGCATAACTTTCCCAACTGCCACTAACATCACCCTGTAAGTTTGCAACGCGTAACACCTAAATACTGGATGTTTCCCAGCTAGTGATATTTTTACCAACAGGTACAGTCGCGCACTATCTGTAACTACACCCACTGCTTCACTGTGGTAGTAAATTGTAAGTACTGACACTTCGGTTCCACTACTAGTTGTAATTCCGATGACAGCAAGACAGTACTTAATCGTCCATGTAGCGCCTGATGGCTGCCTCCTAAAAATTTATTAACTCGGTCCTTGCGTCCCACGTGTTATTATGTAGCGACTGCAATAACCTTGTGAAACGTCACCTTAGAAAAATTTATGAATGACTGTGCTGATAAACCTCTTACATTATTTGATTTTCAAACAGCTGAGCAAAACTGAACGTACTCAGACAGTTCGCTCTTTACCGATTCTAATCAACACTAAACTGACACACAATATTTTTAGCGCAACGCAATCTGACTTTCAAAAATCCCTACAAAACAATGGCCCTGACTAACAATAACCTGCACCTTTCATGAATCATTTACCTCACAAAAATCTTCGTTACTCGAACTACTGCAATACAGCGAGCGCCAATATTGCCAGCTAAATAAAATATTCTAACTACTGAAGGCACTAGCTACTGATAGGCATAGTTAGCAAATGAAAGATTTTGATAGAGAACAAACAATGTATTTACCTTAATAATGTTCCAAAGTCATCTCATATATATATATATATATATATATATATATATATATATATATATATATATATATATATATATATATATATATCGGTTCATGACATCCAGTCTTACAAATTTACTCTTTCTGATGGACACACGTCCAGATCATCCGCTCTCAAAATTCCGCCATTTCTCTCCCCACATCCACCATTGCTGTCGGCTGACCTCCAACTGCCAACGCTACGTGCTGTTAACATCCAATTGCCCAACACTACAATGGCCAATATTCCAACAATGCCAATCAGCCACAGACTGCACACTAGGTGACGTAACCAACATAAAAACCTAAGCAGCCTACTTACACTTCCATCTAATACCTGGATATGTGACTGCATTGCCTCTAGATGCCAGGGTCCTGGTATAATCCATGACTTCCTTAGTCAGCTGTGTGTTGTTCAGCAAGCGCTCTCCAAGTTCATAATTCGCGTGGAATACATCTCTAAGGTCACCTTATTCGCTTTTGATAATCCTCTTGCAGCTTCTGCAATTTCTTCTCATATCACTCGCCTCTGCTGTCCCTAAGACTGCCTTCAATATTCTAGCTTCAGTATTCTACCCTCAGCGCCTATCCGTCCCCTTTTTATTCTTCTAAGCTCATGCGGAACTGCTTCAGTCACCTCTTGCATCTGCTGCTTTAATCTTAAATATGGGCCAAGCAAGATCCTGTGCTCCTTCGACACCTCTCTCTGCTTCTCACCACCAATCACCAATCCTTAAACACCTGAAAATATTTCTTTCAGCCTCCTACTTTCATTTCGTAACTGCCACACATTAAATACTAAGAAGCTATTAATTCTAGAAAATACCACACCTGTCTGAAAAATAAGACTTTACTGTCCATGTCATGCAGTTGCAGCCCCGTTACTCCACCCGCGGTGAAGAGGTGCCGTACTGCCAAAAGAAGCGTTCTTCTTCTCCTTTTCCTGATGACAGGGATCCTTATCACTTCCCCTCCCCCAAGAAACCTGCAGTCTCTGAACATCGAACATATTATTCTACTGATGAGACAACCAGAAATAATTATACGGTTCTATCTCTACTACTATGAACGTTACATCCTACAGTACACATACAAATAATGTGCACAAACTCTATACACGTAACTACTCTCCTGATTTTAATGTATAACTATTTTCCCGCTGCACATGGTTCCACTTTTTTCTCCTAATATCGTCCCTTGCCTTTACTAGCATTTCTTGTGGAACCACGTCTGGCATTCCCTCGAATGGTCGCAGATGTCTGACAAGCACAATCGAAGTCCTAGGTGGCAAATGCAGCTTCACCTTCACCAGTGACAGTCCTTGCCTCTTCCTGTTTCTGCAAAGTCGTGGTATATGCTCTCTGTACTCTGTTCCACACCACCTTTACTTTTCTTGCAAATTCGCGGACTGCTTCTCCCTTTCTGCCACTCTTCTGCTCAATCATGTCGGAAGGTGACGCTGTCTTTTTGCCATTCAGTAACACGAATGGTGATAACCCAGTGTTAGCATGTAGTTCAGAGTTATATGAGTTTATGGTAAAAGCTTGGTGTACCAGTTTTAGTGATTTGAATCCACATAGTAACTAAGCATTTTCTCAACTGTTTTGGCTAGTGCTCAACTTCTTCACCCTCAGCAAGCGACACAATTGTTTCATCAGGTCTGATATGAAATTTGTCCCCTGGTCTGTTATCATCGTCTGTGCTACTCCGAACTATTAAGAAACATCTCTTGGACTTTGTTTGCCTGTTGGTCCGGTATTGGCATCATCTTGACGTAACGGCAAAAATGATCTAGTATGGTCAGCAGAAAACGTTCTGTTGAATGGTTCTGATGCGTTCACTACAATGAAACTGAAAGAGTGGGTTTCTTCTGACAATCATTGGAACACTACCTACTTCCAAAAACATTGGCCCTCTGTGCGCAATCCCCACAATCCACAATCCTTGACGTATCGATCCACATCATCCCTCCCTCCTTTCCTCTAATACTTCTCCGCCACCCTTCTATTCGTTACCCTGAATCCGCTGTGGCTAGAGAAAATGTGATCATTCATCCCATGGAACACTTCCAATTTTAGCTTGTTTGACACAACCACTCGTGGTTCTAATATTGTCTCTTTTCACAATAATCCGTCATGCATACCAAATTACTGCTATTTCTTACACTGTCTACATTCCTCGCCAGTACTCTGTGTTGCTCGTCATTCCATAAAATGCATGACCCAGCGCTTGTGTTACAGCTATTTTTCTGCTAAATCCGTCAGTATTTCGGTGTTTCCTTCCTGGCTTGTGGATTACTTTGTACTCAAATACACTAAGTTTCCATGCCCATCTAGCTCTTCCACTGGACGCGCATTCTAAGGGATTTTCTCTGCCTCGTGATGACTGGGTGTTGTGTGATGTCCTTAGGTTAGTTAGGTTTAAGTAGTTCTAAGTTCTAGGGGACTGATGACCATAGATGTTAAGTCCCATAGTGCTCAGAGCCATTTTTTAGACGCGCATTCAAACTTAGTAACCACTTTAAACCTGCATGGTTCGTAATCGCCTTAAACTTCCTTCTTTGCAAATAACATCGAAAATATGTTATTCCCTACACCAGACTAAGCACCTCTCTCGTTCTGCAGTGTTCAATTGTCTTGATCCAAAAGCAACTGGATGTTCTTCACCGTCGACCTACTAGCTCAAAACGCAGCCAAGGGCATTGTTGACGCGTCACGTGACTATATAAACTTTTTATGGAAGTCTGGAAACACCGGAACTGAAACGGATGACTTCAGTGCCAAATTTATCCACACCGTCGGTTACCACTTTACCACCGTCGCTTTCCCGTACACGTACAATACTACGTTCCAACATTCAACTCGCAGTAGAAAAAAAATCGCTACCCTCCACTGCCATTCTTCGCGGTTTAACTGGACCGTCTTCTACATTACACTCCTCGTGCCAGATTAACCTTGATAACAGTTTCCCGTAGTCGTAATGTCTTCCCACTCACTTCCTCTATGCGTTGCCGAATATTAATCATGGCATGATGTTGATGCAGAAAATGTAATCCTAAGATCATGCTGTACCCCTCGCTTACATGAGACATCACTTCCACATTCTGTCTAAAACTGGTTGTCCCAACCGGAAAGTTCACCACTAATGACGCCAATGGTCGTATATCCTCATGCCCTACCCCATGTAAACCACATTGTGGTGAGTACCACTTCCTCCTACTGATTAATTCTCTCGAAGCTGCTACACATATCCTCCTGTGTCCAACAATACTTTATATTATATTCCATCCACAACACCCATTATGACACATTCCGGTTCTGCATTCGTTCTGACTGAACTTATACCTATGAGGAACTTCTGTCGGTGGCCCTGGGGCTCCCTTCTAAGTCTAACTGACAATACCTATTCTGTGGTCTACCTGTACCACTATCCATAATACCTCGCCGTTGAACAAAATCTCCTCTACTGTCATTTCCACCAAACTGTTGGCGACTCTGTTATTCTAGTTGCTCTGGGGGTTCCGTAATTTTAATATTGTCTTTCTACATGCCCCATTCTACCGCAATTAAAACAATATTCGATGTAAATATCTGTTTCTGCTCTCTTACCCCTGTCGATCCATCTGTTTATTTGTATTCCAAAGCTAGCCTAAGCGCTTCATGAAGATCTTTAAGCGCCCTCATGTGCGCTCTTCTAGACACATAAGAAGCATAGAATACTCGTAGTTCCAGCACAACGTTGTGTACCTCCTCTTTAATTAGAGGTCGTAGTTGTTAACGTTAATTTTCCTAATTCTAACAGCAAAGTCTTCCGCTGCCTCATTATGTCTCCTGGATACCATCCCTAATTGTTCGCGAAAAAACCGTGTACTGTTATGGTTAGTGTGTCGTTGTTCCAACTCAACCGGTCAAAAGTTTCTACATTAAAAATGCTTCTGTAAGCTTTAAGAATCATTTTGCTTCTCGTGACACACATAATCATGAGATCTGCACCAACTGTTTGTCTGACCATTCCCCTACGTCAGCTGATGACTTAAAATCCTCAATAAATTAGGTGCTTAGTGGCTCCATCATAGAAAACAAGATTCGTCACAGTCCGATGAACTCTTAGAGTTTGCGACTTCAACACATTTATGTAGCGATTATTTCCTGCTAGTTCATTAAACATCAACACGCTATCCTTTCTCAATTGAGCCATCTGATCCACTAATGACTGCACCGCTTCTTCCCTGCCGATACCTCATATCTCTGATATTCTCTCTGCGTCCGTCATCCACGATAAAAATCGCACTGTAACGTGACAATGTGCACAGAACATTTAGTTCCGAAGTATTGTACCAAGTTACTTCTTCTTTATAAACAAGAGCCACCTGGACTCTCCACATTGCCTAGCTGTGTGCCGAAAACGGTTACAAGTAAAGCAGTTCCACTACTAATTCAGCACAAGGAGCAGAATGTCAGAGTATATTACACTGAGCGCAACGTACAGATACTAACCGTTAGTCTTTACCATTATTCCTAAACTGAGACAGACCCACAGATTCCTATGGTTCTGTAAATATAACTTTCGTAGAATAACACTCCCTAAACCTCGAACTCATGACTACCACCACACAAAACAACATTGCTCACTGTGGCTCGTCGACGTGCTGCGCAGGTGGCACACACTCTGCTATCGTTTGCTACGACGTCGGCTCTCCCGATCCCACACAGTATGGACCACTCTGTAATGGCACCTGTGTAGGGGGTGGTATGTGTGTGTGCGTGGTGATGCCGCAAGTGATGGGGAACCAGTGAGAAAGCTGTGGACGATTTAACAATAGAATTTTAGTATATCTTCTTTTCTACACGAGACAGGCAGCTGACGTCGGCTGGTAGGACGGCGCCCGGCGCTGCTGCATCAGGACTTCGGCCTGGCTCTGAAGTCAAGCCACGACCTGTCTCAACAGCAGCGATTCCCAGTGGAGCGACAAGTCAGGAGGGGCTACGCTACTCTTTGCTCCGCAGAGGCGGAGGCGACTGTGGATCGGTCTCGGATCGCACCTCGTGCATAGGCAGCGGACGGCGGCTGGCGTTGTGATGCTGAGTCCCTCGCTGCACCTCAGTGTTGGTGGCAGCTGGCTCTGACAGCAGGCCAGCTCGGCTGTGGCACCAAGCCCTGTGACGCACCCAGAGCGGCGTCGGAGGAAGCCTGGGCTCTAACTGGAGGCTGCTGCTGGCGCTGCGCAGTCGTCTCGCGGTTTTAAGGTACGTTGTCCAAGACGCGACGCACACTAGCGACTGCGACGGGTCGCTACGTGACGTCAGAAGTTGCCTGCTGGCGCATGCGGAGTTCGAGTTTGGGATGCGACGCGCGACACTTGCGGCAGCTGCCGCAGTGCACCAGTGAGCAGTGTTGCGACGGAAGTCGGACGACACAAAGACGTGCGGCTGCCAGAAAGATGTCGAGCCAGTCAAGGAAAACTGAAATGAGCCACTCACAGGATGTGATGCTCTGTGAGCTGGTCTCGCAGCATCCTTGCCTTTACGATTTGAAGAACCCTAAATATAAGGACACTTTGTTCAGAGACAGAATTTGGGAAGAAATTGGTGCACAGTTGAAACTGGCAGGTGAGTGAAATATATATTATTTTCCCAATAATTCAGATTTTTCAGTCGTGTCGCTATGATTTACCTACCTCATCATATAAAAAATATAATTGATGGCAAGAGGATATTAAACTAATTTGAACGTTTTTTCGCTCTGTTTAAAAACGTAAATTTTTGACATTTGTTGGTTTTGTTAGGACGTCTACTTGGGTATCCTCGTCCAGGTTCAGAAGAAAATACTAGAGGTGAGTATTTTATCCTCTTCCCAAGAATGAGAAGAAAATATATGTAAAGGCAGCATGTCTTTACTTTTAAGAAACCTACAATTTGTGGCATTTTAAATGAAATTGCCAAGAGCATATAGAGAAATATTAGTAACTCATACCGGAGAAATATATGACATAAAATAGTTTCATTAGGTCCAAATGTGACAGCGAATCAAAACAAATGCATTCTCTATCGTGTGATGACAACATGATGCACGTTGCGCGTCGACAGAACTTGCGGCTAGTCGCGACGCCTCCGGAGATATATGAGCCCAAATCTCGGAAACGGAGATCGATATCATTCTGATCTCAACTTTAAAAATAATTTCTATATGTTAGCTTCTTTTTATCGGCAACGATGTATGACCTAACGTGAACCATACGCAAAGCAGCCAGTGACCATATTTTTCACTGTACACAATTCAAATTTTATGCAGTATGTTACTTGTAATTTAAGTATCGGAATAACTGTGACGAATATCGGAAAAATAGACACCTCATTATCAAGCTGTGATGTGAAACTGTAAGATACGCAAATATCAATTTTTGTGCCTTTTAATTTCCTCATAATCGATAGAGAAGTAATATACAGCGAAAAAAACACGCAAAACCGGAAGAGATACTTTTCAATTTTTTAATGTAAAAGGAGAATCTGTATCGAGAAACTAACTCTGGGAGCCGATGTAACTTAGTTCCATTGACATACAGTATTTTTTACAGCAAGAAAATCGGAATTCTTATTTTTCTTATGTATTTGAATCCGCCGACCAGAGCTTGGGAAACAGTGACGACTCCTGTCGTCTTGCGGCCGTGTCGCCGTCTGCGAGGGTGGGAAAAGAGGAGGGGGCAGCGTCGTAGTCGCAGCCAACTGTCGCGTCTTGCACAACGTAGCTTTATGGTGCTCTGGCGTCGTGGTGCGGCTGCTCAGCGGTGACAAAGTCCTCGAGTCGAATGACGTCCTGTCCTCAATATCAGCTGTACTTATACTCCCTTCTTGCCCATTTGTTTCTCTAAAGGCCGGTGTCCAGTCACGTCGACAATAACAAGGAGACCCGCTCGAGTATGGTGGCAACGAGTCGCTTACTACATCTTTCATTACAGCATGGGGCAATTTACCGCAGGTATCCTCGCTTCGCAACTCACTTTCGAATCCTTTATTGTTCCCTACAAGTCGACTTTGGATGTCTGAAGACCAGTGTTGTTACGACAGTACTCTGCAGTGGCCTCCATGTTGCTTTAGGTCACTTACACTGAAGATTTAATACTTTCGTCTAAAGTAGTGTCACTACAGTATAAAAGAGCCATGCATTGGTGGAGCTGACTTTTGTAGTCAGGTGATTCATATGAAAAGATTTCCGACGTGACTACGGCTGCACGACAGGAATTAACAGAGTTAGGATGCAGAATGGTAGTTGGAGGAAGACGCTTGCGGCATCGCTAGGGAATTCAATATACCGAAATCCACACTGACAAGAGTGTGTGGAGAACACCATATCTCAGGCACTACCTCTCATCACAGGCAATGTAGTGGCCGGCGGCCTTCATTTATCGACCGAGATCAGCGGCGTTTCCGTAGCGTTCTCAGTGCTAACGGACCAGCAGCAATGCGTGAAACAATCGCAGAACCGATATTGGACGTACGATGAACGCATCCGTTACGATAGAGCGGAAAATTTGACTTAAATGGTCTAAGATGACGTCCGAAGCGAGTGCCTTGGCTGACAGCACGACATCGCCTACAGCACCTCTCCTAGGTTCGTGACCATATCAGCTGGACCCTAGACGACTGAGAAACCGTGGTCTGGAGAAATGAGAGCCGATTTCATGTGGTAAGAGCTGATGTTACGGTTCGAGGGGAGCAGAGCCCCCGTAGTCATGGACCCAGGTTGTCAACAAGGCACTGTGCAAGCTGGTGTTGGCTCCATACAGGTGCGGACTGTGTTTACGTGGTCCGTATTGGGTCCTCTGGCCTAACTGAACTTTCTACATCTACATCTACATCTATACTCCGCGAGCCACCTTACGGTGTGTGGCGGAGGGTACTTATTGTACCACTATCTGATCCCCCCTTCCCTGTTCCATCTTCGAATTGTGCGTGGGAAGAACGACTGCTTGTAAGTCTCCGTATTTGCTCTAATTTCTCGGATCTTTTCGTTGTGATCATTACGCGAGATATATGTGGGCGGTAGTAATATGTTGCCCATCTCTTCCCGGAATGTGCTCTCTCGTAATTTCGATAATAAACCTCTCCGTATTGCGTAACGCCTTTCTTGAAGTGTCCGCCACTGGAGCTTGTTCAGCATCTCCGTAACGCTCTCGCGCTGACTAAATGTCCCCATGACGAATCGCGCTGCTTTTCGCTGGATCATGTCTATCTCTTCTATTAATCCAACCTGGTAAGGGTGCCATACTGATGAGCAATACTCAAGAATCGGACGAACAAGCGTTTTGTAAGCTACTTCTTTCGTCGATGAGTCACATTTTCTTAGAATTCTTCCTATGAATCTCAACCTGGCGCCTGCTTTTCCCACTATTTGTTTTATGTGATCATTCCACTTCAGATCGCTCCGGATAGTAACTCCTAAGTATTTTACGGTCGTTACCGCTTCCAATGATTTACCACCTATGGCATAATCGTACTGGAATGGATTTCTGCCCCTATGTATGCGCATTATATTACATTTATCTAGAAATGATTATGTTCGTCTGCTTGGAGACCATTTGCGGCCATTAATGGACTTCGTATTTCCAAACAGTATACGAATTATTGTGGATGACACTACGCCATAACATCCAGCAACAACCGTTCGCTATTGGTTTGACGAACATTCTGAAAAGTGCAGGTAAATGACATGTAGACTGATCGAACAATTATGAGACATAATCTGGAGGTCATTTCGTGCACAAGGTCGTGAACCAACACTTTCACTATTGTAAACGGCTACAGAGGGAGCACGGCTCAGTATTTTCACTGTGGAGTTCCAGCGGTTTGTTGAGTCCATGCCTCCTCGACGGACAGGAGGAGGTCCGACACGGTATTAGGAAGTATCCAGTCACTTTCGTTACTTGTTCCACGTCTCTGAAAGTAAGAAGCTTTTCTAGTTGACAAGTGTCCGTTATTACAAGTGTCTTAATTTTATTACGTTGGTAGAAGAACAGTTATCTGTGAAGTGGTTCTTAAAACTGCTCTAATGTCGGCCTGCCCAATTGGTTGATTTTTATTTCTGTCGTGTTAGATTTCCAATTAGTACAAAAAATCATCAAAAAATGTCGCGTAGCGCATTCTAATAAATTATTTTCTTCATATCACCTTCATTTCTCTCTCAAGTTAATCCCAAATCCTTGAAAACATTTTCTAACAGTTAAATGAAGAGGACTGGGAATATTTCCCCTGTAATTATGTTGCGACCTTATACGTAACATACTGACAGTGTAGCTGTTCATTGTCCATAATTGGCACTTTAGACTGAAAATTAGTATCTTAGACTGTATGAATACTGTTTCTCTATCAACAAGATCAATTGCTTCAGTATACTGGAAATGACAGCCAACCATTCGCAAAATACTGGTTCATTAAACGTTGACCATAGTTTCAGCACTTACAGAAAAACGATGGCTACGTTTCAAATGATGAGCTTCAACTTGCAAGTAGACGTTTCTTTGTAAGGGTTTAAGTCTCTACTTCTGTCCGAGTGGCCAGGTCACCCCTTGGTGCTGGCGTTGTCCACAGTTAAGTGGCTGTTAAACATCTTAGTAATGAATCACCTTAGACTCTTCATTTCTTTTTTTAATTTTAGTGGTTTTTATTCCGACTTTAGCAATGTGATTTCTAGGGATGTATACACTGCTTTCTGTGCCTTTGTTTGTTCATTATTTAAGTGAATGTTTTATTACACCCCGGTTTCTAGTACATTTTTTCATAGAGCATTCTTTATTAGTACGACCTATTCCTTCAACCCGATGCTTCTTAAGTGATAATCTATGCCTCTCCTCCCATTTCCCCCCCTCTCTTTCCTTAATTTGCATTTGTATTTTCATATTTGCAATTTCTCTTTCACAGTGTGCCCTTCCACGTTATTCCTTCACGTCAGGGGTCAATTTAATGCGCCAAGTATTAGTCCTCTTCTATACTGGTAATATTTCCTTGAAGAATTTTTGCTTTGACAATCATGTTTGTTATAGTTACGTAATCACTCACAAGCGCTTCTTGTACGGTTTTGTAATGTTATATGTAGCTTGCCATGTTTACCTGTGTCTATGGGATTTCTATAAGCCACATGACTTCAATGGCACACTTTTCTACTCCCGTCTCCTCTCCCAATTTTCAACTTTTTAGTTCATATGGCAATTCTAGTAATGAATATGTACTTGTGAAATCACGCCCGCTGCTCATTGCATCTACGCGCATACAGGAGGCACAAGAGCCCCACCTATCAGAGGCGACCTACGGCTGGTGTCTGTTTTCTTCAGCCTATCGGCGCATGTCACTAGTTCTGTATGTGGCATACTGCAGCTCTGTAGGATCTCATGCCACGTTTTATACATAAATGTCGTACGTGTATGAACCTTTCAAGTGTGGTATTTTAAAAAAGTCTTAAGACACTGCTCTACAATAGAGAGATACTACTTTCAAATAATGTATTGTAAATGATGAGTAAGTGGATAACACGCACATGTACTAGACTGTAAACGACTCTCACAATGGATTTAGACAACATGTGATTCTATGTGAATATGTTTTATTAAAATTGTATCCAAACATTTATTGTAATTTTATTTATTGTAGTTATATCACATCTTTTCTACACACAATGTCGTAATATTTGTAAATAGTTAAAATACCATCTGAAGAAGACAGTTTTAAAACTGTTGAAATCATTGTGAAGGTTTAATAAACGCGTATTTTGCAACTGGTTGACTATTATTTCAAATCCATTGAAGCTCCAGCATGCACAGTTGCTGAAGCTCAGTGATGTTCAAAATTTTAAAATCAAATGCCTATTTGAAATCTTCAAATTTTGCAACGAAGTTATGGAAATCCAGCTCTCTCTTCCAAATTGTAGAATTAAAATTAAATATCTGTTTTGAATAGAATATGCCTTTCTACACCCCTTTATCTTACTTCATTCACGGTATATGTACTGATCCATAAACAATACAGAGGTTTTATGATTATGCGAACTACATGCTTTGATAACTAAAAGAAAAAGCAGTTGCAGGGAACTAATAAACAGAAGTTAAGTGAAATTCCTGCTTAATAAGATTTGACGTACATAGAGGTGGCCCCTGTTGACTTTACGGATGAGAAACGTGTCTGTAATTTGGATCACATCTTCAATACTAATAATTTATTCCGAGTAAACTATCTTTCCCTTTTCTTCATAGCCGTGTATATCTACAACTCCCACAGATTCCAACTATGTGTTGTAAGGAAGATGATGAACTATTAATTAGAAAAAAGTAAACAATTATCTGGTTCATTGAAACGTCGAAACATATGACGGAGAAGTACGATCAAAATTACAGTGACCAGTCAGGAATACTAAGAATACAATGTTCTTAAGAATTAAATGAATCAGATAACTGCAAATTGTAAATTTAAGACCTGAACGCGTTAGCGTAACTCAGCTGGTATATCAAGAGCCGTAATCTACTATGGATGTAGGTTTCATTGTTGCTGTAGGTAAACCCAGCATGATTCGATCCATCGTGAAAAGTCAGTGTGGCGACGGGAGCCCATACATGTACATTTGTTAAGTAATTATTAAAAGAGGAATTTCATATCCCAAGTTACTACTTCTTATACGACTACCCTGAATTCACCGAAAGTAGTTTTCAAATACATTAATAAATTAAAAATAAAGTTTTTATTTAATTTCAGTATATTATATATTACTGTCGTCATCGTGGGAAGGACTATTGCAGAATGCGACATTGCCTATATATTTGTTAAACTATTTGGAAAGTCAAGTAATTCGATGGAGTACATTCCCTTCTGATCAATAAATTAGTCATTAAATTAATAAAATAAGTTAGGTGTAGTATCGGAAACTTGAAATAGAACCAGAGTAACGTTTCTACAGAAGGAATATATTAAACGAATCACAACAAAAATTTTATTTGATTGCAGCATATACTCGATTCACTTTTCCGGTGAATATGGTGGGCGATTGCGCTTAAATGTCTCTGATAATTATTCAAAATAAAATATTTGGTGCAGTAATGAAACAAGCTCGGAGCAATATTTTAAGTAGAAGGCTACGTTTGTACTGAACGATTACATGGATTGTTTGACTTCGCTTGCGTCATTTAACCATTACGGCAGATCACGAAAATAGTTGGCCTGTGTTCCTAATTACCACCATTCCTTCCAGCTTCAATCACATATGTAACCACTGTCGTGAAACTAGATTTGATGCCATATGTCAGAGTAGCTTCAACCACTTACGTAAACATTGTCGTAAAATTACCTTGTGTGTTACATGAACGCAGTAGCGTGATCTCTGAGGATTTCTCGGCGTAGTTGATTATTGGTGCGCTTCCCGGCGTTCAGCCTAGTTGGTGTTTACATTTTATCTACAATATTTCGACAACCCACGCAGCCGTCCTCTTCAGGTGCTGCACGTTTTGCTGTTATGAGCGCTCGTTGCCTGGACTCCAACCAGGCTGTGCATTACTGTTGGTCCTGCGCCGCTAATCAGAGCTGAGTTCCGCTCGCGACCCTAATTACGCCCATTGATGCTCTTCCGTTTTAGATCCCATACTCGCCGGCCGCGGTGGTCGTGCGGTTCTAGGCGCTCCAGTCCGGAGCCGCGCTGCTGCTACGGTCGCAGGTTCGAATCCTGCCTCGGGCATGGATGTGTGTGATGTCCTTAGGTTAGTTAGGTTTAATTAGTTCTAAGTTCTAGGGGACTGATGACCACAGCAGTTGAGTCCCATAGTGCTCAGAGCCATTTGAACCATTTTTTTAGATCCCATACTCATATTCCGCGAAACAGCTGTGGTGGATATGATCGCCGGCAAGATCTTAATAAACTGTGTAGTGAACCCCACGCCCTGTGTAATTTGAAATCTCCATCCACGTTTATTGGAATCTCCGATATCTATATTTCGACCAGCTTCTTAAAAATGGCTCTGAGCACTATGGGACTTAACATCTGAGGCCATCAGCTCCCTAAAACGTAGAACTACTTAAACCTAAATAGCCTAAGGATATCACACACACCAATGCCCGGGGCAGGATTCGAACCTGCGACTGTAGCGGTCGCGTGGTTCCAGACTGAAGGGCCTAGAACCGCTCGGCCACAGCCGGCAGGCAGCAGCTCCTTAAATAAGCTGGTCCAACATGTATAAAGATTGGTAGACTTCTACGGAAACATGGCATTCTGTGTATTTCGACCCTGTCAACACGTATAAGAAGTATTCTTTATAAATTAAAAAAGACCATCCAACTCTCCAAAAGCAGGATGGGTACTAGATTCCATGAGAATGTGGCAGTCAACAAGAGATGCAAGGAACATCAGCGACACATGACTAAAACGACTAAGAAACTCATCTATCACGAAGCACTACCTCAACCGTAGTCACAATATACGATGAGACATGTGTAGTCATGCAAACGGCAAGTTTTAGGGAGAACGCAAAGCAGAAATCTACCGAAATTAAGTCTTCGGGAACCATAATAACCAGGGACGGGGGTTTCAATATAGACAAGGCTTGGAATCTTGTGCTCAATTAATTATGATCAAACCGGCTATCATATACCACAGAAGTTGGAAACGCTGCGTATGCGTTTCAGCGAATATCAGTACGGGCTCTAAAAACAGAAGACCACAAAACAGCGTACTTGACGTCGTAAGGAGAACTGAGCTATCAACAGCGCCACGAGACCAACACCAGTTCATATTATTATTGGAGTCCGGGCTACATGTAACCAAAACAGCACAACGCACAGCGACTGAAGAAGACGACTTTATCGGTTAATCGAAATATCGTCCATAAAATGGAAACAACAATTCAATTAAGCCCCCGAAGGGCCTTCTTTACATACGTCGTCGTATCTGACCCATCGCAATGGAATATGCGTCACGAACTTTGAACTGATACATGACGTTATCTGAGTCACTGGATTCTCACAAGCACGTCCAGTTTTAAGGTAGTCTGTGTAACTCCCTTGCATGCTGTGTGTTTGTATAGTGAATACAGGAGAGAGAAACAGATGTTGTTCATGAGCAGAGAATTCAGATGTTAATTTATTACACATCTAATATCAAATAGTAAAAATAACAAAGAACTTCGTTGCTATAGTTACAGCGTCAGTTGGTAACAGTAGCTTTGACTTTAGAAATATTCAGGGTGAGTCACCTAACATTACCGCTGGATATATTTCGTAAACCACATCAAATACTGACGAATCGATTCCACAGACCGAATGTGAGGAAAGGGGCTAGTGTAATTGGTTAATACAAACCATAAAAAATGCACGGCAGTATGTGTTTAATACAAACCTACGTTTTTTAAAATGGAACCCCGTTAGTTTTGTTAGCACATCTGAACATATAAACAAATACGTAATCAGTGCCGTTTGTTGCATTGTAAAGTGTTCATTACATCCGGAGATATTGTAACCTAAAGTTGACGCTTGAGTACCACTCTTCCGCTGTTCGATCGTGTGTATCGGAGAGCACCGAATTACGTAGGGATCCCAAGGGAACGGTGATGGACCTTAGGTACAGAAGAGACTGGAACAGCACATTACGTCCACATGCTAACACCTTTTTATTGGTCTTTTTCACTGACGCACATGTACATTACCATGAGGGGTGAGGTACACGTACACACGTCGTTTCCGTTTTCAATTACGGAGTGGAATAGAGTGTGTCCCGACATGTCAGGCCAATTGATGTTCAATGTGGTGGCCATCATTTGCTGCACACAATTGCAATCTCTGGCGTAATGAATGTCGTACACGCCGCAGTACATCTGGTGTAATGTCGCCGCAGGCTGCCAGAATACGTTGTTTCATATCCTCTGGGGTTGTAGGCACATCACGGTACACAGGCCCCTTTAACGTACCCCACAGAAAGAAGTCCATAGGTGTAAGATCAGGAGAACGGGCTGGCCAATTTATGCGTCCTCCACGTCCTATGGTAATGTACATGTGCGTCAGTGAAAAAGACCAATAAAAAGGTGTTAGCATGTGGACGTAGTGTGCTGTTCCAGTCTCTTCTGTACCTAAGGTCCATCACCGTTCCCTTTGGAGCCCTACGTAATTCGGTGTTCTCCGATACACATGATCGAACTGCGGAGGAGTGGTACTAAAGCGTCAAATTTAGGTTACAATATCTCCGGATGTAATTAACATTTTACAATGCAACAAACGGCACTGATTACGTATTTGTTTATATGTTCAGATGTGCTAACAAAACTAACGGGGTTCCATTTTAAAAAAACGGAGGTTTGTGTTAAAAAACATACTTCCGTGCATTTTTGTATGGTTTGTATTAAACAATTACACTAGCCCCTCTCCTCACGTTCGGTCTGTGGAATCGGTTCGTCAGTATTTGATGTGGTTTACGAAATATATCCAGCGGTAACGTTAGGTGACTCACCCTGTATACAGATACAAGAGATTTATAAATCTGTACTTCTCAGTAAAACATTTCTTCAGAAGATGTCGACCAATGCCCACTACGAATGTCAGTAAATGCTACTCAACTGGTAAACGTACAAAATGGGCACAGTGCACGAATGTTCGAACTTAAGTACACACTCCGAAGCAGGGGTGCTTGCATCTCATAGCCAGCGGCGTAATCGTTCGTGACAGCACCATCACGCCAATGTGGCGGTTGTAGGAAACGCGGCGGCGTAGCTAGCGGCGCGCATACTTGGAAGTACGGCCAATCGGATAGCGACCGATACCGCACTCTGGACTTTGTCTGAAACTCAGTTCATAGCATCGATCTGGCAGGAGATGGTATGTTACAACGGAAATTAAATAAAAAGTGTCCCAGCCTCTTAAAGTAGATGATACTGGTCAAAACTAGTTTTGATACGGGCATTTCTATTCTGTGTCAGCCATCTGCTTTTGACACTACAGGAGGTCCTCCGTGTGGTTATCAAGCATCCTTCAGCGTCATATTTTATGACAACAGATCTGGCAGCAGGTACGTTTTCAATGTAAACTAAATTTTGTACGAAGTTATTTTCGATAAGTGCTTACAAGCAGGGAACAAAAACTACAGAAATTATTTACGGCAATGTTTGTAGCATGTTAGAGACATATACGGCTCTTTCAATAAAGAGGCTAAACTCAAAATTAAGAACGTGAGGATACAGTTCGACTTAACTGTGTCGTTCTTTTTTTTAAGTAAGTTTAATGAGCACTTGCAAAATTTTCGTAACTGTTTGCAGTTGTTTATGTGTTCTCTGTAACGGCAGTAAACACCTACATTAATAAATTACAGATGGTCACATATCGTAATTCTTGGAGGATGTAGAGAGGGTGTTGATCTGTAACTACCATTTAACGTGACAGAGTTGGTAAGATATGTAAACGCTTTTGTGGCCATGGAGGCAACTTCTAATAAATCGGCTTAATATGGTTCCCAAGAAAACCTTATTTCACAATTTTATGCAGCTGGTGTTTTCATGTTCTGTTTGTGGTGGGACACCTATTGAACAATATCTAAACTACTATACGAATTAATACTGAAGTTTGAATTTAAAATTGCCTGAACTTTCACATAACAAAAGTTAACGCTAAATTACCTCAAAATTAAATATCGTGATCGGTTGCCACGATTTGAGTGTCGCAAATCCCGATTATTGCAGTGTAGCGACACACATTCGGTTCTACATTTCACCCAAAAATTTAGTTACTGAATGCAGTCAAATTATTATTTGGACCGATTTTGCCCCTTATTACGTAACCACACAACAAGACACAATAATCATATACAATTATAGGCTCCAAAATAGTCCACAGAAGATCGTATACAAAAGAAAGCAAAAAAAAAGAAATGTGGCAATAAACTTCTCATGAAATTTAACTGTAGTGCGAACAAGTATTGGTAGCGCCAATTCGCAACACCGATTTACTTACAACGCAGCAATATCACCGGAAGAAAAGATGGCAGTAGCAGTAGAAACATAGAAATATATTCGCCCTTACATTTGTGTCAGCTAAATCACAGTGTGCTCATATACTCACAGTCAAACTGCAATGATGATAAATAATGAGGACAGTGCCATTGAGCCAATGTTTACATGACTGGATTTTGAAAATTCTTCGTTAAATACTGAAACAACAGTGACTCATCATACTGATTATAATTCATGAACCAGGAACAGATTGGCGGATAAAATATTTCGTATGGACAGAAAGCCTGAATTTCATTTTAGGCTCTATTTTCTCAATCGTAATGTTTATGATGATACCGAGCGTTCAGTCTGCAAAACTGAATCCATTATAATTGATGTTTAGCAGTTCTTCAGTATTTTACGGTAGTTGTCGACACTTAGAAATATACTCTAGCTTCGTCAGTGAGCAAATTCGCACTTGCTTCATCGAATAGCATCTTCTCGATTAATGGTACGAGTGAATGGCACAGAGAATCCTCTCCATATATCCCACTTACAGATGCTCACAACTTCATCACACGTTCACCACATTCACAGCTAGCCACCTTCCTTCTTAGTGTGTCCTTCTTTTCATCGCACTGAACAGTTATTTCAAAAGTGCTTGAGAGCCCTGTCGACAAAACATGCGTTGTTTCAAATGGTACTCCACTAGAGAAGCTACACATTCGTGACAAGTGACTCCACAAGTATAAAAGTGAAACCAAATCTGAATATCATATTTTAACAAATCATTACGCTTACTTAAATAAATAGCCAACTGACGGTCGGACAGATTTGTCAACGACCTCATACACAAAGTATGCACAGTAAATACATTGATGAGCCAAAACGTTATGACCATCTGCTTAATAGCTTGTTTGTCCGTATTTGGAATGAAATACATAACTGACTCTGCTTATCAGGAATCCGACAGTTTTTTGGTAGGTTGTGGAGTTATGTGGCACTAGATGACGCGGGAGTAACGGGCCGCTGATTTGCGTACGTGGTGATGGTGCTCGATAGCAATCCAAATGTGTTCCATAGTATTTAAGTCAGGCGAATTTTGCAGTCGAGCTCACTATAACGCCGCTCAAATAACTATAGCACGATTCTGGCTCTTGAGACAAGGACAATTACACTGTTGAAAGATGACATCGCCGTCGGTGAGGAGATAAAGCGTGGAGGCATGCAGCTGTTTCGATTACTACCATGTAAGCGCGAGAGAATGTCTCCCAGAACATAGTGCTGCTGCCACCAGCTTGTGTGCCTGGCTTGCTGCACGTTTAGAGCCGTCATTCACCTCGATGACGGTGTCACGGCGTTTGTGGAGACGACTATCGACCTAGTGTGGCAAAAATGGGATTCAACCACAGAACTGACACTTTTCCACATATTAACAGTCGAATTCCGGTGGTCACGTGCCCACTGAAGTCGTAACTGACAATGTCGTTGTGTAACATGTGAATATGTGGGGTTGATCTGCTGTGGCCCTCCATGTTCAACATGATCAATGTGCTCCGCATCACTTATGTGTGCACCAGCATTGTTCTTTTTTGCAGAGATGCAGCTGATCACCATCTGTCGTACTTCACAAAATCGACAAGCCTCCAATCTCCAGGTTCTGTGAAGAGTCGTGGACGTCCAAACATTGAACACCTAGTGGTAGTTTCACTGTCCTGCTATCTCTTCCCGTAGACGCTCACGACAGTAGCACGTGAACATTCGACCAGCTTCACCGTTTCCGAAATACTCGTTTACTGAGTCTGTGTAGTAAAATTGTGCATTTATCAAAGTCAATTATGGTAAACATTTTTGGAAAGCAGTGATCAATTAATTGTTATATTTTGACTAAAGTTCAGTCTTGATCACTCATGTATGTTTTAATGATATAGGTAACCGGTTTCGGTTCTTTCTACAGAACCATCATCAGACCCATGGCTCCCTCAGGATGGTAGGCGGAGCTCTCCTCGCTGCTACGCAGTTGACTGCGTAGCAGCGAGGAGAGCTCCGCCTACCATCCTGAGGGAGCCATGGGTCTGATGATGGTTCTGTAGAAAGAACCGAAACCGGTTACCTATATCATTAAAACATACATGAGTGATCAAGACTGAACTTTAGTCAAAATATAAAGTCAATTATCTCAATGGATTTCCCCATTTGCAGATTATATCTTCCCTAGAGTGATCCCACCTTCGTGCCTGCTCCGTTTACATAGTTTCGTTACCGCGTCACGTGCTCTCTGCGCCACCAGGTGGTACCGAATGTCGCGGTGGGAGCTGGTCAAAATGTTTTGGCTTACATAACATTCACTTGTATAGCCTCAGTATTAAATGTTCTACATTACGTCTCCTGTAAATCCTGTAAATTAATATGTAAATGAAGTAAAATGACGCAGCATTATGAGAATGTATATAACTGGAAACCTAGTTCAGTAGGCCTACTGTAATGTTAAAGACGTACTGGTTAGTGTTTGCCTCAATTAACTTTTTATTTCATCGATTACGTTAAGAGCCAAGCTGCTGATATATTTGTGGAGCGATGACGTGCATACGCCTCCTAACATCGTGCTAACAAGTTTGCGTCGGTTTATGCTGCCTCTATATATAGTAAACACTTACGAAAATTCTTTGTGTACGTTGGCAGCAATGTGCATGCTTACATACCAGACGATTACAAACACTTAAGGAGCTTCTCTGTGTACTTCGACGGGAATGTGGATGCTTGCATAACTGATAACAATGAAGAACTTGTTTCGTTGCGATAATAAGCGCACGAGCTTTCAGTTAACACAACACACCTTTGCACGGCAGTCTTTGTACTGTCACGAACGAGTGGCTGCCTGGTCACTTCGTGGCCTGTATTTATGCATGTTATGTAAGTTTTAGTGATCGGTGCACTGGTGTAAACAGCACTATCTACAATTATTTTTTTTAGTTTTATGTACTTGCATTCTCTTTTCTTTCTTTTACTTTATCTATGTTGTATACAGAGCATATCATAATCAATAGCGAAAACTGACACGTGTGATAAAAATGGATATGTAATCAAGCCGATCCAGTGATTACAGTATGAATCTTTCTCATACTTAATAGAAATTGATTTGAAAAATCAATTTTTCGATGAAGTTTTAGTGTTTTTTGTGGAATCTAAAATTTAAAAAACCTCTCTTACACCGGCCGGATTTAGCTTCACTGATCAGGATAGTAAAAACATGCGTATATTAAGGGAATTTTCATTCACAAAGCAGGCTTATCACATTCACACATTTCAATACTGTTCTATCCTGATTAAATTGAGCTTAACTTAAATTCCATAAGGCAGTGAAGCAATTTCGAAGTCTCAGTGCGACGAAAATTGTCAGTCGATCTCATGGAAACATTTGTAATAATTATTAACTTTCGATGATCACATGGGGAAGACCGGAGATCTGCTGGTAAGACCGTGTTAGCCTATTTATTTGAAGTAACTGGATATCTTGAACATACAAAACGGCAGGTTCGTCCACTGTAAATCAGACGTTCCCCACTGATCCCGTGCAACACAGCGTAGTAAGCAGACACTGTCAATAATAATCAGTTAAATAACACGCGAACACACTTACTTTAGTTTAGTTCATGTATTAAATTCCTTCTCATACATAATCTCATCAAGATGGCGACTAGCTCAATAATACATACATATACATCCTCCTTCTTTCACGACTAATCGGCAAGAAGTTCTTCATTCTTTTCATAAGAGAAAACATAGATAGCAGAGAAGCTATTCCATGGAGTAAATGGACGCTCCAAGGAATAATTTGGTTTGAAACTACTTTGCATTGATAATCGGTAAGATAAGAAGAGATATTTCGAGATATGTACTGAGTTATATAATTTATAAAATTTCTGAAAATATCGCGGAGAGACCGCTGCAAGAGACATTACAAAGTCCGCACCTAAGTGGGCTGAATTTCAGCGTCGGCCTACGCTAACAAGAAATAAACTAGTACTTCGGGACGTTATTCGTCACAATTTACTGTCCTTCGTACCTCTTAAAGAATTTATTTCACGACTCGTATTCGCATTTGTATACAATACGACTGTCGGCTGTGCAGTGAGTAACGATTCTTCGACAACCACCCTTACCTTCTCGTAAACCTTGACAAGACGTACAGCTTAATGCTACAGTTCTTCAACCGTATCAACGGAACAGCGCTTAACTTCATTTTTCAGATTACCCTTGAGGATTGAGGGACTTGGGAGCCCACGCTTCAGGCCCTGCCCGACCCAACCATCTTGGACCATATTGGCGTGTTCCTTCAGCGGCAGAATGTATCCTCACTTCATCATGCTTGTGTCACATTTCCCATCGATGCGCAAGGATAACAGCCTGAAGAATTTCTGGGAGAAACAGAAAGTGCCATCGACTGTCAAGTTTCATTGGAAAAACGTGTTACCCAGTGTAATCGTTACTATTACTCCTAATTACGAATAGGAAACTTATATCATGTATTGCTGTGGTTCGATTGTTGTTACTGGACACAAAATTAATCACAAGAAATCGAATATTAAATGGATACATAGTCGAAAGACTCACATACAGGTTAACAAGGGAAGATTGACAACTTTGAATGTGTGAATGTGTGAACTGTTTATTGAAAAAAAGTTAACTTTACTTCAGTCCGCACTGGTACTCGTCATTACCCTCGTTATTCGATTTTACTCAAGTTTGTGGCCATTCTCGAAACTTCTCCATGAAAGTTTACTGTTTCTCAAAATACACAGACGATTGCTGACCTTGAACACGTAACCCATTCACATTCGAAAGTAACTACGTTAATGAGTTATTATTACTATATTTCTTCTTACGCTCTCTCACATCTTACCGCTATTCGACATTTAAATATTTATCGTCTACATCTGCTACACACGTTCTTCACAAACTACCGTACGGAGCATAGCGTACGTTGTAGCAGTACTAGTCATTTCCTTTCCTATCCCACTCGGAAACAGAGCGACGGTGAAACAACTGTCCAAAAGCCTCCGTAAGGGCCTAAATCCTTGCATCTTATCTTCATGGTTCTTACGGCAGATGCCACTTGACAGCAAAATCTGCGCCCCTGCTGAATGCAACCTACATATCACAGCACTGTTGCAGGTCCTCTTAACTGCCAAACCAGTGGGATACAATCGTTTGGCTATACACACTGGTTATCACAAAAGACAAGCAGAGAATATTGCTCGTTGTTGCAGCCAGTACAGATACAAACAAATACCGTCATACAACAAATATTAGAATACTCGTTACTAGAGGTGATACAGTACTCAACGATTGTAAATTAAATTTCACTCGTATAAGTGACACTGCAGAAGTCTTATCACACCAATTAAATTATGTGACCAGTTTTTGTTTGTGATCCGAATTTGAACCCACTATTAAGCAAACAAAGTTTGCGTGTCTGATCAAATCTCTAGTAGACATAAAGAGACTAAAATATCGAAGGATGCACCAGTATCACTTTACAGGTTTGAATGTCCGAAAGCCGGCCGCTGTGGCCTAGCGGTTCTAGGCACTTCAGTCCGGAACTGCGCGACTGCTTTGGTCGCAGGTTCGAATCCTGCCTCGGGCATGAATGTGTGTGAGGTAGTTAGGTTAGTTAGAGTCAAGTAGTTCTAAGTTCTACGCGACTGACGACCTCACATGTTAAGTCCCATAGTGCTCAGAGCCATTTGAACCATTTGAATGTCCGAAACTGGAAATAAATGACGATACATTTAGCACTGCACCAGAAACCCAATGAAACTTATATTGCCCCTGAAATGTAACCACGAAAGTATGTAAAAAGTGCAACGCACATGTGTCAAATGCTAGTAAGTAAAGTTGTGGTGATGGATGGTGAGTATAACCTAGTACTTACATGAATTTGCTTATGTAAGAAGTGCAACGCACATGTGTGAAATGCCAGTAAGTAAAGTTGTGGTGACGGATGGTGAGTATAACCTAGTACTTATATGAATTTGCTTATGTAAAAAGTGCAACGCACATGTGTGAAATGCCAGTAAGTAAAGTTGTGGTGATGGATGGTGAGTATAAGCTAGTACTTATATGAATTTGCTTATGTAAAAAGTGCAACGCACATGTGTGAAATGCCAGTAAGTAAAGTTGTGGTGATGGATTGTGAGTATAACCTAGTACGAGATGCATTCAAGTTCTAAGGCCTCCGACTTTTTCTTAATTAACTACTAACCCGAAATCTATGAAACTGGCGTTACTTCTCGACGTAATCGCCCTGAAGACGTACACATTTTTCACAACTCTGACGCCATGATTCCATGGCAGCGGCGAAGGCTTCTTTAGGAGTCTGTTTTGACCACTGGAAAATCGCTGAGGCAATAGCAGCACGGCTGGTGAATGTGCGGCCACGGAGAGTGTCTTTCATTCTTGGAAAAAGCCAAAAGTCACTAGGAGCCAGGTCAGGTGAGTAGGGAGCACTTCAAAGTTGTTATTACGAAGAAACTGTTGCGTAACGTTAACTCGATGTGCGGGTGCGTTGTCTTGGTGAAACAGCACACGCGCAGCCCTTCCGAGACGTTTCTGCTGCAGTGCAGGAAGGAATTTGTTCTTCAAAACATTTTCGTAGGATGTACTTGTTACCGTAGTACCCTTTGGAACGTAATGGGTAAGAATTACGCCCTGGCTGTCCCAGAACATGGACAACATCATTTTTTCAGCACTGGCGGTTACCCGAAATTTTTTTGGTGGCAGTGAATCTGTGTGCTTCCATTGAGCTGACTGGCGCTTTGTTTCTGGATTGAAAAATGGCATCCACGTCTCATCCATTGGCACAACCGACGAAAAGGAAGTCCCATTCATGCTGTCGTTGTGCGTCAACATTGCTTGGCAACATGCCACACGGGCAGCCATGTGGTCGTCTGTCAGCATTCGTGGCGCCCACCTGGATGACACTTTTCGCATTTTCAGGTCGTCATGCAGGATTGTGTGCACAGAACCCACGGAAATGCCAACTCTGGAGGCGATCTGTTCAACAGTCATTCGGCGATCCCCCAAAACAATTCTCTCCACTTTCTCGATCATGTCGTCAGACCGGCTTGTGCGAGCCCGAGGTTGTTTCGGTTTGTTGTCACACGATGTTCTGCCTTCATTAAACTGTCGCACCCACGAACGCACTTTCGACATGAAATACGAGTATTTAATGTTTCTTCTTCGCCGGCAGGCGTCGTGCACATGTCCGGCTATAGGTAAAGTAAAGAACAGTTGTGTGCTGCCTGGAACGACAACGCTGCTTATGTTGTTGTTGTTGACTCCACACTAAGACGTGTCAACTACCAAATTCTCTTCTCCTAGTCGTTAGTGTCGCGGCGTTCGTAGAGACCTGGAGGAATTTCACAACGAGAGGGGACAACGAAACAGTATAATCCCAAAAAGTTCAAATTCAGAAAAAAGTCGGAATCGGAGCTCGAATACCATTCCAGTGACAATATTCTCACAAATTTCAAGGTCACTTAACTAAGAAATAAAGCACCTATGACGTTACATGACGATTTGTTCGTCAACTAAAATAACATTACTGGTATAGGAAAGCTTAGTAGAGACAAAGTTTCTGCGAGCAGCAACATCTGACAGCCAAAACTAATCCAACTCTGTTCCACTCAGCAGTTAATGGACATTTGGAACCCAGCATAGGCCTGTGTACGGAGATTTTTGTAGCTGTTAAAAATCGGTATCCAACCCACTCGTTAACCACTACAAGTTAGCCTCAGTCCAAGCAATCATCTAGTTTAAAGTGTACTAGTATCATGTTTCTGGCGTACACAACACTCGATATGAGAATTGTACACTTCCACCTGAGCTGTTGTTATTAATAGCCCATTAATGATCTAATAGCCAAAGTCATACAGTGCAAACGCAAAGCTGTAATACCACATCCATCCTATTCCGTTTTTTTATGGTCATAATCCATCTGTCTCCTGATATCATCCGTCTGTCAGAAGGTCAGAGACAGTTTCTTTAGTTTTCTAACCACCCATTAATAGGAAAATGTAGCGGAAACATGTTTGGGAAGGGGCTCGTGGGTGTCTGTCATGGTACGACCAATTTCAGTTCATCAGCCAGCGGCCGGTGGATACAGTCCAGCGACCGCATAAGTGATCCCTACACATCCGACTTTTCTACACTCCAATTAGCAATTATAACATTACATAAAGGTGCATATGATATTATACTATGTTTCAGCATGCTCCACGGCGATATTTAATGGCACGTTGCTATAAGCTTATCAACTATGGTCTCATTTGGTTCAAATTCATAGCATAATTCAAGCCACGTCAGCTTCAATATTTATCATTTTTGGCGTTATGAAGAGTGTCGTTTACGCATTAGGAAACGGACTAAAGTCAGACATTTGTAATATTGTGTTCTGTTTGTGTTTAATAAAAGGGTAAAAACAAAGGTGGCAATTTGGAACACCAGTGCACCATATGTAGAGAGCTCTATCGTGTAAGGCTAATTTTTGAAATTATGAGGAGCATCGTTTATGCGTTATAAAAAAGAGTCCAATACGGAATAAAGTCTAACGTGTGTGACATTGTGTACCGTTTATGTTTAATAAAAGGGTGAAAGAAGAAGAGGCAGTTCGAAATTCTTGTGCCCAGTATGAAGTGAGTGTCATCAAGACAATCAAGTTGTATCGTTTCAAGTACGATCGTTTAGAGATAATCTCCATATTCAAGACAACAAACAGACGTTGAAGAAGGATGTTTCTGCGATGTGCTGATGTAGTCAGTGACATTGTGTCGGACAGCTGTCAAGTGTGACGAGCAATAACCTTCGTGCCACACTAGCCTTCAGTGGCGTTAAAAGAAAGGAAGGAGTCTTCTGGTACAACGTCTCGTCGAAAACGAGATTACACGCAAAGCAGAATCTCAAACTGAAAGAGATGGGGAAGGAAGTAATCAGTGCCCTTTGAAATGATTGATCTTGGCATTTGCCATAATGGATATAAAGAGGTCACCTTAAACCTAGATCAGTACGGCCTGATGGCGGTTTGAAGTGCTGTATGGCAACTTCACAAATAGTAAATAGTGGCTGAGCCATAACAAACTATCTCAAATGACGGCCTGTATACATCCATAAAATGTATTGTTATTGGTATACATCTGGTGGCACAAAGAAGGTGTCTTGTGTTACGTACTGCTTGCTAGGGATATGTCCTTCGCAGCAGACATCTTTTGCCAAAAAATGAGATGCTTTGCAGTCGCAGAGTACCAAATGTGATCTGAATAACACCACAAAGGAGCCTCGTTGCAAACGCGCCTATCCCACATCTTCTAATCTGCCACCTGCAAGTGTTTACCTTTCTTTCCCCTTATTGACCAGCCATCAAGAAAAATTGTTTTCGTTTTGTTTGTTTTCGTTGATTCGGTTTCTGCAGTTGCTCCTTAAACACTGCTTAACTAAGAATTAGTAAGTCGCTACATGTGTGGGATCGAAAAACTACCTGTGTATCATCAAACAGTTTTCGATATCGATGTGTAATATATTGTTGATAATGTCTCTGATATTTGTGTATATTTTGTTCAATAACCTAACAGTAAATGCTGTTAATATGCACTACACTAATACAACTGCTGTTTCATTATAATCCCAGGCAACGAATGGCTATCTTAATTAAACACGAAGGCTTTTTTCATACTCAAGTAGCTTTACTCAAGTACAATGTAAATATGACAATGTTGCTGTGAGAGTAGTTGCTGAATTAAAGACAGTCAACAGAGTATTCAGTGATACGATTTCATTAACAGATTTTTTTATTTTCGGTAGGCGATCCGCAGTATTTTTTGTTTCTTACCTATAAATCTACTGGTTACTGAACGTAGCAAAATGTCTTATGATGACAAAATTTCTAAAGATATCGTTCTGGGTTCGTTATAGCTGTTTGCAGCTCTGTTCAAAAATGGTTCAAATGGCTCTGAGCGCTATGGGACTTAACATATGTGGTCATCAGTCCCCTAGAACTTAGAACTAATTAAACCTAACTAACCTAAGGACATCACAGACATCCATGCCCGAGGCAGGATTCGAACATGCGACCGTAGCAGTCCCGCGGTTCCGGACTGAGCGCCTAGAACTTGCAGCTCTGTCACAGAAGTGTTACAGTTTTACTCTTTGGCCAGTTTTGATGGAACTGAGAGCTACTGCCTCTTACTCTTTACGGTGTGTCGACATTTTCGTGCAGCAAGTGACCAGCTGCAGCGTTCATCGTCTCCTCATTGCTCATGTGATGGCTGATGCATGTAATTGGCAATGTAGACAACAACGAGATTTGTTGTAGTTACAGTGTGAAAGTAATCTTCCCTGCCTGTAAAAATATATTTGACAAGTCGATGACACACCAAAGTGCAATTCATTTAGAACCTTTGATTGGTATATCATGAATGTATCAAATGAATCTAGCTAGACAGTTCTCTGTCATTCCAGGAAGTATCAAAACTACTACTATGTTGTCATGACTCTATCAAATCATAGCAGAACGATTGTGTTCTTACAGGCAAAGTCTCTCTAGAGTGGGCTAACAATTTAGGAGCGCATCTTGTGCATCAACCATGCAGCGGCTTAAATATTCTTCCCACGTCATGAGGAGCGTTCTAGTATTAATAGTGAGGGAGAAGAATGGAAAGTTGCACAGGTCACTGCAGTACATGAAACCACTGAGGTACTGATTCATTCCATAGACATCGACATGTAGCAGGAAGAGTGAACAAATATTTAGAATTTTGTTTCAACGTTATGAATACCCGAAATACGTTACCTACAGACATCAAACCAGTATGGATTTGGAAAGCGTCATTCTTGTGAGATACAGATGGCACTTTAATCGCACGACGAACTATGTGCAGTGGCTCTCAAATTGATTCCGTGTTTTTAGAGCTCCTAAAAGGCTTTTGATACCATTCCTCATAAGCGTCTCCCAGTCACATTGTTTTCTTATGGCTGATCATCTCAACTGTGCGACTGGATTCGTGATATCTTGTCTGAAACGTCAGAGTTTGTAGCAACTGACGGGATGTCACCTAGTAAAACGGAAATGATGAGTGTGAGTCGACAAGTAAACTTATGTAAACCTTCTGATATTTGTAATATAGACTATTTAGAAGGAAATCAGAATATTTATCTTAGATTTGCGACAGGTAATGCTGCCGTTTAGTGAACCCCTCAGAAGAGAAAAGCTAATTGCAGAATGATGTCGAAAATGCGTCTTCAAAGGGCAAAACGAGTTAATTGTCCGAAGCAATAAAATGTGTGAGGTTCTCCGCTCGAATCGATAAATGAAACATATTTGAGGGTTACAAATCTGTCTTGAGTGATAGAGGTTACAAGTATAAAGAACGTAAGTGTGAAACATCACGTGTTGTGTCGAAGGTAAAACAAATGTTGGGTTATTGACTAAACCTTACAAAACCAAAGAAGTCTACTAAGGAGACTGCTAGGTGTACCGTTCTTCAACCTCTTCTGGAATATTTCTGAGCACCATGATGTCATTATCTCACGGGATAATGTTGAAAGAAGACTGTTTCTTGTAGTATAGCGAATTTGGGAAGAGGGTGTCATGAATGTAATTATTTCCGTGACTTGGGGGGGGGGGGGGAGGAGGGCGTGAGAGGTGTCAGGGAGGCGATTTGTGGGTGCAATATCAAAATAAATGCTTTTTCACTGAGGCACAACATTTCCGCGATATTTCAACCACCATCTTTCCCCTCCGAATGCAAACAGTTTTTGTTGTCACAGACGTACATAGGATGATACTACAGCTGAAATAAGAGAAATAAGAACTCGCACATAGAGATGCTGGTGTTCGTTCCTCCCAAGGTTTTTATGTAAGTGGAACGGTCGACAAATTGAAACGATTGTGTGAACACTGTACAATACATTTTACTGTTAATTACAGAATAATCATGTATCAATGCGATGGAAATGAAGGGTCTCAGCAGAACTTATTGTTTCAGAGACGTTGAGAACCATTTATAAGTGCTCAAAATGTGAATAACGTATTATATAGACACAGTTATTTGACAATGTTGCCACCAAAACTGTTTAGTTTTGCAGTCCGCTTAGTGTTCTTGGAGGAATATATATTTTCTTAAGGCGAGACTTAATGCAGAGCGCTTACTACCAAGACTTGTGTCCTGCATCTTGCGATTGTTAGCTAGTCGATATACACTCCTGGAAATTGAAATAAGAACACCGTGATTTCATTGTCCCAGGAAGGGGAAACTTTATTGACACATTCCTGGGGTCAGATACATCACATGATCACACTGACAGAACCACAGGCACATAGACACATGCAACAAAGCATGCACAATGTCGGCACTAGTACAGTGTATATCCACCTTTCGCAGCAATGCAGGCTGCTATTCTCCCATGGAGACGATCGTAGAGATGCTGGATGTAGTCCTGTGGAACGGCTTGCCATGCCATTTCCACCTGGCGCCTCAGTTGGACCAGCATTCGTGCTGGACGTGCAGACCGCGTGAGACGACGCTTCATCCAGTCCCAAACATGCTCAATGGGGGACAGATCCGGAGATCTTGCTGGCCAGGGTAGTTGACTTACTCCTTCTAGAGCACGTTGGGTGGCACGGGATACATGCGGACGTGCATTGTCCTGTTGGAACAGCAAGTTCCCTTGCCGGTCTAGGAATGGTAGAACGATGGGTTCGATGGCGGTTTGGATGTACCGTGCACTATTCAGTGTCCCCTCGACGATCACCAGTGGTGTACGGCCACTGTAGGAGATCGCTCCCCACACCATGATGCCGGGTGTTGGCCCTGTGTGCCTCGGTCGTATGCAGTCATGATTGTGGCGCTCACCTGCACGGCGCCAAACACGCATACGACCATCATTGGCACCAAGGCAGAAGCGACTCTCATCGCTGAAGACGACACGTCTCCAATCGTCCCTCCATTCACGCCTGTCGCGACACCACTGGAGGCGGGCTGCACGATGTTAGGGCGTGAGCGGAAGACAGCCTAACGGTGTGCGGTACCGTAGCCCAGCTTCATGGAGACGGTTGCGAATGGTCCTCGCCGATACCCCAGGAGCAACAGTGTCCCTAATTTGCTGGGAAGTAGCGGTGCGGTCCCCTACGGCACTGCGTAGGATCCTACGGTCTTGGCGTGCATCCGTGCGTCGCTGCGGTCCGGTCCCAGGTCGACGGGCACGTGCACCTTCCGCCGACCACTGGCGACAACATCGATGTACTGTGGAGACCTCACGCCCCACGTGTTGAGCAATTCGGCGGTACGTCCACCCGGCCTCCCGCATGCCCACTATACGCCCTCGCTCAAAGTCCGTCAACTGCACATACGGTTCACGTCCACGCTGTCGCGGCATGCTACCAGTGTTAAAGACTGTGATGGAGCTCCGTATGCCACGGCAAACTGGCTGACACTGACGGCGGCGGTGCACAAATGCTGCGCAGCTAGCGCCATTCCACGGCCAACACCGCGGTTCCTGGTGTGTCCGCTGTGCCGTGCGTGTGATCATTGCTTGTACAGCCCTCTCGCAGTGTCCGGAGCAAGTATGGTGGGTCTGACACACCGGTGTCAATGTGTTCTTTTTTCCATTTCCAGGAGTGTATTTTGCGGTAGCTATGTTTCTGATGAGTGTATTCCTTTACTTACTTTCCGATGGCGTACCTGCTCATGTTATAGTATGACGGTAGATGAAACGATTGATCCTTCAAGGGGAGACAATGGCTTTGCGGCCTGGGCCGGTACTAGCAGCGGCTCGCTACCTGCGGACGAGCCTGGCTGGATGGGTGACGGGTTGGCCGGCCAGCTACTGCCTGGTGCTGAAGCGACACCGAAGAGAGTGAGCCAGCGATGGCGGACTAACAGCGCCTCGCCTGGAACAGGCCAGCATGGCTGTAGTGCATGGCTCTGCCTCTGCGGCTCCTTTTACCGTAAATGTGTTTGCTTCCTTTCTTCGCACTTTTAAGAGCAGCAAGCAGAAATGCACATCAGGTTCTCTGTTACAATGGCTCACGGGGGGAGTTTAACTGGAGATATAGTCGTCGCTCTTACTGAAGAAGGTGGATGTTTCAACGGAGAAGCTGGTGGAAGGTATGATCTGCCACATACCACTGCAACGTGATGATGGAGGAATGACATTGAAAGAGGCATTACCAACAGAGTTCCTGGCTCAGACAGGAAGAGAGTGAGCTCACAGGAAGAGGACAGGGAGCTAGTATCTAAGAGCAGAGAAAATCCCTTTCTGAGCACGAAGCAGTGGCGACCGGAGACCAAGTCCCCCGCCTCCAGTGATATGATTTGCCAAAGGCTGAGAGGTGCCAGGCTGCATGCAGAATGAACCGCCATGAAACCTCAGCGAAATCTGTGTTTTATACAGGCTGTCATTTGTGGAGATCCATCTGAGTGTGTCGGGGCGAACGTCAGTTTCACTAACGAGAAGGTGTTTTCCGATCTAATGACGCTCCAAGAGTCGTTTACAGGCCGCAAGGGACTTGTCATCGACTCAAATATGTAACCGCGAAGATAAGGAGTGGTGGCTATCTGATTCCTACTGTGGATGGATTTCCGTGAGAGGAGCAGGAATTCTTCACAGGGTGGAAGAAACTCTCGACAGCGAGCAGGGTGCCCACATATAAGAAAATGTGATGCTAAAGTCAGTGTGAGCGCTGAACAGAGAAGGAGCCTTGACATCGGAAGAGCACCATTCTCCCGTTCACAAGTCAGTATTCGTTCAGAAGCAACTTTCCAGAATTGGCGTCAAGCTCATGAATTGGTCGACATGGGCTGCTGATATGAATCGTGTAGAAAACATGTGGGCTGAGGCCGTCAGAACTATCATCGATACAAACCAACTACAGCTAAGGCTGTTTGAAAAAATGGTTCAAATGGCTGTGAGCATTATGGGACTGAGGTCATCAGTCTCCTAGAACTTAGAACTACTTAAACATAACTAACCGAAGGACATCATACACATACATGCCCGAGGCAGGATTCGAACGTGCGACCGTAGCGGTCGCGTGGTTCCAGACTGTAGCGCCTAGAACCGCTCGGCCACCCCGGCTGGCTAAGGTTGTTTGAGACTGCGTTCTTGGAGCATGGGAGGAAGATGATTCTTCGGGCTGTTACGTCCGAAACCTTATAGATTCTATGTGAAGACCCATGATAGACGTACAAAATAATGTGAAGTTCTGGATAAAATACTACAGCATTTAAAATATTTTGTTATTCGTCTTTCTCCCCATTGAAAGTCAATGGAAGATTACTTGGCAACGGATAAAATCTGATTTGAGAATTTTCTTCCAGCTGCCTTTTTTTAAATGAAGTAAGTTTCTCTTGAATATACAGTTTGTTAAATATTCTATTTTTTATTTCTTTTATACTCTTTCTAGATGCTTAGAAAGTCATCAGCTTAGATGGACGTTTTAAAAGTGTTTTTTCTTATTTCAAATGCCTCTCTCTCTTTCCCTCTATCCGTCCTCCGTCCTCTCCGTCCTCCAAAAATTATGAAAAATATTGCGTTTTACATTTATTCGCTGCTAATTTCTCCTCCACTATTTCTCTCTCTCACCTCAGTTGCCCTTCTACTCCATTGTCCCAAAACCTTACAAACAAATTCAGCTGTTTCTATTGAAACTGTAAGTTCTCTTTTATTTTCTGCTTCCTTTACTGTCCTCTATCATTCCTCTCAGAGTTACCAGTATTTAACACTAACAAACATATCGTCTTCACCTGCAGTCACGCCAAGTACAGTACCCAAGACTGTGCTGTGGTTCCAAATAAACATTAAACATGTTCATTGGCTATTGAGTGGAACAGAGTTGGCTTAGCTTTGGCTGTCAGAGGTGAAAGTCGTTGCTTGCAGAACCGAACATATCATCATTTAATGCCACAGGACCTTCTTTTCTTCGGTAAAAGACCTTGAGATTTTTGAAAATATTGGCACTGGACCGGGATTGGAGCTCCGATTCCAATTTTTCTCTGGATTTGAACCCTCTGGGATGACACTGCCCCATTGCGTTGTTTCCCCACGTTGCCCAACTCCTCAAGGCCTCTACGAACGCCGTCATATTAATGACTAGTGAATGACAATTTGGTAGTTGACACCTCTTAGTGTGGGATCAACAAAGACAACAGTCGGCACCAGAAAATGTACAGCACTCTAATACCCACATCAGCAACTAAGCCTCCACAAAGCAGGGTAAATCGGCTGCGTCGACATTAGACCCAATTAATGCCGACCAACGTAACACTAACGACGACCGGCCGTTAAGACAATCGTGCGCCCGTAATCTCCGTTAAGCAGCTCGTCTTACGTAACATGTTGCTGTTATCTCTCTCACGGTCCGACTGCGACCGACCGATTGCAGATGTGGTCAACAAGCTGCTCAGGCAACTGCAACCAAAGACTCAACCAACAGGCGAACGAAACGCCGCCAGTAGACTATACAGAGACGGATCGCGCCAGTATGCAAGGATTTAAATAGTAAAATTAATACTGCAAACCTCCACCTGATACAGGCTCTGAATTTAGTTAAACACACGTACAAAAAAAGAACTTTGAAATAGAGAGACTAGCCAGAAACCACTTCACAACACATGGCTTACACCTAAACAAATGTGGCAAGGAGATTATCTGCAATAGACTGGCCTTCCTGACAACTATGGGTGACAATAAGAAACCAAAAGTCAGAAACCATAAACAGACGCTAATAAGCAATTGGATAAAGACAAACAAGATGGGAAATAAAAGGAGTAATAGAGGCCATACTGTGCAAACTACACTAGACAAATGGGTCACGAAGTCACAGAGACGAAACACAAACCCCCTGACCCCTCAAAAAGGCCAGGAACCTGAAAGGATCAATAATGTGAGGGTGAACATTATCGAGACATCCCTCCAAAACGTCAATGTGATGCCTCAACAGTATGAAGTGCATGTGGATATTTTTCAGGCCCACCTGGAATATGAGATAGCTGCCAAGGACGACCAACAGAACCAGCACAACTGCTCAGAAGTCAACATACCTGGAATACAGCACAATTTAAACTAAAGGTCAATGACACAGTAAATATGACTTCGAGCCCCCAGAGTAAACCCCACTCAGACCTGAAAATCTATTATCACAATGTCCAATCCTTGAGCAACAAAACTGATGACTTAAGCATTTTGCTGACCAGTGAACTCAGTGATATCTCAGTAGTATGCCTAGCAGAGCATTGGCTCTGCACTGATGTGGTTAAGGTAATCTCACTACCCAACTTCAAATTGTGTGAACACTACTGCAGATCAAATGATGGACATGGTGGAGTTGCCATCTTCATTAAACAACACATTGAATATAGCCCACTTCCTACCCTAAAGGAAATAGGAACAGATAAGATCTTTGAATGTGCAGCCATAAAGCTTACAGATCTAAATCTAATTGTAGCTACAATCTACCGTCCCCCCTCCAGTAGTATTAATGATTTTATGTTACAAATGGACTTGTTTCTATCCAAAATAAGTCAGTGGAAACAGGAGGTGATTATATGTGGTGACTTTAACATAGACATTCTCACCCACAACAGAAACAGGGAAACATTGATTAACATTGCAAAAACTTATAATCTGCATGGCCTTGTTAACGAGCCCACTAGAATAACACCCACATCCAAGACAGCTCTAGATCAAATTTTTGCAAATAGAAATGAACTTAACCCAACTCTAGAAGTATACAATGCAGGATTCAGTGACCACCAAGCTGTCATTCTAAAGGTCGATGTTAGCAAAGATACCTCAAACCCAGTCCCACCTAAAACTTTACGAAGGTTTTTCACCCAAGAGAACTTGAACAAGATAAATGCCATCCTTAGTAAAGAAAAGTGGACAGAGATGTACACAGCCAATGATGTCAACATGAAATTCAATATATTTCTTGACAAAATGATCCACCACTTTGAAGAGGCCTTTCCACAAAAACCAGTAAGAATAAATAATAATAGAAACAAGAGTTGGATTACACCAGCTATAAAAATATCTTGCAAACATAAAAGAATATTCCACATGTTATGTAAACAAAGTAGCGACTCTCCCCAATTAACAGAATACTATAAAAACTACACATGTATCCTAAGAAGAGTGATAAGAGAAGCAAAAAGGATGCAGAATGATGAGTATATTGACAAATCCAGCAATAAAGTAAAAGCAATGTGGAATATCATAAAAAGGGAAAGAGGGGAAATGAAAGCTTCACGAACATAGAAATCAAACTCCACAATGAATCTATATCTAATCCCGATGTTGTGGTGAACTCATTCAACAATTTCTTTACAAGCATAGCTGAAAAACTGGTCCAAAATAATCCTAACACAAATTACCAACCAGCAAACCAAAAATATCACACATGTGCAGAGTCAATTTTCATTACCAAAGTCACTGAAAATGATGTTGCAAAAGCCCTCAGAGAGCTAGAAAATTCATATTCAGCTGGAATTGATGGTATCCCAGCAGCTGTAATCAAAAAATGTGAACACACAATTGCTGAACCATTAACTCACCTCTGTGACTGTTCTCTCCAGGCAGGTATCTTCCCTAAAGCTATGAAACTTTCTAAAGTAATTCCTGTCTTCTAAAAAGGTGATAATAAAGATATGAATAACTACAGGCCTATCTCAATCTCATCCTGCTTTTCTAAAGTTTTTGAAAAAATAATGTCCAAAAAAATGACGGACTTCATCGAAAAAAAAGATTTACTAAGTTTAACTCAACATGGGTTCAGAAGCAACAAAACTACTGAAACTGCAGTATATGACTGCATAAATACGCTTTTAGAACTGTTAGATAGAAAACAACCCATAACAGGCATATTTCTGGATCTGTCAAAGGCTTTTGACACTGTTGACCACAAAATATTACTGGAAAAATTAGAACACTACGGTATCAGAGGAATTGCAAACAACTGGATTGCTACATTCCTAACCAATCGGATGCAGAGTGTCAGCATGAAATATACTAATAGACAAAGCAACTCAATAACCGAAATACTATCAAGTAATAAAACTGTAAAGCAAGGTGTTCCACAGGGCTCAGTATTGGGACCCCTACTTTTCCTCCTGTATATTAACGACTTGAGCCTGAATGTTGATGCACACAAAACAATAATATTTGCTGATGACACAACTGTACTCCTCAAAGGGGAGAATACAGAGGCTGTGCAAAAAGCTGTGAACTTGGCTACTGATCAACTCAGCAACTGCGCAAAAATCAACAGATTAACTATCAACACCAAAAAGACAGCTTCCATGAACATCCAGACAACACAAAATGCAAATTCCTCTCAGCCATCTGTCACTATAAATAACCAGTCAATAGATACCGACGCTGTTTTCAAATTCCTAGGTCTGTGGGTTCAAGATAACCTGAAATGGAATACACATACAGAAAAGGTAAATGCCAGGATTTGTACTGGCTGTTATGCATTGAGTGTACTGAAAACATGCGCTAGCCTGAAAACATTAACAAGTGCATAGTACGCTTATATACAAGCCCACCTAAAATATGGTGTAATATTCTGTGGAAATGCTCCAACTGCTCTGAGCACATTCAGAATCCAGAAGAGAGCAATGAGGATTATTACTGGGAGCAAACCCAGAGACTCCTGCAAACCCATCATCAGAAAGTTGGAAATCCTTACACTGCTTTGCCTCTACATTCTGGAGACTCTAAAATTTCTTCAGAAAACACATAGTGCCAACTGACCCCAGAGTCGTAAAAAATAGTGAAATACATGAACACAACACCAGGAAAAACGCAAACCTGCATGTTATACGTACAAACACTCAACTGTGTAAGAAGGGAGTTTTCCACATGGGCCTCCAGCTGTTCAACAATCTTCCCACTAGTATTAAGTCCATCGAAGACAACATAAAATTTTGCAAAGCCGTGAAGTCATATTTGTTGTGTCACTGTTTTTACTCTGTAAATGAATACTTAGAACAATAATCTTGCTGTTTGTGTTAAATTGAAAACATTGAGCAATATAATACTTTAGGATACTATAGGCTTACGTTAATACATGTTAACAATGTTAAATGATATTTTCCGACATCTGCAACACACTGTGTACCATCAGATCACATGGAATAAATAAATAAATAAATGTACAAACATACAACAAGTCAACAAGGCTCAGTACTTAGGTGATTCATGTGAAAACATTTGCAGACTTTGAACATGGAATGGTAGTTGGAGCTAGTCGCGTGAGACATTCCATTTCAGAAATCGTTTAGGAATCTAATATTCCGAGATCCACAGTGTCAAGAGTGTGCCGGGAGTATAAAATTTCAGGCATTCCATCTCACCACGGTCAACGTAGTGGCCGGCTGCTTTCACTTGACGACTGAGGGCAGCGACGTTTGCATTGAATTGTTAGTGCTAACAGAAAAGCAACGCATAACCGCAGAAATGAATCTGGGACGTACGTCGAATGTATCCGTTACGACAGTGCGGCAGAATTTGACTTTCATGGGCTATGGCAGCAAACAAGCGACACGAGTGCCTCTGCTAACAGCACGATGTCGCCTACAGCGGCATTCCTGGGCACTTGATCATTTCGGCTGGACAACTGGAAAATCGGGCATGGTCAGGTGAATCCAGATTTTGTAAGTAGGCTGTTTATGTTTTCTCTATGTAAGTAGGCTGTTTATGTTTTCTTTATGTAAGTTTGCTGTTTATGTTTTCTTATTGGCAACGTTACGTAGCGCTCTGTATGAAGGTCACTGGCTGTGCTGTGTGCAGTCTGTGGCTAGTTTGCATTGTTGTCTGCCATTGTAGTGTTAGGCAGCGGGGAACAGCGCGTAGCGTTGCACAGTTGGAGGTGAGCCGCCAGCAGTGGTGGATGTGGGGAGAGAGATGGCGGAGTTTTGAAAAATGTCATGAACTGCTGTATATATTATGAATCTTGAGGTAAATACATTGTTTGTTCTCTATTAGAATCTTTCATTTGCTAAGACTATCAGTAGTTAGTGCCTTCCGTAGTTTGTATCTTTTATTTAGCTGGCAGTAGTGGCGCTCGCTGTATTGCAGTAGTTCGAGCAACGAAGATTTTTGTGAGGTAAGTGATTTCTGAAAGGTATAGTTTAAAGTTAGTCAGGGCCATTGTTTTGTAGGGATTATTGAAAGTCAGATTGCGTTGCGCTAAATAACATTGTGTGTCAGTTTAAGCACAGTCTTGTACAATTGTTCTAAGTGGACGTTTCATATGTATAAATTGTTCTAAAGGGGACGTTCCATGTATAAATGGTTCTAAGGGGACGTTTCATATGTCGACCCTTAGCCTAGGATACCTCACTGGAATCTTCTGATTTTTTTCTTGTAGTTTGTGTATTTAGTGTAACTTTTGTTTATTGCTAGCGCGTAATTGTAGAGAGAATCTCCTTTGTAGTTGCAGTCTTTCATTGTTGTAATGTAAAACAGTTGTGGCATGCATGTAGATTTGCAACAAGTATTTCGCAGCTGCGCTTGTAATTAACTACATATTATTTTCAGTGCTATGTTAATGTGTTCTCTTATTTTTGCTATTCAAATTGTGCTTTTCTGTGTTATCGTGTGAAATATTGTGACAATAATGGCGTGTGAAAAACGTAACACTCGGCTCCAAAGTAAACTAAGAAATGACAGTGAAGACGAAAGCAGTGTGTTGGCCCCACCATGTAATGAATTAACTAACATTCAAAGTAGTAATTTGGTAACTGTGCATAGGGAAATGGAGCGGGCGTCAAACAATGGTGTAGCCAGTCAAACAGGTAGTGAACAGGGAAGCATTATCGATCGATCGGTCGGCAACAGCTCGCCTCAGGAATCCGAAATGATAGGACACAATTTTGCAAATACTGTAGATTCAGGTTTTGCGTCCTCACCGTTTTCTCAAATGAGTCAAGACACATTTTCTGCTTGTCAAAATGTGAATGTTGCCGGTGAAAATGCACTGCCAAAAAGCATAGAGAAACAGATTCCAGACACTAATAAATTATTATTGCAATTAATGCAACAAATGGAACAAAATCAGAGACAAATGGGACAAAATCTTCAAAAGTTAGACACCATGGAACAGAATCTTCTAAAGTTAGACACAATGGAACAACACCAGAGACAAACACAGCAACAGTTACACATAATGGAACAAAATCAGAGACAAACACAGCAAAAGCTGCAACAGTTGGACACAATGGAACAAAATCTTCGGAAGTTAGACACCACACTTGAACAAACACGTGAAGATCTAACTACTGAATTACATAACATTGAATCGAAATGTCAAAAAGTCTGTAATGACGTAAAAACACAAATTTGTGAGCATTTTCAGCCTATTTTTTCGCGGCATGAAAATGCATTACAGAATCACGAAGCAGCCATAAAAGAACTGCAAACTATTGTTCATGAAAATCATGAGACCTTGCAAGCTAAAATGGACTCAGCTGCATCTACCGATTCGGTTACGCAACTTGCAAAAACTCAGGAAAACTTAAAGGACACAGTAGATACTCTGAAAATTGGTTCAGAAAGACACATGGAGGAAATTAGTTCATTATCAGAGAAAGTAGCCGAACTTTCGGATCAGGTCACTAACTTATCTACAAAGGTAGATGATAATCTGAATGACACAAAACCGGTAGTCTTTAATGACACAGAAGAGTGCGAACAAATTAGGAAACTGAAACAAAATCTGAATCAAATTAATACGCAACACCAAAGAGAAATCCGGGAAGTACAAGAACAGCTGACACAGGTAATACAAGAATTACGTATTTCAGAGGACACTCGCGCCCCAATACGGGAAGAGGGACATAGAAATACGGAACAGCCACAACATAATAACACAGGGCATTTCGGTAATTATGAAAGAAATTGGCAAGGTACACCGAAGTTTGAGATGGAACCGCCGACACGACGTAACAATGACCGATATGCTACTCGCCGACACGATGATTTTGACTATAAGCTGTTCATTACTACACGTAAATTCAAAACGTTTAAGAATTCTGCCAACGACATTCATCCACAAGCGTGGCTCCATCAATTCTCTCATTGTTTCCCTCCCAACTGGTCATTAGAGCACAGGTTAGAATTTATGTGTGGCTACTTAGAGAATGAACCAGCTGTAAGAATGCGATCGGTCATTCACGATTGCCACAGTGAAGGAGAATTTTACCATGCCTTCCTCTCAGCATATTGGTCTCAAGCCACACAGGACCGAGTAAAACATAGCATCATGATGATGAAACACTTCGAACAATCTGAATTTTCCAGTCTTGTGAAATATTTTGAAGACATGTTGCACGAGAATCAATACCTGTCAAACCCATACAGCCCCTCAGAACTCATCCGCATTTGCTTAATCAAATTACCTGAACACTTACGGCATATTATTTTGGCAGGACGTTGCAAAGACGACAGTGAAGCTTTTCAGGGACTGTTACAAGAACTGGAAATTGACACAGACAGTCGCAGGATGCGAAAACAGGAAAACAATCATTACAGGTCACATCCGTCACAATTCCGTGACGACAGAAACAATAAATGGCCACGACAAACCTATTCTTACAACGTAAATCGTGACCAAAACAGACACCACCCATATGACAACCACTGGCAGAGTAATAGTTACAGGGAAAGATCACCTTTCCGCGGTAATGACTATCACAGAGACAATCAGAGAAACAGACAATATGGGAACCAATATAACTATTATCAAGGGAGACAGAATAACTTTAGACGCAACGGTCCAGCACGCAGTTACGACTCAGAGAGAAATTCTCCACCACGTGACAGACAAGAAAGAAACTATGTAAACTACCGACAAAACGACAGACGTGAATTTCATCAGAACTGGCGGGTTTCTAACAGAGCTGGGCCCTCTGGGCAACGTGAATTTGTAGAAGTTAGGTCTCCAAATCCCAATAACGACGCGCGCCAACAAAGAGACAATAGGCAATGACTCACACCGCTGGCAGCCACAATATGTACTTATGAAACTGACGACGGAGCTGCCGTAGCTAGTAATTACGTAAAAATGGAAGACATTAGGGACATCTTACTCCAGGAACACGACGTAAAACATAACAACATTGCATATCCTGTGATTCACATTACTGTAAATGACGTACAATTTACGGCAGTACTTGACTCTGGCAGTCCCATTTCAGTAATTAGTGAAACAGCTTTTAGCAAATGCAACAAATCGAACAATTGTCCCACACTTCCGTTACGTAAGATTAAATTACAAGGTGCAATCTTTGGAAAAAGTGTAGATGTACGCCAACAAACCAATTTAGAATTCTTTTGCCAAAGCCACAGCTTCTCTATGAACTTTCTTATTGTTCCATTATTGTCGACGGAAATTATACTGGGAGTAGACTTTTTGAATGAATACAAAGCAATCTTAAGCTTTCACGATGCTGAAATAAGTTTAGAGAAAGAAGGTAAGTCAATAGCTTTGAAATTTGAAGACTGGCTCTCAAACCATGATGAGGAAATTAATCGGCTTTACCTTCTGTTAGATAACAGTTCGGAATTTTCTACGGAACTAGACACTAACAATCACTCTGCAAGTACTGACAGGGATGACATCGACGGCATATTTGAAATTAATAAGTTAATTCAGAATAAAATTCAGACAATTGAGAATTGTAATGACACTGATAGGCAGGACCTTTTTGAGATTTTACAAGCACATTCCACAGTTTTTACTCACAAAACAGGAACAATCAAGGGGTTTCAATACCAATTTCGTGTTCGTGAGCATACTAAATTTTGTGTCAGACCATACGTAATTCCGGCGCATTATAGGGACCGTGTTAGAACAGAAATACAATCTATGCTTAATGAGGGCATTATTGAGCCTGCAGTAAGCTCATACAACAACCCATTACATGTTGTTGAGAAGAAAAATGGGTCGATCAGGCTTGTTTTAGATTCGAGACAAATCAATACTATCATTATTCCTGAAACAGACAGGCCGCAGACGATGGAAGAACTTCTTCAAAATTTTAATGGTGTAAAAGTGTTGTCTTCCATTGATCTCAGATCCAGCTTTTATCAGATCGAACTTCATCCAGAATGCAGAAAATACACAGCTTTCCTTTGTTTCGGCGTTTGTTATCAGTTTCGGAAACTTCCTTTTGGTTTGAACATTTCTTCGGCAGCATTCATTCGTGGGTTAAATTCCATACTACCTGAGTTCTTAAAACGTCACATCACCTTATATGTTGACGATATTCTAATAGCAGAAGCTTCATGGGAACAACACAATCGCATCCTCAACAGTTTGTTACGTATTTTTGCAGAATCTGGAATTACAGTTAACTTGGAAAAGTCTGAATTCGGTAGGACAAAGGTGAAGTTTTTGGGACATATTATTTCTTCTGAAGGCATTCAGCCGGATCCTGAAAAGTTAGAAGCAATCAGAGCCATTCCAGTTCCCTCCACGAAGAAACAAGTCCGCAGTTTTCTAGGTCTCGTAAATTTTTACCGTCGTTTTCTGAATATGCAAATTCTAGTTACACCAAAACTTTGTTCTCTCACTGGAAAAAATACTATTTGGAACTGGGACGAACAAGCACAGTTGGAATTCAATTCTTTGAAAGAAGCGTTACTTCACGCGCCAATACTAGCTCATCCAGATCTGTCACAAGATTTCTGCCTTAGTACGGATTCTTCTAAAGTCGGTCTTGGTGCCCACTTATTTCAAGAAGCCATAGAAAATGACACTACTGTTCAGAAAACCATTGCTTTTGCTAGCCGAGTGCTAACAAAATCTGAAAAAAATTATTCCGTTACTGAATTAGAAGCTTTAGCTATCGTTTGGGCATTTAACAAATTCCGTTTCTTTCTTTCTGGTAAGCACATAAAAGTATACAGTGATCATCGTGCATTACAATTTCTTATGTCTTCAAAATTAAATCATGATAGGTTAAAACGTTGGGCATTGTTTCTGCAAGAATTCCGCTTCACAATAGTCTACATTCCCGGCAAGGAGAACATTGTTGCGGACGCGCTGTCACGCGCACCGGCTGGGCTTGAGAAAAGTAACACAGAAGGCAACCTCGAGAAAAATTTCAGTATTCTTTACATTCAGAAAGTCGCCTTTGAAAACTTTATCACCACATCTTTAAAGGACATTGCTCATGAACAAGATAAAGATCCGATTTGGAAAGACATCAAAAGTAAATGGCATGAAAAGACACACACTCAGATTCGGCATTATTACCTGGTTAGAAACAACATACTCTTCAAACGCTGCACTGTTGATGACAAGCTATGGGTACTTTGCATTCCAGACGATTTTGTTAATAAGCTCATTTGGTACATTCATTTCAGCTACGCACATTTTGGCCCACGAAAATGTTACCATATTCTTCGAACGACTTGTTATTTTAACAATATGGAAAAGCGAATTCGAAGAGTCTTGTCTATTTGTAAACTTTGTCAAAAGGCGAAACCGTCTACTATCTCACATCGTGCTCCGTTGTTTCCAATTATTCCTTCTAAATTAAAAGAATTTGCTGCTGTTGATCTTTTGGGACCCCTTGTCAGAACATCGAATGGATTTTCGTACGTTCTAGTCGCTGTTGAACTTACTTCAAAATTTGTTTCTTTCACTCCGTTACGTAAAGCCACTGGACGGTCTGTATCCAACGCCTTTGTTAAAAATTTCTTACGTGAAGTTGGACACGTTAGTAAAGTCATTTCAGATAACGGACCGCAATTCAGATCTGCTGTTTGGTCACGCATGCTTCGGAATCATAAAATCAAACCTGTTTTTATTTCATTGTATTCACCACATTGTAACCCGTCTGAACGGATTATGAAAGAAATCAATAAGCTTTGCAGACTTTATTGTCACAGAAAGCATCAGCATTGGGACAGATATTTACACTTATTTCAAAATGTGCTGAATGAAATGCCTCATGATTCCACTGCTTTACCACCTACTCTTGTACTGAAGAATGTAGAACCTCCGAACAGAATCAGAGAGCTTGTACCTTTCCCGAATACACGTAAACTTCGACACAAAGACATAATTGATTTGGCTCTTAAAAATATAAAATCTGCAGCAGACAAAAGGAGAAAACTAAACGGTAAAGCAAATGCAAAGAAATTATGTATTGGTCAGAAATTTCTCATTAAAGCACATTCATTGTCACATAAGAAGAAACACTTGAGTCACAAATTCTTTCTAGTTTACAATGGACCTTACAGAATCCGACGTATACCACATGATAATTGCGTTGAAGTTGAAACTCTGCGTACTAGGAAGAGTAAAGGTTTACACCACATTTCTCATGTAAAACCATTTATTGACAGATAATCTGCTTTTTAACTTAGTCTTTGCAATTTTCACTTCACGCTACTTGTACAATTTGTCACACTGAGAAACTGTTAACATGCAACTATGTTTTAAAGCTAACTAACCATCCAGTCAAGAACATAGGTAACTTAGACAAGTAATTGCGAATGCATTGTTATTGCGAACAGACGACACAGTGTGGTTATTTATACATTCCTCCTTGTTAGTTGCACGATTACGTAACGAATATACGGATTACATACTTAGAACATATACCAGCACTGCTAATGAAATTTTCATGCAACATTTTGGTTTGCTTGAGAGTGGATTCAGGATTTGAGGTGCTTTCTGTGAAATGCCAGATGACACAGTGGTTAGTTTATGTGACAGCTACACGATTTTATCACGACGCTGCTAATGCATGACAATTTACAATGTTGCTTTTGCGGTGTATCTGTTTTATATCTGCACAGTTTTTCTGAATTCTTCTATAAAGTGAGACATGTTTTAGTGGTGACTTTTGTGGTATAGCTACAAGGAAACAGCCTTTTCTGTAGCACAACAATACGTTACAGCACAGTACTTTCTTCATCACGGCAATAAGCGTAATAAGTATGATATCTATACGCAAAGCATTTCACTTTGTTTATCATGAGGTAAGTACATTGACTTCTGCAGAACTTAGCTTCGGAGGACAATAACTACGACACTTCCCAGAGATTATCTTACAGCAAGACGCACATTTAGCGCTACAGGACATGTATTTGAGTGATTAATTTTGTACTTAAAACATTTATTTTTAGAGATTTTTGAATTACAAAGAAAGTTTTTCGTGATACATTTCATTCCATTGCTGTACTCTATAATACCTGAGGATACAATTACAATAAACCTCAGGGGGGTACACGCCTACTTTGTGTACCATGTGTTTGGCAAGCACAAGGAGCCCTAGCTAATATGGTATTTGCTTATACAATTTAACACATCGGTACCATATTTCTCTAACACATAAATTACACAGCTATCTGATCATTTAACAGAGAAACAAACTTCTTTATTACGTCAGTGACACATGTTTACGCAATTACAGAGTTGGATAACTTCACACTTACGAAATTGTATTTTGTCTGTACTGTGTGAACTGTTCATATTTTTTTGGTACCATTGTGATACTATGAGAGCTTTGAATGATGTATTTGGTAAGGGAGCATGATTTTAAAGTACGTTTGAGGTAGATGACACTATTGACATGAGCAGAGAATTTTCTTTAGGTTTTGAAATTATTGCAGAAAGCTACGACGATTTTGAGATTTGACTGAGGTGTTATGATGTTATTTTTACGACGACGATGTGTATTATGCTGTTGAGGTATGTTTATGTCAATAAGATGATGCTACCATATATGAGGAATGTGATTACGTGTTTATATGTATATGAATAATGAAAGAAGTAAAGGACTCTTGACTTGTGAAAAAGGATGTTGGAAACCGAGAATCGTACTTTAAGAGTTATGAAATGTGCGTGTAAATGCGTGAATGTATCACAATGCCGGCGAAAATTTTTTTTGGACAATGTTATATTCATAGGATTTTGTTTCTACACATTTGCAACGTAAATTCTCGACCTGTGAAATTTTTATATGCGACTGTCACTGTAGCGGAAACTGCTGTCGTAAATATTTCCGTAAGAAAGTTAAGTGACCACCTGCACATAATGCGTCGTGGGCATCCAGGTGTGTCAGACACCTGGAGAACAAGCCATTAGGGTGTGCCTTTCATCGCTAATGCGACACGCTCGTTACTTGAAAACATATGATTTTTGTAATGCGTTGTGGGCACACAGCTGTGTCAAACACCTGGAGAACAAGCCATTAGGGTGTGCCTTTCATCGCTAATGCGACACCCTCGTTACTTAAAAACATATGATTACTCGCATTTTGTGCTAATTATTGAAATGCTTATGAATTGATGGGAAATATTCGTACATCTGCACACCTGATTATGACAAGTGTCTTTCTCCGAGAGTTGAGTGCTACTGACTTACGAAATGCCACATGACTATTGAATGATATTTTTATGCTTTGCTTTTCATAGTTGCTTATTTCATTTGATATCTGGTTTCCAGCTGTGTTGCAGCATTGCTTTTATAAAATGAAATGCATTTGCTAATGTGAACACTTTCTGTCAACAGATCTATTAAATAATTATTTTATGATCCACATTCTTTAAAAAAGGAGCACTTGGAAAGGAAAGAACAATAAGAAGGAACTAGTAACAGTAACACATAATTTTCTTTTCAAGTACATGGTAATATTTCTTTTTACAATAAGTTGTTGTGGTGCACCACTTTAATTACATAGACATTAAGATGTGAATATGCTTTTCCCTTGTCTGCATTGTTGTTTTTACTGTAATATTTTTTCTGCTTGAGCTATGTCATGTTTAGGTATAAGTTGCTGCTGTTTGCCAGGCATAGTGTTACTGAATTGGACTTTGTGTTACTCTTCTAAGCTAGTTTTTCTTGTTTCCTGCACAGTGCCTTATATTAGTTGTAATATTGCACTTGCTTTGCTAATTTATGCTGCTAGCTTTGCCAATTTGCATTTTTTGTCATTTCTGTTTGTGTTGATTTGTTGTGATGCTGCATTGCCTCGTCCCTTGGTATATATATCTGAGCTCAGTAGATTTAAGTTAGCTTAAGAGGGGGTAGACTATATAAGAAACTGACTATGGAGAATAGGTAAAGGATGCATTGCGAAGAAAGATTTGGGCCCCAATGAGTATTGTACAATCAGAAATAATTATTTTGAAAGAAATATGAATAGAATACAGGAACGAGGTATAGGTAGGATTTTCTTGGAAATAAATGATGAGGTAAGCAATGTGTGAACATATAAATACAGAAAGCATGCTTAGATAGAATTTTTGGTGGAAACAAAGGATGAAATACGAGGAAAGATATAGGGAATGAAGTTTTGGGGTGGACTGCAGTACCAAATGTTACACTGAAAACAAACCCTGTCCTTTCCTTTTGTGTTATTCCGCTATATGTTTGTGTGCCCTTGTGTATTTGTGTTTTTCCTGTCTTTATGTGTTTAGCTGATGAGAGCTATGTTGTAGACTTTTTCTAATAATATGTTATTTACCATGTAAATATGCTTAGACATTATTTATTCTGTTTTGTTTTAATGCTCATGTGTAAAGTTGATGTTTCAAAAGTGATTCTGATCTTTTATTTTTGTACTCATGTCATAATTCCTGTAACACTGATGTATATGTTTATTTCTATTCTTTTGTAAAGCCCCTATTACTACAAATATTATCTGTATTGTTATGTTTTTAATGAAGTATTTTGTATCTTTGTAATTGTATTCTTATGTTATATAATTGTAATTGACGCCAGTTAATCAAATTAAGTAACTTGTAAGCATTCATTTCACTGCACACATTTCTGTTGGTCACAGTACATGGACGATATGTGAGAAGTAGGGACTGTTAGTGTTTGCACGTGTGTTACTAATTCAGCAAGGGACTGGATAACAGCATTGCTGGTTCTAAGGACAATTCCCAAAAACTTTGTGCGTGCACAAGTGGTGGTTTATGGACTTGCTATCTTCTCTGCAAGACTCTTCGATGGTAATTGTGCACCTGCACAGTCGCAGCAGATGGCTGCTGGCCATCTCTACCAGGACTACAGTGGGTCTACACCTTTGCTGACTCACCAGTACCACAATTTCTACAAGGACTACAGTGGGTCTGCACCTCTGGTGGCCCACCAATACTCTCTACCAGGACTGCAGTGGGTCTGCTCTGTGATGACCTACCTACCAATCTTTTTCAACACGTCGACTGACTCTGCTGTGGGTTTGCTCCATTGTGGCGCATTACCTGTCAGCATGTCAAGAGTCAGCACTGTCTTTCTGTTGGAAGGACAACACTACTTCTTCAAGACTGCATGGACATCCACTACTTCCGTATGCATTGTCTTTTATTGCGCAGACTTTGATAAAAGAAACGGCAGTTTTACTGTGGTGAATGATCAGGACTGTCTTTATTGACTGTGAGAAAATTTTAGCTGTTGACCAACATTGTATTAATAAGTGTGTGCATTTGATATCTTTCTTACTGTAATTATGAAAAAATTTTTCAAATCTGTATTGGCCACTGGCCAAAAATATTTGTAAAATTTTTTGTGGGGAGCATGGGGGCTATGTAAGTAGGCTGTTTATGTTTTCTCTATGTAAGTAGGCTGTTTATGTTTTCTTTATGTAAGTTTGCTGTTTATGTTTTCTTATTGGCAACGTTACGTAGCGCTCTGTATGAAGGTCACTGGCTGTGCTGTGTGCAGTCTGTGGCTAGTTTGCATTGTTGTCTGCCATTGTAGTGTTAGGCAGCGGGGAACAGCGCGTAGCGTTGCACAGTTGGAGGTGAGCCGCCAGCAGTGGTGGATGTGGGGAGAGAGATGGCGGAGTTTTGAAAAATGTCATGAACTGCTGTATATATTATGAATCTTGAGGTAAATACATTGTTTGTTCTCTATCAGAATCTTTCATTTGCTAAGACTATCAGTAGTTAGTGCCTTCCGTAGTTTGTATCTTTTATTTAGCTGGCAGTAGTGGCGCTCGCTGTATTGCAGTAGTTCGAGCAACGAAGATTTTTGTGAGGTAAGTGATTTCTGAAAGGTATAGTTTAAAGTTAGTCAGGGCCATTGTTTTGTAGGGATTATTGAAAGTCAGATTGCGTTGCGCTAAATAACATTGTGTGTCAGTTTAAGCACAGTCTTGTACAATTGTTCTAAGTGGACGTTTCATATGTATAAATTGTTCTAAAGGGGACGTTCCATGTATAAATGGTTCTAAGGGGACGTTTCAATTTCAGTTGGTAAAATTGACGTTAGCGTTCGGGTCTGGCGCAGACCCCCGATGCCGTAGATCCAAGTTGCCAATAAGGCACTGTGCTGTTTAGCCGTGGCTCCATATGGTGTGGGTCGTGTTTGCGTGAAATGAACTCAGTCCCCTGCTCCTACTGAAGCGATCATTGTCTGGAAATACTGTAGTTAGGATCGGATACTTGGAGACCATCTGCAGCTTTTCATGTACAGGGATATTACAAATGATTGAAGCGATTTCATAAATTCACTGTACCTCAATTCATTGACATATGGTCACGACACACTACAGATACGTAGAAAAACTCATAAAGTTTTGCTCGGCTGAAGCCGCACTGAAGGTTTCTGCCGCCAGAGCGCTCGAGAGCGCAGTGAGACAAAATCTCGACAGGAGCCGTGAAAGCGTATGTCGTGCTTGAAATGCACACACATCAGTCAGTCAGAGCAGTGCAATAACATTTCAGGACGAAGTTCAACAAAGATCCACCAACTGCCAACTCCATTCGGCGATGGTATGCGCAGTTTAAAGCTTCTGGATGCCTCTGTAAGGGGAGATCAACGGGTGGGCCTGCAGTGAGTGAAGAAACGGTTGAACGCGTGCGGGCAAGTTTCACGAGTAGCCCGCGGAAGTCGACGAATAAAGCAAGCAGGGCGCTAAACGTACCACACCCGACGGTTTGGAAAATCTTACGGAAAAGGCTAAAGCAGAAGCCTTACCGTTTACAATTGCTACAAGCCCTGACAGCCGATGACAAAGTCAAACGGTATGAATTTTCGGCGCGGTTGCAACAGCTCATGGAAGAGGATGCGTTCAGTGCGAAACTTGTTTCCAGTGATGAAGCAACATTTTTTCTTAATGGTGAAGTGAACAGACACAATGTGCGAATCTGGGCGGTAGAGAATGCTCACGCATTCGTGCAGCAAATTCGCAATTCACCAAAAGTTAACGTGTTTTGTGAAATCTCACGGTTTAAAGTTTACGGCCCCTTTTTCTTCTGCGAAAAAAACGTTACAGGACCCGTGTATCTGGACATGCTTGAAAATTGGCTCATGCCACAACTGGAGACCGACAGCGCCGACTTCATCTTTCAACAGGATGGTGCTCCACCGCACTTCCATCATGATGTTCGGCATTTCTTAAACAGGAGATTGGAAAACCGATGGATCGGTCGTGGTGGAGATCATGATCAGCAATTCATGTCATGGCCTCCACGTTCTCCCGACTTAACCACATGCGATTTCTTTCTGTGGGGTTATGTGAAAGATTCAGTGTTTAAACCTCCTCTACCAAGAAACGTGCCAGAACTGTGAGCTCGCATCAACGATGCTTTTGAACTCATTGATGGGGGCATGCTGCGCCGAGTGTGGGAGGAACTTGATTATCGGCTTGATGTCTGCCGAATCACTAAAGGGGCAAATATCGAACATTTGTGAATGCCTAAAAGAACTTTTTGAGTTTTTGTATGTGTGTGCAAAGCATTGTGAAAATATCTCAAATAATAAAGTTATTGTAGAGCTGTGAAATCGCTTCAATCATTTGTAATAACCCTGTACTTCATGTTCCCAAACAATGATGGAATTTTTATATATGACAGTTCTCTATGTCACCGTGCCAAAATTGTTCGCTATTGGTTTAAGAAACGTTATGGACAATTCGTGCGATTGCTTTGGGCACCCAGATCACCCAACGTGAATATCCCTTCTTTCATTTATGCACGCAATCGACAGATCAGTTGGTGCACAGAATCCTGCACCAGGAACGCTTTCCTGTATATGGACGGTTATGGATACAGCATGGCTCAGTATTTCTGCAGGAGACTTCGAACGACCTGTTGAGGCCATGTTGCTGCACTAAGCCGGGCGAAAGGAGGTCCGACAGGGTATTAGAAGGAATCCCATGACTTTTGTCAAGTATGTGTGTATTCAGGTGGCGGTGCCCCACAGATCGAGCGGTAAGTTGGGCTGCATTACGACATTTACATACAGGGCTACTACAAATGATTGAAGCGATTTCATAAATTCACTGTAGCTCCATTCATTGACATATGGTCACGACACACTACAGATACGTAGAAAAACTCATAAAGTTTTGTTCGGCTGAAGCCGCACTTCAGGTTTGTGCCGCCAGAGCGCTCGAGAGCGCAGTGAGACAAAATGGCGACAGGAGCCGAGAAAGCGTAGGTCGTGCTTGAAATGCAGTCACATTAGTCAGTCATAACAGTGCAACGACACTTCAGGACGAAGTTCAACAAAGATCCACCAACTGCTAACTCCATTCGGCGATGGTATGCGCAGTTTAAAGCTTCTGGATGCCTCTGTAAGGGGAAATCAACGGGTCGGCCTGCAGTGAGCGAAGAAACGGTTGAACGCGTGCGGGCAAGTTTCACGAGTAGCCCGCGGAAAATTGGCTCATGCACAACTGGAGACCGACAGCGCCGACTTCATCTTTCAACAGGATGGTGCTCTATCACACTTCCATCATGATGTTCGGCATTTCTTAAACAGGAGATTGGAAAACCGATGGATCGGTCGTGGTGGAGATCAAGATCAGCAATTCATGTCATGGCCTCCACGCTCTCCCGACTTAACCCCATGCGATTCCTTTCTGTGGGGTTATGTGAAAGATTCAGTGTTTAAACCTCCTCTACCAAGAAACGTGCCAGAACTGCGAGCTCGCATCAACGATGCTTTCGAACTCATTGATGGGGACATGCTGCGCCGAGCGTGGGAGGAACTTGATTATCGGCTTGATGTCTGCCGAATTACTAAAGGGGCAAATATCGAACATTTGTGAATGCCTAAAAGAACTTTTTGAGTTTTTGTATGTGTGTGCAAAGCATTGTGAAAATATCTCAAATAATAAAGTTATTGTAGAGCTGTGAAATCGCTTCAATCATTTGTAATAACCCTGTAGTTTCTAACTGTAATATCTGCTTGAAGAGTGTGTGTTACCGCCTTGAGCTGCTGACAGAATTCTTTATTTACGCCACTAGTTACGGTCGATTGACTACTATCAGATTTCTGTATATATACATACATAGCTATACATACATAGCTTTCCAGGCTTACACTGTCCCGAATCTGTTAACTGATGTAAACGCCGATACGTACATGCATAATAGAAATACTTAAAGCCTCATGTTATGAGAAACATAAAATTTGTAACGTCAGACAATAAAACCATGAAATTAACCACTGAAATTAAAAGTATGCCATATTGCGGTGCTGTGACTCATTACGAACATCACACATCATATACACCTGATTGTAACACTGGCCGTACGTGTGTAAATTGCTACCAGCGGAAAAATGTTCCTGTCGGGTCACTAAAAATGCAAGTATTCCCTTTTATTTACAAGACTGACTGAAATGAGCTGTCCAGCTGCCTCATTCTACCTTCCTCAGCAGCATTAAAAATTTTCCGAAAAAGTTTTGCAGCAGATCATATTCGAGATTTTTATTTGTATACAACTCACCTGAAACTTCCACAACCACTCCTGACTGTAACTCAGTCACACTTATAACTCCATCACAATAGGTCGCTCATACCTATCCACAGTCCCAGGTGGCCTCTCTCACTCACTCATTCAGCCCAACTTATTGTCATTTCCTCTTTGTGTTTCTCTGCCATTGTTTCCCGTGTTACAGACACAGTACCTTCGTTCTGTCCTACTACTGCAATATCCTCTGACTGTCACTGTCTCACCCTTGCTTTCTCTTGTTGCTAACATCTCATTCTTCCTTCTTAGTGCTGCTCTCTCTTCTCACTCTCTTCCTCGTTGTCATTTTGATATCCTCTGTCTCTTATTATCAGTGGCTCTCACCCACTTCCACTTTCTCTTTCTGTTTATTTCTCTACCCCTGCCCCCCCCCCCTCCCCCTCCTACCTTGTCTCTGACACCTTCAGTCTCTTTCTAGCACTGTTTTGTCACTGTCAACTATGTCCTGCTGCCACTGCGCCCCTCTTTTTCTCTCACACTGCCATTGTCTCTCTCCGTCGCCCTTTCAATAGCTCAGCCACTGTCCGCAGTCTTCCAGTATTTTTTACTTTTCCGACTCTTAGCGACTGCCACTGTCTTGTTCTCTCTAAACAAATAACAGCGCGAATAAGATCGCATTCAAAAATTTTTCGAAAATTTTTAAAGGTGCTGGGGATGAAAGAATCAGGCAGCCGGTACCCCACGCTTCAGTCAGAGTCATTTAAATAATTCGCGTTTTTTGTGCTACGATAGGGGATTTTTTCCGCTGACTCCTTTCTTTACCCTGCTGCAGCACTTTATAAACTATGTTTTGCCTTACACAGGATTTTACGTGTACAAGTAGGGTAGCTTTGAAACTCTGTTCCTCGGAGGCGGATAAAGATATGAAGAATATTTTCATGGTTGCTAGAGATCGGGATATTAGGAAATACATAGTAAAAATTACGGCCATTTGCTGTGCGTAGCCGCCTCGGAATCCGCGGCTATGTTTTGATACCTATGAAACAAGTTTCTGGGGAATTTCTGGATAACGGATAATGATTTTTGAAAACGGAGAGATGACCTTCGAGATAAATGTCTAGAGCATATGCTGTAAATTTGCTGTGCTTATCTATCGTTTAGATTTCGTCTCATATTGGATTTTACTTGTTGAAGTAGGGTATTTTTCAACCTCTGTATCTTGCAAACGGATAAAGATATGAAGAAAATTTTCAGTGTTTTTCGAGATACGGATTTTAGGAACATATTTAAAATATTCAGCCATTTACTGTGCATTGCCGTCTTGGAATCCTCGGCTGAGTTTTGTTCCACTAGTGACAGCATAAATATAATGAAGAAATATTTTTCTTGGAATCTTCCAAGGAATTTCCATTGGGATAATGCCGTCTCAGTAAAACCCCATAAAGCCCACTCTGGACCACATCAAATGTGAAAGATACCAAGCGATATGGCTAATCAGGAGGAATTTAATATACTGGTACATACCTTGACTCTGTACTGAGGGATAGTTACGTATACAAACGGTCCCCAACCCAAGTGTTATCCAAAACACTTGACCCTACCTTTTTATCACGAATAGTATCCGACGTATCGGCACCGGAAAACACCGTTTTCATGCGCCGTGTTTCGGAACACATTAATAATGCCTCTTTTTGCATGCATCTCGATTGGATGCAACATACAGAATATTTATTATGACTATCACATGTACTTATCGTAGTAGGCAACATGCAGCTTGTTAACGGTAAGCTGCTAATCACTATCGTTGTATGAAGACCCCCATGACCATTTGTGTTTCTACCAGTAGACAGTGATCAGTTGTGTAGTCGGCTTTATATGATATGAATCTGTTTATATATTTAATACTGACTGCAGTTATAACATGAATAAATGCACCCCCTATCACAGTTTTCATATATTGGCCACGTAATTTATATTGCAATATGATAACAAGTAACACACAAATGCGAATCAATTATGATTTTATGATATGAGTCACATCACTGTGTGATGGCATACTTTTTTCAGTGTACAATTCATTATTATCACCCCACGATAATGGTGTTATATTTCACCTGACATGATGCTTTAGTACAGTTATGCCAGTAGGTTACATTTTTTTACGTGTGTGCCGTCGTTAATATTTACATCAGTTAACAGATTCATGTCAGAATAAGCCTTTAATGTTAATCACGTACTATACGAACTGTCACACAGGGACTGATGATGGTCAGTCGACCAAAATTGGTTGTGTAAATAAAGAATTTTATCCAGCTCAAGACAGTAACATGATATTCTTGAAGCAAGTATGACCTTTAGGAACTGTGGCAGCGAACATTACGGTACGAATATTACCTAGAGTCTTTTCCACAATGAAATTTTCACGTTACAGCGGAATGTGCGCTGATATGAAACCGAGACTTGGACTAAAAAAAAAAAGAAAAAAAAGTTCAAATGTGTGTGAAATCTTATTGGACTTAACTGCTAAGGTCATCAGTCCCTAAGCTTACACACAACCTAAATTATGCTAAGGACAAACACACACACCCATGCCCGAGGGAGGACCCGAACCTCCGCCGGGACCAGCAGCACAGGCCACGACTGCTTGAACTCTGAACCGTCGCCTTTCACGGGCAAATGTTCTACCGACTGAACTAGCCAAGTACGATTCACGACCCGTCATCACACCTTCAATTTTGCCAGTGTCTCGTCTTTCACCTTACAAACTTCACAGAAGCTCTCCTGCGACAGCACTTCAGCACTTGCCCGCGAAAGGCAAAGGTCCTGAGTTCGAGTCATGGTCCAACACACGGTTTTAATCTGCCAGTAAGTTTCATACCCAGACTATAGACATCCAGTATTTGAGACTTACATAACTTGGAGCCTTGCAATAAATCTTACACATAGTTTCAAACTATTACCAAAAATATTTTCTCGCTGACACTCCTAACTCAATAATGAACGGACAAAAGATCATCGTTTTTTTTTCTTTTTTTTCTTTTTTTTGTGCTGTTTTTGCAGCACAGCTTCAACATCAGGAATGATGTTTAATGTATTAGTACTAACTCTGTTCCAAAAATAATTTGCGGGGTGTGTCCAGAGATGCCACTGAATATACCTACAAAACTATATTGTCATACTACACATAGTTCAGGAAATTTCACGTGATAAACACTAAAATGAAACTTCCTGGCAGATTAAAACTGTGTGCCCGACCGAGACTCGAACTCGGGACCTTTGCCTTTCGCGGGCAAGTGCTCTACCAACTTTTTTTTTGTTTTTTTTTTTTTTTTTTGTAATCTCATTTTGTTCGCTTTTGTTCGTTGCATCTGCTGGGGGCGGACATCGTAAGACATCCGTTTAAGTTCGTTGTTGACCGATTAACTCAGTGTTTTTGTTACAGAGGCCTGCTAACCCTCTGACCGAACACGCTGAGCTACCGTGCCGGCAGCCAACTGAGCTACCGAAGCACGACTCACGCCCGGTCTCACTGCTTTACTTCTGCCAGTATCTCGTCTCCTACCTTCCAAGCTTTACAGAAGCTCTCCTGCGAACCTTGCAGAACTAGCACTCCCGAAAGAAAGGATATTGCGGAGACATGGCTTAGCCACAGCCTGGGGGATGTCTCCAGAATGAGATTTTCACTCTGCAGCGGAGTGAAAATCTCATTCTGGAAATTTGAATAGGGATACATAGGCTACCTACTTGCAGTTTGATGTTGGAATTTTTTAGTCGAATTTTGGAGTATACATGTTACTTTCTTTGGTAAATGGTGAATAGGGAACAGTGTTTAGTAACCGCTTTAATACCACAGTGAAGGCATCGATTGTATATTGCCGCTGGTATACTCGACATACTAACAGAAGCTCTATTTATTTTGTAATAAAACTATTAAAAGCATCTGGCATTGAAACCCCGACGAAGTCTAGAGCATCTGCCAACGTTCACCATTCTTGGAAACTTTGCGTTTATTTAAATCTGGCATGAATTTCTCGTTGCTTTTCCAACAATGTTTGGTCCTGTTTTTGGCCCCATAGACAATCTGTTCCGTATCTTAGTAATTTGATTGGCATATGTCTCTCAATGCCTATCAACAATACTTCACTGAATTTGAGTCCCATTTTGTCATCGCTTTTGTATTCAGTGTGAACGGGATGGAGACTGTCTATTAGGAAAGAGACAAGGGTATTTTTATCTGCTTTCGAAAACAGGTATATTTGTCATTTATTTTTGAAGAATTTTGTTGGTTCGATTGCTTTTGTGCTCTTTATTCGCTTAGAATTATTTGTCGCTAAGAAACCTTGTACAATTCAAGTGGGTTTATGTTCTAATAGATCGTAAAATTTTCAGTGGAGGCATTTGGTATTATTTCGCATGATATTCTGCGCTTGACAGCGATGTTATACATGTATTTTCGTCAACATACTGTAGTCAATTAAACTAAATTTTACTGAAGGATTGGTACACAGTTAAGGTCACCCCATGCTGAGCATCAAAATGCAGAGAATGCGTTCATCTGATTAACTGTTTGATATGATTATGACCTTCTGCTATCCCCATCCCTCCCACCCCCACAGCCCCCTTCCCGCCCCAGTTGGGTGACTCAATATGATAAAGTGAAACTGAAAAGTGATAAAACATCGAACATTTCCGTTTATTATCGTTGTCATACATACATAGAATACATACATATATTCAGGGTCAGTTTAACTGGGTGTAAACAGGAGTCAGTAATGGGGTGGATGGGTGGGAAGACTGGGAGGAATAAACCATTTCAACTCACAAACTGATGGAGTCGGTGTTACTTATTAGCAGTTGTGGGTAATGTGGTGTCAGGACGACGTGTCAGTTTCCTCTTTAGGCGTGTGACTTCGATGGACAGCAGGCAGCTTTCTTTTGCCGTCTCCTACGGCTCTGAGGTAGAAGTCCAGAAGGCTGACCTACCCCATCCTTCCCCACTATGAGTCTAATCCCTTTTCTGGTGGCTCGCATGATGTTACCGTCCTGAAGCAGGCGTCTGTCGTGTACTGTGGTTATTTCGCAGGATAGGGTCAGTTTTATATCTTAAGGATCCTTAAAGACTGAAACATCGGGCCTGAGGAAGGCTCATTTAACATTGGATTGGAAAATGAGTTTATCACAAAGCTCCGGTAGATATTGGAATGAATAGAACAGACATCGGATTTAACTCAGGGATCCTACTCAAAGTTTGAAAACTAAGTCTACATTAGGCTGACATGACCCTGGAAGACAAAGTTAGGGCGCTTTGTGTGAAACAATAGACTAATCACTTTTTCTTTGGGCTCCACAAACAAAACAAAGATTTCAGACTGACATAGAACAGCATTAACTTTAGTTTAAAAATGATAAAAATCTTGCTTCACATAGGAACCACTGAAGCTGCTCATTGCCTGAATAAAGGATCTTCTAAAATTATACCCACTGAGAAATCTAGAAGTTATAAGACTGGTGCAGACCACCATCACTGTTGAGTGAAATTAGAGCATATTGTAAGAACAGACTGACCACAGTGGAACAGCTGTAAATAAGTAAAAAGAACTAAGTTTAATAAAACGATGGATACCACGTGGCGGCAAATATCATAGTTTATCATGAAAAAAACGCAGTGTTGTAGTTGGCCTCCGAGAATGGCTGTGGAAGGCGCGTCATCCGAGGTTAACATGCGTAATTGGCATGTTATGTTGCTGGACTATGTGTACCGATACAGCATTCCTCAGACTTGTTGCTCACTCACTGCTCACGTCATCTCATGCATTCTCCTAAACTGTCTCTTCTCCATCCTTCTTTTATTCTGCTCACAGTTTCTCCCCGTGATAAATTCCTTGTTCCACATGCAAGTAAATGCAAAAAATGTAGATGTTCCTTTTGCATGTAATGTTCGAATAATTCAACCAATGTTTACATTTCGAGGGTGCAGTTTTCTTCAAGGGCTTCCAATTCTGTACACCAAGGCACAGAATGCCCCACCGTTTCGTCTTCGCCATTGGTGGACTCAGTTTCCAATTTCACCCAATGAACGATAGTCCCTGTGCAGCCACATCTCCTAGTCTTCATACAAGGCGACAAAATTTCTACTCTTGTAAGTCAAAGTGACCTTGATGGCCGGCCGCGTGGCCGAGCGGTTCTAGGCGCTTCATTCCGGAACCGCTCGACTGCTACGGTCGTAGATTCGAATCCTGCCTCGGGCATGGATGTGTGTGATGTCCTTAGTTAGGTTTAAGTAGGTTCTAAGTTCTAGGGGACTGGTGACCTCAGATGTTAAGTCCCATAGTGCTCAGAGCCATTTGAACCATTTGCAGACCTTGATGGCGGCTGACGTATAGCGTGGTATGTCCTGCATCGTTCTAACGTTATTTCATGTTGCTACACCAGGGGTGTCGACAGCCAGGTGACTTACACGTCAGATTTTCTCGTGAACATGAGTACGAATTACTTCAACTGTTATTTTCCATTCCTGACTTAACAAGAAGGATGCTACCCAAGAACATACCCACTAATTTTTCTAGTGTAAAGATTATGCTTTACTCAGAGTCTCCAGCGGATTGTGGCTTATAGTTATTCCTCTGCTGTCTTTAAACTGGACAGCCCTTTCAGAACGAAGGAAGAAATTTTTTTGAACCATGTATGTCTGGCATTTTCAAAAGCCTCCCTATCATCCTATGTCAAAGCTCTCCTTTTTCGAGCACGTGAGTGCTAGATGTTATAACAGTGAAGAAGATTTGAGTGTCGATCAGTTATAGCTGTAAGATACAGGTATGTATTCGAAATGAGAAATTTTCCTTTAACCTTTCAGCAACTATGCTATATATATCAGACGGTTGCTAAATGTAACAAATTACTAATTATTTTGGTTTTCTACATTCGCTGCCACCCACAGTAACCCTCAGTAACTGTCTACTTTTTCCATTTTGCTAAGAGACAAAACAGAAAAAAATACATCTTTACCAAATGAGTTTATTTTATCTCTTCTCTACTGAGTTAGGACATTGATAAAAAATTCTGCTGAATTTATCTCCAGTTGTATCAGGCTTTCACTATCTATAAGCATTACTGCTCCAGTACATACTATGAGTGATTGCAGTTCTGTGTCTTCCCCAACGCAACTGCAACACATTTGAAGCATGAAACCAATATTTTCTAGGTCTACCACCCTTAGACCTACTCCCTAACCTAAAAGTCTGTCCAACCCACTGCAAAGAACCTCTGCTAACCTAGTAGTCTGCCCATAGAATTTTTTTCTTATAATTATGACATATGCTGTGTTATTGTGGTCCACTCCTTGCAGTCACAATTTGAAAATGGTGAAAGAATCGAAATAGGTCAGAAGTGGAAAATAAATTATAATTACACTCCTGGAAATGGAAAAAAGAACACATTGACACCGGTGTGTCAGACCAACCATACTTGCTCCGGACACTGCGAGGGGGCTGTACAAGCAATGATCACACGCACGGCACAGCGGACACACCAGGAACCGCGGTGTTGGCCGTCGAATGGCGCTAGCTGCGCAGCATTTGTGCACCGCCGCCGTCAGTGTCAGCCAGTTTGCCGTGGCATACGGAGCTCCATCGCAGTCTTTAACACTGGTAGCATGCCGCGACAGCGTGGCCGTGAACCGTATGTGCAGTTGACGGACTTTGAGCGAGGGCGTATAGTGGGCATGCGGGAGGCCGGGTGAACGTACCGCCGAATTGCTCAACACGTGGGGCGTGAGGTCTCCACAGTACATCGATGTTGTCGCCAGTGGTCGGCGAAAGGTGCACGTGCCCGTCGACCTGGGACCGAACCGCAGCGACGCACGGATGCACGCCAAGACCGTAGGATCCTACGCAGTGCCGTAGGGGACCGCACCGCCACTTCCCAGCAAATTAGGAACACTGTTGCTCCTGGGGTATCGGCGAGGACCATTCGCAACCGTCTCCATGAAGCTGGGCTACGTTCCCGCACACCGTTAGGCCGTCTTCCGCTCACGCCCCAACATCGTGCAGCCCGCCTCCAGTGGTGTCGCGACAGGCGTGAATGGAGGGACGAATGGAGACGTGTCGTCTTCAGCGATGAGAGTCGCTTCTGCCTTGGGGCCAATGATGGTCGTATGCGTGTTTGGCGCCGTGGAGGTGAGCGCCACAATCAGGAATGCATACGACCGCGGCACACAGGGCCAACACCCGGCATCATGGTGTGGGGAGCGATCTCCTACACTGGCCGTACACCACTGGTGATCGTCGAGGGGACACTGAATAGTGCACGGTACATCCAAACCGTCATCGAACCCATCGTTCTATCATTCCTAGACCGGCAAGGGAACTTGCTGTTCCAACAGGACAATGAACGTCCGCATGTATCCCGTGCCACCCAATGTGCTCTAGAAGGTGTAAATCAACTACCCTGGCCAGCAAGATCTCCGGATCTGTCCCCCATTGCGCATGTTTGGGACTGGATGAAGCGTCGTCTCACGCGGTCTGCACGTCCAGCACGAACGCTGGTCCAACTGAGGCGCCAGGTGGAAATGGCATGGCAAGCCGTTCCACAGGACTACATCCAGCATCTATACGATCGTCTCCATGGGAGAATAGCAGCCTGCATTGCTGCGAAAGGTGGATATACACTGTACTAGTGCCGACATTATGCATGCTCTATTGCCTGTGTCTATGTGCCTGTGGTTCTGTCAGTGTGATCATGTGATGTATCTGACCCCAGGAATGTGTCAATAAAGTTTCCCCTTCCTGGGACAATGAATTCACGGTGTTCTTATTTCAATTTCCAGGAGTGTATATATAAAGATAGTAACTGTTCTCGAAAGAAGATACTATTGATGACAGTGCATCTCCTCTAGAATAAATGATAATTAATTGAAACTCTCAGCTGCCGACAGGTGTTGATGATGTACCTCGATGGGGACAGCTGAAAACGTATGGTCCGACCAGGACCCGAACCTGGGATCTCCTGCTTACATGGCAGAGGCTTTATCCACTTTTTTCCGTAATAGTTAGTTGGGGGTAGTATGGGCGGACGTCACAAGACATCCGTTCAAGTTGATCGTTGATTCCTTGACCGCGAAGCCCTCTGACCGAACACGCTGAGATACCGTGCCGGCATCCATCTGAGCCATCGAGGACATAGATGAATCGCGCGACTGCAGGGACTTATAACTTGCTCGCTTCCCGAGAGACCCACATTCCCAACTGGCCACAATTACATAAGTAATCTTGCTAATAGAGATATGCCCATCCACTCATTACTCGCGTCCACTAAGGTGACGATGCCCGTAAGAGTTCGGGCAACCTGTGCGCATTCACACAGACGAAGGTCAATGGCCAGGTAGCCTTTAACTGTATATGAAGATAGTAACTGTTTTCGAAAGAACAGATACCATTGTTGATATGTATTAGGAATATTGCGTATGTAAATTGTGTACAGTTGGGAATGTGTGTCTCACGTGAAGAGTGTAAGGGATAAGTCCCTGCAGTCGCGCTATGTCCTATGTCCTCGGTGGCTCAGATGCATAGAGCGTCTGTCATGTAAGCAGGAGATCTGGGTTACGTCCCGGGCCGGCCGGACTGGCCGTGCGGTTCTAGGCGCTCCAGTCTGGAACCGCGCGTCCGCTACGGTCGCAGATTCGAATCCTGCCTCGGGCATGGTTAGTTAGGTTTAATTAGTTCTAAGTTCTAGGCGACTGATGACTTCAGAAGTCGCATAGTGCTCAGAGCCATTTTGCCGGCCGGAGTGGCCGAGCGGTTCTAGGCGCTTCAGTCTGGAACCGCGCGTACGCTACGGTCGCAGATTCGAATACTGCCTCGGGCATGGATGTTTGTGATGTCCTTAGGTTAGTTAGGTTTAAGTAGTTCTAAGTTCTAGGGGACTGATGACCTCAGAAGTTAAGTCCCATAGTGCTCAGAGCCATTTGAACCATTTTTCAAGTCCCGGTCTGGGCATTAATTCAGCTGCCCCATCGAGGTATATCATCAACACCTGTCGGAAGCTGAGGGTTTCAATTAATTATCATTTAAATTATAATTACTTTCGAAAGGAGAAAATTTCATCTTTGCGCACATTTCGTTATGATTTGTAGTACCAGTACGACTGAAGTAAATAGAGGATTTTTGGTTAGCTTGAAACCACTGTTACACCTGGGAAGCACATGTCTGCCCCTGCTCGTGCGACTCCGCCGCTTCTTCGCAGCCAGTGCGCCTGCATGCCGCTATACACAGAGCCGCACTCGCACCGGCTGCTTTAGTAGCGCCGGATACCGGCCGCGGGACGGCGCCGCGCTGCCCACCCTGCAGGCGCACAGGAATCGCCCGACGTACTCCCTCCCAGAGCCAACCCTTCCCTCTCCGACAGACTCGGCCCTAACAGCGTCTTCGCTTGCCCGACCATTGTTCGGGAAGAAAAGCGGCCTCGCTGACTCCGGCGGGGCGGTTGTTAAAGCCTTTTCAAGGATCGAGTTTTACCAGCCGTAATCTTGTTCTGGGACTACATTCCTCTCCACGAGTCCCTCCCTCCCACACGGCAGCTCTCCTCCCCTTTAACTCGCCCTCGCTTTCTCCCCCGCACTTGTCGTCCTTCCGCCACCACCCTACCCTCCACCCGCGCCACCGCCCAAGATCTGTTATCTGGCACTCCAAGTGTCCCCAACCTTCCTCTCCACTCTCACTTCCACAGTCAGCATTATGCACCGTTTTCACACTGAAGCTGCCCTGACTGTAGTGGTACGTACATTACATCTTTCTGTGACGCGGTTTCTACACTTCCAGCATTGCAACTTGGTCAACGTTAAATGGTTCTACATAATATCTAGTGTTGCACTCTGCAAGTCGCTTTAGATAATACAGGTACTTTTCTTTGCTGTCCACTCCTCTCCCTGTTGAGAAACCGCATGAAAAAGTATCCTTTAGAGAACTGTTATGACGAAACCCAGAGAACTAATTTACCTAACTTACCTTGTGCGGTTCTGACAGATAACAGAAGTCATTCCCATGAAGTCAATTCATATTAGGTAAGATTTACATCACATTGTGCCACAATAAAAATCAGGCTAGATCTAATATGCACCATCTTCATCTAACCTAGTGTGGCTACTGCATACTCCTACTATTCCTGTACAGTCTTCTTCATGGTCAAGACTGTTATTTGCATCTTTCCTTCTAACTTCTAGTGTCTGTACTTTTCATTGTAATCGTTGAGGATCCATTCCTTACAGACGTTCTGTCCACCTTTCACCTTTTCTCTACATTGAATATGTTTATTTAATTCCTCAACATTTCTTACGCCGTTTGTTCTTATGTCTGCTGCCTCTTCTCGGGTAACTCATGTCCTAACTCGGGTAATGCTTTTTCTTGCTTCCCGTTTACCACCAACGACTTGCTGTTTTCTGCAGAGTGTTCAGCGAACATTTTAAAAGTATTCAGTCAGTCTTGTATCATAATCGTATATTATACCAGAGCCAAGATATTTTTAGTTTTTAATCGGTACTTTTATTTCCTTGTTTACCACAATTTTAATCCGAACTATGTGTTTACCTGGAAAACCTTGGTTTCAGTTTTCTGTTATGAATTTTTCAGCTTACACACATAAAACTATCTGCAGTTGGCCTTGCTTTCATGGCTTCAGTGTAGGATACTAAATATAAAAAAAGTGCTTCCACTACTGACAGTCCGTTCAGCTGTATCCCGGAACACTAGCGTCGACGCATACATTAAATAAGTTAGAAGATAAACTACGTCCTTGATTCACTCCTTTGTTTTTCATGAATCGACATGTCGCTCTTCTATTTAGATCAAACACTATGATGTCTTTCCTTACATGCTCTTAACTTCGTCATAACTCAAAGTCTTTATCTCAAAACGTTCACAAAACCCAATAAAAAGGCACTTCTAGGTTGAAATGTAAATGTTCTGCAATAATTTGTCGTACGATCCCTACAAGTACTGTATAAATGGGCCGGTGTCTGGACAGGTCTATTTTCGTTTTTAATATTGCGTCCATAGACTCACAGTTCCACACTGTCAAACGCTGCGATCGTCCAGTTAATATTCCTTCTCATGGAAACTATAAAACCTTTTGCCTTAGCACAAGGTCCTGTGTTTCGTCAAATTGTAGCTTTAAGCCAGAGTGAGATTTATTTTAAAATGACAGTATGTCTGGATTGAAAACTAGTATTTCATCGAGTGATTGTACGAAGTGACTTCAAAAAGTAAGTTGCACACGTCATTATACACTAACACCATTGCTCAAGGAGAATGGCGCTTTGGAATAAAACTGTACATATTCTGAGTTTCCAGCAGACACAGTTGTGCTGTGGTACGCGTAACAGTGTGCTGTGAAAATGACGCGGCAGTTCGGAGGACACCCCAGAGTTGAAGTATGCGGGACTGTACGACTGTTGTGGGCCAAACGTGTAAACTGCATACAGATTCACCGACAACTATTGGAAATATTTGTACCTAATGCGATATTTCGTCTAGCGGCAGTGAAATGGCGACAGCAATTTTACCAAAGCCGCAGAAATGGCTCTGAGCACTATTGGACTTAACTTCTGAGGTCATTAGTCCCCTAGAACTAGTTAAACCTAACTAACCTAAGGACATCACACACATCCATGCCCGAGGTAGGATTCGAACCTGCGACCGTAGCGGTCTCGCGGTTCCAGATTGCAGCGCCTAGAACCAAAGCCGCAGACTGTTGGTTGATGCTAAACAGGAAATAACGTGTTCGACATCGAACACAGGTGACAACGCCAAGCTAATCGAGTAATTGATTTGCAGGAGTCGCATCTTTTTCAACGCTGAGGGCACTCACACAGTTGTGTATGAATACAGAGTCTCGCTGCGATCCGTTTCCAACCACGTCAATTGCTTAAAACTACACGAGCTTTCAGCCAAGCACTCCTTGGCCATTGTCAAGTGATATGACTGCCAGTGGGCTGTTGGTGCGCCCTTATATACGATAGCTGCCGGCTGTGACGTCACTAGTGCCCGTGACTTTGCCATATATGGGCATGTTTTGAGTCGGCGTTCGATGTGCCGTCTTCAACCGCGCGATCGCCGGATCGCACGCAGCGCTGAGCTGCAAGCCACCGTCTCTATTCAGGGTGTTTGCGGTAATTTTTATTTCAATAGCTTCCTTTATTAAACTGTCCTAGGAGCCGTTAGTGCGAGCCACGATCAAATCAATCTTCAGGCCTCCAACGAAAACCCGTCAATTACTGAGACCAGTTAAAGACGCAGTAGGTCTCAGAACACATGGAGTCTACGAAATACCTTGTGAGTGTGACCAGAAGTACATCGGACAAACAGTGCTCACTGTGGGACAACGCAGGAAAGAACATGAGAGGTATTATCGCCTACGCTATCCAGAGAAATCTGCGTTAGCTGAGCATGCGTTAGAAAACGGTCACCGCATAAAATTTGGCGATACTTCTGTCGTGGCTCGCACTAACGGCTTCTGGCACAGTTTTACAGAATAACTAATCAGTGACCTAACATTCACGACAACTAACTGTGGCCGCCGCCATTGACTATTTCTATATTGAGGGTTTCCGCCAATGCTATTGCAGCAAAGAGAAAGATGTTAAAGCAAATCGTAGTGCACAAAATTCAGGACAGAGCCTGTCTATTTAAGCTCGTATTTGGTAAAAATAGGAAAGAAAAATAGACGCGTCCCGTCAGCAGAAAACGTCCTGGAATTCGTAGGCAAAGATCTTAACCACAATCCTACGAAGCCCACATTCTGAGCAAAACCGCCGTGACACCTATTAGTGGACATTAGTGTGTGGTGTGTCCATCCTTCGCCTGTGTGACGTCTTGACCTCTGCGGGGATCACTTTCGGTGAGGAGGTATATGAGTGTCTGTGGAGGAATGCTACCCCATTCTTCCTCAAGAGCTGAAGCCAATACAGGTAGTGATCTCGGACGCTGGGGTCTGGAGAAAAGTCAATGTTCCAGGTCATCCCAAAAGTGTTCGGTTGGTCTCAGGTCAGAACTCTGTAGAGTCCAGCCGATTTCAGAAAATTTATCGTCCGCGTAACATTGTCTCGCAGATGCCGCTTTATTATACTGTCATGCTGAAAAAATTGTCCCTTACTGCCTGTAGTACACTGTGATGTAAAATGTTTATACTCTTCCTCATTTATGGTTTTCCAAAGGACAATCAGGCACGACCCCCTAACCACGAATACACCCCATACCGTGACACCGTGTCCTCTGCACTTTGCTGTTACCACTACGCATTTTGGTAGCTATCGTTATGCAGGCATTCGCCAAACCCAAAATGTTGCATTGGGTTTCCACAGGGTGTAGCGTGATCCATCGCTCAAAATCACTCCTTTTTAGACATCCAATGTCCAGTGTCATAGCTTTTTACCTGAACTCAATCGTCGCTTAGCATCTACTATATAAATGAGAAGGTGCTTGATCATCGTATCGTATTTTTCGACTCTCCCGGCGCACAGTCATTGTGCTAGCCGCACTGGTGGTGGCGCTTTAGAAGCCACAAGTTATTTCTTCCGTTGTGTCATGTGGCTTTTTAGAATCACTCACCGCAATGCTTGACGGTCGCTGCCAGTCTGCCTGATATGTAACTGTGGTTGTTATTTAGTGCCGTAATCCGCGGTGGTCTAGTGGTTCTAGGCGCGCAGTCCGGAACCACGGGACTGCTACGGTCGCAGGTTCGAATCCTGCCTCGGGCATGGATGTGTGTGATGTCTTTAGGTTAGTTAGGTTTAAGTAGTTCTAAGTTCCAGGGGACTGATGACCACATAAGTTAAGTCCCATAGTGCTCAGAGCCATTTGAGCCATTTAGTGCCGTAATCACATCACCAACGGTTGGCTTGAGCAGCTTTAGTAAATGCCCCACATGGATTTGTTACTCTCGTGACACCCATTTACTAGTCCACGGCCGCGCACATTGGCCGCGCGTTTAGAGGTGCCATGTCAAGGATTGCGCAGCCCCTTCCCCCCGTAGCTTCGAGTCCTCCTTCGGACATGGGTGCGTGTGGCGTTCTTAGCATAAGTTCATTTAAGTAGTGTGTAAGTCTAGGGACCGATGACCTCATCAGTTTGATCCCTTAGGGGGGAAAAAAAAGGAAAAGAAAAAGCTAGTCCACGTGCGAACACAAGTGGCGACTGACTGAGTGCTGTACCTTCTTGCACCAGCTGAAATAAGTACGTTCACCGAGTTCTTCCAGTTTCTAGATGGAGTCAAATTCAAATGCGACAGTGTTTGAATCCTGTGTCCTATCACAACTTTTTCCAGCAGTTTCAGTGGATTTGAAGATCACAGACCTACTTGATTGTCGGCATGATTGTGATATCTCTGAGAATCACAAAATATCGAGTTATATACTGAAAGAGAACATGGAGCACCCAGTTTATACAGGCATTGAAAATTTTTTAAATATTCTCCGTTCGATTTTTTATTTCATCTAGCAGTCTATATAAATGTGTGCTCTTTTTTCACTGTGAGTACAAAATATACCAGCCACTACTAGTGCCGTGACAAATTCTCATTAAGATTGTCACCAAAATGAATCCACTGTAACTGAATGACTGTAGAAAAATTCAGCTAGGTAACGACTGCAGAAGGATGACACTGGAACCATTGCATGCGCAGGGGCTTTATTAATTTCCATTTCGAAGCTTGGGCTCTCAGTGTTTCATGTACAGGAAGCTTTATATATTAATCTAATATGCAATTAAGCACGCTCGAGGATGATTTTTTGTAAAGATGCCCTTTAAATACCAGGTTTTTCACTGCACTTTTGAATCAACGAAACATTTCTCTATACGCTTTCGATCCGAAGCTAACAGTAACAATAACTCAAAACAATTGGCTGGGTAAAGTGAGAAGAAATTGTTTCAAAGAATTATTGGGGCGACCATTCGGCGTAGTGAAAATAGAACAGGAAGCGGGCCCTTATCTCCTGCGCTTTCGAGGAAAGGCGAAAGAAAAGCAAACAAAATGAAAGGAAAGTTGGATTACTTTACAACAGACTCAGAATAAACAGAATTAATGTGGCACTTCAGACTGCTTTTCTCGGCGCAGTTTCATTCTCGCACAGCCTAAAGTTTTGCATATTTCATCAGAGCGAATAAGCTTAATTAAATGAGACAGTGAACTGGCAGAGGGGACGAAGCGTTCTGTGCACCAGGCTCTTCTATTCGCGTGGCGCTCGGGGCTACGGAGAGCACCGTACAAAGGCTAGCTGGCTAGAGGCGAAATAATTACACTGAAATTTCGCACGCTTTGCGATGTCTGCACAGTAAATAGGTACCCACTTCCAGACGGAACCAGCTTCACAGTTCAACGTTTTAGACGAAGCTGCATTTCAAACATGTAATTTAATACCATTACTCTTGCAGGTGTGCTCCTCACTACAGGACGAACGGTTTTCGTCTGTGTGTCCGTCAAGCTGATTAATCGAAGAACAGACCACGCCTGTGAACCGCCGCTCGTTGTGTTCTCATGTCACATATTTTGAGGAGTTCTTCCGCTGATTAAATGTACTTAATTCAGGGTCCAGTTCTGTTAAAATGCCAGAAGGTTTCGTATTTCTGTAATTTGTGGAAATCACTTCTCGCAAAATAGCCGTCCCGATTAAGTGACGAAAGACGGTTAGTCGACGTAAAAATCAGGTTAGTGTTAGTGGTAGAAGAGTTTAGCGCAATGAAATGGTCACTTTATGGATTAAACTTGGTGGGAGGGAGCTTAACATTCCGACCACGAGTGCTGAACTGAGTTTCAAGGGGACCTCAACGGATTTTTTCATATGGGTAGAATTTGTAGCTCAGTGACTGGACAACGATTTAAATTTGCTACAGCAATATGACGTAATTCTCAAACTAAAAAATTTTAAATACTTTCGACCGCTATTGCGTAAAAGATATTTCACGCTTATTAACATAGTTCCCTGTAGCTGAGAGTGTTGCATAAGCGTCTAATAATAGCCAAGTCTCTGGTAACAATGTTATTGGTATGGTAGCAGTTATCTTTTTTACTTTTATTTAAATTCCAAATTTATGAAAAAGTGGAGTTATTAATTAAAAAAGGTTGAATCCTTAATTTGTAGTAAATATAATAGTTATATTTGATTGCTACTCTCATGAAAATAAGTGGAAATATGAGAGTGATTCGAAATATCTTATTATTGCATAAAAAGAGATGTTGTTATGACTATGAGACTGAAGATGATTTGATTTAACAGTTCAAGGTAGTCTACGTTAGAAATATCTGATTTTTTGAATTTTCTGCGCAAAATTTAATTTATTGTGAATACTCACTTTTTCAGAGTTAATAATTAAAAAGTGAAAGATTTTAACTGAAATTCCTTTCGTTGCTTCGCAGAACATGATAATGAGAATAGTCTTTCAGAAGCTGCATGTGTGTCTAAACAGCTCAAATACTTCGGTGTAAATTTTTGTGGCTTCCACAGGCAGTATTAACGATGTGATACTGTATTTCATAGATTTTTTTTAAGATGAAGTAGGCGATCTAAATAATAACTGATTTGTGATGTTACGTCCGTTTGTGCTACAGGTTACAAGTTATTCATGTCCTGTTTTATAATGCTCGCTCCATTAGCTAAATGTGGTTTCTCTGTTATTCTTTAAGGTATCATGGTGTTAACTATCTGACATTCATTTGTGCAACTGTAAGCAAATCCCTGATGACATTTATTGCCTTAGAACATGCTACAGCATCCCGAAAATTTATATGTTTGAATCTACGCAGTATCCAGCAAGATTGGTATGGGCAATATATTAAAATGTTCAGTTGCTAAAAATGCTTTTTGCTTTATGTTATGATGCTTCTCTTAATATTCACTTGAATAATCTGAGTTAGTTGCGTGTCAGATATGTTACTATTTCGCTTACAATTTATTGGGATTACTTGACTACATTTGTATGCAAATTTTACAAGTAACCGCTTCTGTAGATCGCAGAATATCAAGACCATCTGCCAGATATACAGTATTTGCAGCTCTGTGTAAGAGTTTATTACGTCACGATCTAGTTAATTGTTACTAATACATTTCAGGCGCCGGATTTTTATTACTAGTTTCAGATGTGCTAATCAATCTACAGAATTTTTCGTTTATGATGTATGAAAACCCTTCAAGTTATATGCATTCCGTAAATCATGAAATGGTATAAAAATCGTCAATAAAATAAGCATCATATCATCATTAAGTTAAAAAAACTCGACGGCGGTTACCATGGGTGTTGATGCAGCGTGGCAATGAATGATGATATTAATCACTGAACGCAGCTGCAAAATTCTTCCAATCACATTGAATGGTCGATTCCATTTAGATGTCCAATTATTTTCTTAGCTCGTGACGTGTTACTAATTATTATGTACAACGCACTGTAATAATTTCCACAGCAGTAACAAACTGAAGCCGTTGGTCAGTATATTAATAGACATTTTGCTACCAAACTGAGCGTGTAGGCAAAACACGACATATTATGACTCTTTGTTCCGAATGCTATTTCTACTCTCCTGACAATTGGGCTCACGTCGTTGTGAGGCATTTTCAGGAAAAAAAATTCATTTAAATGACGGAGAAATTATTGGCTGTGGTAACAAGTACACTTTTCTTGTCCACCATCGGTCAATATTTCGTCTTTAGCATCGGTGTCACGATGATTCAAATACTTCAGTATCGATATCAAACAGTTGATATTTAAACAGCCAGTGCCGATATTTTGTAAATATTGATTATCCCTGAAAATCCGCAGTAGGAGGGAGATCCACAAACGACAAAAAACACTTTCACCAAAAACATGTAAGAGAGGGGCTAGTTTATTTGAAGATGCAGATTGTTGCACTTGCCCGTGTTTTGTGTTACAATATCCTGAACCTACGTTACAAATTACAAGTTTGCATCACATCGCATATGGACGCATCTATTGCCCGACATGTGGCTATGTATATAATCTAGCAACGGTTGGGACTACTCGTACACTGTATTCTGTCGAATAATCAGAGAGGAAAAATCAACCAGGATACTCGCGAAATGTTGCCACATACGGCCGTTCTTTTACAAAGAATGTCAGCCACTTACTGCGACTGAAAGTTGGCCGCGCTCACTGGCTGCACCCGTCGCCCTCTCCCCTCTGGTGTTTTGTCCGCACCGCGGCGCCGGCTCTGCGCACATTTCTCCCCTGTCCCCACCCACCGAACCTCTTCAGTGCTATACGGCCAGCGGTGACGTCACCCGATGCCCCGTAACAAGCGCCGAGCCACAGCGCGTTACAAGACGACGTATCGTCGACAACCGCCTAACGGCCTCACATAACTCGTACCACACGTACGGCCGGGGAAGGGGGGCATGCAATCTAGCAGCCTCCACCCCCTCCTCCGTCCAGCCAATCCCTTCGCGGCTCGCTCCCATCAACCCCACAAGCCGCATCGGCCACCTACAACCCTCAGCTGACGCGACCACATACTTTAGCCGTCAGCGCCGTAGCGACGCTCATGAAACATTCACGCCACCCTCATAAACGTGTGGTCGCAACTGGCTCGAGAGGGTGTCGGATGTAAAGGCTAGGGGGATGACATAGAGGGTAGGAGACAGGGTGTGTGTGCGGTGGAAGGGGGGGGGGGGGGGAGGCTGAGCGTTGATGGTTGGACATGATGCTTCTAAGGCAGCCTTTAGATAATCACGTTGACCTTTGCGACAGTGCTTCTAAATCAAGAGGCAGCACTAATGATAAGTTGTGTTGCCCCGTCTTGTGCTACCTGTAATTATTAATACAGCCCGTGAGGAGGAATATTACGCCGTTATAATTGATGACATAGACTTGTTGAGCACAAAAACTACTTGAATGTGGAGATGGGTATTTAGCCTGTTACATCAAATTAGCTGCCAAGATAACATAGCTGATGCAACTATGAAGTGAACAGAAAACTACTTGGTATTTCCTTTGTTAAATAAATTGCTGAAATTAGCAGTTTGTCTAAATTTCGTGAATATATTGTAGACTGCATCCAACTACAAGTGTTCCCACAGTCATAAATGGTTCTTAATAGCTACACACCTTTTTCAATGGACTACATTTATGGTTCTTGCGCATCCATCGCCTTCTGTTTCTATTTAAACTGAGGCAAATGTATATGGTTTGTACAATATTTTGTTGTAGAAAGTACAACAATAATGAAAACGTCGAGAAAAATTTACGTATGAAACTTCCTGGCAGATTAAAACTGTGCGCCCAACCGAGACTCAAACTCGGGTCCCGAGTTCGAGTCTCGGTTGGGCACACAGTTTTAATCTGCCAGGAAGTTTCATATCAGCGCACACTCCGCTGCAGAGTGAAAATCTCATTCTGGAAACATTCCCCAGGCTGTGGCTAAGCCATGTCTCCGCAGTATCCTTTCTTTCAAGAGTGCTAGTTTTGCAAGGTTCGCAGGAGAGCTTCTGTAAAGTTTGGAAGGTAGGAGACGAGATACTGGCAGAACTAAAGCTGTGAGTAGCGGGCGTGAGTCGTGCTTCGGTAGCTCAGATGGTAGACCACATGCCCGCGAAAGGCAAAGTTCCCGAGTTCGAGTCTCGGTCGCACACACAGTTTTAATCTGCCACGAAGTTTCATATCAGCGCACACTCCGCTGCAGAGTGAAAATCTCATTCTGGAAATTTACGTAGTTCATACAATAACTTACAGTAAGGATCAATGTAATTTCCACACAGACGATATCAGTAATTATAAAGATACAAAAAGTCAACGCGATTTGCTGCTTTATGTGTGCTCTAGTGAGTGAATTTCCATTCTTCTTAGCCACAGCGAGCTTTATTAAACTTCTCACTATTCGTGAAATCAGTAAATAACATGTGCACACTTCACTTATGAAAAAGTGATATAAGAAATTACATACACTGTGGTCTTCAAAGCGTGGAATTTGTGGCTTACATATCGGTTCACAGCTGTATATGTAACTCTCAAATGCTAACAGCGTAGCTCAGAGTTAATTTACGAAGTGGCATTTATTTCATAGACAACTACAAATTTAGTCTATTCCTTGAACAAACAAAGCCAGCAGAGTTGCTTGGCACAGCTGGCGGTGATGTGTGGGTGGCAGTGATGGGGGTGAGGGAGAAGTCGCCTGTATGGAAGGGACAGATGTAACCCTAGTCCAGCTCGTACCATCTGAACTGAGATGCATTTTATCCTGGCTATATCCTTACAGAATGGGCATTAGGTTCCGTCCGACCCATCCTTGACAGGAAGGAGATATTCAATGATTGCAAAAGCCACGGGAACTGACTATGACGCGTAATAGCGATGCTTCATTACGAATTTAGTAAGGTAGTGAAAAGTCTGAAACAGTAAGGTCCGCAAAAAGAGCTCCTGTTAAAGTGTTATGTATGTTGATGAATGTTAGATAATCAGTATTTTACAACAAGGAGAGATGGTCTGAATAGTCGTGGGGATCTACTGAGCGCCCACTGCGACAGAGTGTAGTTCGGATACCTGTCCACTAAAGCTGTATTCTTTCGTTGTATATTGAATTTATTAACTCACCCAGCTTAACCTATTTTTGTTTTCTGTGTTTTGGAGCGTTTTTGTGTTTTAATCATTTGTTTTTGCTAAAATTTTGAAGGCAATTTTATTCACTTTTGTCCAAACGATTTATTTCAACCACTGCATGACATATTTTATGCAAAATCATCTGCAAGAGCCATCTACAACATTAATGTTATTTACTTTCTATCTCAGAATTACTGGTTAAATTTTGTAAACTTTAGCTCCAAATTCCAGATCCTTACAATTTTTTTAAAAGCACAATGAAACAGGTACGATGACAACACGTCCATTTGTCCAACACCAGTTTTCATTGTAAAGGATTGAGGTACTCCTCTCATAAATTTAACTTTAGACCCAATAGTAGTATATCTTTCTGCATCTTTGAACTTTTTCCTCAACCATAACACAGTTGATTTCCAATTAACCGCTATTAAATCTACTGTCGCCTCTGTTGAGCACATTTTGCTTTACTCAAGATACATCTGATAATGATTCCTACAAAATTCATTGTATCTTCACAAAACATCTATTAATTAAAGATTGCATTAGCTACAATCCACTCTTGTCGCTTCCTATTGCTTATGTTTTCGCTTCATTAAATCTAGCTGCTGCCATTTGTTTTTATACTGATCTAGGATGCCATACTGTATTTTCCCTCGTCACATTTAGTACGTTAATGTATTTAATATCCTGCTCCTTACATCTCTACAGTTTTTCAGAGTTTTGTCACCTGCACCTACCCTGACATATCTGTTGTCGTGCTAATTGACCACGCTTGCCTCTATATCAACAATATTCTGTCTGCCAATAATATCAGTCTTACTATTAATTTTCTTCAATAGTCAAGCTATACAGATCTTCATCCGTTTCTTTTATATCTAGCTTCTTTGTTGCACACAGTCTCTTCACAGGTCTCACTCAATGTTCTTTCACACCTGTACATTACGTGCAAAAGATTTTCAACTCACTATGTGCTTTTATTGCTTACTTTTTAACAATAACTGTCTGTTGGCAGGTGGGTTCCTCTATGCTATACCTCCCCTTGTCTGTAAGCACAAATTCTTTGGTCACTTTCACTGCATTATTATCTTCGTCTCTCTTCCCTTCGTTACAGCTTGTATTCCTACTACCTCTCTTTTTCTTGAATTTTCAAATTTGAAGTTACACATTGGCACACACAATTACTTCCAGCACTTTTTTACCTTCAACCACTGGTATTGGCATGCTATCCATTCTGCATTTCCTACCATTTTTCAATTTTTTGTTCGCGCCACTGTGTTATTCAGATGCGCTTGCCTGTCTGTATTTGGGATCAGTTTGAGAACCACTGTGTTTATTTCATTCTTACCTCCCACCTGAAACATGTTTCATCTTCACTGCTGCAGCAAATCTTTTTCCATTTGGCATTTTAACAAAATTCACATCCTCTAAAATTATACGTCCTCTTCCTCCTTCCTTGGGGTACCATTATCAGGCTCTCTCTCTAATTATATTGAGAGATTTACAGTATCGCTCCTTGTCTAATATTCACGCAAGTGTACTAATTTTCTTGCTAATTCTTCTCAATATCCTTCTCTGAGTGGGTTAATAAACGAATTTCTTTCTCTCAGTAACTATTATTCATTCTTTTCTAGCTCTCGACAAATATTTATACAGCTATCTGCAAAACAATCACAGCTTTTAAATCCTCTACAACGACTGTGCCCTAGTTCAAATGTTCTCATGAATCACATGCACTAGCTCTCCTCAACTTATCCTTTTCTGTGGAATCTTTCGTAAATTGAATCTTTAAACCTTTAATGAATTTCTCTAGATTTATCCATTCATTTGGTTCGAAGCTGATATTATATACAAAATAAGAATGGTTTTGTTGTAATTAGAGAGGCAACTAAATCCCACGACGCATATTATGATACAAATATTATAAGTGAAGAAGTAATATTATTAAAGGGGACATCTATCTGTCTGTGCTAGAACTGGCCAAACTCTACAACCCTCTCAAGAAGGTCGGATCAACTTTGTATTTTCTAATGGGAAGCCCTAATTTTTATTGAATATTTATATTCCACACCGAAAAAGACGTGCGATTTACTCAGACCGTTGTTTTCCATTTGTGGTAGATGACACTGTAATCGACAGATGCCAGGCGTGTCTGGCAAATAAGAATCGACGAATTTGATTCGACATTTCATTTACGACGTAAATGTAAGCCTTTGTGTTTAACGATTGATATTTATATTCAATGTTTTCTTTAGTGCTGCAAATTTGATTTTACAATGCAGTGTGATTATCTATTTCAGTGTCTGATTAGGAAATACGATTAGCATGATTCAATAGCAATGCCGTGGATGTAATAGTTTTCTGTTTCCGTTGGAAAACTTGATATAGGTGAGTACTCTTGCCTCTCACCATTGATGTACCTAAATTCGGTGACTCCTTTTGCCTCTCACCATTAGGGTACTTGAATTCGGTGAGTATCCATCACTGGTGCTCCTGTCACTATTGCTTTATGCACATCTTTCCTTACTGCAGCAGTTGTGGTTTGTATTCTACTGATAGTCGCATAGCCACGAGCGCGAGTTTACGGCGATTAATTGGAAACACACATTGAAATTGGTCATCCTGATGATGGGTTTTGTGAGCGGCCACCGAAATCGATCATTTCAATGATTTGGCGACCCACCACATTCAAAACCTTAGTGATCAGAAAACTATGTTTAAATACAAGCAGTTTACTTTCCCAAAACGTCGATGTCTAGCCGAATTATTTGTACTGTACGATCATATATGCAACACTCAAGCAACATTTGAACATCAGTATCAGCCGTTAGAACACAAAGGTTTACATTTATATCGTACATGAAATGTGTGAGTTCTTAATTGTTAAAACTGATGCTCTAGGTATTTGTTGATTACATCGCTGTTTTTCACGAATGGGCCACAAGAGTTGAGTAAATAGTATGTAGAATCCGAATATGGTATAAAAATGGGGTTTCCCATTTGAAAATACAAAGTTGATCCGCTCACTGAGGAGGGGTGTTTATGAGGCGGCCAGTTGTAGGAAAAACAAATGTCCACTTTATTACTATTAATTTTTCACCGAGAACATTTGTTTCGTACAATCCATCGCTTTCGACATGTTTGTATTTCCCCTTTACTCTGTTGAACTGGTTCCTGCATCTAATTCTCAATTAACGGCTTTGTTCTAGTTCAAATGGTCATTTTGTCCTGTAAGTATCACATTCTAGATACTTAAGGCCTTCAAAGATATTTCTTAAGGCCCTGTTTCAGCTTTAGCTTTATATTCGACCACTTCGAATTTAACCTCTTTTATTTCAGTTTTGACCCTATTGCTCTCAATGAATATTTTAGATTCGATCTTGTTAATTGCTCATAATAATGTTCCTAACACATCAATGTATATCTTTCCTCAACATGTACCCATTTACCATTTGATCATGTTTCTGAATCTTTATTATTTCTTTTGCAGTTCCTTGTTGAATGGTCCTTAAAGCACGAAAACAATTCCTTTCTCTTTCAGTATAATACTGGTTTTGAAAAAGAAAGATAAAATACAATAGTATAAATTTTGTATAGCACCTAAAATACTTCATCTCTATAATTACTCAAATAGAAGATATTTTTTTCTTCTTATATGATGGCGCCTCAAGCAGTAAAATAGTTTGGTCAAATTATTTTCAAAAAATGGAATAAATGTATATGTAGGTCTCCACTTAAGCTGTTCTTATGGGTAATGTACTTTCTTTGGAAATTTGAAAATTTATGATAAGGTCATACGGGACCAAACTGCTGAGGTCAGTTGTCCCTACGCTTACGCACCATTTAATCGAACTTAAACTAACTTACGCTAAGGTCAACATACATACCCATTCCCGAGGGTGGACTCGAATCTCCGATGGGGGGAGCCGCGTGGACCGTGACAAGGCACCTCAGAGAGCGCGGTTACACAGTGCGGCGTATTTTTTTTCATATCTGTTAATTACGAAATATTTTAGATTACAGTTGTAGTATGATCTGTAATGTGGATTTGATTCGACTTTCGATTCATATACTAACCATATACTCTTTCCTAAAGCAAACCTAAAAGTGAGCCTCACCATTTATAACAAATTTCACTTCATGTTATAACTGGTCACAGACACCATGCTTCCAGTTATTTATTCAGCCCTGAGTGTCAAATCATCTGAATTTCTATGAATTTCAATTCATTATAAGCTCTAGACTGTATCCTACAGAGGAAACCTCACAACATTTTAATTAATGAATTCCAGAACGACTGATCAGAAAGAGCACTTTGCTAAATATATTTAGTATCTTTCTCTGGCAGGGTACAGGAGGTTGGAGATTACAGGACGAGGGAAAAAAGCTCTGTCACATACATGGGGAAGGTGGGAGGGAGGTTTGAAGACAAAGTATCTCCATTATTAACACATGTGATGGAATGTACTGGTCAGACAGCATATAAATGGGTCAAACATAAAAGTAACAGTGCCATAGTTCAGTACGAGCAAAAAATTCTAACTTACCAATCTGTGCAGGACAACCCACTGAAGAGGATAGAGGCAGCACAATTTTAACATTTTTATTGAGACTTCTGGATTCCTTGCCGCAAGAGTGGTTCGTATGCAGACAACTCAAAGTCGACCTACAGCTTCACCACGTGCTGCAGACCTCTTTAGCTTATCAGAATAAAGACTGCCAAACGAGAGACTCCTTGAGGGTTCTTTGTTTGCCGTCCTTGGCAAATGAGGGTGCGAGAATCATATCCCATGGGACAGAGTGGAGATACTATGTTCTGTGGAACACCAACACCTGACCAGCAAACATCACTCTTTCCACTCTTCCAAGCTACTTTCAGGACTTTGGTGACAGTGGCCACCTATCCATGCGGTGGTTGTTTCCCCCGGTGCCTGAAAGGTATACTCCTTTTCCTTGAATAAACGATCTGCGGTTCCTTTTTAGAAATTGGTTCTACTTCTCATTTACTTGGCCACACTAATCCAGATGCCCACCCAGTAGCGAACCATGCCCTCCCCTGGGGTCACGTGCATTGGATAAGTTCTCACCAATCGATCCATAATAGTGATCTATTTACACCTGGTTGCTGCCATTATCCCATGTTGTCATTGGCAGGTGCGATTCACCACTTGTAGTGGAGCATGTAGCCGCCCCTGCTCATGTTAGCGAGTACTGTGCAGCACTCGGACACTTGTCTTAGCAAGCCAGTGCATCTTGGCAACGGTGCATGCTCAGGCATACACGCTTGTGTGTCTAGATGCTGTCCTGCTGCAAGTGGGCCGTCTCTGACTAGGGATGGCGGTTATCGCTGAAAGAACCGATTTTCTGTTATATTGATTCTTCCAACGTCAATTTAAACTGCTTTCTGAAATACCTCATTTTCGGTTTCTCATTCCTACTATTTTCCGCAGTAAATGTAGAAATGGAACAAGATTGTACAATTTTGACTCCCTCAGCTTCAAACTATATAGAACCACATTATTGGCAACGGCCTCGCCACAGTGGTTACACCGGTTGCCGTGAGATTACTGAAGTTAAGCGCGGCCGGGCTTGGTCGGCACTTGGATGGGTGACCATCCAGGCCGCCAAGCGCTGTTGCCATTTTTCGGGGTGCACTCAGCCTCCAGATGCCAATTGAGGAGCTACTCGGCCAAATAGTAGCGGCTTCGGTCAAGAATACCACCATAACGGCGGGGCGAGCGGTGTGCTGACCCCATGCCCCTTCTATCCGCATCCTCCACGGAGGATGACACGATGGTCGGATAGTCCCGGTAGGTCACTCGTGGCCTGAAGACAGAGTGCTTATAGAACCACATTATTAAATTAAACAGGCACATAATAGGAGACTAAGTTCGTCCACCATTCATTACTTTTCTCTAAAAGTTAATGACTACTGCAAAAATCAGTATGTTCTACTACTGATTACAACTTTTTTTTTTTTTACTTTGGAACTCTCCTCAAAAATCTTGTAGTAATAGAGGATGATACCACTATTAGAACACTACAAATAGTCAGCGATAAAGTGTGAAACCTGAGGGTGAAAAAGTCGATTTTTTTTGTGTTAATTTATCCGTTTTCAAAGGCTACAAGCAGCACTTTATTCTTCTTCTAACCTTGTTTGACAGCTTTAACTCAGAACAAATTTTCTACATGCATGTAATCAATAAACTGCATGTGCATTTTCAGACTGTTCTAGATGACATCAGAGAATTCGCATATATCGTTGATGATTAATTTTTCTTTCATGTTTACTATTGTTTTAACAACATTAAAGGAAACCTTACGAAAATTGTGAACTGTATTATAAAAAATGAAATAAAACTACCCACGATAACCTTACGACGGAAGTCTGTTTTAATAAAACTGAGTATCTGTACACAAGCGTGCCTCTATCGTCACGAATTGGTAAAATACTACTCACTTAGATTTTGATTTGGTCTGTGTTTAATTGGTATGCTGTGTCATACCCAAGAGGTATGCAAATGTGGCATTTCATAAATAAAGTTATGTATTCCTAGAAACCCAAAATTGCTTGTCAGCAGCGGAAAGAGGCGTTACCTGTTGTTCAGCATTAAAAGTTTTTCACCATTGCACTACGAGCCGAAAGTATTTTCTTGCGATTTCCTTATCGATGTTTGATCTGACTGTTTGTAGCTCTTTCACAGAAGGGATAAAAACGCTACACTCAGTGAGACTGGAATTGCGAACCATATCAGACGCCTTTTCAAAGGTCAGCACGTTACCACAAAGATGGCGAAGAAGTATGTGTCTCAGCTTCCTCTCACGAGACCAATAGTGGCTAGAACGCGTGAACCGCTATTTGAAGGTCGAGATCAGTTGCGATTTCCACGTGCAACGACTTACCTGGGCTGAAAACCCTAAATTTACAATCTTTTGTTACACCTCAAGCGATAATAACTCAGATTATTCAGTGGAAATGACAGGTAAAATCAAGTGAACTTGGAGGCGTAATACCATGCACACCAGGAAGTAATTCGTCGATTACAGAGTTGCCAAACATACCTTGCCTTGTTGCCAAATCTCAGTTACAATACCAGCCGGAAGATGACGAACCGATGTGATCTTACAGCGGGCTGGGAAGTGGTCATAGCTGGTGTCTCCAAGTCGTGGCTGCTACGGCCTGGAATACGTAATGCGTCTGATTCGCATTTCTATAACAAGGTTTAGGGACTGGAGCGTAGTTACTAATAATACTCGGAACTGACTGCAAAGTAAGCATCATAAATCAGTAATTCTCATAGTTGTTTTTATATTTATTTCGTAAGTGTACTCAAAACTAAGAAATTCATTCACAGACGTTTTCGTGCCTCGCCGATAGTCGAGCACAACAAACAAATAAAAATAAAAAAACAATGTGTGTGTGTGTGTGTGTGTGTGTGTGTGTGTGTGTGACAGAGAGAGAGAGAGAGAGAGAGAGAGAGAGAGAGAGAGATAAAACTCATAAAGAATGAGAGAGAGAGTAAAAAATTGTAAAGAAATTGAATCATGGTATGTAAAGAAATCTTTCATTAAAATGACGTGTTCCACATCATTACGAAATAATGTCTTCATGATCTATGAAACAAGAATTTATCTAATGTAATCATATGATATTGATGATTAGCCGTGAAGAGTCATGAATTATCGACGTTTTTGCCAATACCAGTAACCAAATATAAACTTGAAAATAAAAGGCGACAGTTTTTGTAATAAACCGGGACTTCTATCAAGACCCTTTCGTCCCTGTTAACTAACTACCGAAGATGTCTGATATACCACTATTCTGAAGTAACAAAGTGTGCATTCATTTAAAGATGAAGTGCATGATGTGAAGTTCTGTGACAGAGATACGAACCCAACACGTAATCGGATTGTTAAATAAGTAAAATCAAATCTTACGTATCGGTTTTTCTGACCAGCTGGTAGGTTCTTCACTCTAAAATAAGGATACAAACTTTTGTGCCTAAGCGACAATCGAACTGCTCACCTACCGCTCATCCACGAATATAGCTTAAGTATCAGCTGCTTACTCATCAATAATATGATGTGTGGGTGTTTGACCAGAAATAACGACACCTTTTGCGATTGTTGGCAACACATGAACAGACATTAAAAATGCACGTTAATTTTCACTAACAGGCCGGTGTGCACGTGATAGGGCTTGAAATGCAATTATGAATAATTTTGAACTGTATCAGGATTCGGACCCATAATCTTATCTTTGGAAGAGACCTAGAGAAAACTGTAGTCTTGAGAAAAAGAACAAAATGATTGAACTATACTGTTCCGAGAGATTCAGATCTTCGAAAGAGGAGATACGAATTCGAATCACAGTCCAGCACCAAATTTTTCAACGTCTGTAGTTCAATCAAGTACAAGTAAAGTAAGACTGCTGTTCCTTTAAATGGCTATCGGTTCATCAATGAAAATAAAATTTTCTAATGTAAGTAAGTTTACTGGCGACTGTATTTCTGTTTACCATGACTTCCGCTATGTCATTTCCCAACGTAAACCGGCTCTGCCCAGTTGGTAACGAAGGAACGTGATGTTTAATGCGGATTCTGGATTATAACGTCTTTCTCTTGATGTTACCGGGGGTAAAGTAAATCTGTTTGTGTCTCTTAAAAGAAATGCCTGAACCCACGCATTGCAACTGTGATAGTTCGTTCCGCCAGCCCCAGGCGTGTGCTGTAACAGTTGATGTGCTTAGCTTACAAAATTAGTCACGGTGAAAAAACGCTAGACTATTAAATGGTTAAGTAGAAGCAAACTTCTGAAGCGGAGATTATGCTATTCTCATGTCAGCAGGATGTAAAGACTCTTCTAGGCATCATAGTCTCGATGTGAAGCCATTTTGAAATTTTCACAAGTTCAGGAAATTTCTTAGTTCGAGAAATACCACTGGGAAGTGTGAAGTTACCGGATAATTCGATTATTAGCGTCATTATTACTATCATTTTCTTCATACCGCTGCTGGAACACTGTACTTGAAGATCATTTGATGCCGTTTGGTCATTCCAGAAGTAGTTTCCCAAGAACAGGTTCTTTCCCTGTCTACGGAATCCTTTTCATGTTAATATCAAACATCAGTAATAACTCGTAGATTACATTAAAAATTAAAGTGATTTATGAAGACGTTACTTCATAACAAAAACGCGCTGCCTTTCTTCATTTACTTGCGCCTAGAAATGGCTATCGAGTACTGCCAAACCAAAAAACAAGAGATCTTACTGCCTTCCGGTATACGTCGCTGCCAGTTCTTCCATATTATTTGGTCGACATGACCTGTTTCAAGTTGTGTATGACAGACAATGTTTTAGAAAATCAATTGTTTTCCTTTGCAATAAACAGAAAGATTTTCATTCTAAGCTATCCAAGCACAAAATTTTCGCAATATTAGTTCAAATTTAATATTCGCTTCTATAATGTAGGACAGTATTTCACAGATGCAAAACTCGCAGCCGACTCATTGACCTTACACTTAGTCGCTGACCATAAATTCTAGCTCAGAGTGACACCAGATTAAGTAACCTAATGTAGCGAAGACTGTTTGCTAGTGATCTTTCTCACCGGTAAATACGCAATTCACTCATTGGGCTCCATAAGTACACTGTAACAGTAATTTCCGTGTGTATGCAATGCATACGGATTAGAATTTAGTGGTGCTCCCTCTTCCACTTCTGTATACAATATGCTTGACCTAAACGCGCCTTTTATCATTACAGGCCCTGGGCAGTGCAACATCATACTGACAACAGTAATGTGCTTATACTGACAACCTCACTGTTCGTTTTACCTGATTTTGTAATAATTTAAATAAAACAACATGGACTTCCAGTGGGAGACATTTCGTCCCCTTTTTCCTTCTGTGAAATTTGTCAGTAAGCTTTTTGCCTTCCAACCAGTGAAATGCGGTAGATTACGGCCGGTAAATGATTCACAAACCACGATGTAGTGCCGTTAAGACGATTTATTTAAATGTCGCAAGACTGCACATAGGTGCAATCGATTTCGAGGTGCAAAGTGTTTGTTATCTTACTTTTGTGACAGGTGGGAATAAGTGACTTCTAAAGACTTTTTATTGTACTGAAATAATCTTTTGTCACAAAGTAACAAGGCAAGTGTTTTATTCGTATCTATTTGTAGGAAACTGTAATCGTGATGGAAGATTATACACCTGAATGTTTGACACAACTGGTAGGAGAAAACGTTGCATATTAACCAAACCCCGCGCCTCCTCTCCGTACCCTCCTATGCACGAGCATGGGATACTCCTCGCATACCGCTACAGAGCTGTTCCTAGCACAGCTGAGAATTGGCAACATCGTCACAAACATTAGGCAACACTGTGACAGGTCAATCACTTCCGCGTATGGTACTGAATTGACTCGCTAAATTCACTTGATATTCCCTTTCCATTTGAATGACTCGTGTTATATAATCCTCATGTAAACTTAGACACTGAGACAGAAAATTCAGTTTTTTGCCTAAAGAAATGCTATTCTTCACATAAGTGACAACTTTTATTATCTTTCACCATGCGTTATGAGGCTGAGCGACCATTACTATGATGAGAGCGGCGTACAGGCAGCAGTGTGTCCGTAGCCCGGTAGTACCGCCCGTGTCTAGGGTTAGAACGGCTCAATCTGTCGTCAGTTCTAACCATGGTAGGGACCAGCGTGTCCGAGCTTTTTGTTTGTGATATATTTTATTGAGCTGGGAATTTCCAGAAAAAATTCTGTATCGAAATCGGAATAAAACTTTTACACATCAAATCCTCAGTAAGTTGTGTTAATGGTCATAGATCTTGGCTTTGTGACTGCCAAGCTGCTTCGCAATACCAGCGTCTCTGAAGAAATTCGAATCGACCATCAGCGATACGAATTTCAATATGGTTCTTCGCTTAAGACTCACATGCCAGGGTGATAAGTAAGAAGGAAATGAACCTCTTGATTACTATAGGGCCACTATGCTAAATTTCCACAGTAGCAATTAGGAAGTCCCTGCAGACATTTGCTAAAAGCGGTTCAAGCAACTTACTTTTTCTCTGGATAGCTTCAAATATGGGCAATTTTGTCGCCTTAAATCCAATTGAATGTTTTAAATATCACTGGTGAACAGCGTTCACTTCTCCATTAATTAAGGTATAGACCTCAAAACAAGCAATTTGCCTGAGTAGCTATAGAGCAAGTTCTGATAGGTATTGACACAATCTTTTGCATTCATTTACCATAGAGAATCAAAGAAAGAAACCAAACACATTACATTGCATTTACTCTCTGTGCCTTGACTAACACATATGGATCCATGACAATAATAAATTATTTGAGGAACCTCCCGTGAAAGGAAAAAGAACAGAATGTGACGCTTTAATTGTAGTGCATTGGATCAAAAACAATGAAATTAATTCTGTTCCACATTGATGTATTGCATTCTAGTATAATAAAATAATCATCAAATAAAAACGGTTTTGTGCCTCCTTTGCTATCAAGAGTGAAACACAAATCGTAGGTAGATTTTATGGGTTACCACTCAACAACATTAAAGCATTTTACATGGTCGAGAGTGCGGAGTGGAGCAGACGTTGTCGGCAAAGGGCGAGACAATGCAGTGCCTCAGCCCCCGCCGGTAGGCAGTAAACGGGTCCCAGAGAACTCAGACGCATGCGGTGTTCAGAAGCAGATGGTCGGCAAAGAAATCTTTCGCTAAAACATTGTTGGACCAAACTGTTATTACCAGTGTGACAGAAAGCGTAATCTATTGTAGATTCTCTTGAATTACACTCACAGCTTCAGCACCGAGAGGAAACGGGCGATAAAAACTTTGTCGACGTGTGCTTTTAGTTACCAGACGTCGTATTAGCTAGTCTCGCGTTTTACCTCAAGACCACGGTCGTAGTCAAGAATAAAGTACTAAGACTGAAATCAAGACTTCCTCTGGGATGTGCCGCAGTCTACAATGCTGCCAGATCGAGCATATTGCCGTACATAGGATTCTGAGAGGAGCGCAACTGTATTGCCCACCTTAAGTGAACGACTCGGTGGTCAATTTATTGCTCTAAGACTGTATCTACAACACATATTGCACGTTGAAGACCCAGAAGAATTAAAAAACAAAAGTAGTTTATGAGAGCAACGTTGACTATAGCGTCCGAAGTATTCATAGTATTGTATACGTGTGTGTAAATGCCTTCTAATTCCCACTCAAGGAAGACAAGGATACACAGTCTTGCTTCAATATTATAAATTCGCCTCAATTTGAGGATGAACTCAGAATTTGGTTGATAATGATTTTGAATACTTAGCAGTACTGTACCCATTGGTGTTAAACTCATTTCCAACCAATGATTCACACAGATACAGGAACACTACTTGTGATACCTCATAGACAAAATACTTACGCAGTGCTATGAGACGAAAAGATCAACCTGACACAAACTGTGGGAAGTTTTTTTTACAACATTCGTACCTGGATAATGAGCTTTTTCCTATTTGAGATGTCTGAACGTTGCTGCTTGAGATGATTTAGGACGAAACTAAATTCCCTCAGATACGACAATGTTTAAAGAAATCGTCTTAACGGCACTGAATCGTGGCTGAAAGGCAAAAAGCTTACTGACACATTTCACAGAAGGAAAAGAGGGACAAAATGTCTCCCACTGAAAGGTCATGTTGTTTTATTTAAATGATTACAAAATCAGGTAAAACGAACAGTCAGGTTTGCAGCATAAGCACATTGATGATGTCAGTATGACCTTGCACTGCCCAGGTCCTGCAATGACAAAGGGCCCGTTTAGGTCAGGCATATTGTATACAGAAGTAGAAGAGGGAGCACCACTAAATTCTAATCCGTATGCATTGCATACACACAGAAATTACTGTTACAGTGTACTTATGTAACCCAATGAGTGAATTGCCGATTTCCCGGTGAGAAGGATCACTGGCAAACAGTCTCCGCTACATTACGTTACTTAAACTGGTGTCACTCTGAGCTAGAATTTATGGTCAATGAGTCGGATGCGAGTTTTGCAACTGTGAAATACTTTCCTACATTATAGAAGCGAATATTAAATTTGAACTAATATTGCGAAAATTTTGTACTTGGATATCTTAGAATGAAAATCTTTCTGTTTATTGCAAAGGAAAACAATTGATTTACTAAAACATTGTCTGTCATACACATCTCGAAACAGGTCATGTCGACCAAATCATATGGAAGAACTGACAGTGACGTATATCGGAAGGCAGTAAGATCTTTTTGCCTTTCGGCAACACACACACACACACACACATTCTTTCTTTATTTTATTTGTTTGTTGTGCTCGACTATCGGCGAGGCACGAAAACGTCTGTGAATGAATTTCTTAGTTTTGAGTACACTTACGAATGAAATATAAAAACAACTACACTCCTGGAAATTGAAATAAGAACACCGTGAATTCATTGTCCCAGGAAGGGGAAACTTTATTGACACATTCCTGGGGTCAGATACATCACATGATCACACTGACAGAACCACAGGCACATAGACACAGGCAACAGAGCATGCACAATGTCGGCACTAGTACAGTGCCTTTCGCAGCAATGCAGGCTGCTATTCTCCCATGGAGACGATCGTAGAGATGCTGGATGTAGTCCTGTGGAACTGGCCAGGGTAGTTGACTTCCACCTTCTAGAGCACGTTGGGTGGCACGGGATACATGCAGACGTGCATTGTGCTGTTGGAACAGCAAGTTCCCTTGCCGGTCTAGGAACGGTAGAACGATGGGTTCGATGACGGTTTGGATGTACCGTGCACTATTCGGTGTCCCCTCGACGATCACCAGTGGTGTACGGCCAGTGTAGCAGATTGCTCCCCACACCATGATGCCGGGTGTTGGCCCTGTGTGCCTCGGTCGTATGCAGTCCTGATTGTGGTGCTCACCTGCACGGCGCCAAACACGCATACCACCATCATTGGCACCAAGGCAGAAGCGACTCTCATTGCTGAAGACGACACGTCTCCATTCGTCCCTCCATTCACGCCTGTCGCGACACCACTGGAGGCGGGCTGCACGATGTTGGGGCGTGAGCGGAAGACGGCCTAACGGTGTGCGGGACCGTAGCCCAGCTTCATGGAGACGGTTGCGAATGGTCCTCGCCGATACACCAGGAGCAACAGTGTCCCTAATTTGCTGGGAAGTGGCGGTGCGGCCCCCTACGGCAATGCGTAGGATCCTACGGTCTTGGCGTGCATCCGTGCGTCGCTGCGGTCCGGTCCCAGGTCGACGGGCACGTGCACCTTCCGCCGACCACTGGCGACAACATCGATGTACTGTGGAGACCTCACGCCCCACGTGTTGAGCAATTCGGCGGTACGTCCACCCGGCCTCCCGCATGCCTACTATACGCCCTCGCTCAAAGTCCGTTAACTGCACATACGGTTCACGTCCACGCTGTCGCGGCATGATGCCAGTGTTAAAGACTGCGATGGAGCTCCGTATGCCACGGAAAACTGGCTGACACTGACGGCGGCGGTGCACAAATGCTGCGCAGCTAGCGCCATTCGACGGCCAACACCGCGGTTCCTGGTGTGTCCGCTGTGCCGTGCGTGTGATCATTGCTTGTACAGCCCTCTCGCAGTGTCCGGAGCAAGTATGATGGGTCTGACACACCGGTGTCAATGTGTTCTTTTTTTCCATTTCCAGTAGTGTATGAGTCATTATCGCTAGAGGTGTAACAAAAGAGTGTAAATTTACGGTTTTCAGCTCAGGTAAGTCGTTGCACGTGGAAATCGCCACTGATCTCGTCCTTCAAATAGCGGTTTACGCGTTCTAGCCACTATGGGTCTCGTAAGTGGAAGCTAAGACACATACTTCTTCGCCAGCTTTGTGGTAATGTGCCGACATGTGAAAAGGCGTCTGATATGGTTCGGAATTCCTGTCTCACTGAGTGTAGCGTTTTTATCCCTTCTGTGAAAGAGCTACAAGCAGTCAGATCAAACATCGATAAGGAAATCGCAAGAAAATACTTTCGGCTCATAGTGCAATGGTGAAAAACTTGCAATGCTGCTCAATAGGTAACGCCTCTTTCCGCTGCTGACAAGCAAATTTTGGGTTTCTAGGAATACATAACTTTATTTATGAAATGCCACATTTGCATACCTCTTGAGTATGACACAGCATACCAATTAAACACAGACCCAATCAAAATCTAAGTGAGTAGTAATTTACCAATTCGTGACGATAGAGGCACACTTGTGTACAGATACTCAGTTTTATTAAAACAGACTTTCGACCTAATGTTTATCATGGGTAGTTTTATTTCATTTTTTATAATACAGTTCACAATTTTCGTAAGGATTCCTTTAATGTTGTTAAAACAATAGTAAACATGAGAGAGAAATTAATCATCAACGATATATGCGAATTCAGTGATGTCATCTAGAACAGTCTGAAAATGCACATGCAGTTTATTGATTACATGCATGTAGAAAAGTTGTTCCGAGTTAAAGCTGTCAAACAAGGTTTGAAGAAGAATAAAATGCCACTACCAGACGACAGTTAATGTATAAAATACTTTTCCGACTTATTTTGGCACGATGCGCTCTACCCATACATAATACAAAAGTTTCGAGATGCATCTATTGTCTGGCTGTCTATTAAACCTGATATGAACAAAATGTCGCAGGAGTTACACCTTTTTCCACATATGACTATTTTGGGTTGAGAAGTGAAGGAAATTATGTTACAATTTCCATTACATTGATAATTTTAGCAGACAGTAGAATTGCGTTTTAAAAAATATAGCAATGAATGTACTTGAACTAGCGACATCTTCTCTATCGTGCGCGATACTTACCATTACGCCACTAGCTGAAAGGTAGCTATAGCAGCTCCAGAAGTCAAGAACAATTCCTCCAGAACTTCTGGATTCCACAGCGATGTGGGATAATGCCTATCGCCAGGTCAATACTAATGAGAGACAAACAGTTATACCTTTTCTTTTGCACTGCACGACGGTTTCAACAAACCGATAGCGCAATACAGTAGCTCAAGTGGAAAGGAAGACTTCCTTTTTTAATTTCTGCATCCTACACTGTTGGCAGTTCTGTGTTGGTGGCAGTTACGTGATTTTATTTTGGTGATTACAAAATAAAGATGAATGCATGCACTGGGTAGCCGTGGCAGCTAGTTCATGGTGATTCGGTCATCCAAGTAAATCAATTTACTGAACATGCTGCAAATTGATACAGGGAACCTGTGTGTCAGAATTCTCAGCCAGTGTGGTACAACGGCGTTATGATAGAAAAATTGGCCCCTGAGAAGAGGATTTGGTGTTACGATGGGCTGCTGATAGGTTCATACATGTATGGTCTGGGTTAGATTCCAACTTCTGTCAATGATTTTAGATAGGGAGAGACAGATTCCATTCCCTTCCGGCTACACCAAGTGAAGAAGATATAATGGCACTGTGGTCTCAAATTCACATTAAAAATGATATTCGTTCTCTATTAAGTAGACGTTAGGTTGAGCCACAATAAACTCTGGAGTGACGACATGTAGAAACTCTATCACCAGTAACCTTTCTCATACTAGTTTTTTATTTCTATTGACGAAACAAACGCTATGTAGGCTCACAGGACACGTGTTCCATCTTTTATCTGAGCTTCTGTATGTCGATAAAATTGGTTCTGAATTGGGAATGCAACTCAGACAGCCCTTAAACCGGAATTAGATTCCTTCGTGACAATACAGCTCGGCTACAGTTTGTTGTTTGTTCAAAACTCCAGATTCCTCAACATCTCCACATATTGCGCGTGATGGGTTCGTATCCTGGCCCGGCACTAAAGATTTCATTATGTATTATCAAGCTCTAACATGAGAACACCTATCTGCTGGTGGATAATAATTTCCATTTTTAATGTATTTTCATTCGTTGTCAACACTAAAGATATTTGACGTTTTTGACTCTCAGTGAGACACAGAAATATTTGCGAGATCACTGTAAGTTCAAGATGTTATTCTGAGATGCTGGTGGAACAAAATTCGGTAGCTGACGTCTCTTTGTGTGTAGTCATCAACGATATGCGTGTAGCTCTATTCTCAGTCAGCACTGAACTCTTCGTCATATTATTCCTAGTTCAAACGTGCTCACATGTCACTGCAGGTGCAACAAACCCATATTTAACGTTCGTGTTCTCTAGAATATAACAGCGATAGGTGCCGGGTTGGAGTCCTGGGAAGGAAAAAATTAATGTTTCGACTCGTCATTTCAGTTAAAACATCTAGCTACTGCCGAGAAAATCCGATATGTCGCAGTTCATTGGGCTTCGATATCTATCTTATTAGATTCTGGGTTCGAATCCCTGTCCAACACAAAGCTTTACCTCACGGCATTTCAAATAAGTTACTTGTTAAGAAGCAATATTTAACATCTCTCGTAGTTTGTTAACAGGGACAATAGGTGCTGGGTAGGAATTCGCGTCCGTTAAAAATGTTTGCGTTATGTAATTTAAAGTCGGTATTTGCTAACTGATACTGTCTAAAATCGATGTATATCACTCTCTGCATGCCTAATCAGGAATGACTGTTAGTTTCCGTCAGCCCCGAAATCTTTGCTTAATCTGCATGACCTGAGTTTGAATCCATATGCAGAACGAGACGGTTCGTCGTGTCATTTGAAGTTCGTACATGTTCTCAACTAGCTTCTCGTGAATAGCTTAAATTTTTAATCTCATTTTGTGTTAAATAATAAGTACGGTATGATACTTTGAAGAGGAAATCATGAATACGGCGAATTTACTACGTGCATTACCTATCTGACGTAATAATGAGAGTGGTAACATTTCAGGTATGTCATTTATTGTAATAAATGTGAGGTTACAAGCCTTAAGGACAGTCTTACCTATGATAAGATGTTCCCTGATATTTGCAGTATCGTAGTATTATTTTACATCTTGAGTTACTGCGATACAGAGCAGTGTTTTCTAAAGGTGACTTGTTGGAACCATTTTCAATAGTCAAACGACAGTACCAAGGAGCGATTAGAGGACCTGCTAGACAGCTGCGTTATCTGGGTTGCATGCGAATCAGGCGAAATGCAATTCAGGTCGTTCGGATATTTTTCAACGTGATTGTATATTATTGTCTCGGCGGTGCTGTACCATTTCGTATGTCACGTTTTTATTGCTCATTTCTGTCGACATTGTTATTAAAATAACACTGATGGCTTTCCCATTTTCCATAATAACGCAATATTTCAAAAAAGTGTAAATTTAATGATAAAAATCGGCTCGTTCATTAAAAAATGTTTGTTCAAAAACTAAAAATCTTAGCACTGCTGTTATGTCCAATTGATATTTTGGTTTCTTTATCCGGTTATTGGTAAAAAAAGAACAACACTTGTTATAGTCGAAACCAAACAAATACCGAAAACACCGGTCGGCTTTTCCAGTTCTTATTCCGAACTGTGCTGCGTCCGCAACTATCTTCAGCTGTGCTCAGTTTCTGTCGGTCGGAACCTGTTCGTTCTGTTTTTGCCGCCAGTTCGCTGCCCAAACGTTGACTCCACTCAGTGCTGCTGCTGCCTATTCCTGCCATCTCCGTGGGGGTCTCGAAGTCAACGCTCGAAACGTCGCCACCTCACTGCGGTGTATCCAAGAGGTACGCTGTGTGCGCTGTCATGATACGCTGCTGCCACCATTATTTTCACATGACGATGCCAATGTGAGTGACACCCCACTGCTTTAGCACACTGTTATTCATCCGCAAGCAAAGGTACATGCCACTAACAGCTCTCCTTCTTGCTGTAATCATTTCCCCAAAGACGCAGCCTGCGCATGTAATACCTCACAGACTGAAGATGAAGACTTCCTTGGGTATTCGCAAGGAAAAAGTAACAACCTCATGGTTAAAAACGCAGAATTGGAAAATAAAAATGTCTGTTTGCGAAGACAAGCAGCCACCTGAAAGTCGGGTTTCAATTTTCAAGCTACGCTTGTTGAAGTGAGAGGAGTCCAAACTATGTTGGAAACTAGTCCATCTGCCATTGCAAGTAGTCTTTCAGCAGATAATTTAATCTTTCCCATCTCAGGAAAACTCACATAAAATGTGAAAGCAAGATTCCAAAATGAACACAATGTGGGTCGCATTTGCGTATGGCCTGACAATTTTTTATTAAATGCACCGCAACTGAAGTTGATCGGGCTGCATGCGTTAATGTCGAGTTGGTTGACACTTTGAAAAATACCGAAAGATACAAGAGGTTTAGCATGCAGTGAGGCGTTAGTTAAACTACTGTAATCAACTGCCGACCACTAGATTAATGTCGGTAGAAGGTCTTGAACAGTTTTCAGAAGGGCCATGCATGTTACACGTAACGACGTGCACCTAGAGGAAGCTAGATTCTTTTTTACTATCCTTATGCATAATAGTGAGCTGCGCCACGTGTTTACCAGTGAGTCAGGCTGTGGACATGAAAGCAAACTGGTCATGTGGCTGTTAAATGCTTGGCGCGTAACTGACCTAATCACCACGATTTCCGCCACCAAGGAATGCATTGTCCGTGGTCCGAAAAAAGACAATCCTTAGCTGCAGCAGCACAACCCATAGTCTGAAAAGTAGAAATGCGGCATATGCAGCCATCCACCACCAGTGAAGTCAGTGAGTCCCATAAGCTACTAGGCATGAAGGAGGTGGCATGTGAGGAATGCAAGGAAAATCACCCTCCATTCTAGTATATTTGTGCAATGCAGATGAGTTTAGTGTTTCTCTCTCCTGGCGGAAAGTGGCTGTTAAAGCTGCCCTGTTGTCATACTAATGGTTTGGGTACCGAAGTAAAACACCCCGTAGGCGTGTGTTGACACCACATGTGATCCTCAGATGAAAGCTACATGTCAAAGGTCTGATTTTGAAGTCATACTGGGAAACGATTTCCTGCACCAGCATCAGAGCGTGACTGTTTTACAGTCGCTCACTGTCAAATTCAGTAAAGCTATCGACTATTTTCGCAGCTACAGCACCTCAGAAAACGTGACGAAATCTGATGAAGGGCGCCACTTCCCCAAGTTCCAATACACCACACATCTTGGTGCTAAAGGCAGTCACCGCTTCAACAATAAACGGTGGCACTGGAAGAGGTCTCTGGTTGACAAATCAAAATGAAATTACCTAAAGGGACCATTTTTTGCTCATCCTCTCACTACTCCAAATGACGCTCTCGACAGGGCACAGGTGCGTGCGAAACGAGGCTGGTGTAGAACATAAAACCTGGGAGTAAAAGTAGGAATTCTTGTCTGTCTAGACAAATTTGGCGTACAAGTCGTAGTAATACCGACCACTAATACTGGATAACCAAGTGTGAAAAATGCCTTTTTAAAGAGAGATAAGACAAGAGGGAAATTTTACCAGTTTGAGGAGAGTACAGAGGCATGCCACTCCTCAGGCAGTAATTGCAGAATAATTTGTCCCATTTGATTGACTTTGAGAACGGTTTGTTATAACCAGCTTTAGATGGGTATATATGGATATACAAAGAGAGGCCATAGTATCTAGGACTGATCTTCTGTATTATAAGATCTCTACTGTCAATGCTAGGCCAGTTGCTCAGAATCTATATTGAATTCCGTATCAGTTGCAGTCTGTTGTGGAGAAAACAGTCCAGTAATAACTTGATGCTAGAATTATTCAACCATCGGCTAGCCCCTGGTCGAGTCCAGTTGTAGCTACACCACAGAAGATAATTAATAACTAGCAGATCTATCGCCTATGGGTAGAGATAGGAGTAGCAAACACGGCTACAATACTGGACACCTACTCGTTGTCACACATTAACGAAACTTCCCAAAAATTAGGGTATTTCGTGTTCGTCACTAGCCTTGACGATCATGAGATACCAATGGCTCCTCAGTACCAGCCAAAAACCACTTTTATTGCACCTTCAGGCTTGTGCAAATTTCGCAGATACCTTTAGGCTTACGAAATGTGCCTGTCACATAGCAAAAATTAAAAATTTGCTGATTTGCTATTAAAGTGTCTGAAACTCACTACCTCTTTGCTCTGTTTTGACAGGATTATAGAATTCTCTTGAACCACTGAAGAAAATGTGTTCATTAGGTTACAGAATGCTCACTTCAGTTTGCAATTCAAAAATACTCCTTTGTCGGACCACTAATTCAGGACTTGGGACACGTTAACAGCTCCGATGGGGCAGAGCCAGACCCACAGTTCACAGGAACCTTAGATGGTTTACCTGCTCTAACGAATGTAAAGGAATTGCATTAGCTATTTATTATCACAGACTTGTAAAGCATTATACTACTTAGATTAATCCCTTAACCAAGGCCGGCCGGAGTGGCCGAGGGGCTCTAGGCGCTTCAGTCTGGAACCACGCGACCGCTACGGTCGCAGGTTCGAATCCTGCCTCGGGCATGGATGTGTGTGTCGTCCTTAGGTTAGTTAGGTTTAAGTAGTTCTATGTTCTAGGCGACTGATGGCCTCCGATGTTAAGTCCCATAGTGCTCAGAGACATTTTTGAAACCAAGTTATTAAAGAAAGAAGCAGCTTTTGAATGAACTGCAAAATGAGGAATTGCTTTGAAAACTTTCGAGGCCAATTGACGTCTTGGCACTTATTAATATTTCCTGAGTTACAGAAGCCATTTATACTCCTGTGCGGGGCCTCGGTCTTTGCCATACGTGTTGTACTTAGCACAACAGCGAAGAAGAATCTATTGCTTACACTTCTCGCCAGCTCAAAAACGCTGACATTAGTTATAGTAGCATGGGAAAAGTGATGTTGGTCTTAATAATTTGAGGATAGGGTTATATGGTTGTCGTTAATCTGGTTGATACAGTGCATTTTCACAGTTTTATCTGAGTTTTTTTGTAGCTGGTTCTGTCGCGCAGAATTTAGAGTAGTTTATAGCAGTCCTCATTATCATACCGAGGTGTCGACACATTGGTAGATTAGAGAGCATCTACAATCTCTCAACCGACCTGTCGGAAACGATTTGGTATGTTGGGCCTCTCAAAACAGATAGTGTCATGCTTTCTGAGAATGCTTTTGGTACACCTCGTGAATTTCGCTTTCAGAAAAAAAAATGGTTCAAATGGCTCTGAGCACTATGGGACTTAACATCTGTGGTCATCAGTCCCCCAGAACTTAGAACTACTTAAACCTAACTAACCTAAGGACATCACACACATCCATGCCCGAGGCAGGATTCGAACCCGCGACCGTAGCAGTCTCGCGGTTCCGGACTGAGCGCCTAGAACCGCTAGACCACCGCGGCCGGCCTTTCAGAAAAGGATGAGTTAGTGACTAGCAATGTTATTCGAACGGAATTCGTGGAACGCGCAGGGGATAGACATGTGACAGCTGTCCCTTGCTCACGTCCGCTTGTGCGGATCATTATTCAACACTCGTTTGAATTACATGAGAGAATCAGCTGCATTCATGGCGCATCCGGCGCAAACATCAATGCAAATTTTCTACTGCGTGTGCTTGTTTTTGCTCCAGAGGTTCTGTGAAGGCAACCATTTCGATGGAATGTGGACATGGAATCACATACCGGTTTGGATCTCTTTTGTGTAATATATCTAGATTACGCGCAGAATGTGTAATACTTCTGTAATGATAGACAACACCAGCTGGTCACGTACGACCGATTTCCAATTGCGTACCAGTAAGGTGCCAGTGGCCATGACTGAAGTTATGTGCACTCGTTGTCTTTCCATTAACCGTGGAAGGGAAACACGGTATGTATCTCTGCTGTTCCTGTTCGCTGTTGGCAACAGGTCTCCCTTAGTTTCCAACTATCCCTGGGATGGGATAGACTGTTCATTTCGTTTGTATATTCCCTCTTTTCCTTTTACCCCTCCTGGTTTCCATTCCATAATTCTTCCTCTTCTGGCTGTCTTCCAACATCGAAATATTTCACATCAATTACCAGTTGGCTACTGCACTAAATTACATAACACCAGTAACAGTTATTTACGCTATTTCTCATATGCATTTAATCTTTGCTGCAGAATAAACTTTAACTGAGTTCATCTTTCCAGTAGACAATTTCTCTGTCGTAAACTATGAATAAATGCTAGACACATGTTTCTTTGTCATCATCGGTCGTGGAACAATGAATGCTGCATATTAATTTCGCAACCAGTATTTGAACATAAGGCTACTGCACTCCTAAACGCAACACGTTCAGTGCATTCTTCCCTGCGCAGTTTTGGTCTATGTTCTGTAACTTATTTCTCAAGTGTCTGTTCAAGTTTCTTCCCAATAAATAACTTTTGCTTGAAAACGTCGCTATTACGTGTTTCTTTCTTCTCTATGTGGATTCTCGCTTTCTTTTATTGTACTGTTTTCAGTATAGCGCTTCTTCTGCTATTCTGTCTCTCTCTCTGTCACTGTATATATCAAGCAATCTACCTATCTATCTATCTGTTCATCTCCTTCTCCCTTTCTACTTTACACCTTTGAAATTAATTTGAATTCGTTAAAAATAAACTCTTTGCGCAATGTTCCCAGCAAAAATAAAACCCTTTACTGGTTGACATACCAATAGACGGGAAATTATCGTTTGGCGTCTAGACTTAACACACCTGTTTGTACAATAAGATGAGTGAGTCATAGCATCTGCCATTTCCTTAAATACTATGACTGTAAAGACTGTTAAAATAGGAAAAGTGGTTTCATAGTGTGACTACAAAAACAGAGGAAATCTACACATGATTAATCAAATGTTCTTTTTCCTTCTCAAAGCCAATTATTGTGTCCATCCAGACAAATACAATGTGTGTTCTTCAGTTCTCCTCACCACATGCAACGACAGCCAAAACATTATGACCACTGCCCACGGCGACGTTGAATGCCACCTGGTGGCGTTGCGGAGATGTGACGAAGTAACAAAACTATGTAAGTCGAGCAGACACGAATGGGGGATCACCCTGACGAAGATATGGGGCGCAAATGGAGAATCTACAAAAATAAGCTACTTTGACATACTATTATTACGCATAGTATGTGAACGAGTATCTATGAAACGTAAAAGCTGGTCGAATATTCCCGTGTTACTGTCGTGAGCATGTACGGAAATAGGTAGGAGGACAGTGAAACCAGCAATAGGCGGTAAATGGTTAAACGTCCACGGCTCTTTACAGAACGTGGGGTTTGGAGGCTTGTCTGCTCCGTAAAGTAGGATCGATGGCGATCTGCGGCATTTCTGCCGAAAGAGCACAATGCTGGTGCAAGCACAAGTGTTCAGAGCACACCGTTCATCGTACATTGTTGTACATGGAGCTCCGCAGCAGATCACCCCTACGTGTTCACATCTTGACACAACGACATTGTCAATTACGAATGCAGTGGGCACCGGACCATCGGTATTCGACAGTCGATCAATAGAAACGTGTCGGCTCTTCGTGAGAATCATATTTTACCACACTAATTGGACTTATTGCATCTCCAAAACGAAAGTAATTTCAGTGAGAAAGAAATATAAACGGATTGAGTGCCAAATAGGAGGAACAAAGTTAGAACAGGTGGACAGTTTCAAGTACTGAGGATGCATATTCTCACAGGATGGCAACATAGTGAAAGAACTGGAAGCGAGGTGTAGCAAAGCTAATGCAGTGAGCGCTCAGCTACGATCTACTCTCTTCTGCAAGAAGGAAGTCAGTACCAAGACTAAGTTATCTGTGCACCGTTCGATCTTTCGACCAACTTTGTTGTATGAGAGCGAAAGCTGGGTGGATTCAGGTTACCTTATCAACAAGGTTGAGGTTACGGATATGAAAGTAGCTAGGATGATTGCAGGTACTAATAGATGGGAACAATGGCAGGAGGGTGTCCACAATGAGGAAATCAAAGAAAAACTGGGAATGAACTCTATAGATGTAGCAGTCAGGGCGAACAGGCTTAGATGGTGGGGTCATGTTACACGCATGGGAGAAGCAAGGTTACCCAAGAGACTCATGGATTCAGCAGTAGAGGGTAGGAGGAGTCGGGGTAGACCGAGGAGAAGGTACCTGGATTCGGTTAAGAATGATTTTGAAGTAATAGGTTTAACATCAGAAGAGGCACCAATGTTAGCACTGAATAGGGGATCATGGAGGAACTGTATAAGGGGGGCTGTGCTCCAGACTGAACGCTGAAAGGCATAATCAGTCTTAAATTATGATGATGATGATGATGATGACTAATTGGATGGTCATCTTCATAAACGCCATTATTGGGGTGAACGGCTGCTCGAAACGTTCAGCGTGCCACGGGCGCAGGCTGGTGGCAGCTGTATGTTATGGGTGATATTATGTTGGGTCTCCATAGGCTCTGTGGTAGTAATCGAAGACACGCTGACAGTTGCGGACCGTCTGCAGTCTTTCATGTCAGCTTTCAGCAGTATAATTCTCCGTGTCTGGGAGACAGAACAGTGTCACAGTGGTTTGAGGAACATTATAGCGAACTCATGTTAATGTCTCGGCGAACAAATTCGCCTGAGGTAAATCCTGTAGACCGTATCCTGGTTGTTATCGGGCGCCATCACCGCTTACAAAAGTCAGTATCCAGGTATTTATGCGAATTATATTACCTGTGTGTTCCTCCGCGAACCTACCAACAACCTGTCGGATCCGTTATATGCAGAATCCGTTATGTATTTCGTTCCAAAGACAGACAGACAAGGTATTAATCAAGTATTTCCAATGTTTTTGCTCATCAGTGTATATGATCCTGCAGTTCATGTGTTGCTTGAAGACGTTAGCTAGAAGGGAAAAGCAGTAAGCAACAATGTGACCGTGGGTTACGTCCTTCAGACTACGAAAAACTGAGTAAGAGACCTTTGAAAAGATAATAATGTGATATTGCTCCACATGACATTCTGTTAAGATGGAAGAAAAGACGAGTGTATCAAAAATGAGGAACGCTTGTGCTAATACAGCACATTTTATGACCTGAGAGCGAATCTGTCTCCCATATGACGTCCCCACTATTTCTCTCGATTAGAACATGTCAGAGTAACGAAAACGGATGTGTAAGTGTGCATTTTATTGTGGACTGTGATTTGTATGACGTAATAGACACCGATGAGTGCTACACATATCGATGTGGCCATGTGCACAAGGTACTTTACGACTGTAAAAATTTTATTTATGACAAACCTTTGTATTATGCGCTACATTTTAATCACTAACATGACAACTTGGCGTAAGGTTTCAACTCTAAATAAACACGTTTTATAAAAGATTTTTGAAGACTTGAAGATGACAGCAATGTCAGTCATAAACCGTGGTTGTAAATAAAAAAAGTTTATGCGATCTTGAGTTTAGACAATTTTTACTAATAACAACAAATCACTCCTTTTGGTTTCCCGTTATAAGAAAATTCAATCATGCTTGAATAGTTCACATTTTTTGTTTTAAACTCTACAATTACTTTCATAGCTTTTAAAAGTTCACAAGCACACATCTGCACGATGTTAGGAACCTGTATGGTGATAGAAAAAATACTTGATACATTTTAGTATGTGTTAAGAAAGACTCTCCGCCGTAGTGAAGGAAGCCACCCTAGGAGAGTATACACTGAGGAAAAACCCAGGTCCTCCAGGATGGGTGTGCGGTGGGGCGTTGGCATCTCACCCCGCTGGAAACAGGTTTCGCTACATTTCCCAAACAGCATAAAAATCCGGACAGATCAAAAGACATCTGCTCTGGTTAAGAACAAGGACTGTGATTTGTGGAAGTTGGAATGTACAGGGGTAAAGCAGAAAAAATTTAGAACATAATTAAAGAGATGAAACTACTGAAAACGGATGTCCTGGTAATGAGTGAAAGAAGAAAGAAAGGATGTCAAGAAGTAATTCGAGGGTATATTATGTTTTGCAATAGAGTGGGAAAACTGGAAGATCAAGATCAGGAATACCAGTTCTAATAAAAATAAAATGGAAAATAGCAATAGTTAATTGGAAAGAAATCACAGTAACAATAAAATTTCATGGAATGAAGTTGGAAGTAAGTGGGGTGTATGACCATAGCAAAGATGCGCCTGACGAGGAGACGAGAGGTTTCTTCGATGACTTACAAGATTTGGTTCACGAATGTCCACATGATCGTGAATTTTTAATAACGGGGTACTTAAACGGACGAATCTGAAAAAGATTACATGATGACGTTGTTGGATCGTGGAGAGAGGATGCAGAGAACAATAACTGAATGAGGTTGATTAACTGTCGTAAAGTTCAGAAATGTACTGCTATGAATGGTCAATTCCAGCATAAAAAAATACTCAAGTACACCTGGGCCAGTCCATCAAGGAATCTAAAATTAATTACAGCCTACGTAGTAGCGCAGAGACAGTGAATAATTAAGCTGCAGGAAGTAAAGGTGAAAAGAGTGATAGAGTTTGGTCACGGTCATTTTACAGTTACTTCAAAAATGGCATTTCCCAATAAGACCAAGATCAAATAGGAGGATAGAGGAGAGGATGCTAGAAGTATAACCATAGAGGATCCTAAATATAGGATAAGTGTACTACAAGAAGAAAGTATGAAAAGGTTGAATCAGCAAAGACTAAATCTAAGACTGTATGCTATGGAGGAAGTCTGGAATGCTAATGAGCTGTACTTTGTTGTGAAACAGTCAGTTAAGGAATCAGTGGTGAAGGTTTCAGGAAGGGAAAGGGAGAGAAAGAGTAAGACCTGAGTGGATGACCACATGGTTGAAGAGGATAGTTGAGAAAAAGAAGAAACTATATCATATACGTTTAAATTCTGGGAGTGAATATGAGTGGAATAGTTACAAGGTATATAAATGAGGGCAGAGAACAATAAAGTACAAGGAAGAAGAATGGGAAACAGTATATCGTGAAATGGACAGCCATCGCTTGGGTATAAGAAATCGGCAGAGACATGGAAGATAATAAGGAAAATGAAAATGATTCGCAGTCCTGCAATCACAATAGAGCCTATATCTATTGGAGAGAGGGAAAAGCCCTGTGAAGAACTTCTTGTGGAAAAAAGAAGAGACCACGTGATAGAATTCTACAATAAAAGCAGTACTTAAGTAATATAAATATTTACTAAAGGAAGAGCTAAGACAACTGTAGAAAGGCAAGTAGACTGGGAATGGTTGTGATGGAATTGTGGAAATATAGGTCCCTTCAAATGGCGAGACTTATATGTGTATTTTTCAATCAGATTTTGGAGGGAGAGGAAATATTAAGACGGTGATGTGTATCACACATATCTGCTATACAGAAAAAAGAATACAAGAAGCACCAAAGTAATTATTGGGGAATTAATTTTATATCTTCTATCAGCAGACATTTTAGAGCTGTACTGGAAAGCAGGTTTGAGCACGAGATTGAGGTAAAGATGCAAGAAGAAGAGACAGGTTTTACAATTTGACGCTCTTGTATGGATCATGGTTTTAGTGTTAGGCAAGTAAGTGAGAAGATTTATTGTGAGGGTTAGGAAGTACGTCTAATATTTGTGAATTTAGGAAAAAGTTATGGTTATGCACTCATCAATGGTCTATGGAAAGCGTGAAGTATATAGGTGTAGCAGCACAACAAATATGCATAATTCAACTAACATTACAGGAGTAGGGAGAAAGCTGAACGAAACAACCCAAACATCTAAAAGACTTAGGCAAGGCTGCAGTATGTCACCGGCTATTTTGAAATATGTATGATTTGTATATTGGAACAGTGGAATTAGTCACGTGGAGGTATGGATTTCTTTGCCAGCATGGTATTATCTACTCATTAGTATTTGACGTCGATAAGGTGCTGATAGCATATAGCAGAGACGATGACAAATTTATGAAAAAAAGGTAATGGAAGCATTTGAACGAGGCCGGCTTAGAATAAAAACGAGCAAAGCAAAATATCTAGAAGTGGGAGGAGATGGAAGGGATATACTATTGCCTCAAAAAACTATTAGATCTACGAATCACTTTAAGTAGGATCGATTATTTATCCCTCGGGAAGCTGTAAAAACAGACGTGGAATGCAGGATCCAGCAGACAAGAGGGGTAATTAAGATGCTAAATGGTATTCTGTGCAGCCGTTCAATATGAAAAGGAACAAACAACAGGATTCTGCAAACAGCAGTGGGAAGTATACTACTGGACCGTGGAGCAGCGGCGGAGAACCAGAGTACAAGCGGCAGAGATAGATGGAATCAGGAAGGTAGCCAGGACATCCAGGACAGAGCGGAGAAGAAACGAGGTAACTAGGTAGATAAAAGATATGGGAGAAACTGCCATGCGAAGAATAGAGAACAGAGCTCTTCAATAGTAGGGCCATGTATGGTGAGTGGAACAAGGATGATGGTCAAAAGCCACCTTGAACGGTCACCGGCAGGAAGGAGGAAGTGTGAAAGGCAGAGATTAACAACGGGAACCGGAGTAATTGGAAAGAGGAAGACAGCCTTGGTCGTGAAAGCTGGCGAATTGTAATACAGGGCAACTGAAGAAGAGTGGAAGGGCCCTTAAAAGTAAAAGTAAAGTGACCTGCTAAATGACAGCTACTAAAATCTAAACGCCATTGCAGTGGAATGCGACAAACAGCAAATTGTTCTAATGTGCATCTCATACTTCAGCATAAATGCACATACCATGTGTCAGCACATTTGGAGATTAGACAGTGGCAGGTACGTTGTTTAGCGAGACAGCGATTTGTCGATGCGCGATAGTGCTGTTCGATTAGGTCGGTGTCTCTCGACATGTGTATATGGAGTCTATGGAGACAGTAAAGCCACACGCAAAGCCATAGGGGATTTCAACGTCCGACGGCGACTGAGACCTGAGAGGGCAAACATATTGTCAGATATACCCCATCACGACCACACACTCACGTCATGTATGCTGATTAGAATGTTCACAGCAAGTAGGCTTACAGACAGTGGGACGATGTCCGGTGCACCACAGACTGTCAACAAGGCGTCCATGTTCAGTGCCTGTCTTGACGTGGCAGCAGACAGTGGTAGGCCGACAGTCGTGCGTCCAAATATAATGCTCCGTCTGTATAGACATCGGAAGGCCCAACGTTACTGACCGACCGCCGTGTCATCCTAAGACGATGGATGCGGGTATGGAGGGGCACGTGAACTGAACACTGGTCTCCCAGATGTTGTCAGTTTTCGTAGCTGGAGTCGCTACTTCTCAATCAAATAGCTCGTTACTTTTCCTCCCTAGGGTTGAGTGCATCCCACTTGCCAACAGCGTTCGGAAGATGAGGGCAGTCACCCAACCAATTGATAGCCTAGTCCGACATCGCCTGACTTTGGTGATCTGACGAGGATTGGTGTTATCACTGCGACAAGGCCATAGCCAACACAAAGTACTAGATTCGGAAATAGTGCTATGTATCTTTCCAGACTATTTCTTATTTGACATACAGCATCATGATGGACATACCAGAGAGTGGAGAATGCGTGCAGAGGGAATATTGACCGTATGGGCTCAGTACCTAATGTGATGGTATGATGTGCTGTTTGGTACACGACACGATCATCTGTGATTCGTAATGGAGGCAGCAGGTGTTACATTTCTGACGATTGAAGCTGTCAGAAGTGTCCTACATCCGACGTCTCAGGTGAAAGATAACACGAAACTGCATGTTGCTTGTGCTATCCTCAGCGACGCCTATACAGGCAGTGTTGTAGTGATACCCTGCCAAGCACTATCCCTCGATGTCTAACCCAGTGAAAACATTTGGTTAGTGGTTGCTCAGAGACTATCAAGCGACCATTCGCCACCATGGTCTAGAGTTGAAACAGTCATGAGTGATGTACATGTATTTCCTACCCAAGATCAGTTCCTCTAGATTCTCAGCCACGTTATAAACTTTATTGCTGACTGGCCAACAAATAGTGTATCGCCTCGAATGAAAAACAGCCCACAGTTGCATTAAATTATGTTTGTTTTAAACCTTGACCATGGTTTCTGCTATAATATTATTGCCTTCTTCGGAAATCCTAAAAAAATGATCAAAATCACATCTAGATCTGTGATACAATCTACACATAAACTTCAAAATGTGTCTTGATGCAGCCTCTGGGTTAAGATATTTTTCATTTATTAGTGTGTATGTAAGTAAGATGCTATCACTTACTTAATTTTGAAGTTTATGTGTAGATTGTAACACTGGTCTACATGTCATTTTGATCATTTTTTGGGACTTCTGAAGAAGGCTATATTATTACAGCAGAAACCATGCTCAAGGTTAAAAATAAACATAATTTAGTGCAACTGTAGGCTGTTTTTCATTCGAGATAATTTCGTAACGGTTGCTGTTGTCGCTGCCATGGTGAAAATAATGAAATATGTACCTCCCCAGGCAGTGAAGGTCTTTAAAAATTATGAAAACAGGTATGGCAATAAAATACATGAAACAGTGTAAAGAGAGAAGTGTGTTACCTAAGTTTGTGAAGGAGTTCGAAAACCACAAACGGTCTTATGGGGAGTCTAACATAAGGACTAAAATATAGAATTTGGTTCTAGATAGTAGAATAGCTGAATTATAGCGTTAAGGATGGTTTAAATGAAGTTTCATACAGTAACCTAGAAAGCCATGTAGTGTACAGAGGAGTGAGACAGAGTTCCACGAAAAGGTTGTTAGTAAAACGGAAATTATGTTTTTTCAACAGAAAAGAACTTGTTAAACAATGGGCGTAAATATGATGTTACACCTATGCTTGATGACGAACGGATGATAGAAAATTTAGTGGTAAATTTGAAGGTCGGACTAGATTGTACGAAAGTTGAGGAAAGTAAGCAGGTGCGTATTGCACATGAATGTTCAAAATTAATAGTAAAAGAGCGTAAGAAGGTTAGCAGAAATAATGGAGAATACCGGGTTATAAGGAGCATTCATATGAAGTTGAATCAACACGAGGCCATTATCACCAAGTCTGACAAGGGAAACTCAGTTATTGCAGCGTATATTAACGAGTATATTGACAAGACGATGCAGTTATCTAATGCGAATAACATTGTACAGCTCGAGGTAGACCCCACGAATAGTTTGCAAAAACGGATCAGGGATGCTCTTAGTAACACAAAATGCGTTATAGGCGAATACAAAAGGAAGTCATTAATTAACATGAATGCGAAGCCGCCTAAGTTACGTAGCCAATTTAAGGTTCACAAAAAGGACCATCCGATCCGTCAGATCGTCGACAGTTCCCATAGTGCTCATCATAAATTAGCTGGTTTTCTTCAAAATAAGTTAAAGGAAGTGTAAGTGTTCGAACGTGTTTACTCGATAAAAAATTCCTGGGTGTTAGTAGAGAGGCTTAAAATTATCTCATGCTAGTGTCCTTCGACATAGTTAACTTATTTTCAAGTGTCCCAGTTCACATCACGCTCGACATCATAGAACGAAATCTATGTTATCATAAAAAAATAACAGCGCAGGAAACCACTGAAAAGATGACGCTCCTATGTATAAAGCTCAAGTAATCTGATGGGAAGATTTATGAACAACCGTAGGGCCTGGCCATGGGCTGCCAGCTTGCTGGGCTTATGGCCGACATTTTTATCAATTCAAAAGAAATCAGTTTTCTCAATAGCGCTATGGACGTTAACGACTACATTAGATTCTATGCACGATATGTTGATTTGTTGTTTTTGTTAGATGGGTCCCGTAAGGTGCTGGAACAGTTACATACTCATCTCAGTTCGATGCATGAAAAAATAAAGTTTATTGTGGAACTAGGGAATAATACGAGAGAGATTAATTACTTGGATTTAACATTATCGGTAGTTAACGATGGGACAGAGTTTAATATTTATCGACAGCCTACGTTTACAGATTGCGTCATTCCCAACAGGTCCTCGCATCCCTGGGCGTAGAAAATGGCTTTTTTCAATTTGAGTGTACACGGGGCAATAAATTTAACTCTTCCCCAGGCTGACTTTCAAAAAGAAGTGTGTACGCTAAAAGAGATTGCCGGTATTAATCGTTATAACCCCAACATAGTCGATACTATAATTGAGTGCAAAACGAAAAAGGCAGTTTCCACGTTGATGAGGTCCGGAACAACAGGGACTAACGTAAGAGAAGTATAGCCATACCGTTTCTAGGAAACATATCTTATAAAATGCAACGTGTGCTCCATGAACATGACTGTAATGTAGCATTTTCCGCCAACAATAACTTAAAACGGAATTTTGTTTGTTTCAGCAATAACAATTATAATAAGCTATTGCAATCGGGAGTTTATAATTTTAAATGTAATGATTGCCCGGCGTATTACATAGGGAAAACAATTAGGTCTATAGCCATAAGACATAAAGAACATATGCCGTCGAGGATGGTTATGAATAATAATGGGTCAACGTTTGCTGAACGCATCATCGAAAGAGGACGTGCGCTCCAACCTGTTAACGACATCGGACTGTTGTGTAAAGGAGCAAAGGATATGAAGTTAGATTTATTGGGGGAGCTACAGATATAAAAGCACAAAAAGTTTGACAGTAGTAATTTACTGAATGTTCAGTGTTATTTGAAAAGTTCCAGCTTCCTTGAAGGTTTTCAGCCCGTATTGGGCGTAGCAGATAAGCACTAGTAGTTTACTCGATTGTGCCATATGATTGTATGATTATCTTTTGAGATAAACTAATGTTTTACGACAATGATCCAGTAGGAATTTGTCATAAAGAGTCATGAGATGCTTTTATTTTAACAGTGGTTTGTGTTGTGACAGGTATGTTAATGTGCCCTTTTTGATCTTGTACCATGTTACCGCACTCATGCACTAGGGTGTTAGTCGTAGAAATAATGTCAATCATAGGTGGTGTGGCTATGTACAACGACTACGTTCGGCTGGTAGAATTAGCCCTATAAGTTATTAGACCGTATTATGTAAACTGAAGTTACATTTTCATATGATAGTCTCGTTTCTGAATCATGTATCAAATAGTGATAGGACAAACTTTGCTATATAAAACTGTTAATGTTCTACCACTCTAATGATCGTACACAACAGTATTTCATCTGTTGGACATTCGTATTAATAGTATATGGTCCGTCATCTGCACACGTAGTCTTGTTATTAATTTATTGTCGTACATATTGACTAGTTGCCTGATAAACGGTGCGATTTAGCTCACTGTGATGCGTGGGCTACAGCACATTTGACAACCGTGCGCCCAGTATAACAGAGGTAGTGGCGGAGGACTTACGGTGTCATATGTAATTTTACTTATGTTCGAAACAGGTTTATGTCTTTTGAAGTTATTTTATTGGTCTTGACGCAGCCGCTCTGCTAAGACATTTTTCATTTATTAGTGTTTATGTAAGTAATATGTTATCACTTAACTAATTCTGAAGTTTAAGTGTTCATTGTATCACTGGTCTAGATGTAATTTTGATAATTTTTAGGACTTCTGAAGAAGGCAATAATATTATAGCAGACACCATGGTCAAGGTTTAAAATGAACGTAATTTAGTGCAACTGTGTGCTGGTTTTCACTCGAGACAATTTCGTAACAGTTGCTGTTGTCGCTGCCATGATGAAAATAAAGAAGTAGTGTATCACTTCAGTTAAAAGACCGGGCGGTTCTTGTATTTAATAAGTATGAAGGGTTGGGTTTAACTGCAAAACCCTCCAAAGCCCCATTTTCGAGGGTCAGACGTCCATCAAGCACTCGCCTAACACATGAAATCCCCAGTAACGCTCAGTGAATAAGTGCACTATAAAATAAAAAAAAGGAACCACCAGGAAGGACATATGCAAATTGAGCACAAGTTTATGTTCATGCAGCTATCGACGGAAAAACCGAAAATGTAAACTTTGGCAGCTAATAGCTGAATGGGCGATGCTGCAGCGTTATTTTGTCTAGCAGCTGGCAAGGATAGTAAATAGGGGACATGTCGATACCAGGGGATAAAGCCATCGGAATATTATTCCGTGTACTAAACTGCACTGTAATTATGCCTCGCAGTAGACAGTTGCGTGAACAATATATACAGATATTAGCATTTGAAATAGAACTTTTGGAGCTGGGTGCAAAGATACTGGCTGGTGTAATCAGCGAATCGCTAGATACTTGAATAGCGGAGATGCCCCTAATCGACGCCTGTGGCAGGAATGGGTGAAACATGGCCGAACACAGTGTCAAGGAGGAAGCAGTCAACCGAGAAAGACAACGCCGGCCGCGGTGGTCTAGCGGTTCTGGCGCTGCAGTCCGGAACCGCGGGACTGCTACGGTCGCAGGTTCGAATCCTGCCTCGGGCATGGGTGTGTGTGATGTCCTTAGGTTAGTTAGGTTTAAGTAGTTCTAAGTTCTAGGGGACTTATGACCTAAGATGTTGAGTCCCATAGTGCTCAGAGCCATTTGAACCAAGCCAAAGACAACGGAACGTTAGAACGCAGCAAACCTCAGAGAGGCATTCAGAGCCCTCTGTTCATTACTGTCGTCGATCCGGCGTACAACCATCGCTTCAGTGACCACAAGGACCATTAATAGATGGATTCACATCTGCGCACAAACAAGCTCGTTAGCAGTTGCGTCGGGAAAGTTGGGCCTGAAATCTCATTGACTGGAGTGTAATTGTCTTCTGTGATAACTCGCGTTTCGAAATGAGCCCCGATAACCAGCGATGACGTGTCTACAGACGCCCCAGATAGTTGTGAGATACCAACGCGACTGTCGCCCACCACGTGCTGTGAAAACCAGGACTTATGGAGCTGCATGCCATTTCATCCCATAGGACACTTTTGCTTGTCACCCGCGGCACCCTTGCAGTACTGCGGTATGTCAACAATATTCTATGTCCCTTTTTGTTGTCATTTATGATATGCCATAGCAAACTTACATTTCAGCGCCCGCCCTCACGGTCAAGGGATTCTATTGCTTGTCTTCGTGGTTCCAAATACTGCCTTCTCCAGCAAGGTATCCAGACCTCTTCCAACTGAGAACATTTGGAGGACTATGAGCAGGGCACTCCAGGCAGTTTGGGATTTCCACGATGCAACGCAACAGTTGAACTGAATTTGGCACGATTCCCTCAAGAGGTCATCCAACAACTTGATCAGTCATTGTCAAGCTTGATAACAACTTTTATAAGGGCCAGAGGTGGACCAACGCGTTCCTCACTTCCACAGTTTGTGAAGCTCTTTCTCTTGAATAAACCATCCAATTAACTGAAACTGCAACCATTCATTTGTCTGTATATTTGAATTATATGTATCGATGTCGTCCCATTCAGATAATACCATTGTGGGGTGACTTAGAGTGTATTTAGACATGTTACTGTGCTTGAGTCAGGCAGCAGTAGCCGGCCGAGACACAAACAGCAGCAAGGGAGTAACCGATTTTGTGAGTTTTACGAGTTCATAATCAGGAGCGAATTTTATAATATCATCTGTGTGCTTTAATAGTTTAGGTTCTTGAGTTACTGCATGCTAATATTTCATAGCCAGAGTTCTCGCGTTTCCGTTTGCGTTTGCGTTTGCTCCAACGTTAGGGACATGGCTGTAAAAAAGGGAAAGAAAACCAATGTGCACTCCGTTTGGATACCGGGTGGAGTCATTCCCGATGTGGAATGGGTTCTTCCGGATGCCATGAAGAGCACTGGGTTTAGCCAGCTGCAGGTGGTTGCTCATGGAGTGGACTGGGCAGTTTTCTAGGTTAGAGTATCTCGGGAAGGTCTTCAGTCACAAAGGTTGCTGGCCGAACACAGGAAGAACGTAAATACAGTAACCATCGATATAACAGATGCAAATTGTCGTAGTTGTGTTGGGAAAGTACCACAGCTCCAAGACGTAATAGAAAGCACTGATGCTCAAATCGTTATAGGCACTGAAAGCTGGCTAAAGCCGGAGATAAGCTCAGCCGAAATTTTTGCGAAGAATCTAATGGTGTTCCGGAAGGATAGGCTTAATACGGTTGATGGTGGCGTGTTTTTCGCTATTAGAAGTAGTTTATCTTGTCGCGAAATTGAAGTAGATAGTTCCTGTAAGTTAGTAGGAGTAGGAGTCATTGTTGGCAACCGGAATAAAATAAGAATTGGATCTTTTTACCCACCTCCCAATTCAGACGACACAGTGGCTGAAAAGTTCAAAGAAAACTTGAGTTTGATTTCAAATACGTACCAGACTCATACGATTATAGTTGGAGGTGACTTTAATTTAGCGTCGATATGTTGGCGAAAATACATGTTTAATTCTGGAGGTACGCATAAAACATCATTCGAAAATGTACTAAACGCGTTCTCTGAAAATTATTTCGAGCAGTTATTTCATGAGGATGAGCACGCGTTGTGAAAACGCGACCTCAACAAAAAATAATCCTGAGTTAATAACGAGCATCCAGACGGATACAGAGATTTGTGAACACAGGTTTGTCATAGCGAGATTATTGTAACCACCAAATCCTCCGAAAATAAACGAAACATACACCTATTCAAAAAAGCAGATAAAAATTCACTCGACACCTTCAAATGGTTCAAATGACTCTGAGCACTATGCGACTTAACGTCTGAGGTCATCAGTCGCCTAGAACTTAGAACTAATTAAACCTAACTAACCTAAGGACATCACACACATCCATGCCCGAGGCCGGATTCGAACCTGCGACCGGAGCGGTCACTCGGCTCCAGACTGCAGCGCCCAGAACCGCACGGCCACTCCGGCCGGCAATCTCCTCTCCTTCCAAATTAATAATAGAAGTGTAGACCAGATGTGGCTTGAATTCAGAGCAATAGTATCGGTAGCAACTGAAAGATTTATACCAAATAAATTAACAAACGACGGAGCTGATCCACCATGGTACACAAAACGGGTCAGAATACTGTTGCAGAAGCAACGAAACAAACCTGTCAAATTTAAACAGACGTAAAATCCCCAAGATTGGCGATCTTTTACAGAATCTCGAAATTTAGTGGGGCCTTCAATGCGAGATGCTTATTACAGTTTCTACAACGAAACATTGTCTCGAAACCTGGCAGTAAATCTAAAGAGATTCTGGTCGTATGTGAAGTATGTTAGCGGCCAGAAACAATCAATGCCTTCTCTATGCGATAGCAAAGGAGATACTATCGAAGACAGTGGTGCCAAGGCAGAATTACTTCTGAAATGCCTTCACAAAAGAAGATGAAGTAACTATTCCTGAATTCGAATCAGAAACAGCTGCCAACATGAGCAACATAGAAGTAAATATCCTCCGAGTGCTGAAGTAACTTAATCACTTAATAAAAGCAAGTATTCTCTCCCAGACTGTATACCAATTAGGTTCCTTTCAGAGTGTGCTGATGCATTAGCCCCATACTTGACAATCATATACAAGCGATCGCTCGACGAAAAATCCGTACCCAAAGACTGGAGAGTAGCACAGGTAACACCATAATTCAAGAAAGGTAATAGAAGTAATCCACTTAATTACAGGCACGTATCATTATCGCCCATATGCATCAGGATTCAGGAACGTATATAGAGTTCGAACATTATGAAACGCCACGAAAAAACTGTCTGTTCAGACAAAGTCATTATGGGTTTAGAAATCATCGTTCTTGTGAAACACAACCACCTCTTTATTCGCATGAAGTGTTGAGTGTTATTGACAAGGGATTTCGGATCGATTCCGTATTTCTAGATTTCCGGTAGGCTTTTGACACTGTACCGTACAAGCGGCTTGTGGTGAAGTTGCGTGCTTCTGGACTATCGTCTCAGTTATGTAACTAGATTTTTGACTTCCTGTCAGAGAATTCACAGTTCGTAGTAATTGACGGAAAGTAATTGGATAAAACAAAACATAAGCATCAGGATTCTGGAACGTATATATTCGAACATTATGAAATAGCACGAATAAAATGGTCTGTTCAGACAAACTCAACATGGGTTTAGAAATCATCGTTCTTGTGAAACACAAATACCTCTTTATTCGCATGAAGTGTTGAGTGTTATTGACAAGGGATTTCGGATCGATTCCGTATTTCTAGATTTCCGGTAGGCTTTTGACACTGTACCGTACAAGCGGCTTGTAGTGAAATTGCGTGCTTCTGGACTATCGTCTCAGTTATGTGACTAGATTTTTGACTTCCTGTCAGAAAAATCGCAGTTCGTAGTAATTGACGGAAAGTAATCGGATAAAACGGAAGTGATTGCTGGCATTCCCCAAGGTATTGTTACAGACCGTTTACTGTTCATTATCTATATAAATGATTTGGGAGACAATCTGAGTAGCTGTCTTAGGTTTTATGCAGATGACGCTATAGTTTATCGACTAATAAAGTCATCAGACGATCAAAACAAATTGCAATACGATTTACAAAAGCTATCTGAATAGTGCGAAAATCGTCAGTCGATCCTAAATAACGAAACACGTGAGGTCGTCCAGATAAGTGCTAAAAGAAATTCGTTAAACTTCGGTTACACTATAAATCAGTCAAATCTAAAGGCCGTAAATTCAACTGAACACTTAGAAATTACAATTATGAATAACTTAAATTGGAAGGAACACATAGAAAATGTTGTGGTTCAAATGGTTCAAATGGCTCTGAGCACTATGCGACTTAACTTCTGAGGTCATCAGTCGCCTAGAACTTAGAACTAATTAAACCTAACTAACCTAGGGGCATCACACACATCCATGCCCGAGGCAGGATTCGAACCTGCGACCGTAGCGGTCGCTCGGCTCCAGACTGTAGCGCCTAGAACCGCACGGCCACTCCGGCAGGCAAAATGTTGTGGAAAAGGCTAGCCAATGACAGCGTTTTATTGGCAGGACACTCAGAAAATGTAACAGATCTACTAAGGAGACTGCCTACACTACCCTTACCCGTCCTCTTTTAGCATACTGCTGCACTGTGTGGGATCCTTACCAGATAGGACTGACGGAGATCATGGGAAAATTTCAAAGAAGGGCAACACGTTATGTTTTATCGTGAAATATGGGACAGTGTGTCACTGAAATGATACAGGATTTGGGCTGAACATCATTAAAAGAAAGGCGTTTTTCGTTGCGACGGAATATTCTCACAAAATTAAAAAAAAATGGTTCAAATGGCTCTGAGCACTATGGGACTTAACAGCTGTGGTCATAAGTCCCCTAGAACTTAGAACTACTTAAACCTAACTAACCTAAGGACATCACACACATCCATGCCCGAGGCAGGATTCGAACCTGCGACCGTAGCAGGTGCGCGGTTCCGGACTGAGCGCCCAGAACCGCTCGGCCACCACGGCCGGCTCTCACAAAATTCCAATCACCATCTTCCACCTCAGAATATGAAAATATTTTGTTGACACCGACCTAAATAGGGAGAAACGATCACCTCGATAAAGTAATTCAGAGCTCATACGGAAAGATATGTGTGCGTTCTTTCAATTTTAGACATAAAGTCTGAAAATGAGTCTGTGATCATATTTTTGGCACTTTATTTTACAGGTCCGTCTTGATCACATGTAAAATGGATTATGTGATCAAGTCGTACCTGTAAAATAAAGTTCGTTCATTCGGCGCGCTATATGAGACTGGAATAACAGAGAATTGTGAAGGTGGTTCGATGAACCCTCTGCCAGGCACTTACATGTGATTTGCAGAGTGTCCATGTAGATATAGATGTTCTAAACATGGATCTTACTGTCTACAAACGCATAATTACTACAATGATTCAAAATTCAAATAGTAAAACGTTCATTCCGAGGGTAAATAATTCTGTCCAATACAAAATATTCAATAAATGACCGTAAAAGCTGCACTGTACTGTAAATTAGTAAATCAATCATCACATATCCACTTCAACACTCAAATATCGTCATGTAACAATAGTTCTGTCTCGAAACAAAATTTACAATATGTGTTCTGAAACAAGGGATGCACCTTGTAATCCCTAGCTATCTTTTCTTTCACTATTAAGAAAAAATCAATTATTTATTCTTGCCTGTGCAACCAATCGCATTACGTGAGTATTAGAAGTATACAATACCACCACTTATGCATTTCAATAATCTGTGTGAACATTGCAGTTGTGCCGATTGTCCGATCAGCTACTCTTTTGCCCAGCGTGTTGAAACATTCCGTGGTGGAGCGTGCTTGCACAAAACCCATTTTTAAAAAAAATATTAATACATTGATTATTCCCCACTTGCAGCAAACATGTTTACAACATTGCATGTATGGGCGACATAATATGACAATTACAAGTTTCCGTGAGACTTACATCGGAATCTCTCTTTATAACGGATTACTGCTCGATTTCCAAAAGCAATCGGGGTGCCCAATAAATCTGTCGACATAATAATAAATGGATCACGAGTGCGAGGTACATTCCGAAAATAAGTTTCTTCCAATTTTTTTTTTTTTTGTATGGAAATTTTACTCTCAAAACCAAATACACTGTGATGTCATGAACATTTTGCGCTATTTTTCAACATAGTTACCACCATGGGACATTGGTCGTAGCCTGCAGTCAGTTTACTTAAACCACACTCGTAAAACGCATGGCTCTGCGATCCAAGGAATCATTGCACAGCCTGTTCCACTTCAGCATTGGTTTGGAAGTGCTGTCACGAAAGTGGGGCTTTCAATTCAGGGAACAGGTGAAAGTCCGATGGGGCAAGATCGAGGTTCAAGACCAGGTGATCCAACCTCTCTTATCTGAAGCGACGCATCTGGCCCTGTCTGAGCGTTTCCGTGTGCCGTGTGTGGCTTTGCGTTGCCGTCCAAGAGCACAACACTGCGACTCAAGAGCTCGAATGGCAGACCTGAAATGGTGAGGGCGTCTTCGTAGTTTCCCGCATTCATGATTCCATGTTGAAGGAAATAAAGGGGAATGAAACCTTTTGCGTGTCAGAACGCTGTGGCAATAAACTTTCTGACACTTTGAAATTTTTCCTCACTACTGAAATGAGATACTTCTACGTCAGTGAGGCGGCATTCAATTTTGGGGTAGAACGGTGCACGCATATCTCATCGCTTGTGATGATTCTGAGTAGCGACTGATTTCCCCTCGGACCTCCCGCATCAAGTAATTATAGCTCATACTCATTCTTACAATCCTGCGGTCCTGGATCCGGTGTCCCTGCACACATCGTTTAGACACTTTTCGGTAACCAAACACGTCAAGCAGCAAGTGATAGGCGTTTGTGCGATCTTGTGCATTGTGGACGCCACGTCTGAAACCGTGATACTCTGGTGCACTAACGCCACGTCCTGTAGTCTAGAAATGTGATTTTCATTCGTCGATGTGGAGGGACCCATTTCGACCTTCATTTGCCACACTTTGCCTTCCTTCTCTGAACGTGCAACATCAGCGACCAATCATTTCACGAGCCATGATCTCTTCGCCATACACGGTCAATAGGCGTTCATAGAAGGACACACTAGTTCCACTTGCACATATTCACTGGATTGCAACAAAGCTTTCGATTAGCGACCACATTATCAATAAACGTCGTTCTACCGAAGTGATCTGTCCTCAGTGGAATAACCTCGGGTACGCCGGTCTGATGCACGCATCGTTCCTCCTCTGCTGACAGCCTTTCCGTTGCTGAACCAGCAACGAGTGTGTTTTCTTATGGTGTTCGATTGTGTTAGCTCATCAAAAACAATGTCGAAACTAACTTTAGGAACCTCAAACGTAGTTTCGCAGTACATGATTCGGCATTGTCGATGTGCAAAAATTTGACATTTCTAGAAAGTCACACTTTAAATACTGTTCACGTGAGCCACAGAGATGCTTTCGGTCTATGTCATGTTGTTGTTATTGCGGTCTTCAGGACTGAGACTGGTTTGATGCAGCTCTCCATGCCACCCTATCCTGTGCAAGCTTCTTCATCTCCCAGTACTTACTGCAACCTACATCCTTCTGAATCTGCATAGTGTATTCATCTCTTGGTCTCCCCCTGCGGTTTTTACCCTCCACGCTGCCCTCCAGTGCTAAATTTGTGATCCCTTGAAACCTCAGAATATGTCCTACCAACCGGTCTCTTCTTCTTGTCAAGTTGTGCCACAAACTCCTCTTCTCCCCAATTCTATTCAATACCTCCTCATTAGTTATGTGATCTACCCATATAATCTTCAGCATTTTTCTGTAGCACTACATTTCGAAAGCTTCTATTCTCTTCTTGTCCAAACTATTTATCGTCCATGTTTCACTTCCACACATGGCTACACTCCATACAAATACTTCCAGAAACGACTTCCTGAGACTTAAATCTATACTCGATGTTAACAAATTTCTCTTCTTCAGAAACGCTTTCCTTGCCATTGCCAGTCTACATTTTATATCCTCTCTACTTCGTCCATCTTCAGTTATTTTGCTCCCCAAATAGCAAAACTCCTTACTACTTTAAGTGTCTCATTTCCAAATCTAATTCCCTCAGCATCACCCGACTTAATTCGACTACATTCCATTATCCTCGTTTTGCTCTTGTGGGTTCAAATGGCTCTGAGCACTATGGTACTTAACTGCTGAGGTCACCAGTCCCCTAGAACTTAGAACTACTTAAACCTAACTAACCTAAGGACAGCACACACATCCATGCCCTAGGCAGGATTCGAATCTGCAACCGTAGCGGTCGCGTGGTTCCAGACTGTAGCGCCTAGAACCGCTCGGCCACTCCGGCCGGCTTTGCTTTTGTTGATGTTCATCTTATATCCTCCTTTCAAGACACTGTCCATGTACCATATTCATTTTGGGATACAGCTGGGTATCGGCGACTACTTTCCACAGTGGTCGCGCCTGTTCGGATACGAGGTCGCTGTGGAGTTGTGGAAAGCTGTGCCGGCTCCCAGGTGAGCCTCTGTGAATCACCCGCAGCCACCTTCTGGAGCCGCCACACTCGAGGGAGCGAAGGGACCGGCAGTGGGCGGCTAAGGCGTTGCTTGTGGGCGGCGGGAAGGGGCGAAGTGGAAAGGAGTTAGGGATGGCCCCGGGCCGGAAGCAATCACGGCGGGCCGGGCGCGACACATTGTTTCCACCGGATATTGGCGGCGCCGGATGTGACGCGCCGATCAGCCGGCGACTCCACTCGGCACAGCCTCGACCCGTCTCTCCTCCCCTGCACTCCACTCCGCCCCTCCCAAGTCCCGACAGCGTCATAACTCCCCGGCTTCCGTGGACTCTTCGCCGCAGGTAAACACTGTCCGGCACGGGACGGACGTTCAAGGACTCTGAGAGTCGACCTGGAGCAGACACTCGCTCGAAGGAGTTAACACTCCATATAACATAATTTCATTCCTGTCGAAGCGAAAGTTGGCGTTTAACCAACTACTACAAAACTTGTTACAATCCGACACAACTATAATACACGTTCGTCTGTCATACCACAATCGGTTCCCTTCCAGATAAACGTTTCAGACGACATCGAAAATTCATTAACGTTCTTCGTAACAAAACCATCTTCGTAGGCCGGTGACAATTTCAATAAAAACATTTTGGGTATAAAGCAGAGTCAGTTCTATGACTGGATTCGTGATTTCCTCTCAGTAGTTCGTAGTGGTAGACGGTAAATCATCGAGTAGAACGGGAGTGGTATCTGGCAATCCGCAAGGTGGTGTCATAGGCCCTCTGCTGTTCCTGATTTACATTAGTGATCTAGGTGATAATGTGAGCAGCCCCCTTAGATTGTTTGAAGATTATGCTGTAATTTACTGTCTAGTAAAATCATCAGACGATGAATTCCAATTACAAAATGATCTAGAGAGAACTTATGCATGGTGCGAAAAGTGGCAATAGGCACTAGACAAAGAAAAGTGCGGGGTCATCCAAATCCGATAAATTTAGTGTATACGATAAATCGTATTCGACTAATTACCTATGAATTACAATTACGAGCAATTTAAATTGGAAAGACCACATAGATAATATTGTATGGAAGGCGAAACAAAGGCTGCTCTTTGTTGACAGAACACTTGTCCGTCCTCTGCTGGAATATTGCTGCCCAGTGTTGGATCTTTACCAGGTAGGCTTCAAGGAGGACAACAAAAAAGTCCAAGGAAGGGCAGCTCGTTTCGTGTTATCACGCAATAGAGGGTGAGAGTGTCACTGAATGATACGTGAGTTGGGGTGGCAGTCACTGAAACAAAGACGTTTATCTTTGCGACGAGCTTTTAGGAAATTTCAATCACCAACTTTCTCTTCCGAATGCGGAAATATTTTGTTGACAAGCACATACGTAAGGAGAAATGATCATCATAATAAAATAAGAGAAATAAGAGCTAGAACGGAAAGATTTAGGTGTTCCAATTTCCCACCCGTTATTCGAGAGTGGAAGAGTAGGGAAGTAGTATGAAAATGGTTCGATGAACCCCCTGCCAGGAACTTAAGTGTGAATTGCAGAGTAACAATGTAGATGTAGATTATACTTATTTACCTATTTAACGTAGATTAAGAACTATAGATCCTCTCTTTTCATCGGACTAGGTTTTCACACATACAGCACCTTACTTTACATCTTAGTTATCTAAGGAGTAACAATAATTTTAATAAGACAAATAAAACTAAAATTATTTCAGTGTCAGTTGAGACTATGTGAATTTTCAGCACTGACTAAGACCTGATAAACGTAATACGGCGTAGCGGCAGCCGCCGAGCCGTGAGAGCACGCAGCAGTGCAGTAGCAACAGCACTTGTGTGATAAACTGTAAATTAATTTAGTCTTTGGTTTTTGTTCTTCTGCAAAGAATGAAATGTGTGTGTGTATTTTACTTTGTAGACTAGTGGTTATAAAAATTAATCGCAGTTTTTGTTTTTGCGTAAGTCTTGTGAATATCGTTGTATAGGGCGGCTTCCTAGTGTAAATTCTCCGTGTAGACAATTTTATTTTTGTTTAATAGCTTGCGGTCTCAGAGTTCAGTGAGAAATCTCCACACGAACTTTTAGTCTTGCTTTATTCTTCTTTGGTATATTTTCAAACTCAGTAGCGCCTTTTGACACCTCATATCTATTTTATACACAGTACGATATGACTGTGCTTGTTGTGAACGTACAGAAGGAGTTGGTTCAAATGGCTCTGAGCACAATGGGACTTAACTTCTGAGGTCATCAGTCCCCTTGAACTTAGAACTAATTAAACCTAACTAACCTAAGGACATCACACACATCCACGGCCGAGGCAGGATTCGAACCTGTGACCGTAGCGGTCGCGCGGTTGCAGACTGTAGCGCCTAGAACCGCTCGGCCACCCTAGTTGGCGACACAAGGAGTGTTGGCTTCTGTCCGCAAACAGCTGGAAGCTGCGTTGGCTACCATCGATAAGCTTCTAGCTAATCAGTATTTTAAACATAGCTGCGCAACAGCAACGGTTCAACGTAATAAGACTAAAAACAGCCGACCAGTTGCAATGCATAAAGTAATCTTTACCTAGGTTTCGACAGATTTAAAACAGTCTTCTTCAGAAGGCGGTCTGAGGACAATGAACATCGTAGTTTACATTAAAAGGTATGAAACTTAAGTCAAGAATAGAGTTTAAGATATATTGGAGAGCTCTTGTATTACAAAGTATGATGCACTTTCAAATCTTTAAGCTCACTGTGGTTTTCTCACGATGTATGGCTGCCACTACATCGGCCCTCATGTGATTTTCTCTGGCTCTAAAACCTTGGCTCCCTGAGAATGTGTATTAACTGGATTGTGGACCAGGGTTCGTAATTTTGTCTTAAGAGCTATTACTGATAGTTTTAAAGTTTTGACGTATATACAGTGTATGTGCTTCACTAATTTTTTTTTTTTTTTTTTTTTTTTTACTTTATTGTCATTTTAATGCCTATACAATAAGCAGGCTGGCAGCAGCACACTACGCTGCTCTTCAGCCAAATGAGACATAAGCACAAAAAAACAGGAGGAAACAGAAAAGTCACAAAATGGTGGGCGATAAAATAGGAGACACAGAGAGACAAACACGGAGCCGTTCACACTTGACGATAAACCACACTGCAAACTGTTGAGACGACGCACAGACACTGAAGAAGACGATGGCACTGGTGAACAACGGAGCGTGACGGGAAACACTGAACACGAAACACGACGGCACACACAAGACACTGATGGCGGCGATCTCCGGCGCGCGAAAGTCCACGTAGCGTGTGCGAGTCCGGGGACCTGCCAAGAGTGGAACAGGGGGGAGGTGGGGGGAGAGGGGAGAATAGGATGCCAACGGCGGGGGAGACGGGGGAAAGAGGGAGTGGGACAGGGGAGGGGGGGCCGGGGGAGAAGGGGAGAGAAAAGGAGGAGGGAGGGAAAAAGGGAGAGAAGGGAGGGAGGGTGCCCGGAGGAGCAAGCACGGGAGGAGGGCGGGAGGATCAAAGTTGGTAGGAGGGGTAGATGGAGGGGAGGAGGGCATCATCAGGGAGGGGGAGCTGGCGGAAGCCACCTTGGGAGAGGGTAAGGAGGGTGGAGAGATGGAGACCGGGTGGGACATGAGAGTACAGGCGCGGCAGCGGGCGGGGGTGGGAGAGGATCGGGGAGACGAGCGGGTGGGGAGGATCGAGTTTACGGGAGGTGTAGAGGATTCGTATCCTTTCGAGGAAGAGGAGGAGGTGAGGGAAGGGGATAAGATCATACAGGATCCGCGTGGGGGAGGGGAGACGGATGCGATAGGCAAGGCGGAGAGCATGGCGTTCAAGGATTTGGAGGGATTTATAAAAGGAAGGGGGGGCGGAGATCCAGGCGGGATGGGCGTAACAGAGGATAGGGCGGATGAGGGACTTATAAGTGTGTAGGATGGTGGAGGGGTCCAGACCCCACGTACGGCCGGAAAGGAGCTTGAGGAGACGGAGTCGGGAACGTGCCTTGGCTTGGATTGTCTGGAGATGGGGAGTCCAGGAGAGGCGACGGTCGAGGGTGACGCCAAGGTACTTAAGGGTGGGGGTGAGAGCGATGGGACGGCCATAAACGGTGAGATAGAAATCAAGGAGGCGGAAGGAAGGGGTGGTTTTGCCTACAATGATCGCCTGGGTTTTGGAAGGATTGACCGTGAGCAACCACTGGTTGCACCAAGCGGTGAACCGGTCAAGATGGGATTGGAGAAGGTGTTGGGAGCGTTGCAGGGTGGGGGCAAGGGCAAGGAAGGCGGTGTCATCGGCAAACTGGAGAAGGTGGACGGGGGGTGGCGGCGGCGGCATGTCCGCCGTGTACAACAAGTACAGAAGGGGGGAGAGGACGGAGCCTTGGGGCACACCGGCGGAGGGGAAAAAGGTGTAGGAATCGGAGTTATGGATGGTGACATAGGAAGGACGGCGGGAGAGAAAGGAACCGATCAGACGAACGTAGTTAATGGGAAGGGCGAAGGTTTGGAGCTTGAAGAGGAGACCGGAGTGCCATACGCGGTCATAGGCGCGTTCGAGGTCAAGAGAGAGGAAGATGGCGGAGCGACGGGAATTGAGCTGTTCGGAAAGGAGATGAGTGAGGTGAAGGAGAAGATCGTCGGAAGAGAAGGACGGCCGAAAGCCACACTGGGTAACGGGGAGGAGGCGGTGCTGGCGGAGATGCTGGTGGATGCGGCGGGTGAGGATAGATTCCAGGACCTTGCTGAAGACCGAGGTAAGGCTGATGGGACGATAGGAGGAGACGGCGGACGGCGGTTTGCCAGGTTTGAGGAACATGAGGATACGAGAGGTTTTCCACAGGTCGGGGTAGTAACCAGTGGACAGGACTACATTGTAGAGCCTGGCCAGGGTGGAGAGGAAAGAGACAGGAGCTTCACGAAGGTGACGGTAGGTGACACGATCGTGACCAGGAGCGGTGTTGCGTTTGGTGCGGAGTGTAGTAATGAGATCCTGTGTAGTGATGGAGGCGTTAAGTTCCGTGTGTGGAATGTTGTCCAAGTACTGGAAACCAGGAGCGAGGGGAGGGACAGAGGTGTCAGTTCGATCGCGGATATCTGGGAAGAGGGAGTAATCGAACCGGGCATCATCAGGGATGGAAAACACATCGGACAGGTAGGAGGCAAAGTGGTTGGCCTTACTAAGGGCGTCAGGGAAGGGGTGGTCATCGTGGAGAAGAGGATAGTAGGGAGAGGGCTTAGTTCCGGTAAGGCGACGGAAGGCGGTCCAGAACTTGGACGAGTTTACGGGGAGGGTAGCATTTAAACGGGTGCATGTCTGTCGCCAGTCCCGGCGTTTCTTAGCCGCGAGCAAATTTCGAATGTGTCGCTGTAGTTGCCGGTGGCGTCGTAGGGTGTCCGGGTCACGCGTGCGGAGGAAGGCACGGTAGAGACGACGGGATTCACGGAGGAGGAGGACGGCCTGTGGTGGTAAGGTAGGACGGTGGGGGTGGATGGCAACAGTAGGGACGTGGGCCTCCACGGCCTCAGACAAGGTCTGCTGGAGAAAGGAGGCGGCATGGGAGACATCATCGGGATGGCGGTAGGCGAGAGGGTGGCTGTCGACCTGAGTGGAGAGGGTATCCCGGTAGGCATCCCAGTTGGCACGGGAATAGTCATGGATGTACTTGGGGGGAGGGTCATGACGAGGGTCGGGGCGGGGGCGACGACCGTCTGAAACGGTGAGGAGGACAGGGAGATGGTCACTACCAATAGGCTCCAGGACATCCACCGTAATGCGACCAAGGAGGTTGGGGGAGGAAAGAATAACATCGGGAGTGGAATTGGATTCGGGGCGGGTGTGCTGGGGGATGGGGACGAGGTCGCCTTGAAGGGAGGAGAGGAACCGATGCCACCGCCGCAACTGGGCAGCGGAGCGACTATGGATGTTGAGGTCGGCGGCGATCACATAGGAGGAGAAGGTACGGTCGATGTGGGAGAGGAAGTCGAAAGGAAGAGGGGCGTTGGGGCGGACATAGATGGTGGCACAGGTAACGGTAAGGCCGGGGAAGAAGAGACTAAGGATCAGGTGTTCGGTGGGGTCGGGAAGGAGAGGTTGGAGCCGAACGGGGATCTGGCGGTGGTGGCCAATGGCAACTCCGCCACGCGCAACTGGGAGGGGATTATCGGAGCGGTGGAGGAGATAGGGGGAGGTGTGGATGGAGTGGTGGGGTTGGAGGAAGGTTTCATTGAGGAGGAAGGCATCCACACGGTGGGTAGCAAGGGTGTGCAGGAAGAGGTTCTTGTTGGCGGGAAGGGAGCGGATATTGTTGAAAAGGATACGATGCTGTCGCGCCATGATAAGGATTTAGACGAGGGTGTCAAGGCGGGAGAAGGTGAAATGGGCCTGGTTATTGGAATAGGTGGCGTACATTTTAAGGTGGAATATGGAACGGGCGGCGAGGGAGATCTGTTGGAGGGTGTGGGGGCGCTGAAAGGGATGGACGTTTTGGAGGACAATGGTGAGGAACCTGATGATGTCCTCAGCAGTGGGGGGGGGACGAAGGGAATTGCCAGGGGGGGTGGGGGCGTCCAGGGGACGGACAGGGACGGTGAGTTCAGGGGTGGTGGGAGGGGGCCGGGCTTTACACTTTTGGGAGTAGGTAGGGTGGGGGAGGCTGCAGGTATTACAGGAGGGAGGGGATTGGAGGTTGGGGCACTGCCGGAGGAATGCTTCACTAATATTGTAATGTAACTTTTATATTCTGGCTGTATATGCCACTGTATGTAACTCTCGGCGTAAGCGCCACCTGCCTTTTTGATGTATATATCTACGTTAATGATACCAAGGCTCCCACACTGTTATAACGGGAGTGTTAAACGCTTTCCTTCTTTTTATTGTCACTTTATCTAAGGACGCTATTAATATTGATATTTTACACGTTGCTTTAGTACACCAATCGGCACATAGTTCGCGACATGAGCGCCACCTGCCCTGGCCGCAGTGTAACTACGCTGGCCGATTATACTCAGTCGCTTGTGAGCTCTGCAACATCCATGTACTAATTTTTATATACATGACAAACCCTATTTTCAGGGCTATATTTTAATTTGGACTAATGGATCTATGCAGATATATGTAAAAACGACGATGATACATCATTCCATATTAATGTAATACTGTAAGTACCAGGCATCCTTCTCATATTTTGTAATACAAGAGCTCTCTAATATATGTTAAACTCTATGCTTGACTTATGTTTCATACCTTTTAATGTAAACTACGGTGTTCATTGTCCTCAGGCCGCCTTCTGAAGAGGACAGTTTTAAATCTGTCGAAACCTGGGTAAAGATTACTTTACCCTTTGTAACTGGTCGGCTGTTTTTAGTCCTATTACTTCTAGCTAATGCTCGAAGTAGCGGTGACGTCGGGGCGCAAGTGACGAGACCTGCGACACCTTGTGTGTCACTGGACTCCCCTGGTGGCCCGGACGCCACTGCGGCTTCCGATACGCAACATCTGACCGGTCCGTCGTCACTCCAGAGTGAGTGGCAAGCAGTGGTGGGTCAGTGTGTCACTGGGTGGAAGGCGAAAGAGGGAGCAGGCCGTGCGGCTGGTTCCCTACGTCTTAGAACAGGGCTTCACAACATACGTGCTCGCGGAGCAAGCTGTGAGCAGCAAGGCGCGAGCACGGAGCAGCGCGAGCACGCTACCCCCACTACCGGACCAGAGCGCAGAGTGGGGAACGTCACGTGGGGCACACAACAGCTGCCGCCAGTCAATGTAAATCCGCGGCCACCTGCAGGGATGTCACTCACGAATTATTACTGTGACAAATGAAACAAATAAAGGAGAATGTACACATGCCACATAATTTTATTAGCTTAGTGTATGCCTCTACATTCGCATTAATTTGTGAACTGTTACGCAATAAAAGGTGTCACTGAAGTGTGGGATTCCTCGTTATCTTCTACTTTTTGCCCTTTACAATTGCGTCTATGTTTGGAGTAATTGTTCTTGTGCATTTTAGGCGCAGCGTCCAGTTTAAATTTCGATCAGACAATGCATTTCTCAGGCGTGTCTTGTTACATTTCATTGCAGAGAACAGTTGTTCACAAACATACGTGGAACCGAACATTGATATTATTGTAGCCGCCAGTTTGTGCAAACGAGGAAATCTATCCTGAGGGAAGTGTCTGTAGAATTCCAAAATGTTTTTCTTGTTCTGAAAGTTGTCTCTGTATTCTCTGTCACACTGCAGGTCAATAATTTAATGCTGCAGCTCGGGACGAATCTCTTAAATATTCGCTGAATATGGAGAGAACAGATCAAAATCCCTGTCTAGTGCTGTCAGATCTTGAAAGCGCTGATCAACTAAACTATGTGAATAACGTTCAGTCTTTGTGAACATCTTGCGTGGATGATAATTTAGGAAAATGAGCTAGGTTTCCTGTTTCCAGCTGACTCACCCAAAGTGTCAATTTCATTTTAAAAGCTCGTATTCGATCTGTGAAATGAGTAATTAGCAGATCTTTACCTTGTAGTACAATGTTCAAAGCATTTAGATGGCTAGTTAAATCTGCTACAAACGCGAGATCACATTCAAACGTGCGCGCGCATTTCCCCTCCCTCCCTACTCCTTACCAGACGCGAGTACTCGCGCTCAAAACCGGCCAGTTGTTAAGACCTGTCTTAGAAGTTGGTACGAGGTGCTTCCCAGTGTTGATGATTGAGCCAGCACGTGATGCCTCTCCTGTTGGGCCAGCGGTCGATTTTCCTGCTCAGTGCGAACAAGTGCTGAGGGTGGGTATGCTAGTCAATGGGAGCTCCAATGTCAGGAGGGTGATGGAGCCTCTGGGAAAGATAGCAGGCAAGGCGAGAAATAATTACACTGTGCATTCGGTACGTTTGCCGAGAGGTCCCATCCGTGATGTGGAGGAGGCCCTGCCGGCGGCTATCGAGCGCACTGGGTGCAAACGGCTGCATGTAGTGGAACATCTCGGCACGAATGACAACTGCCACTTGGGTTCTCAGGCCATCCTCGGCTCCTTTTGGCGACCGACTGATTTGGTGAAGGCAACTAGCAACTCACTTGGGGTGCAGGCTAAACTGTCTATTTGTAGCATCGTACCGAGGGTTGATCGCGATCCTCTGGTTTGGAGCAGTGGAAGGTCTAAACTACAGGATCAGACAGCTCTGCGACGGTTGTTTTTGTTGTGGTCTTCAGTCCTGAGAATGGTTTGATGCAGCTCTCCATGCTACTCTATCCTAAGCAAGCCTCTTCATCTCCCAATACCTACTGCAACCTACATCCTTCTGAATCTGCTTAGTGTATTCATCTCTTGGTCTCCCTCTACGATTTTTACCCTCCACGCTGCCCTCCAATACTAAATTGGTGATCCCTTGATGCCTTAGAACATGTCCTACCAACCGATCCCTTCTTCTAGTCAAGTTGTGCCACAAACTTCTCTTCTCCCCAATCCTATTCAATACTTCCTCATTGATTATGTGATCTACCCATCTAATCTTCAGCATTCTTCTGTAGCTCCGCTTTTCAAAAGCTTCTATTCTCTTCTTGTCCAAACTAGTTATCGTCCATGTTTCACTTCCATACATGGCTGCACTCCATACAAATACTTTCAGAAATGACTTCCTGACACTTAAATCTATACTCGATACTGCGACGGTATAGCATGCGAATTTCTCGAACTCCGCCATAGGATGCAGAATTGTAGGGTCAGGCGTGCATTACACGCAGGAAGCAGCTACTAGGGTAGCGGCGTACGTGTGGTGTGCACATGGGTCTTTTTTAGGTTAGGGGAACCCTCCGTTGGGAGCAAAAACGATTTGCCTGTTAAAGCAGCCACAGCGACCACAGAGAATCCTGGTCCTTGCAGATCAGAGGTAGAAAAGATTAATATGATGTTAGTAAACTGCAGGAGCATCCAAGGAAAGGTCTCAGAATTAGTATCGCTTATTGAAGGTAATGATGCACAGATAGTATTGGGAACACAAAGCTGGTTGAAGCCAGACGTCAATGACAACGAAATCCTTAGTTGAGACTGGAATGTTTATCGTAAGGATAGGTTAGTCGCCAATGGTGGTGCCGTGTTTATTGCAGTAAAAAATTCGATAAAATCTAACGAGGTTATCACGAATTCCAAATGTGAATTAATCTGAGTGAAATTGAGGATCAAATAACGGTCAAAAATGGTGAATGGATGCTTTTATAGACCACCTGGGTCAGGATCTGTAGTTGTAGAGCGCTTCAATCAGGGCTTGCCGAATATCATCAGTAATTTTCTTGATCATGCCGTAGTAATAGGGGACGATTTGGGAGTGTTATGCCATCAGAACTGGTGCCAGAGAAGGGAATCGTGTGGCATTGTTCTGGACGTCTTGTCCGAAAATTACCCTGAGCAGATAGAGAACCAACTCGTGAGGGTAACGTCTTAGACCTCCTGGCAACAGACGTGAACTTATCGAATCAGTTAACGTATAGGTAAGTATCAGGTATCAGCGATCAAAAAGCCGTGACAGCATCTGTAACGACGGGTCCTACAAGGAATATTAAGATACGTGGGAAGATATATTTTCTCAGCAACGGTGACAGTATACAAATTTCAGAATATCTCAGCAGCCAGCGTCAAATATTCGGTGATGAGCACGAAGATGTGGAGAACAAATGGGAAAAATTCAAATGCATCATTAAATATGCCGTAGATAAGTATGTTCCGAGTAAGCTTTTAAGGGATGTGAAAGATCCACCATGGACCGTGTTAAAAAAGCGCTACGTAAACAAAGAGCATTTCATCTCAGACATAAGAGAAGTAAGAACCTAGGTGACAAACAAAAGCTGAACAAAGCGAAAATGAGCGTAAGGAGAGCATTGAGGGAAGCGTTCAATGATTTACAAACTAAGACTTTCTCAACCGACCTGAGAAAAAACCCTAAGAGATTTTGGTCGTATGCAAGATCAGTAAGTTGGTCAAAATCATCTATTAATTCTCTCAGCGATCACACCGGCACCGAAACGGAAGATAACACAGAGAAGGCCGAAATATTGAATTCGGTCTGCCGAAGTTGTTTCACCGCAGAAGATCGTAACACTGTCCCTCCCTTCAATCGTCGTGCGAACGTCGAAATGGCAGCTATTGTGATAACCGAATGAGGAACTGAAAAGCAGCTACAATCGCTTAGTAGTGGAAAGGCTACAGACCAGATGAGATACCTATAACGTTCTATAAGGAATACGCGAAAGAACTTGCTCCCCTCCTAGCAGTAATTTATCGTAGATCGCTTGAGCAATGAAAGGTACCTAACGATTGGAAAAAAAGCGCAGGCCATCCCCGTTTTTAAGAAAGGCCGTAAGACAGATCCACACAATTATAGACCTATATCGCTGTCGGTAATCTGTTGTAGAATTATGGAACATGTTCCATGCTCAAGAATTATGCAATTCTTGGAAAATGAACAGCTCCTCTATAAAAATCGGATTCCGCAAACAGAGATCCTACGAAACTCAGCTCGCTCTGTTCCTCCATTAGATCTACAGAGCAGCGGACAACGGCACTCAGGGTGATGCCGTGTTCCTTGATTTCAGTAAGGCATTGCCGTTTAATGAAAAAAAAATACGTGCTTACTGAGTATCGGAGCAGACCTGCAACAGGATTCAATACTGTGTTGCAGATAAAACTCAACACGTCGGCCTTCCGGAGTGGCCGTGCGGTTCTAGGCGCTACAGCCGAGTGACCGCTACTGTCGCAGGTTCGAATCCTGCCTCGGGCATGGATGTGTGTGATGCCCTTAGGTTAGTTAGGTTTAATTAGTTCTAAGTTCTAGGCGACTGATGGCCTCAGAAGTTAAGTCGCATAGTGCTCAGAGCCATTTTGAATCAACACGTCGCTCTTAACGGAACTAAAGCGACAGACGTAAAGATAATATCCAGAGTACCACTGGGAAGTGTGATGAGACCGTTGCTGTATACAATATCTATAAATGATCTAGCAGAAAGCGTCGGATGCTCTTTAAGGCTATTCACAGATGATGCAGTTGTTTACACCGAAGTAGCAACGCAGGAGATAGTAAGAATTTGCAGATCTATCTGCGGAGAATTGATTAATGGCGCAGACTCTGGCAGTTGACCCTGAATGAAAATAAATGTAACATATTGCGCATACATAGGAAAAGAAATCCGCTACTGTACAGCTACACTACACTGGAGTCAGCGCTTGCCGTAAAATATCCAGGAGTAACTATCCAGAGCGACCTTAAGTGGAATGACCATATAAAACAGATTGTCGGAAAATCAGACACAAGCTTCAGATTCATCGGAAGAAAACAGAACTCACCCACGAAAGAAGTGGCTTATAAGCCGCTTGAAGCCGCTTGTTCTCTCGATTCTTCAGTATTGTTCATCTATCTGGGATCCCTATCAGGTAGGACTGATAGAGGAGATAGAGAAGATCCAACGAAGAGCTGCGCGTTTCGTCACGGGATCGTTTAGCTGGCAAGAGAGCGTTACGGAGATGCTAAACAAATTTCACTGGCAGACCTTACAAGAGAGACGTTGCGAATCACGGAACATCACTTTTCAGGAGGAGTCAGACAACATATTACTTCGCCCCACGTACATCTCGCGTATTGACCACGAGGAGGAAATTCGAGAAATTAGAGCCAATATAGAGCCTTACCGACAATCATTCTCCCCACCCACTATTCGCGAGTGGAGCAGTATAGGAGGGATCAAATAGTGGTACCGGAAGTACTCTTCCTAACACATCAGTAGGTGGCTTGCCGAGTATGGTGTGGATGTAGATGTACTTCTACTACGGCTGCTTCCAACAACAATAATGATACTGACAGATATAACTGAATTTATAGGTGCAGAAGACAGATATTTTCTGATCTAGTGAGTTCTGAAGAGGGTTAATTTAAGGAGCATGGAGCAGCTGAGAACCCATGTAAACGTGGAATATATGACTGGTAGGCATTATAGTTATTTTAGTAGATACTGCCTTTTGGAATTGGAGATACTATAAAGTCTTCTGATACAATAAAGGAGGTTATTCCAGAGTCGGGCTCCTGCTACTGAAAAGCACCCCGAGCATGTGCCTGGTCAGTAGCAAGGATTTTGCTCTGATGAGTGTTTCATCCATGTTGCTCAGACAAGAGCACTTGCCCGCGAAAGGCAAAGGTCCCGAGTTCGAGTCTCAGTCCGCACACAGTTTTAATTTGCCAGGAAGTTTCATATCAGCGCACACTCCGCTGCAACGTGAAAATCTCATTCTGGAAGAGCGTTAAGGTCGAGAAGAGCTATGGGTGAAAGTGTACGTTCACAAGACAGCAGAGGAGATAGAGTGTATGGAAATCTCTGCACTTGTCTCCAGGCAGCCACGATGGTTGTGCATGTGACGGTGCAATATGATAAAAAAGTCAAATGTCACAGGTATATTGTACCAGACGTTCATGATCAGTTCTAGGTGCCTTCGGCTTCCCTGGGAAAGATCTTGAAGGATGTTGTTGTTGTGGTCTTCAGTCCTGAGACTGGTTTGAAGCAGCTCTCCATGCTACTCTATCCTGTGCAAGCTTCTTCATCTCCCAGTACCTACTGCAACCCACATCCTTCTGAATATGCTTAGTGTATTCATCTATTGGTCTCCCTCATCGATTTTTACCCTCCACGCTGCCCTCCAATACTAAATAGGTGATCCCTTAGTGTCTCAGAACATGTCCTACCAATCGATCCCTTCTTCTAGTCAAGTTGTGCCAGAAGCTCCTCTTCTCCCCAATTCTATTCAATACCTCCTACTTAGTTATGTGATCTACCCATCCAATCTTCAGTATTCTTCTGTAGCACCACATTTCGAAAGCTTCTATTCTCTTCTTGTCTAAACTATTTATCGTCCACGTTTCACTTCCATACATGGCTACACTCCATACTAATACTTTCAGAACCGACTTCCTGACATTTCAATCTATACTCGATGTTAACAAATTTTTCTTCTTCAGAAACGCCTTCCTTGCCATTGCCAGTCTACATTTTATATCCTCTCTACGTCGACCATCTTCAGTTATTTTGCTCCCCAAAGAATAGGCAAACCTCCTTTACTGCTTTAAGTGTCTCATTTCCTAATTTAATTCCCTCAGCATTGCCCGACTTAATTCGATTACATTCCATTATCTTCGTATTGCTTTTTTTGATTTTCATCTTATACCCTCCTTTCAAGACACTGTCCATTCCGTTCAACTGCTCTTCCAGTTCCTTTGCTGTCTCTGACAGAATTACAATGTCATCGGCGAACCTCACAGTTTTTATTTTTTCTCCATGGATTTTAATACCTACCCCGAACTTTTCTTTTGTTTCCTTTACTGCTTGCTCAATATACAGATTGAATAACATCGGAGATAGGCTACAACCCCGTCTCACTCACTTCCCAACCACTGCTTCACTTTCATACCCCTCGACTCGTATAACTGCCATCTGCTTTCTGTACAAATTGTAAATAGTCTTTCGCTCCCTGTATTTTAACCCTGCCACCTTCAGAATTTGAAAGAGAGTATTCCCATCAACATTGTCAAAAGCTTTCTCTAAGTCTACAAATGCTAGAAACGTAGGTTTGCCTTTCCTTAATCCTTCTTCTAAGATAAGTCGTAGGGTCAGTATTGCCTCACGTGTTCCAACATTTCTACGGAATCCAAACTGATCTTCCCCGAGGTCGGCTTCTATCAGTTTTTCCATTCGTCTGTAAAGAATTCGCGTTAGTATTTTGCAGCTGTAATTTATTAAACTGATAGTTCGGTAATTTTCACATCTGTCAAAACCTGCTTCCATTGGGATTGGAATTATTATATTCTTCTTTAAGTCTGAGGGTACTTCGCTTAAATCAATAAGTGGGAGTGCAAGATACTTTTTCAGGTCAGGAGGGAAGAGCGTTTCGTATTTTTGCAGGTTATGAAGAGATAATGCTACCTTCTTGCACACTGGAGTTTGATGCTCAGTCCAATTTAGATTTTCATCTATTTTTACTCCTACCCTCTTTGTTGAGGAAGATAGTTTAAATTTTGTCCCCTTTGCGATTAAAGACAATAGTAATTTCCGATATTTATGGTTAATGAGCCTCATGTTGTTACATTTCCTGCGCGTACTGCTGGGTGTGCTTTGTCAGGTGGCCAGCGAAGTGTCAATACTATCTTTGTGTCCCATAATGTGCCTTTAATGGTTATGTGTGGTGATTAGACATCTTGAGTCAGGAGATGGGCACATTTCCGCCACTTAGTGAGAATTAGTTACGGAGTTAGTTCGAGAATCCGTCATTGTCGGTTATTCCCTACACCTGTAACCGGTATCACTTCAAATGTAATGACAGGTAGGATCTAGGTTTCTAAAGGTTTACGCCTATATTCGCTACTCTACAGCTTTTACAGTACGATAACGCAGTAATTTTTAGAAAGTACAAAACAAAATACTTGTTCATAATTGTTAACAAGACAACATGATTTTGGAGTGCTACGCCTTAAAATAATAAAAAATAAGAACGTCTCAGCATTACACATCTCAATAAAGTTACTTTTCTGCAAAATCTACTTTGATGTTACTTCCGTTAACGTCACTGCTACGATTATTTCACACGCCAAGAATTAACGCAAATTTACCAATAGCTTCGTCATTCACACCGCCAACGTTCGCCCAGAAATCAAAAAGACACGAAGGAGACACATATCCGACTTCATGTTGAGGAAAATTTCTAATTCATAAAAATTTCTACTGATATCACTGTGGAGTCTTGGTAACACTAATACAAGATAAAAACACATATTTACCTTTCTTTTAGTAATTATCTACTTTTGTGGTTGTTTCGAATTATTTACATGTTTATTAACATCAGTGACGAAGAGGTGCTTAATGGTTCAAATGTAAACAGTAAATAATTTATAATCTTCACAGAAATTAATTGCTAATGCGAAATACACAGAATCGTACATTTGTAATCATAGAATAACTGCCACTAATATTCATAAGGGGGTACAAGTTTATTGAGTAATACGGTTTAACATGATCAGGAAATCGCGGGAAACTGGTTTGTTCATTCGACCGTTGTTCGAGACGATTCCTAAAGTTCGCCTTCATATCCAATATTTAAAGCATGGAAAATGTCTGCTCATTGTGCCCAGAGTATAGCATTTCTCCATTCGCTGCACAACAGTGTCGTATTTCGAGATAATTCTGCGCACATGTACGTAGAGTCTGTTTTCCGCGTCTACCAGCTTCATTGGTGCTTTTTAAGCCTCTACTTGCTTTTTGTGGTAGTATGAGCCGTGGTCTTTGCTGTTGATCTTGTGGATTTCACTGTTTTTAAAATTTGGAACTGCTTTTGTGGTTAAACAAATTTTTGTCTGATGTCTCTGTTGTATGGTGGGTCCCAAGGCATTTTTCTTTCTTCACACTATTTTATTCTGGAAACAATGCTTATGAATTGTCATTGCTTGAAATATTGGAGATGAAGAGGCTTCTTGTTATTGCTAAACCTATAGAAATTTGATTAAATTGTGCCACTCTATAAATCGATGTCACAGTCATTTATTTATTTTAGTGTTCCATTATTTTGAATATACGTAGTCGGTGTTAGAAATTGATTTCTAGGGTGACTATAAATTATTAGCTGTTTACATTTTAATCGTTATGTACGATAACGTCTCTGTGAGTAATGCTAGACAATAAGCTGTTAACGCGAAAGCTAGGACGCCAAAATAAGTAATCTCTAACACAACTGACAAGTATGTGCCTATTCACTTTCTAATTCCGTTAGCGTGTTTGAGGAACAACGTGAAAACATTAGAAGAAAGCTACCCCTCTACGAATTTTATTGTAACCCCAAACTGAGGCACAGGAATGTACAATTAACTTCCATATTCTCTTTACAATACTATGACACACACGACCGCTTTAGTCGTTACTTCGTTTAATCTTGGATATTACTTTTCACAGAAGGAACATAATGAGTATTCACCTACATCTGCATATCGACATCTGCACACTGCAAGCAACCTTGCGCTGTATGACGGAGAGAGGTATAGTTCACAGAAACAATTTTCATTTTGCGGCAGGGTTTTGTGTTGATCTGAAATTTTCTGGTACGTGCTGGCCACGGACTCCAACTTTTTTAACTTTCGCTCATAATTGCTGTACCATTTTCCATCTGTATCTCACATCATACATAGGAAACTCAAAAGAAGTTTTCCAGCACACCTTGACTAAAAACTCTTTTAATGAATTTGTTGTCTTTACTAATAAGTGGCTTCAAGATTACTGCTTTTCGGCAAAGTAGAGTTACCAGATGTCTGGGAGCAGATTAGTGCAGTTAGCTACAGGGCAGGTTAGAGAATATTTTTTCACAGAAGCGACATCTTATTTGCCGTCTCCTACCGTCCTCCCCTCCTACCTCCTTATATATCACTTACACTTGTTTGGGCTTTTGATAAGACCCATAAAAATAAATCTAAATCTACTGAAGAGTCGTTTCTCTTTTTGAATAAGTACAACGGAGACATTTCAATATAATAGATAGATTGCAAACTGTTAAAAGCTCGAATAATTCATTTATATAGCAGGTAACTCTTCGGATCATTAGAAGTTTGAATTGAAAGCATATACAACTCCGCTAGACATGTAGACGCGGCACCAAAAGCGCTGTATTGGCAACTGAACTGAACGGAAAGAAAGAAAATATAAGACTTCGGTAATTACTTCATTTTTAATAGGAAAATGTGGGAAAGAAACACAAAAACCATCATCTAAGTATATAGTGGTGTGCAAAATGTAAAGCACTGTTTAACTGCGAACGCTGTAAGTCACATGCGAAGAAGACTCACCAGTAAACTGTAACATGTAACATGCTGAAATAGTATCGTATTTCTTGTTAAGGTAGGTCTTGGGTGAAATTTGAACCCATTTACAAGGGGACTTAAACAAAAAGCTTGCAGTCGAATTTCATTTACACAAATTATAATAATGTTTGATACTGAAATCAGTGACAGCATTTAACCCAACATGCATAATTATCTCGCAAACAGTTACTTCGCGATCCCGTGTTTACAACAGCGTTTATGCTTGTCTAACCGTATATTCTTGCCCGCTTTAATTTTCGCTATTAACTAAGTAACAAGCTACTTTGAGATTTTCCAGTTAGGCGTCTCTGGCGTCCGAAGCGGTTAGTTGTGACGCTTGAGCCCGAAATCGGCCCTGTTGACTGGCTTCATATATAAATGCAAGCCATGTTCTTGTTTGAGCGTTACTAAGAGGAAAGGTGTACGTAAACCATCACTACACACACTATATTTGCCTTGTGCTTGTAGGCTCTCGGCAGCCTAAATTTTATGTGTGTTTCCCAATGTGTTCTCAATATTTCAATCTGTTCTTACCTGCAGATTGTCTTTATTCTCAGCAAGCTTGTGAAATAGTTTAGTTTAGTCGCATTGTAAACTAATTTCAGGAAAGGTGCAACGAATCGACAGACGGCAGCTGCCGAGGGATTTACATTTACCTCGCGCACAACCTAAGGACCTTGCAGCACACGCTTGTTTTATGTTGAACCTAAAAAGTGGTTTATCCGAGCGCCCAAAGAACCACACATCAGCACTATTTGAGTTGCTCGAGTGGGCAGATGGTTTAAATACTGTTGTCTGCAGTTGATCAAGTGGAAACCGTAACACTGCCGCATTCCTGTGTCATGTGTAAGTTTCCTGAAAACTGGCCAGTGTCCACAGATCCGGCTATTGCCTTCCAGAAGCAGGCTGAGACACAGAAGTGACCTGCTTCTGCAGGGGGTGCAGCATAGGCAGGTCTGAATGCGGCTATGGCGACGTCCTAGATGCAAAACCTGGCAGTAGCTGTGGCACAGTGCTGAAACAGATAAGAGATTACTCATAAATATAGGCTGTTTGCGGTAACAATGCACTCCTTCAATAGACTTTACTGATGAGCTAGCTGCACATTAATTTTGAATTTCTACACACACACATGTTCAAAAATGGTTCAAATGGCTCTGAGCACTATGCGACTTAACTTCTGAGGTCATCAGTCCCCTAGAACTTAGAACTACTTAAACATAACTAACCTAAGGACATCACACACATCCATGCCCGAGGCAGGATTTGAACCTGCGACCGTAATGGTCACGCGGTTCCAGACTGAAGCGCCTAGAACCGCACGGCCACACCGGCCGGCCACACACACATGTACTGTCACAGTTAACTGAAGCATTTCAATTACAGTTAATAAAATTAATAAAATGTCAATGGCCGCGAAGCCTATGTTTACAGTTCTGATTAGTTTGTAGGAAATGGAAGTCCATACAACATACACAGATTAAGGAAAGCAGTTCGTTCTCATGCCACAGCTCACTTTCATCTCACTGACAAACAATGTTGACGTAACCGCACATTTCACTAAACACCGACCATTCACCTTCTGCTCACCAGATTCAAATCCGTTCTTCCAATTCTCCACATCTTTCATGCACCATTAAACAATTCTTGCCACTAAACAATTATTGATTCTTTTTATCTCCTCTTGCCATGAAAGTTTTACCAGGGCACATTTGAATGATTTATATACTTAGTTTTCGATTACAAGGCTGCCGACACGTTCCATCAAGATGCCATTACTCATTATTTCGTAACCCTCTTCGTTATGCTGAGAGTCTTCAAAAATATTATCACATTAACTTATCCTCGTAACAGTACCACTTTCTCTGCTTTCCTTTACGTGTCACGGCCAAAACTTTATCAAAAAATGGCTCTGAGCACTACGCGGCTTAACTTGTGAGGTCATCAGTCGCCTAGAACTTAGAACTAATTAAACCTAACTAACGTAAGGACATCACACACATCCATGCCCGAGGCAGGATTCGAACCTGCGACCGTAGCGGTCGCTCGGCTCCAGACTCTAGCGCCTAGAACCGCACGGCCACTCCGTCCGGCTAAACTTTATCCCAAAGCATTTTTTCCTCTCAATTGATAAACAGTTCCTCCCGTAATGTTTTTCCACGTCTTTCACCATTTTCCCCTTCTCAACTATTTCTAATTCATAGAATGACACAGATAGAAATTTTGCTATAAGAAGTGTATCACTTCATCTGCATAAATCACGAATGTTTACTTTAATACTACATAATGTACAATTACAGAGTATATTTATAAATAAAATTTCCTACATTCAGATATTATTATTAAGTTTTACAATTTGTGTTAAAAAGAAGTAGCAAAACATGAAACAAAATAACACTGTAAGGGATGATAATTAACAGAAACCCATAACACTATTACACTGATGTATATTACTTCCTAAGAGACAGAAAGACAAACATTCGCATAACAAGTGATTTTTTTCCTTGTCATGTAATTACAGATTAAAAATTTTCGTATTGTTTTCAGTTACTGGTACTGTGAAAAGTTTCTTCTCGCCATGTTTCATGATTGTAGACCGGAGGGAAATATCCTACAGGTTTTGGCGAGTGAGTTTGTATCAAAATATGTGACACAAATAGTCATATCTTTTGTGTGCCTTGTCCTGGAAGCTTACATTTATTACACAGCCATGGGGCCATCGAACTTAGAATGTGACATAAATTTAAATCTGGTACGTTAACTAGTTCCTGAGAACATAGGGATGTTAAGAGACGGCCAGACGGACAAGTGACAAATTTTTTTTTCGTGTGACATAATTGCAAATTAACAGTTTTGAGATTATTTCCTTTCATTCTACCATGCTTCTTCCTAAATTTCACCATTGTTGGTCAACGCAAAGAATCATATAGCTTTGATGAGTGAGTGTTGGAATATCAAAACGTGTGACATAAATGGCAGTATTTTTTGATTGATTTGGCTTAGAAGCTCCAATTTCTTTCACCACCATCAGATCGTAGACGTTAGTAAGTGACAGACAGACAAAAAAGTGATGCTGTAAGCGTTTCGTACGGAACTCTGAAAACTGCGCAGAAATATGACCACGTTGCTAGTCAACACAAGAGTGATTCCGTGTAATACTTAACGACTGGTGTATGAACCTGAAAAAAGCCCAGTGGGGCAGCAGCCACCGGTCGACTGCGGGCCGGTGTGGGTCCCGCGAGCGGGCCACGCGTCGTGAGGGGAGAGTTGTGGAGGGGAGCGGAGAGCTTGTTAATTATTAGGGCGCTGGCGGGCTCGCGACCCGGCGCCGCCATTAATCAAGAGCCGCGGTCGCTCGGTAATTAGGCGGGCACCTGCTGAGACGTCCGTCAGCGGCAAGTGTCGCCGCGCCCGCACCAGCGCCTCCCGCGGCCGCGGCCGGAACCACAGGCCGGTAACTAAATTACTCGGCGTGGCTGGCAGCTGCTGGAGCTCCGGCAAGACGCGGCCGCTTGTCGCTGGCAGCTGCGCCGCTGCTGCCGTCTCTTCCCGGCGCCTCACTCTTCATTGTTGTGTAAGTGAATGGGACAACTAACATACACCAGGTGTCCCTGTCATGGAAGGACAAACAATAAGACCAGCTGAGAGGACACATATAGTTAAGAGGCCACCGAGGATGTCAGCAGCCCTACGCCATTTGAAGAGTAACGAGTAACTAAGATACATTTTCAATTACAACACTTACTGTAGTATGTAATATACATTGTGTTGACAAAATCATGCTGTGACGCTATGCACATATACAGATGCAGGCAGTATCATGTACACAAGCTATAAACGAGCAGTGCATTGGCGGAGCTGTCATTTCTACTCATGTGATTCATATGAAACAATTTCCGACATGATTATTGCAGCTCGACATAAACTAACAGACACTTCGAAAATCGTTAGGGAATTCAGTATTCGGGAGTCGATTGAGTCAGGAATTTGCCGACAATAAAAATAACGCAGTGGCCGACGACCTAAACTTGACGGCCAAGAGCAGCGATGTTTGCGTTGAGTTTTCAGTGCTGACAGACAAGCAACACTACGTGTGCTAACTACAGGTACCAATGTCGGACATACGACAAAGTTATCTGTTAAGACAGTGTGGCGAAATTTGGCGTTCATGGGCTATGGCGACAGATGAGCGATGTGAGTCACTTTGCTAACAGCATACCATTGCCTGCAGCATCTCTCCAGGGCTCGTGACGACGTGCAGGGTGATTTCGACAGTATATCTACTGAACTGTAAATGTAAAAAAAATATTAAATCTATGTTCATAAATATCTATATACACTCCTGGAAATTGAAATAAGAACACCGTGAATTCATTGTCCCAGGAAGGGGAAACTTTATTGACACATTCCTGGGGTCAGAAACATCACATGATCACACTGACAGAACCACAGGCACATAGACACAGGCAACAGAGCATGCACAATGTCGGCACTAGTACAGTGTATATCCACCTTTCGCAGCAATGCAGGCTGCTATTCTCCCATGGAGACGATCGTAGAGATGCTGGATGTAGTCCTGTGGAACGGCTTGCCATGCCATTTCCACCTGGCGCCTCAGTTGGACCAGCGTTCGTGCTGGACGTGCAGACCGCGTGAGACGACGCTTCATCCAGTTTCAAACATGCTCAATGGGGGACAGATCCGGAGATGTTGCTGGCCAGGGTAGTTGACTTACACCTTCTAGAGCACGTTGGGTGGCACGGGATACATGCGGACGTGCATTGTCCTGTTGGAACAGCAAGTTCCCTTGCCGGACTAGGAATGGTAGAACGATGGGTTCGATGACGGTTTGGATGTACCGTGCACTATTCAGTGTCCCCTCGACGATCACCAGTGGTGTACGGCCAGTGTAGGAGATCGCTCCCCACACCATGATGCCGGGTGTTGGCCCTGTGTGCCTCGGTCGTATGCAGTCCTGATTGTGGCGCTCACCTGCACGGCGCCAAACACGCATACGACCATCACTGGCACCAAGGCAGAAGCGACTCTCATCGCTGAAGACGACACGTCTCCATTCGTCCCTCCATTCACGCCTGTCGCGACACCACTGGAGGCGGGCTGCACGATGTTGGGGCGTGAGCGGAAGACGGCCTAACGGTGTGCGGGACCGTAGCCCAGCTTCATGGAGACGGTTGCGAATGGTCCTCGCCGATACCCCAGGAGCAACAGTGTCCCTAATTTGCTGGGAAGTGGCGGTGCGGTCCCCTACGGCACAGCGTAGGATCTTACGGTCTTGGCGTGCATCCGTGTGTCGCTGCGGTCCGGTCCCAGGTCGACGGGCACGTGCACCTTCCGCCGACCACTGGCGACAACATCGATGTACTGTGGAGACCTCACGCCCCACGTGTTGAGCAATTCGGCGGTACGTCCACCCGGCCTCCCGCATGCCCACTATACGCCCTCGCTCAAAGTCCGTCAACTGCACATACGGTTCACGTCCACGCTGTCGCGGCATGCTACCAGTGTTAAAGACTGCGATGGAGCTCCGTATGCCACGGCAAACTGGCTGACACTGACGGCGGCGGTGCACAAATGCTGCGCAGCTAGCGCCATTCGACGGCCAACACCGCGGTTCCTGGTGTGTCCGCTGTGCCGTGCGTGTGATCATTGCTTGTACAGCCCTCTCGCAGTGTCCGGAGCAAGTATGGTGGGTCTGACACACCGGTGTCAATGTGTTCTTTTTTCCATTTCCAGGAGTGTATGTGTTTATGTGTGTCCACCAGTCCTCCAAATATTACTCCCTCGATTTTAACTAAATATGGTGCACATACTACTTATTGTCTGGAGGTAAATACCCTTAGCTCCCTTAGGAGTGGGTATGGTGGTGAAGAAAGGTTGATAACGCCTGACATCTGGAGTGCCCACCAGACTGGCATGTTGTGTCAGTTCAGTAGGAATGTGTTCCAGGCAGTACATGTGTGGATGGGCACTACTGAGCATAGGGAGGTAGCATAAGGGATAGCAACAGTGGAAGAATGAGATAGACAGAGAAATAAGCGAGGACAACATGGACAGATAGTTGTGACAGAGAGAGGTGAGGAGAAGATGTACAGAGAGAGGAAGGAAGAAGAGGTGGCTAGACAGAGGAGCAGGAGGTAGGGGTAGGAGTAGGAGTAGACGTGCAGAGAGAGGGTGAAGGAGCAGAGTGGGGAAAAGGATGGAAAGACGGCAAGGAGACAGAGAGAAAAAGGGGGGAGAGGCCTTATTTGTCAGATGTGCCATGATTTTTCAGTTGTTTTATGAATTACTATAAGGGAATAAAGTCAAGTAATTGTGATTCTTGTCTTATCTAGAAGCCGTTGGGTTTCCAACCCATTTCCTTCGAGGGTTATCTATAATTATGACAGTGTCAGCCAAAGATTTTTAATTCTTTATTTGGAGGATGACTAATTAAAGTATGTCAGATAAAGGGCCCATTCATTTTAAAAGCAAAAAAATGTCATGTAACATTTTGGACAATTTCTGCCTATGATATGAGGATTTGTGATCTCCTTAGATCCGCAAAATTTAAAAGCAAAGTCATGCACGGCTACCTAAAATATAATTAAGTTTGCCCAACTTAAAATATAGGTTTAAGTGCTGGCGTATAATCATTTGCGTACTCTTTTTCAGTGTGTTTGGTTACTATATGACCAGCCGTCCAGCTGAAAAAACATCGCTGAATCTTCATAGGGGACTTCCTGTATTTGATGTATGTGTATGTTGAATGTCAGAAGGGAAGTGATTTTTAGTTTGTGTGTACGCGTGTGGGTGCGTGTCAGCGCGCGTGTGTGTGTGTGTGTGTGTGTGTGTGTGTGTGTGTGTGTGCGTGTGTGAAGAGCGAAGAATTATATGTTATATTTGTCCCGAATGTGAATTGTGTTTGGAACTCAATACTTGTGTTAGTGAATGCCGAGATTCACTACAACAAGAGGAGAATGAGGTGGAGAGGGAATTTCAAATAATTCGTCGATGTTAAACGGACGTTTTGTTATGATGGCGCCATAAGAAACACACAAGAGATAAATAACAGGGTGCAGTGTGGAACAGCGTCTCAGCACGACATCATCATGATTAACGAGCAAGATCAGAACCAAAGTACTGACGAAATACACTCCTGGAAATTGAAATAAGAACACCGTGAATTCCTTGTCCCAGGAAGGGGAAACTTTATTGACACATTCCTGGGGTCAGATACATCACATGATCACACTGACAGAACCACAGGCACATAGAAACAGGCAACAGAGCATGCACAATGTCGGCACTAGTACAGTGTATATCCACCTTTCGCAGCAATGCAGGCTGCTATTCTCCCATGGAGACGATCGTAGAGATGCTGGATGTAGTCCTGTGGAACGGCTTGCCATGCCATTTCCACCTGGCGCCTCAGTTGGACCAGCGTTCGTGCTGGACGTGCAGACCGCGTGAGACGACGCTTCATCCAGTCCCAAATATGCTCAATGGGGGACAGATCCGGAGATCTTGCTGGCCAGGGTAGTTGACTTACACCTTCTAGAGCACGTTGGGTGGCACGGGATACATGCGGACGTGCATTGTCCTGTTGGAACAGCAAATTCCCTTGCCGGTCTAGGAATGGTAGAACGATGGGTTCGATGACGGTTTGGATGTACCGTGCACTATTCAGTGTCCCCTCGACGATCACCAGTGGTGTACGGCCAGTGTAGGAGATCGCTCCCCACACAATGATGCCGGGTGTTGGCCCTGTGTGCCTCGGTCGTATGCAGTCCTGATTGTGGCGCTCACCTGCACGGCGCCAAACACGCATACGACCATCATTGGCACCAAGGCAGAAGCGACTCTCATCGCTGAAGACGACACGTCTCCATTCGTCCCTCCATTCACGCCTGTCGCGACACCACTGGAGGCGGGCTGCACGATGTTGGGGCGTGAGCGGAAGACGGCCTAACGGTGTGCGGGACCGTAGCCCAGCTTCATGGAGACGGTTGCGAATGGTCCTCGCCGATACCCCAGGAGCAACAGTGTCCCTAATTTGCTGGGAAGTGGCGGTGCGGTCCCCTACGGCACTGCGTAGGATCCTACGGTCTTGGCGTGCATCCGTGCGTCGCTTGCGGTCCGGTCCCAGGTCGACGGGCACGTGCACCTTCCGCCGACTACTGGCGACAACATCGATGTACTGTGGAGACCTCACGCCCCACGTGTTGAGCAATTCGGCGGTACGTCCACCCGGCCTCCCGCATGCCCACTATACGCCCTCGCTCAAATTCCGTCAAATGCACATACGGTTCACGTCCACGCTGTCGCGGCATGCTACCAGTGTTAAAGACTGCGATGGAGCTCCGTATGCCACGGCAAACTGGCTGACACTGACGGCGGCGGTGCATAAATGCTGCGCAGCTAGCGCCATTTGACGGCCAACACCGCGGTTCCTGGTGTGTCCGCTGTGCCGTGCGTGTGATCATTGCTTGTACAGCCCTCTCGCAGTGTCCGGAACAAGTATGGTGGGTCTGACACACCGGTGTCAGTGTGTTCTTTTTTCCATTTCCAGGAGTGTATCTGAAGTCGAAATTAAAAGATCAGAGGAACGTGAGACTTCACCCACAGCAGAAAACCTAGAAGTCAGAGGCCGCGAAAGTGCAGCACAGAGTGATGCCCACTGTGAGCTCACCCCTCCACCGCCTGCAGTATTTGGTTTGCAGATCTTCCTACTCGAACTGCTTAAGCAGAGCGCCAGAATAAATTACACTAGACTTAAAACTTAACAATAAATGTGTAGTGAGAAGTTCTACAATAACACGACTATCTTTAAGAAATGGTAAGAAACTGTGGGCCCACGATTTGGGGAAAATAAAAGGCAGTTTATGATCTTAAACAAAATGAACACATGGGATGTTTTAACCAGAAATTAGATGACCACATCAACAAATGTGGAAAGCGAAGAAATCGTTAAACATGAAAATAGATGACAAGACGCGGGAAGTAAGTTCGAAAGTGAATTCATTAGTGCAGGACATGAAAGGAACAATAGATGTATTGAGGAAAGATACTAATACCAGTATGGAGAATACTGAAATCCATGCGAAGAATAATGACATCAGTACTAAAGATATTGAAGAGGCTAAGGAATGGAAGGAAAAGTACATTAATTCACAAAAGAATATGATAGAGAAGATAGGAAAGAACTGGAAATACCAATCACTACCGTGCAACAGTTGCCGAATAGAAATGAAAGAGCATCAGACAGATCGGTACCAATAAACATCGGAAAACGTGCCAAAACAAAAGATTTATTGCAATTTAAGAATGTGTGGGGAATTACAAACTGCAGGAACAGGGAGACAGTAGACGCACTAACTAAAGAGGAGAAGAGTAGTAGATGATCGACAGGCAATAACGGAAGAGAAAACATGATGATTCAGATCGAAGAAGAATGAATCCATGAAGAAAATGAGATTTGCTATCTAACTGGAAGATTATGCTGCATTACTGGAGGAACGTCACGTTATGATCCGCCAGTAATTATCACGGTGACTATGGACATAGTTTTGTACGACATGGACGAGGATGAATTCAGGAAGCAGTTCGCATCGGTACGGAAGATTTCACTGTTTCCGGACGCAACAAAGCCTACTACATCCAAGATTATGGTTCGATCAACTCCTTGAGATGTTACCAAACCCTTGGACGTATATTTTGAAAATCAGATCGCATGTTCTCACTACGGGGAGGAAGCAGGGAAGATAACACGAGAAATCGCAGGCCAATGCAATACTTACGCTGAATTTATTATGTGTGCCTTTTTGTAAGAATATTGGTCAAAGGGGAGTCAAGAAGTAAAACTGGGAATCATGAAGACAGAAAATTATGTGGAATTGGGGTGTCCGGATCCAGTGCCGTTTTTCATAGCTTTGTTAGGGATGAACCGAATTTTAGACGTGCTGCACGAAACATATTAAATCACACAAAGTTGCCTGAAGAAGCTCCAGCGTCAAATTCAAAAGGAGATAAGGATCTCTGGCAGAAAGATGCATTATGTTAATAGATTCCATCTGCTGCACGAATTAGGTATGTCAGAAGCAAAGAAGAGAGGGCCTCCATAAATTTTGTTCAGACAAAGTTTTCGCCGGTGTACCAATCAGTAAATAGCCAGAACCGGGGAGTAATACATTCCTCGAGTGGAAAAGGAAACGGATGTGAGACACGAAACGATAACCATCGCTGGGGACGTCTCTATCGGACATATAACTGTAGTAACAATTAGAGATATGACGACAGACGAAATAATGACAGGAGAGATGATAGGGAAGAGTGGAAATCGTTGAAGCTAGACGACATGACACCTGACAAAACTCCAGCTATGAGCAGCAGAAGAACGATTCACGGAATAGACTGGAGATATTCACTCCATAATGGACAGTTCGATGTAGTAGATTACGGGAGCCTTGCTTATACATTTTGATAACTTAGGATTATCGAATTATGAGTGGAAGAAAAGTTTGAAATTTATCAATGCTATGCTGTAAATATAGATCTTATTGGTAGGTTAGTCCATTATGTACTCGATACAGGAAGCCAACTTTCTGTCTTCTATAAGAGCTTTTATGATGTATGTGACAAGAAGTAGAGACAAGTGTTCAAGACGCCGAAAGTAAAGATTAGGAGAAACAAGAGTGGCAAGAGCGCTGAAATAAAGGAGCAGGTGCCAGTTGATATTAAGTTCAAAATCATGAGTTTTACGCTGATTTTATGGTGATTCAGGGACTGGGAGTGGAGATGATATTAGGACTTGATTTCTTAAGAGGGTAAACGATGGTTGTGCACTTGGGAGAAAGTTTTGCTAATGCGAAGGTAGCAGATGAAATCATGGTTTTGTCTTTCATCACTTATGTGGAGAATGGTATAAGCAACGCGTTGTTGGACTGAGACAAACAGAAACCCTCAAGGATAAAGTCGAGGCACTTTCCGAGGTAACTGCAAACATTCGGGATATCAAATCCTAAGATGAAAGGACTGTAGCATACTTTAAAGTCGTATGCAAGAGTGTTTTCACGCGCAACGTTTACACTTTGAACCTTGTTATACAAATTGAACGTTAAGAAAGATTACAAGTTTTTATTGAGCCTCACCAACTGCCACTCATTTATAAGGAAAAGATACAGAATAAGGTAAAGACGATGTTAAAGGAAGGAGTCATAGAAGAGACACTGTGGTGTATCAAGGAAAAGGACGGAATCGCGAAACGTGTGCTTCACTCCAGACACACAAATAACATAACAGAATAAGAGAGGGATATACCACAGACGTTAGAAGAACCACTGCAGCGTTTCCATAGAGTGCGCGTCTTGAAATCGATTGATTTGAGGGCGAGATATTGACATACGGAACTGCTCCCGGATTGTCGTCAGGACACAGCGTTCTTCCAATATAACAAGTTACTGTTCAGGCTGAACGTTTTGTTGTAGGTGTTTGGTAGAAGTCTAGGACATGTAATCACGAAATCACAGAAGGACAAGGTGACATTGTGTTTTGATGATATACTGATTACCGGAAAAACTTGGGGTGAACACGACGAAATTTTGCGTCAGTTACTGAAAGCTTTTGGGAAACATGGAATTACTATCAACTTAGAAAATTCAGAATTAGGACGCAAGGAGGTAAATTTATGGGGAGTTGTAATATGGGTCCTTCCACATCAAAAGTTATTAGAGGCCACTGAGACATATTCAGTACTTAGGTCCAAGCGAGAAGTACGTGCATTTCTAGCCCTTAACTCACGAGGTGACTTTCCTTAATACGTACACTACGAAGTAGGGTCTGTGGGACCCCTATATGTAAACTATTTCGGCACAAATCATTTCAAATTTTTAATGTACGTTATATAACATTTATTTTTACAACTATTTAAATGTTGTTTAAATACTCTTTGTTTATTTTATTGCACTGAATAAAACATGCAACATTTTATCGTGTATCACACAAAATCACAGACTTTTGTGTAGTTTATTAAATAGTACACATAAGTGGAACGTTAGAGAACTGAATTTTACATTCTGGAAAATTATACCGTCTCTGTAGAAAGTAGATTTCCACATAAAACTGACTCCCAGGGTTTAAATTTGCACATAAAAATTCCACTCAATGTTTTAAAAAAGTTTGTCTGCAAAATTAACATTCATTGTTGTGATCTATATTTTTCTTATCACCACTCAGAACACATTTGATTTTATCTATCACTTCAAGTGTTTTGTTGGGGAAACAAATAGATCTCAATTACAATGGACCTGATGTTGAAATGCGTACGCAGCGATGGTGAGGCATAACAATCTTTGACCAGAGAATAATAGCGCGCGAGAGTTTCAGTTTGTTGCGAGATGCAGTAGTGAGTAGCGAGCCGCGAGAGTAGGCAGTCGGTTGAGAGTTTGCAGTGCAGCTGCATGTAGGCAGTCAGTGCTAGTAGCGCGCGAGAGATAGTCGAGCTGTGTGACGAGTCGGCGGACGCGGACATGGCTCTGGTCAAGATTCAGGACGAGGTATATTTTTAAATAAGGTAATGAGCTAATAATGTATTGTAATGGATCTTAAGTGTAATTAATTTGTTGAAGAATGGCCCCAATAATAATTTTGTTTTCAAACTAAGCATTTTTAACAAACAATCCTCTTTTGCAATAATATTTCCCTTGCATTTCCTTAAAGAAAAGTTTTTACTTAAGTTCAAAGAATTTTTACGAAGCATTTCCTCCAAGCTATGGAAAGAAATAAGAGCAGATCCAGTTTTACTGAGGTAATAATTTGAGTTTAATCAGGGCCCAAAGACCGATATTTCGGTTTAATTGAATTTTCATTATCACTGAGATTTTCTTATCACTGAATTGACTTTCATTTTGTTTTGTGAGGAACTTATACTTGGGTCAGATTGCTAATTTTTGTCTAATTGTCATTGTCATTGAATTTATTTGCTGGGAGGTTACACTAGGTTCTATTCTTGTTAACATTCAAATTATTGTCTTTCTACATTTTTGTGGGAAGGTTACACTTGGCTCCATTTATATGAAATAATTGTCTTACGAAATTTTGTGGGGAGGTTACAATGTTCTTCCTCTGAATGGTGGTTTTGTTCGGTCGTAGAACTATGATGTCGGTAATGTAAAATCGTCTATTTCTTGGTCAACATCTCTGACACCTTCCTCCATCCACCGAATAACAATGTCATCAAACTCGGGAAAATTAAAACTTACAGATTCCTGCGGACACGTTTTGTATTGTATTAGTGAAGAAACCAGGAACTTAGTTCACGAGGCGCGGTCTGCGAGACCCTAAAGCCAGTCAGCAACAAGTGTCAACAACAAACATAGAAGGTGGTAACGCAACCGACAGCAAAACAGTGTATGGTTGGCAATTTAAGGAGGGTAGGTGGAGTGTACAAGCATTCCGGCGCAACTGACCTTGCAGGGTGAGATCAAAAATTGCCGCGCGGTCTTAAACAAAACACATCGTGAGTTGAGGGCTACAACTCATAAATTTCTACACGCGGTTCGTAAAGGACATAGTAATCACACGAAATCTGTAGTGATTGATGGGAAAGAACGTCACTATGTAGTGGACTGAAACAGAGCAGTGGGAATATGAAAGTTTGAAGGGAGTATTAATGAGATCTTCCAAAGAGCTCACAAAAACTGCGTCAGCGGGACGCGCAGCTGTGTCACGTGGCCAGAGTCGTGACGCGTTACTTGGAACCGCTACCTACTGGAGGCCCACGTGCTGGCGGCTTAAGCGGACGACAGGGGAGGGGGAGCTCAGAACGCCGGCCGCTTTGCCGCACAACGTTTGTTTGCCATCTTCACAAGGGAGAGCCTTACCATATGGTCACGAACCAAACAAGCGCGTGACAGTGGTGTCAATTACATACGCAGTGTTTTTGATGATATGAAAAACATGTTGCCTGTTCACTACTTGTTACCCAAAACTCACGAGACAGCATTTCATGCTGAAAGAACAATACGACTTTGTGATGTCATATCATTTAACTTATAATCTGTTGTTGTTTGAGAGCAGATTTCTGACCACTTCTTTTATATCGACACTGGTATGAGTCCGTAATGCAGTGTACAGGAAGACATTGACCCTTTTATACCAAAAGACTTGGTTAAATTCTTTCCATCAGTGCGTTAACAAAATCCTGCACCGGTAACGCTTTCGCAATTATGAACGACAGTATTTCTTCAGTGGACTTCTAGCGATTTGTTGAGTCCGTGCCACGTCGAGACGCTGCACTACGCCAGACAGAGGGGGTACGTTACGATTTTAGGAGGTGTATCACGACTTCTGTCACCTCAGTGTGTGTAAGTATCGATATACCCACGTTGGAGTCGCGCTGGGTTCATATACACTGCAGCAATGCCCTCTTCTAGAACTTTTGCTCTCCCCTTGTAGTTAGATGAGACGTGTAAACAAATATTTCCATATCCAAGTCAGCCTCAGATGTTCCTTTGTAAAAAATAGGCACTATTTGCCTTGTGTCTCTCGTCACTTCCGCTTCTGGTTCTCTCTCTTGCAACAGCTTTGTATTTAAGCATACTTGTAATTTCGCCTGAGAAGATTGGTTATAATAATAACCATAAGTAATATGTTTATCCGTGTTTCATTTGTAGATCAGTATTGTAAGGTTTTTATCTCACTAGTGACTCAATTTCAGTGTAATTGACGTTGTAAGAAGATCTGGTTCGTGACTTGATATGCGCGCCACCCACACGCCATTACATGCAGATTTGCACACAACAGAAAAGTCGAAATCTAGCTATATCAATTTATTATAAGCATTTCGATTCATCTTATTCAAAGAAATGCAAAATTATTTGTTGCATTGTAACTAATACTACCACTGTCCACCGTTACAAAAATTATCTGTTCGCCAGCAAACATTCGGTGGCAGACAACCATCAATGCACCTAACCCAATTAGTTATAACAGATAATTCGTAGTAGAAGCACTAATACATTGTTATTACTCTACTCATTCCTGCTTTTCCTATTTAATTCCTGCCGCGATCATTGCGACTTATCCCACCATCCAGTTAGTTAAGATTCAGACGGATACTACATCAGCAATTTTCTCATTTCATAAAAATTCCGAAACCCTTTAAGCTACTCTCTCCTTTTTATAGGGTGAGCTACACTGGAAATACCGAGGCAGAACTTCTATAAAAAGACCACATATACAAGGTGATCGTCATAATATTTGAGCGGTTTGCATTAGGACGTACAAACTTGGCGGTTGGCCACGAGGTATTATGGGAATTAATATACGAATACGTAGGCACATTGGTGTTGTCCGTTCGTTTGCACGTGAAAATAAACAAGACTGGCGCACTTGGGGAAATGAGAATCCGCGTTTTGAGATTGAGAAATCTCTTCACCCTCAAAAGATGACCGTGTGGTGTGCATTTTCCAATCACGGAATAATCGGTGCGATATTCCTTGATGGCGCTGTGACTATCGAACGAAACGTGAAGGTTTTGGAAGATGATTTCATTCCCAGGTTCCAAAGTGACACTGATTTCGACAAAATGTAGTTCATACAAGACGGAGCTCGGCCCTATCGAAATAGGGGAGTGTTTGGTGTTCTGGAGGAGTACTTTGCGGACAGAATTCTGGCTCTGGGGTACACAGAGGCCACTAGCATGGGCCCCGATTGGCCCTATATTGTCCGGACCTGAACACATGCGATTCCCTTCTGTGCAGCTACATTAAAGACAAGGTGTACAACAATAACCCAAAAATCATTGCTGAGCTGAATACAGCCACTTAGGACGTCATCGAGAGCATCGACGTTCCGACACTTCAGCGGGTCATACGGGATATCACTATTCGACTGCGCCACATCTTCGTCATGATGGCAGGCATATTGAATGTGTCGTAACCTAAATCCGAATATCTGTAGTGATGTTTACATGTGGAATAAAGTTTGTGCACGACGTAGTTTACAACTAATTTACGATTTCTTTCATATAGTTCAATAATTATCACCCTCTATGTGCATGAACTGTAAATAAAGTAACTGTGTCTCTGACATTGCTATAGTCACAAATTTCTTTTCATGAAATATTGCATGGAATTTAACGAAGATAAGAGAGTAAATACATTAAGGAAGAATATAGAAACAATCGTAATACATTAACAAAAAAGGATAAAAGTAGGATATTTGAATCATAAAAGCAGAAAAATATTCGACGTCTACGCGCCATTGTACATAAAGTGTGAGGTAAGAACGACTTTGTCTATTTATTTTGCTGGAGCATAGAGTGGTGTGCTCCTGTTTCTTTCCGATTGTAGAGTATTGGTTCCTGCTTTAAGTTTTTAATATTTTTTAGACTTAACAGTAATCGGTAGTTTTGTTAATGAAGATTGCTGAAATCATAGTGTGAACGAGCGTAATGGCGCAGCAATGATCAGCTGTTGCATTTTGTTGATGCCGTATCGAGAACATTGTTGCTTCACGTGCTTTTTCACTGGTATTTCGGCATAATTTTGTTTATGTAAATTCACATATTTGACCTCAGTCAATTTGAAAATGTTATGGGAATGATAGGGAAGCTAACTAAGATGGAGAATGAAAGTCTGCACAGAAAGCAAGACCATTAACACTATTGTTAGTCTCACCACTATCCAAGTACAAGATTCAAATATCTTAACACTTATTAGCTGAGCAAAAATGTTAAAGCTGACTTCATCTGAATCACGTGGTGAAATGTTTAGCTTATCTAATGAAATTTGTATTATAGGTTAAATCACAGCCTCACGCAAAGAGATATTTTTTCAAATTTCCAGCTTATTTACTACACTCCTGGAAATTGAAATAAGAACACCGTGAAGTCATTGTCCCAGGAAGGGGAAACTTTATTGACACATTCCTGGGGTCAGATACATCACATGATCACACTGACAGAACCACAGGCACATAGACACAGGCAACAGAGCATGCACAATGTCGGCACTAGTACAGTGTATATCCACCTTTCGCAGCAATGCAGGCTGCTATTCACCCATGGAGACGATCGTAGAGATGCTGGATGTAGTCCTGTGGAACGGCTTGCCATGCCATTTCCACCTGGCGCCTTAGTTGGACCAGCGTTCGTGCTGGACGTACAGACCACGTGAGACGACGCTTCATCCAGTCCCAAACATGCTCAATGGGGGACAGATCCAGAGATCTTGCTGGCCAGGGTAGTTGACTTACACCTTCTAGAGCACGTTGGGTGGCACGGGATACATGCGGACGTGCATTGTCCTGTTGGAACAGCAAGTTCCCTTGCCGGTCTAGGAATGGTAGAACGATGGGTTCGATGACGGTTTGGATGTACCGTGCACTATTCAGTGTCCCCTCGACGATCACCAGTGGTGTGCGGCCAGTGTAGGAGATCGCTCCCCACACCATGATGCCGGGTGTTGGTCCTGTGTGCCTCGGTCGTATGCAGTCCTGATTGTGGCGCTCACCTGCACGGCGCCAAACACGCATACGACCATCATTGGCACCAAGGCAGAAGCGACTCTCATCGCTGAAGACGACACGTCTCCATTCGTCCCTCTATTCACGCCTGTCGCGACACCACTGGAGGCGGGCTGCACGATGTTGGGGCGTGAGCGGAAGACGGCCTAACGGTGTGCGGGACCGTAGCCCAGCTTCATGGAGACGGTTGCGAATGGTCCTCGCCGATACCCCAGGAGCAACAGTGTCCCTAATTTGCTGGGAAGTGGCGGTGCGGTCCCCTACGGCACTGCGTAGGATCCTACGGTCTTGGCGTGCATCCGTGCGTCGCTGCGGTCCGGTCCCAGGTCGACGGGCACGTGCACCTTCCGCCGACCACTGGCGACAACATCGATGTACTGTGGAGACCTCACGCCCCACGTGTTGAGCAATTCGGCGGTACGTCCACCCGGCCTCCCGCATGCCCACTATATGCCCTCGCTCAAAGTCCGTCAACTGCACATACGGTTCACGTCCACGCTGTCGCGGCATGCTACCAGTGTTAAAGACTGCGATGGAGCTCCGTATGCCACGGCAAACTGGCTGACACTGACGGCGGCGGTGCACAAATGCTGCGCAGCTAGCGCCATTCGACGGCCAACACCGTGGTTCCTGGTGTGTCCGCTGTGCCGTGCGTGTGATCATTGCTTGTACAGCCCTCTCGCAGTGTGCGGAGCAAGTATGGTGGGTCTGACACACCGGTGTCAATGTGTTCTTCTTTCCATTTCCAGGAGTGTACGTTGTCAAACTTAACTTCACAATATGGCACGTAAGCCACTGATGTCAACGCTCTGAAGGCAGCTTATAAGGTCTTACCTAACAAACAATTAACAATCAGTGAGTCAGTTCACTAACTCGACCTAAATGTAGTCAGTTTCACTTTAGAACATGAGTCGCACAATAAACGTTAGTTTCACGAGCAGAAAGAGAACTTCGATGAAACCTAATCAGAGACTTATAAATGAGGAAACACACGTTAATCAAAGATTAAATTCAGAATTACCACGAGCTGTACAGCAAAGAGCACGTAAAGTTAGTGCAAATAAGCACAACGGAGAAGAACATTAATACCGAATGAGAACGTAAGAACGCAGAGTCCTGCGTCGTAACATGAATAAAAATTCTCTGGTTTCCATGCCCGTCAAGTGATAAAAATTCAAGGAGCTGTCGGTCAAGCACTCCGTGTCCGTTATCAAGTGTTGTGACCGTCAGTCGACTGCTGGTACGCTATCATGTACACTACCCGGAGGCTGTGACGTTGCTTGTCTTCACGGAATCACCATGTATGGCCATACGTTGACTTGGTGTTCAATGTGCCCGTTTCAACCGCGTGATCACTGGATCCTACACCGCACTGAGCTGCAAGCCATCATCTCCGAGCCACGAAAGAGGTGTTATCAAATTTTATCTGTTGTCCGTTTTCCAAATCACGCTTAGCTAAACTGTACTTATCGGTAGAGTAGGCGATAAAACCTCTCATGCTGCTTCATGCGTTATTACAAATGGTGTACTGTTTGTCCGACGTAAGACTGGCCACGTTCGCAGGTATCTTGTAGACCCTACGTGTTCTAAGACCTGATGCGTCTTTAACTGGTCTCAGTTAGTGACAAATAAATAGAAAGATAGATAGTTAGATAGCTCGGACATCTGAGATCGGATTGATCTTGTTCCTTTTCAGCAGCCCGACACGGAGCCACAGTATGGCAAGAAAGAAACTTTTTTCTGCCGCACATCGTCAGTGGTGTTATTGTTATTCGTGCTTTGAATCGCTTCATTTATTTGACGAATGCTATAAGCGTTGTTGCAGAAGACCTTGATTAGGTTACTCAGTTCATAGGACATTTCATCAACATCTGATACCATTCTAGCATGAAGGGCAAATAATTTGTAATACAGTGCGCTTCTGTGCTAAGTGATGAGGACTCATGGCATGCAGGTACATTTCGGTCTAGTGGGCTTTCTATAGACGCTTTGGCCAAAGCACTCATTTCGTTTGTGCTGGACGAGGATGTAGAGGAGGAGGAAGTACAAAGGCCAATATTACGATCAGATGCATGGCATTGCAGTGGGTATGAAAGGTGGGTTTCGTTTGTGACATTCATTTCGCAGATCATTCTGCATATTTGAAATAAATAAACTCATATAATGGTTAAGTAGTCTTATTTGGTGGATTGGAAAGAGAGATACGTGATGATTAAACACATGTCTGAAATAATACGGGCTTTGGTAATGACAATATTTAGTTGCATGCTGTAGGTGTAAGCAAAGTAAATTTGCCAGTGGAGGCGAGGAGAGGTAGCTTCGTATGAGCAGTTGCCAGAGGGCTCGTGCGCATGCGCAGAGCTGAATTCGCGTATGAGCAGTGCCTTCCTCCCGCTTCTGGCTACTTAGAGCGTGGCTGTTTGGTGTATGAGCAGTAGCAGCAAGTAGCCAGAAGCTACCCGGAAAAATTTTCCTGGCGCGCCCAAGCTGCCAGATTCGCGCATGCGCAGAGCAAGCTGAGTTATGGTGGGGGGTCCTTCCCCAAATGACCCGTAGCCGTGTATATGTTTCGTGTCTCGCGTTTACAGTTCCTGCGTCAAATGAAAACAAAACAGATTTCTGTGGCTGGGAGCCATCAAGTGAATTAATATACGTACATTCTCACAACCATGAAAGACCAAAATAAGTTAGTAGTTTCAGTTTTCTGATTTTATATTATTTCCACGTTATTAGCAATCAACCATTAATGTCTTAATCAAGCTATTTCTGTCTGTTTTATAGAGAAATTTGCTTCAATTATTTATATATATATATATATATATATATATATATATATATTTTTTTTTTTTTTTTTTTTTGCGCTGAGGCAGTTAGTTTATTTTAAACGAAGTGTTTCATTCCGCACTATTGGCTACTTTCAACCTCGTTGAATTTAAAGTGCAAATTTTCATTTTCTGGGACGAATGATGTTATACCATAATAAAGAACCAAATGTGAGAATTCAGTACTGGGCTTCCGAGAAAATTGGTATCACGAGAAACACATGAAAAGATGAATATCAGGTACTTCAGAGTCCATCTGAACATAGAAATGTGCAATTAGAGCGGAATGAACCATTTTAGAATGGTTTATGAAATTCCGATGCTGTTGGAGTAGTCTCTGATGTCCTGTTCCTTTTATGACACTGTAAGATCTCTTAATGCTGTATACGTATGAACATACGTAAAAATTGACTTGAAGCTAAGGAGGCAAATTTGGTCAGCAGTTTTGAACTAAATATTTTGTTTCAAATATAATGACAGCTGTAGCAGAATTTTATAGATCTGCCCTCTGTGAAAGTGTTTTTCGATCACAAGGCACTTGTCTAGTACTTCCTCTGGGCCAGAACTTATTTCTTAATTTGTGTTTACATCTTAAATTTATATAATGCCATTCTATGCTAAATTTTAGACTGGCAGTATACCATGTTTTATCGTTCTAACTCCCCACATGGCTTCATATTTATTCCTAGAGTAGAATAGAAACTGTCAGTTGTACAGTTTGCCTCACAGGCAAGCATGTTAATTTTTTCACATTGTCATGAAAATTTATTGTCCTTTATTCTGGTGCAAGCTACACAAGAAACTGTCTCTTTTGTTGTTGCAAGTAATTTGTATTCCTTCCTAGTAGCTTTTTGCAGTGCTGTGTAGATGTAAACCTGTTGGAAATGCTACATAACAATATTGCAGAGTACGAATTAAAAAAAAAAATGTGTCAGTCACCACTTAGCAAAATTTTATGGTACTTCTAGCTGTGGAGTCTAATTTTGAAATGATATTTTGTCAAGAACTGCTTCCTTATTTGCATCCTTTATCTGTGTGGGATATAATAAAACAATTGCTCTAAGTACAACTCAGTATGTCCTCTCAACATGCCACACGGGCAGCACGGCTACACATGGTCACGTGATGCCCCACCAGAAATACGACGAAAACCTTATGACCAGAGCAAGCACCAAGTACAGTCTGCCTACGCCATCGTAGCTGCGCATGCGCAGTACAGCCTGTTGTCTCGCGCTTTCTGGTAACTGCTCAAACGAACGTTGTATCACTCCGCGAGGGAGATGTGGGAGGCCTTTGCAGCGTCGGGATTGGCTGATTAGAGTTGGGCGGCAAGATTGTCGCAAGAGCATCGAGCAGAGTGGGGCAGAAGAAAGCGTCTTGTGCCGTGAAAGCGGACAGTTGCAAAGTTCGGTAGCTCTGAGATATGGACTTCGATTCTGAAGACTGTGATGTGTGTGATCTAGAGTCTGCAGCCACAGTAGGACATCAGCGTCCACAATAGGCATTGCACTGACTACTAGTTGATTCCGTCTTATAGGCTGGTAGTCACCATTGAACGTAGTCAACCAGTGCACAGAGCTATCATACTGGTATTAAAAAATTAAATTTTTTCTTAAGAAACTAGATTACTTGGGAAACGATTAACATCTCATTTCTATAAATAATTTAATAATAATTATGATACATTAACTATAAATTATTTATAAATCAACCCAAATCGAGACAAGTAAAGTAAATACCAAAATTTTGATAAACCCTAATACAAAAGGTACAATAAATAAAATCTACTTTTAAAAATTTAAAATAATATTTCATAAAACACTTACATTAACAATAAACTATAATCTAAAATATCAATTCTACAAAATATACTAAGACAAAATTCTACAAAATTATTTATATTAAATAATTAAACAAACAAAAAATAAATATAATAAAATAAATAATCAAGATATCCTGATTGGCACATAAAAATTTTCAGTGTCAGTGAAACACTTTACTAATAAGTTATATCTTGAAACTCTTACTAGATACACTTTCCAGTACATCTACTATGTTACAACTTATCTCATCTAAATTGAAGCTACCTTAAAATAATAAAATAGAATAATCAATAATGAAAGCGACGGGCGATGTGTACACACCTCAGAGCCAATATCAGTTAAAATTATTAAATTAAATTACTATCAAATCCACCTTCATTAATAGTATTTCACCATCAAATCCGTTATAAACAAAAATCTATTGTAACCCACCTCCTCTTAACTATAAGCTGCACCTTGACCTAAAATATTTTATAATTATAAAGCTTGAGAATTATAACTCTAAAAAGAATCTCTGGTAACGGAGATATACAAACAAATAAATTAAGTAAAGTAAATCATGTACTATCAATCACGGGGTAGGTTCCTCTGAATGGAATGAGATACCGCCAAATTCTTTGGGTTTAAAGGCCTTAACTAATAGTACCCTGGTAAATATAATTAACATTTAATATAATAGGGTATCTAATCATAGTTTATTATTTAAATTTCACAGATTCATAAAAAGAGCTACAAATAAATTTTAACATTTCACCTTACAAATCTATATTTTAACCCTAAAAATATAAACAACTGTTTTAACCAATAATATTCACTTGTATCAATCGTATAAGCGCGGCTGCTGCCACAAATTATGCCGATACTAAATCAATTGCTAAATCCAAAGCCACTTGATAATTAAATCAAATTACTGCAAAAAGAACATTTAGTTTAACGAAACTTACATATAATACAAAGAAAAAATGAATAAATAAGCAAGAATAAAACTTTTGGAAACAAAAATAAGAAATTTGTAAATTTATAAAATTAAGAAAAAATAAATGATTCAAATATTTAAAGAAAAACAAAAAGAAAGAAACCACAAACATTGACAAAAAAAAAAAAGAAACACGGCCACGTATGACCACAACAACTTCTCTATTATATATAAATAAAGATTAATATGGAACATGTATACAGATAAATGTATTACATTCCTTATTATTTAATCTTTCTTTTCACTAATAATAAAGAACGATTAAATAATATAATAAATGTATTTTATACAATTATGTAATTTAATGTAATATGTTATTAATATAAAATTAAGTTTATATTAAGTTAACTTATATATCTATTAGTTAAATAATCTAATTATAGATAATTATGTAATTATATTATTATAATTAATATAATTATTCATATTAATATAATAATTTATATTTAATATTATTAATTATATTTATTATATCCAATTATAATAATATTTAACATTAAATTACATATTATTATATACTTTATAATATAATAACTTATTTTAAGCTAAAACATAAGTAGCTATAATCCTAGGTAAATAAATGTATTAAAATAATCATTTAATAATAATAAAATATTATTATAGATATTTAAATTTAATTAAATGTAATATATTAATATAAATTATTATATATATATATATATATATATATATATATATATATATATATATATATATATATATATATATATATATATATATATATATATATATATATATATTCAAATTATCCGAACCGAGATAAATTAATTAGAAATAACCAAAATAATACATTAACAAATTTTTAAAAACTTTTAATTTATATATTAAATATAAATGAAGTGCCTGATTAAAGAGTTACCTTGATAGGGTAAATCAAGTAAATAAAAATTACCTTCATTAAAAATTACATAAGACAGAATTAAACTATCTCCTTTAGTATCAATAACTAACGTGCATCATACACCTTAATGTAAAAAGGTAAGCTAAACAAGCTAATGGGTTCATACCCCATTTATAGAGGTATCAATCCTCTCCTTTTTAATGACCAACAACTCTACTAAACTTCTCTTCCTATCAACATTAATGATAGGAAAGATCCTGTCCATTTCATCAAACTCCTGATTTGGGGTTTGAATAGGACTTGAGATCAACTTACTTTCATTTATTCCGCTCCTAACAAGAAATAAAAATATAATAATAAATGAGTCGTCAATTAAATATTTTATTGTCCAAGCAATAGCATCGACAATACTATTATTTTTAATTTTGCTGATTCAAATAAAGTATCCAATAGGGTGGGAAACAGAATTTATTCCATCAATAATAATCAGATATAGATTATTATTAAAGATTGGAGCTGCACCTTTTCATTTCTGATTTCCAGAAGTAATAGGAGTTTCGAGATGAAATAACTGTTTGACACTAATAACATGGCAAAAAATTGTCCCAATTATGGTATTATCTTATTGTATTCAACTAAGAACTTCCATTTGAACAATTATCATTCTAAGAATTATTATTGGGGCAATAGGTGTTTTCAATCAAACATCTCTACGCCAACTTCTAGCATATTCCCCAATTAGACACTTAGGGTGAATAATTAGATCCCTAACAGTCAGAGAAAACGTCTGAGAACTATATTTTATTATTTATTCACTATTAAGATTAATTAAGGTTTTATTATTTAAGCAAATAAACCTATTTTTTATAAACCAAAATTATTCGGCCAGAAATATAAAAACTGAAATTAAATTCATAATATTTTTATCTCTTCTATCCCTAGGTGGTTTACCACTGTTTCTTGGGTTTCTACCAAAATGAATTGTAATACAATCATTAATAGAAACAACATAACAACTATTATAACCATTATGGTTGTATTAACTACAATTACACTTTATTATTATATACATATTAGATTCTCAGCCCTAATTATGTCATATACACAAAATTCATGATCTATAAAGATAAAGTCTCAAAAATCAAGAATTATTCTTCCTATAACAGTAATAATTTCAACAATAGGATTAATCTCAACATCATCCTTAATGGTGGGTCGACATTCTTTGTTGCAACACGATTCCATGGTCTACATGTAATTATTGGAACAATTTTCTTATCAACATGTCTACTTCGACATTCAATAAACCAATTCTCACCAAGACACCACTTTGGATTTGAAGCAGCAGCATGATACTGACACTTTGTAGACGTGGTATGATTATTCCTATACATCTCTATTTATTGATGAGGTAGATAACTGTTTTTCTAGTATAAATAGTACATTTGACTTCCAATCAAAAAGCTTGATATAAATCAAGAAAAACAATCCTAATTCTATCTACAAGAATTTTTATTAGATTTATTATCCCAATAATTGTTATAACCCTTGTAACAACATTATCAAAAAAATTAATTAACGACTGAGAAAAAAGATCACCATTTGAGTGTGGGTTTGACCCAAAAAGATCAGCACAAATACCATTCTCACTACGATTCTTCTTAATCGCAGTAATTTTCTTAATTTTTGATGTAGAAATTGCACTAATCCTCTGACATTATAATCTGAACAGTATCAACAAAATTTTTTAGCCTAGTATTATTAGGTGGATTATATCATGAAAGAAATCAAGGACCCTTACAATGAGCAGAATAAAGGGTTGTAGTTAACTATAACATTTGGGTTGCATTCAAAAAGTATTGATATAATCAATCAACCTTAAATAGAATAAGAAGCGAAATATTGCAGTCAGTTTCGACCTGGAAGATTGGTAAATAAAATACCCTTATTCTTATTAATTGAAGCCAAAAAGAAGCATATTACTGTTAATAATATAATTGAACATTAAAGTTCCAATTAAGGAAATGTAAAGCCAATATGAAAGCTGCTAACTTTTTATATTGGCGGTTAAACTCCGTTAACATTTCTAAAATTTATATAGTTTAAATAAAACATTACATTTTCACTGTAAAAATAATATATCTATATTTATAAATACCTAAAAGTAAAAATACTTCCTTAACATCTTCAGTGTCATGCTCTAATTATAAAATATTTAAGTAAACGAAAAATAATATCACCAAAATAAAAATTCAAAAAATAAAAGTTAAAAGATAAATCCTAAAATTAGAATCATATCAACCTTGTATATAACCATTTAAATAGATAAATAGTCTATATAAGCCTTGACCACCAAATAATTCACCTCAACCATAATCAAATGATTTAGATGAATAATAACCTAATTTTAAAAGAATATATCTAATAAACTTAGTTGAAAGAAAAGGTATAAACCATATAGAAACAGTAAATCTGACAAAAGAAAGTATACTTATAGAAAATAAATTTTGAGAAAAATCAAAATTAGAAATAAGATAACCCAAATAAGCACCTAAACCTAAAACAACTACAGTAATAGTTAAAAACTTTAAGTAATAAGGCAAAGAAATCACATGAGGAACAGGAAAAATTAACCAAGACAAAAGGCTACCACCAAAAACAGCAACAAACAATAAACCAATTATACCAAACGAAATATAATAACCCTTATCATCAAAAGAAAATCTAGAATAAAAATTATTATCACCAGATATTGAATAATAAAAAAGACGAAAAGAATAAGAAGCAGTTAAACCAGTAGAAAAGAAATAAAGAAAAAAAATTAAACAATTAATTCATCTCAAACAAACCATTTCAAGAATTAAATCCGTTGAATAAAACCCTGCTAAAAAAAGGCATACCACATAAAGACAAACTAGAAACATTAAAACAAACTGAAGTTAAAGGTATGAAATTAACAGTTGAACCTATGAAACGAATATCCTGAGAATCCTTTAAATTATGAATTATTGAACCTGCACACATAAACACTAACGCCTTAAATAAAGCATGAACTAGTAAATGAAAAAATGCAAGTTTTGGATAATCTATAGCCAAAATTCTTAATATTAAACCAAGTTGTCTTAAAGTAGAAAGAGCAATAATCTTCTTCAAATCAAATTCAAAATTAGACCCCAACCCAGACATAAATATAGTTATACACCCAATTAAAAGTAAAAATCAACCACAATTATAAGAATGCAATATCGGTCTGAAACGAATTAATAAATAAACCCCAGCAGTAACAAGAGTAGAAGAATCTACTAAAGCAGAAGCAGGAGTAGGAGCAGCCATTGCAGCAGGAAGTCAAGAAGAAAAGGGAATTTGAGCTCTTTTAGTTATTGCTGCTAAAACAATTAATATAGTAATAAGCTTTATTTCAAAAGAATTAGAAATAAAATCATAATAATAAATATAATTTCAACCACCTAAATTCAACATTCAAGCAATAGAAATTAAAATAGCAACATCACCAATACGATTAGAAAGTGCAGTTAACATACCTGCACTATAAGATTTCACATTTTGGTAATAAATAAATAAACAATAGGAAACTAAACCCAAACCATCTCATCCTAATAAATTCTAATCAAATTAGGGCTAATAATTAAAAACCCTATAGAAAGAATAAATATTAAAACAATAAAAATAAAACGATTTATATTCTATTCTCCTGATATATAATCATCTCTATAATAAATAACCAAAGGCGAAATATATATAACAAAAGACATAAAAATAAGAGACATTCAATCAAAAATTAAAGTCATAACAACCATAGAACCATTTAAATTAAAAAGTTCTCATTCAACAAAAACTCTATAATCAATTCTTAAATAATAAATACCCAAAATATAAATTATAGTTCTAGAAAAAAATAAAGAAAAAAAGCTCAAAGAACAAATAGAAAATAAATTCACAGCCTAAGATGAAAAAGATTCATATCACTGATTCCACAAAACAACATTTTAAATTAAAATACTTAAGCAACTTAAACAAAAAAATAAACATTCTTTAAACAAAGAATAATTAAAGGCAATCAATGTAAAAGTAAAAGATGATATTCACGAAAATAACCAAGAGAACAAGTATAAACACCAGAATAATAATTACCATGCTGAGAATAAGAATACATATATAAAGTGTAAACAGCTCTAAAAAAAGACAAAAAAATTAAAGCAAAAAATCTAAAAGAAGATCAAGACATAATTCTATTTAATAATCTAAGTTCGCCTACCAAATTTAGAGAAGGAGGAGCAGCTATATAAGACGATCTCAAAAAGAATCATCATAAAGCCATTCTTGGCCTCAAATTATTTATACCCTTGTTAATTAATAATCTTCATCTACCTAAACGTTCATAAATAATATTAGATAAACAAAATAATCCAGAAGAACATAAACCATGACCAACTATTAAAGAAAGAGAACTTATACAACCTCACCAATTCATGGTTAGCAACCCGCCAATAACCATTCTTATATGAGCAACAGAAGAATATGCAATTCAAGACTTTAGATCTACCTGACGAAAACAAATAAATCTAATAATAACCCCACCAGATAAACCTAAAGACAATCAAAAATAATTAAACTTTAAACCCAGATAAGAAATAACCTTCATAACACGAAAAATACCATAACCACCTAATTTTAATGAAACACCAGTAAGAATCATTCTACCTGAAATAGGAGCCTAAACATGAGCCTTAGGAAGCCATAAATGAACCAAAAATATTGGTATCTTAACTAAGAAAGCAAGAATTATAAATACATAAAGTATAAAATAATAGGAACCAAAATCAACCAATAAAGGAAAATATAAAGTATTAGAAAGATCATAAACCCTAAATAAAACTAATAATAAAGGTAATCTAGCAACCAAAGTATAAAAAATTAAATAAACACCAGCCTGTAAACGTTCAGGTTGATAACCTGAACCCAAAATCAAAAGCAAAGTAGGAACTAATCTAGCCTAAAAAAATATATATAAAAAGAAAGAAGACTCAATCTAGCAAACGAGCAATAAAGCATAATCATCAAAATTAAGACCATAAAGACAAAAAAATTAGAATGATAAAAACTTAAATAAACAGAACCTCTAGCAGTGATTATTAAAGAACAAATCCTAAAACTTAGCAAAATCAAACTAATAGAAAAATAATCAATACCAAAATAATATCTAATTATAATTAAATTAGCGTACAAATAAACACAAATTATAAAAACAAAACTAGACAGAAATATTAAAGAATGAACCAACCATCAACAATTATTAACCAAACAGAGAGGGATCAAAAAAATAGTTATAAATAAATACTTTAACATAAGGATAAACCAAAAGAATTAAAAAAATCATTACCATGAGAACGAATTATTGAAACTAAAATAGAAAGACCTAAAGTACCTTCACAAAAAGAAAAAACCAAAAAAATAACAGGAAAAAAATAATCGTAATCAAACTCAATAAGAAAAACAATAATTAATATAAATAAACAAAGAACAATATATTCTAATCTCAAAAGAACCGTTAATAAATGCTTATGTTTAGAAGAAAAAAACGTAAACACCAGCAAAATAAAGCAATAAAGAAATAAAGACAGAGAAAACATTAGTTTTAATAGTTTAAAAAAAACGCCAGTCTTGTAAGCTGGAAATAAGTCCAGCCCCCACTTTTAAAACTTCAGAGGTGAAAAAGCTTCCATCATCGGTCCCCAAAACCGATATTTTAAATAAACTAACCCCTGAAATGATCAAAATAATAATTATATCACTATCAAACGTAATGAATATTAATTTTATTAAATTAAGACACCCAATATCAATAATGCTTTTCATTATCCTACAAACTTTTCTAGTTGGACTAATAACAGGAACAATAATGGAAAGTTATTGATTATCATATATTTTATTTTTAACGTTTCTTGGTGGTATATTAGTTCTATTTATTTATATTACGAGAATTGCATCAAACGAAATATTTCAACCTAAATCAATTACCATAATTATTACCTTAACAATATGGGCATTTATTATATCAACATTAATTATCTTAGATATAACAATATTTATAGACCTTTTCAAAAATACTGAAACTATAAATATTGACAATTCAATCAATTATCAAGAAATAACAATATCTTTAGAAAAACTATAGAATAGACCAACATTCATTATTACAATAATAATAATTATTTATTTATTTTTAGCATTATTAAAAGTTGTTAAAGTCACTAATATTAACCAGGGGCCAATTCGTAAAATAAGATAATTTACTAATGAATAAACCCTTACGATTAAGACATCCTTTAATTAAAATCATTAATAACTCTTTAGTTGATTTACCTGCACCAACAAATATTTCATTTTGATGAAATTTTGAATCCCTGCTAGGGTTATGCTTGGTAATTCAAATTGTAACTGGACTATTTTTAGCTATACATTATACATCAAATATTGAAATAGCATTTAGTAGTGTAGTGCACATCTGCCGAGACGTAAATAATGGTTGAATTATTCAAACCTTACATGCAAATGGAGCTTCTATATTTTTTATTTGTATTTATTTACATGTAGGACGAGGAATTTACTATGGATCTTACATATACATACACACCTGAATAATTGGCACAGTAATTTTATTCTTAGTTATAGCAACTGCATTTATAGGATACGTTTTACGTTGAGGTCAAATATCATTTTGAGGTGCAACAGTAATTAGTAACTTATTATCAGTAATCCCATATTTAGGAACAGATGTAGTTCAATGAGTGTTGGGAGGGTTTACTGTTGATAACGCAACATTAAATCGATTCTTTACATTCCATTTTGTACTACCATTTATTATTGCTGCAATGGCAGCAATCCATTTATTTTTTCTTCACCAAACAGGGTCAAATAACCCCTTAGGCCTAAATGGAGATATCGAAAAATCCCATTTCACCCATATTTTACTTTCAAGGATTCTATTACATTTGTATTAATAACATCATTATTAATCATACTATGCTTGATTAATCCTTACCTCCTAGGAGATCCAGATAATTTTGTACCTGCTAACCCATTAGTAACCCCTGTTCATATTCAACCAGAATGATATTTCTTATTTGCATACGCAATTCTTCGATCTATTCCTAATAAGCTATGAGGTGTTATTGCATTATTTCTATCAATTAGAATCTTAATAATTCTACCATTCTATAATAAAACACCATTCCGAGGTATTCAATTCTATCCTATTAATCAGATTTTATTCTGAATTATAGTAGTTGTTGTATGCTTATTAACATGAATTGGTATACGACCTGTTGAAGAACCTTATATTATAACAGGACAAATCTTAACAATTATTTACTTTACATACTTCTTAATTAATGTCCACGTTGCAAACGCATGAGATAAACTGATTAAGGAATAATAAGTTAATTAGCTTAGGAAAAGCATATGTTTTGAAAACATAAAACTAGAAGTTTAACTATTCTATTAACTTTTCTTAAAAAATTTCACTAAATAAATGAGATAAATAAAATCTTTAAACCAACAAAGAAAATAAAAAAATTCAAAGATAAAGGTAAAAAACTTTTTCAAGCTAAGTACATTAACTTATCATAACGAAAACGTGGCAATGTACCCCGAACTCAAATAAAACCAAAGGATATAACCGCAAGCTTAATAAAAAATATAAAAGAATAAAAATCACCACCTAAAAAAATTAAAGCTAATAATATTCTTATAAAAACAATTCTAGTATACTCAGCTAAAAAAATTAAAGTAAACCCTCCCGCACCATATTCAATATTAAAACCTGAAACTAAGTCAGATTCACCCTTGGCAAAATCGAAAGGGGTTCAGTTAGTTTCAGCTAAACAAGAAGCAAAACAAGCTAAAGCTAAAGGAAAAGAAATAATAATAAATCAACAATAAAGCTGATAATTTATAAAATCAAATATGTTAAAACTACCAATTAAAATAATTAAAGATAATAAAATTAAAGCCAAACTAACTTCATATGAAATTGTCTGAGCAACAGACCGAAGAGAACCCAATAAAGAATAATTTGAATTAGAAGACCAACCAGCAATTATAACAGTATAAACACCTAAACTAGTACAACATAAAAAAACAAAAATCCATAATAAAAAGAACATATATAAGTTAAGTAAGGAAAAATTACTCAAACAGCTAAGGAAATTATTAAATTAAAAACAGGAGAAAAATAATAAAGTAAATAATTAGATATAATAGGAATTGGCTGCTCCTTACAAATTAACTGAATAGCATCACTAAAAGGTTGAGGAATTCCTACAAATCCTACTTTATTTGGACTCTTTCGAATTTGAATATAACCTAAAACCTTACGCTCTAATAAAGTTAAAAAGGCAACACTAATTAAAACACAAATAACTAATAAAAGAAAATTCAAAATAAACATAAGTAAATCATAAATTATCAATACTATTTGTAGAAAAAATCTACATAAATGAATTCTAAATTCAACACATTAATCTGTCAAAATAGTAATCTAATTAATATTAAGCAATATAATAAAAAATATTTCAATCATATGGTCCTTTCATACTAATATGAATTAATAATCTTAGGATAGAAACCGACCTGGCTCACGCCAGTCTGAACACAGATCATGTAAGAATTTAAAGGTCGAACAGACCTAATTAATGGACTCCTGCACCCAAAATTTTTCTTAATCCAACATCGAGGTTGCAATCTGCTTTGTCGATATGAGCTCTCAAAAACAATTACGCTGTTATCCCTAAGGTAACTTAATCTTATGATCATAAATTATGGATCAAAACAACAAACATAAATAAATGATATAATAATGAAGAGTTTATTTATTCTTCATGTCACCCCAACAAAACATCATCATTAAATATAGAAAGACAAACAAAACACACTGGGCTGCACCTTAAAGGTGGTTGAGCCAGTCTTGAAAGCGTTGTATACCATTTGGAGGAAATATAGGGCTTGTGGTATTAGTAGTTTCTGAGTAGTTTATTCTGCTCAAGATACTAGAGAGACTCATCTTAATTCAGCGACTACGCAGCTGCAGTCGTCTCCCCAGCAGTATCGACGGAGCCAGCACGCTGGTATACGGTATAGTAAAACTTGCAACAGCGGCAGTAAAGTTCAGAAATAGTTGTTGGATTGTGTTCTTGCCATCCACTGAGCATCCGTCCAGTTTTGCTTACGATTCGTTATTGGTTATTTGTCTTTTGGATGTTGTTTGGTTTGTTTCTTGGTGGTGGTGTCCGAAATGGGTATTATTTCAGACACATTGAGATTATAGGAACGCAGTCAGATCGCATTTACCATTTGCTTGGCCAGGGACATAATTAAATCTAACTTCGCATCAACTTAACATTGAGATTATAGGAACGCAGTCAGATCGCATTTACCATTTGCCTATCCAGGGGCATAATTAAATTTAACTTCGCATCAACTTAAAATTAAGAGCTGAGAGCCAATCTTACCAGTGTAGTATATCTAAGAACAGTGTACAATTTGTTTAATTTGTTTTCATTCATGATTTGTTGAATATGATCTAATTTCTATTGTGAGATAATTTACAATAAATACAAGTTATTTACAATATCGATTTTGATTCAGTAACCAGTGGTAGTTAGCCGTCACTGACACATTAATATATTTGATTCTTGTTTAATAACGGCTGCTTTCCTAATAGGAACCCCGACAGGTAGACCGTTAGCGCCAGCTGCTGGAAGTCTCTTCATGGAGTATTTGGAGGACATTGCCTTAGACGTAGTGGTATAAAAGCCCCATTATACGTTGACGACTGGTTCGTCTTATGCCCCAGGGACTTGAGAAACTTGACTAATTCTTGTATCACCTCAACGACGTTAACAGTATCATCTAGTCACCATGGAGACAGGAAAAGACGATACATTACCGTTCCTCGACATCCTCGTTACACGCAAATGAAAGGAATGCCTTGGTTACAGTGGGTTATAGAAAGCCCACCCACAGTGAACTGTACTTGCACGCAATCAGCCATCATCACCCGTCACAGAAGCGCACTGTACTACAAACATTGGTTCATCATGCAAGAATGATATCAGACGCTCATAAACTGCCACATGAGTTGAGCTACCTACCTTAAGCCTTAAGAAATAACATTCATCAAATAAATGATGTCAAGAAATAATCACATAAGAACTCTGACTAGGTGCAGCAAGAGAAACTTCCTTTTTTGGCATTCTGTGGCTCTGTGTCAGGCAACATAAATTGGCTGCTGAAGAGACACAAGATAAAATCGATCTTCAGGTCTCCGAAAAAAATCTGTGAATTAGTGAGACCAGTTAAAGACGCAGCAGGTCTCGGGACACCTGTATCTACAAGACATTATGTTCTTGTGGCCAGACTAACGTCGGACGACAGTATGTGGAACAACGCTGGATGGTGTATGAGAGATTTTATCACCTACGCTACACCGAGAAATCAAGTTTAACTGAGCATTCATTAGAAAACTGTCAAGAAACCTCTTCCGTCGCTCGCACTAATAGTTTCTGGGATTGTGTAATTAAAAAAGCCATTGAAATAAAAATCGCCCATAACGCCGCTCAGCTCGACGTGGGATCCGGTGCTCACTCGTCTGAAGTGGGCGCATCAAATACCTAGTCAAAGTATGCTCATATAGCAGATGCCGCAATCACCAATGACTTCACAGATGGCGGCTGGTGTATATAAGAGCGTACTGACAGACCACTGGCAGCCGTAACACTTGACAGTGGCTCAAAATTACTTGGCCGAAAAGCTCACTTAATTTTGAATCACTTGACGCAACTGGAAACGCAAGAAATTTTTATTATAACACATTCAAGTAGCCGTAGATAAAACAACTTTCGAAGTGGGAAGAGGACATAACTTTGAAAACTGCTGGTTTACAGCAAGAGTTAATGACTGTCAAACGGAAGGTCACTGACCCTTCATACTCTACTGTTTATGTAGAAGGTAATCAGCTTAGTCTGTCCGTATATGAGGAATGATTTGGGTAACGGTTGAAGTAGCTCAGGAATGTCACCTAACCCTGCATTGCTTGGGGCGGGGACATCACCACCTTTATCCCCTGTATTGTCAGACAACAGCCCATTAAAATACACTTAGTTTCACGTATTTACACCAGACAAGAAAATTTTAACTTCTTTTCACGACAGAACAGGTGAACAATGAGTAGGTTACCTCAAACAGTCAGGCCCACCATCTGCAGTGCGATACATACTCATCACGGCCTGCAAAATTTGCATAGCAGAAGGCAGAATAGTATCCGGTATCACCTAGGATGCAATGTTGACCGCTACTATCCTAACTAAAATGCACGCCACAGCGATAACACAAGCCTGTAAAAAATAATTTTTGAAAGTTGTTTGAAATTTGGTAATGGCTTTTATGTACTTTTCAGCGCTGATTTTAAAAATGCAACCCATTTTTTTCTATCATGTCAGGTTTTCTCACTAAAAAGGGAGTATTTTTGGGTATAATAACAAAATATAAGCAATTTATCACATTCTTTCCAACGTTATAAAATTTCCATTTCTCTTTAAGCTCGTAAGTCCTTATAATAAAGCTTTTGCTTTCTGTCGAAGCTTCATTTATTGCTTGTCCGGCTGTGGACTCGTTGGGGATCATCTATTTTTATTATCCAGCAGTAGTCCTCTATCGTGTTGACGTTCCATCTTACTTGATATCTTCTTTCCATTTCTTTGATGTCTTGGTGGAATATTTCACCCTGCTCTTCACTTACATCACCAAGATTTGCAGGTAAATAGTCAAAATATGAGTGGAGAAAATGAACTTTAATGCTCATATTACAGCCCAGCTTATTAAAGTTGTCGAGCATGTCTGCGACGATTGTCTTGTAGTTTGCCTCTCTTTTGTTTCCTAGGAAACCAGTAACAGCTAATTTAAAAGATGTCCATCCTATCATTCCTTTTATTTCCATTTTTTCCTCAAAGTTGGCATCTGTCATTAGTTTTCTGATGTAAGGTCCGGCAAAGATTCCTTCCTTTATCTTTGCTCGGATAAACCAGGAAACTGTCCACGAAGATATCTGTAACATTATCCTTCTCTTGGCAATGCCTTAGCAAATAGTTTTATTAGCCCCAACTTAATGTGAAGTGGTTGAAGTAACACCTTTTTGGGATTCACAAGGCTTTTCCTCTCAACATTTTTAACCCCTACCTGTAAGGTTTTTCTCAAGGGCCAAACTCATTTTATATAGTGTTGCTTTCTGTCTCTACTGTCCCATTCACAAAGAAAGCAAGGGATCTTTGTATAGCTACTGTCTTGACCAAGCAGCATTGGAATCACTTTCATATCACTACAGAGTGTCCATTTGTGGTCTGAATAGCACAGTTTGCTTAAAACCAGTTCATGGTTTTCGTAACATTGTTTTAAGTTAACCGAGTGTACAGCTGGTATAGAAGCATACTTTTTGCCATTGTGTAGATGTAATGCTTTAAGGCTTCTTTTTGAAGAATCAATAAAAAGTCTCCACTCATCAAGAGCACATGCTATTTTGAAACGTAGCATGAGTCCAGATCATCACTGCAAAACACCAGGCCGCCTTCTTGAGAGAAAAAAGATACAAACTCCTTTTCCCTCGATTGATACCAAGAAAAGTATGTACTCGGAGCCAACGTATGTTTAGCTTTCAATCTAGATCCTAAAACTTCTGCCGATTCTTTAGAAAGGCCTAGGTCTCTAACTATATCGTTCAGTTCAGATTGTGAGAATGGAATGGGATCGGCTGTGCCAGGATCGTAGCAGTCTCTGTCTTCTTCACTATCACCTTGCTGAGTCAATGGCTCTTGATCATCTATATCAGGCAAAAAAACTGGAGGAGAGGGTATTGGTACTTCAGGTCCGTGAGGAACGGGGGGCATGGCTGATTGAATGTTAGGGTAAGACCTATCCTTTTTGTTTTTCAAATTGAAACCTCGTACGTTGCAAGAACAAAACTAGCAGTCATCACTATGATTTTTGGGCTCCCTCCAAATCATTGGTGTTCCAAATCGTAAGGGCTGCTTTTTACGTTGAAACAATTGCCTCAGTTCTTCAACACACACTGAACACACTTTTTGTGGGACCCAAGGCCTATCTTGATAGCCTAACTTTATACCAAATTGCCGAAATACACTTTTTCAACAAAATCGGAAATGTTTCTTTGCAGCTTTTTAACGGTGTAGTTACCACAAATGTAGCAGAAGCAGTCTGGCGAGTTTATACATCCTCTGGTAGCTATTGTCCATTGTCCATCAAACAACTTCACAACACAATAAAACAGTCACTACTTTATAGCACTAGTAACAACAACACGTGAACAGCACGTAGTGGAGAGGTACAGCGAACTGGAGAACAATAGCAGAAGCTCACTGCTTGGTGATAGTGGGGGAAGGGGCAGCGCTACAGGCAGGCACTGACATGAAAATACTGCTGGTTTACTGCTGCTAAATTATTAAATTTGTGGAAAGAAAAATAAAGTTTACTGTGATTTTCAAGCGTTAAGCTTTTTATTGTGTAGCAGGAGTTTCCAAATTTTCCAAATGAGGTACATTTGAAGTTATTAAGCATGCACACGTTAGATTTTTTTGTATGTTTTCGTATTCACTGCATATTTAAGGTGATTTCTATTATAGGTCAGAAGCGACGGTGCAAAGCCGGATTCATCTTCCACAGCCTGATTCTGTTCATTACTGCATGCCTCTTTAGTGGCAATATCGTTCAGAAGGAGGATGAAGCCGGACCTCCACTAAGTGGATCAAAAACGTACGAGTATACATCAAGGATGAGTACATGGCTGAGTGCCTTAGCAGTCCCTCTTTCCTATATTTCGGAAAAATGGCCCATTTCTCCACGCTTGGTAAAAGTTATGAACTGTTCTGCAATTGACTCATTCTGTAATATTGCACCATTTAACCCTCAGATGACCATGTGCGTTTCCTCACCAGCAGCACTACCTTCTTTCAGGGAAGGGGTGAGTTCACAGCATAGAACTTCACTGCTCTTAGTGGTGGGATACTGCAGGCCGTTGACGAATCCAGGGATATCAGTTTGATAAGAACTACTTCAGTAGTTCGCATTAGTGTTGCCCACATGAACTTCTGTGATCTTGTCCCTGAAAGTGCCAACAACAACAGATTAGTCCAATGCAGCTGCATGATTTACTTGGTGATCCACAACAGACCAGGTTGTCAGACTGCTGCGGCTAAGTCGAAGGTTACGCCAATATGGTCGAGGGTGATTTCAAGCTGATTCCAGGTTCCAAAATGTTCCAGGGCTCCGGACCATGCAAATGTGCCAGTGTTGATGTTCCATGTCAGTTGAGCTGACGAATTCATCTTCACCAATAGGCCCAGCTGGGCTGATGAACACATCATCGTTGCATACCGTCTTGGAGTTATTGTAGTCGCAAACCTGGCTCCAAACATGGCCATCACGTCTGCAAAGCAAGGAAAAACATTAAAACATTATGGGTAAGATAAGATATATGCAGACGTCTAGAATAATAATTTGCAGAAGTACTTATATATTATCAGCGCCTGAGACATTCCACTGGGACTTCATCACATCATCACCATTATTTGCCTTAAAACACACTAATGTTTTATCCACCTCTTCTTGTGGACCTATATATATCTGACTTACCGCCATATTATCATTAAATTCACCTAGAAACAAACAAAACCAATATCATAAAAAATTCATGCAGGTTTATGGATATAAGAAACATCGTTATTGTAAAGGGGGAAAAGAATGAAATACTATGTTATGTGTCTGCTGCTTGACGATAGGTGTCAGTAACCATGAGCTAACACTGGAAAATGGTACCATGGGCTGGTATGCATTATTTAGTCGGATATCAACAGATCCTATATGAAACCATCCTCCAATAACCACATCATGATTGAGGGCATCTAAAATGAAGTAAACAAGAAAATCTCATAAGAAATGTATGCATGTGCGAGGAACATGCTTGTTCCTCGACAACAGGCAAAGTCCCCACGAGCTAATACTGGAGAAACATGCTGGCTCAATTGCTTGAACCTCCAATGCAAACAGACTAGAGACTGATTCAATTTCAGTTATTGACTATGGTGTGGACTGTGTGATTATTGGCTTGGGCTGACGAGCAACTCATCGAATCCCATACCTGTACTGTAATTGAAAAATCCTGCTAGAAACAGAAACAGCATTATATTAAACAGGTACATTATTCACACACACACACACACACACACACACACACACAGAGAGAGAGAGGGGGGGGAGGAGGGATGGGGAGAGAGAGTTTCTATCTTTGCTAAATTGTTATAGAAGTAATGGCACATTCCCACCTACAACAAAAGAAGAAGAAATTAATACCAGCTACAACACATACATACACACACGGAAAAAATCGTCTTAAATACATAACTGAGCAACCAAAAAGTCAAATAGGGGACAGTTATTAGCCCGAAGTAACGAATAATCATTTTCACTACTGAGCAACTTTGTCGCTGTCATATTAGCTTGACATGGAATATGCTAATAGGTAGTATATTCACTGGTTGAGCCGATTCGCAGTTTTCATCCATATTATTCTCCAAAACTTGCCTCCTCGTGAAACCCATTTTTGATCCCACTGAAGTGATTGAACCTTCCTGGTTCATTTTGCTGTTTTAAATGCATCAAAATTTGCCCGTAAGTGGAACAACTTTACAGATTATCTTATAATTGCATTTAAATGACTATTATCGTATGACCCATGGGGCATTTTCTCAATTTTGCAGTTGATTTTTCTCGTCCGTGATACCAGGAATGTGGTTGTTCGCTTCCACATCGATCAATGCAATACTCCATTTTCCCTTGCGTACATCTATTTTAGGGAGCAATTGACACTTCATATTGATGGCCGTTCCCTTAAAGTCAGTTTGCACACATCACATCTAAATCTCAACTCACATAGTCATGTACATGCTGCTCGTTCTTATACAGTTTCCAGGAGAAACAATAAGCAGAAAACGGCTGAGATCTTCAGGTGGCTTAAACCTACATACGTAGTAGTCCAATCACAACATGTTATTGAGCTCTTAATAACATATGCAACCGAGAATTTTCCGTTTACTTCCGCAATATCTAAACTTATAATTACACATTCTCTGGATTTTCATGTCATCTATGGCAAAGTATTTTGCATAAAAGCTGCAAAGAAGTTTGAGATCGATTTTAAGTTGTTATGAATTTAAGTATACTTGTAGGTGGTGTGGCTGGTAGTATATAGGGGGACTTCTGTTATAATAAACAATCCATGTCCTCTCTTGCACTGATTTACATACAGCCCTTAACCAATAGTGATATCCTGCATCATCCCATTATCCCTTGTAGCCGTTTATAGTGGCCTCTCTGTATTCTGTGCTTTCTTTACCGTTCAGACTATGATATTGATCGAAATTATGATAAATCCCACATGCACTTTTATCAGAAGCGGTGTAATTGTACCAGACGTCTGAGGTGCTGGAAAATCATTAGGAGTTTTACACATCTTTATATATGGCTTATTCCTTTCTGCATCAAGGCACTTTTCCCAGTGATACTGTTGATGGGATCGAATTTTTTAAACGTACGACACATATTTTCTTCTACTTCTTTAGGTAAATTCATAAATTGTTGGAAATTTAGCACAGCACCCAAATTAATTTTGGCAAGCACTGAATTCCGGAATACGCTGTCCGGTTCTTTCTTCGACATACTTTTTTTGCTTTTATACATATTTTTCTTGGTTTTATCAGTTAATATTTGATCGGCAGGTTGACGTTCTGCCAAACGTTGATTTGCAGCATATTCTAAGTCAAGATCCTAACAGGCCCCATCTAGTAGATTAACACTTTGTTGCCAAGAGAGAGTCGATCTTTCAACTTCATTACAGGTCCAGTTACATTAAAAGTTATGACATTCAAATGCTAGTTTATTGACAATACCACCGCCAACTCCAATGCACTTTCTAGCACGCAACCTATGCTACTGCATTGTCTGACGTTTGCACATCCTGTTAGATTTCATATCGTGAGCATTCACTGTTGTGTGAATGTGAAAACCGAGCCATTTCATTAGAACTTTGCTCCCTCAACGTCTAATGACATGCTCTACGAGAAACACATCTGGTTCAAAGTTTTTCTGTAATTTTTATGTGCAAAACCGTAAAGGCAATTTTTTCATCTTGACTGTCCCTTAAGATGCATGATCTCAGCTTTTTTCATTGTACAGGGTGATTCAAAAAGAATACCACAACTTTAGGAATTTAAAACTCTGCAACGACAAAAGGCAGAGCTAAGCACTATCTGTCGGCGAATTAAGGGAGCTATAAAGTTTCATTTGGCACTTATCTGTCCGTAACTACCTGAACGTCAACTACCCGAGGCGATGGATCGGCTGCCAGGCAGCCCGTGACAGAGCACTTCATCACTGGCCTCCAAGAAGCCCTGATCTTACCCCCTGCGATTTTTTCTTATGGGGTATGTTAAGGATATGGTGTTTCGGCCACCTCTCCCAGCCACCATTGATGATTTGAAACGAGAAATAACAGCAGCTATCCAAACTGTTACGCCTGATATGCTACAGAGAGTGTGGAACGAGTTGGAGTATTGGGTTGATATTGCTCGAGTGTCTGGAGGGGGCCATATTGAACATCTCTGAACTTGTTTTTGAGTGAAAAAAACCTTTTTAAATACTGTTTGTAATGATGTATAACAGAAGGTTATATTATGTTTCTTTCATTAAATACACATTTTTAAAGTTGTGGTATTCTTTTTGAATCACCCTGTATTTTGGAGATTGTAAATATCTCCTTTGACCAGTTCAACAGGTAAAATTTATATAATGAAGGTTTGTATATTGAAATATGCACCAAACCATCTGCACTGGATTTCTCCATGTGCAGATACAGCATGTTAATACGAATCTAAACTCTATTGAAAAGCTCATTTTTATGGACATCAACATGTATGTTCACAGCTGGCGCATACACACCAACTCCTGGAGGCAGGATCGTCGCCTATCATGAGTGACATATTCCAATCCATACTGGGTGCTCCAGCATACTTCACCGATCCAATATCTTCCTTGTAACATGAAAGGATCCATTTTCTTGTAATCGCCTGTGTACAGATGCAAATGTACATCTCAGCTAACATCAGTGTGCCGAAATTGCACTGCATTCCCTGAGCGCATCGACGTGGTGCATATAAGCCAAGTCTTAAATCAGTAAACCTATTCACAGTACTGATGTGTATCACTGTTAATGTACAACTAAAACAGGCAGAAGACAAAACACTAAACAGAACCGAGCAACACTGAATATCAAAAACCGCGAGAGATGGCGCAGCGGTTAGCACACTGGACTAGAATTCACGAAAATGGTGGTTGAGATTGCCCATCTGGCCATCCACATGTGGTATTACATATCGATATAACTCCACGAGTGCCACAGCAACGGAATTGCAGGTTTCTGTGAGATGACAATAGCTGTTGTGTGGAATCCAACGGAGCACGCTCACTGAACCGCATTTTCAGTGGCTCAGTACCGCGAGCGCCCCGGGCCGCCGCAATGTAGGAGGGCCAGCGGCAGCCGCTCAGGCCATGAGCACTTGGAGCCACTTCGCTAGGGGAGGCTACGTAGAGGCTGCATAGCCGCGGCGCCGGCATCATCGTTGTTGCTATTGTATTAACTAAACTCTACTTTTTGTTGCATCTTTTGTAGTGAGTCTTCATGATGTTGTTGTGCTCTTCAGTCCTGAGACTGGTTTGATGTAGCTCTCCATGCTACTCTATCCTGTGCAAGCTTCTTCATCTCCCAGTACCTACTGCAGCCTACATCCTTCTGAATCTGCTTAGTGCATTCATATCTTGGTCTCCCTCTACGATTTTTACCCTCCACGCTGCCCTCCAGCACCAAATTGGTGATCCCTTGATGCCTCAGAACATCTCCTAGTAACCGATCCCTTCTTCTAGTGAAGTTGTGCCACAAACTCCTCTTCTCCCCAATTCTATTCAATACCTCCTCATTAGTTTAGTGATCTACCCATCTAATTTTCAGCATTCTTTTGTTGCAGCACCACATTTCGAAAGCTTCTATTCTCTTCTGGTCTAAACTATTTATCGTCCATGTTTCACTTCCAGACATGGCTACACTCCACACAAATACTTTCAGAAACGACTTCCTGGTATTTAAATGTATACTCGACGTTAACAAATTTTTCTTCTTCAGAAACGCCTTCCTTGCCATTGCCAGTCTACATTTTATATCCTCTCTACTTCGACCATCTTCAGTTATTTTGCTCCCCAAATAGTAAAACTCCTTTACTACTTTAAGTGTCTCATTTCCTAATCTAATTTCCTCAGCATCATCCGTCTTAATTCGACTACATTTCATTATCTCGTTTTGCTTTTGTTGCTCTTCTTATACCCTCCTTTCAAGACACTGTCCAATCCGTTCAATTGCTCTTCCAAGTCCTTTGCTGTCTCTGACAGAATTACAATGTCATCGGCGAACCTCAAAGTTTTTATTTCTTCTCCATGGATTTTAATAAATACTTTTCTTTTGTTTCCTTTGTAGCTGGCTAAATATACAGATTGAATAACATCGGGGATAGGCTACAACCCTGTCTCACTCCCTTCCCAACCACTGCTTCCCCTTCATACCCCTCGACTCGTATGACTGCCATCTCGTTTCTGAAGAAATTGTAAATAGCCTTTCGCTCCCTGTATTTTATCCCTGCCACCTTCAAACTTTGAAAGAGTATTCCAATCAACATTGTCAAAAGCTTTCTCTAAGTCTACAAATGCTCGAAACTTAGGATGCCTTTCCTTAATCTTTCCTCTAAGATAAGTCGTAGGGTCAGTGTTGCCTCACCTGTTCCAACATTTCTACGGAATCCAACCAGATCTTCCCCGAGGTCGGTTTCTATCGGTTTTTCCATTCGTCTGTAAAGAATTCGCGTTAGTATTTTGCAGCCGTGACTGTCAACACGTGGTTTCTTTGGGATTGGAATTATTATATTCTTCTTGAAGTCCAAAGATATTTCGTTTGTCTTACACATCTTGCTCACCAGATGGTAGAGTTTTGTCAGGACTGGCTCTCCCAAGGCCATCAAGAGTTCTAATGGAATGTTATCTACTCCGGGGGCCTTGTTTCGACTCAGGTCTTTCAGTGCTCTGTCAAACTCTTCACGCAGTATCGTATCAACCATTTCATCTTCATCTACATCCTGCTCCATTTCCATAATATTGTCCTCAAGTACATCGCCCTTCTATAGACCCTCTATATACTCCTTCCACCTTCCTGGTTTCCCTTCTTTGCTTAGAACTGGGTTTCCATCAAAGCTCTTGATATTCATGCAAGTGGTTCTCCTTTCTCCAAAGGTCTCTAACTTTCCTGTAGGCAATATCTACCTTACCCCTAGTGAGATACGCCTCTACATCCTTTGTCCTCTAGCCATCCCTGCCCAGCCGTTTTGCACTTCCTGTCGATCTCATTTTTGAGACGTTTGTATTCCTTTTTGCCTGCTTCATTTACTGCATTATTATATTTTCTCCTTTCAATATTTCTTCTGTTACCAAACGATTTCTACCAGCGCTCGCCTTTTTACCTATTTGATCCTCTGCTGCCTTCACTATTTCATCCCTCAAAGCTACCCATTCGTTTTCTACTGTATTTCTTTCCACCATTCGTGTCAATTGTTCCCTCGTGCGCTCCCTGAATTTCTGTACAACCTCTGGTTTAGTCAGTTTATCCAGGTCCCATCTCCTTAAATTCCCCTGTTTTTGCAGTTTCTTCAGTTTTAATCTACAGTTCATAACCAATAGATTGTGGTCAAAATCCACATCTGCCCCTGGAAATGTCTTACAATTTAAAATCTGGTTCCTAAATCTCTGTCTTACGATTATATAATCTATCTGATACCTTTTAGTATCTCCAGGGTTCTTCCATATATACAACCTTCTTTCATGATTCTTGAACCAAGTGTTAGCTATGATTAAGTTATGCTCTGTGCAAAATTCTACCAGGTGGCTTCCTATTTCATTTCTTAGCCCCAAGCCATATTCACCTACTATGTTTCATTCTCTCCCTTTTCCTACTCTCGAATTCCAGTCACCCATGACTATTAAATTTTCATCTCGCTTCACTACATGAATAATTCTTTTATCTCATCATACATTTCATCAATTTCTTTATACGTTTGGTGAAAACCAAGTTCAGTAAATGTTCAGCTTGCTGTGCTACTTGTTCATTAATCATTTCTGTTCCTGCCCAGATTTCCTACCCCGCGCGGGGTAGCCATGCGGTCCGATGGCGTCGGTTCGCGCGGCTGCCCCCCGTCGGAAGTTGGAGTCCTCCCTTGGGCATGTGTGTGCGATGTCCTTAGCATAAGTTACTTTAAGTTACATTTAGTAGCGTGTAAGCCTAGGGACCGATGACCTCTGCAGTTTGATAAAAAAAAAACAAAAGAAATAGTTCCTACGCTGACAGTTGCTGCACCACTCTCCTCTCTCTAGCCTTCTTCCCCTTAAAGTTATGTACAAAGTCGTGCACACCGCCATATTGAGGTTGTATGTAGTTTCCATAACTCACTCCAGGAAAATGCTGGTATAGTTCGTATGAAAACGGCGCGGTTGATTCCTTCCATCCTTTCGTAATCGGAGCTCATGCTCAGTCTCTATTGACCTTGTTGTCGAAGGGAAGCTACACTCAGATCTCTTCCTTCCTGAAGGCAAATTTGAGGCAACAACTTCAGGAGGGCGTTCCTGTTGTCAAGAGCAGGTACCACGAGCGAGTGGAAACAAGACACAAAGCGCGTACTATCACAATTTCTACTGGCAAGAAACCAACTGAAACGCGAGAAGTGTGTAACGAGCCGCCGGATAGCGTTGGTTCTTATACCAAAATATTCAGAACGTATCGCTGAAAGTTTGTAGTGCAGTTCTGATTTGTATGTACATTGGCTGAAAGTGCCAAATGGCTAGGCAATAATGGACAGAGAACAAATGAAAGGCTGTATAAACAAGTATAACTACTAGATGTGTAGACACCACCTATAAAAAAGGCAAAGAAATGTTTGGAGAAAAGAGAATAACTTTATAAATTTTAAGAGCTGCAGTATCAAGAATACAGTGGATGTATTGATGGGTCTTCTAAAAAAGAAATATACACGAAGACCGTGTTGTAGTAAGGGAAGATGAAAAATGAGATCAGAGATATGATGCTGCAAGAAGAATCTGACAGAGCACGAAAAAAACCTAAGACGGAACGAGAACCCTGCAGTAGACGGAACTCTCACTTGGTTGTTGAGACATGGGAGAGCCAGCAAACTGTGCCACATGGTGTACATACATGTACAAGATACATGAGATCTTCAGACTTCAAGAACACGTAATAAATCCAATCCCGTCCGCCACCGGTAGCTGAGTGGTCAGCGCGAAAGACTGTCAATCCTAAGGGCCCGGGTTCTATTACCAGCTGGGTGGGAGATTTTCTCCGCTCAGTGACTGGATGTTGTGTAGTTCTCATCATCATTTCATCCCCATCGAAGCGCAAGTCGCCGAAGTGGCGTCAAATCGAAAGACTATCACCCGGCAAATTGTCCACCCGACGGGAGGCCCTAGTCACACGACCTTATTGTTATACTCCAATCCCAACTGCAAGGTGTGAATATTACCGAGCTGTCACTTTAATACGTCTTGCTCGCTAAATACAGGACGAATTATTTACATAACAATGGAGAAACTGGCAAAAGCTGATCTTGGGAAGATCACTTTCCGTTCCAGAGAAATGAAGGAACATGCGAGGCAATTCTGACTCTACGATTTACTTCAGGAATAGATTAAACAAGGGCAAGTCTACTATTACAGCACTTTTATAGAGGAACATTTTGGTAATGTTGACTGGAATGCATTTTTTGAATTTCTGAAGCCAGCAACGACAAAAGACAGAGAGCGAAAGTTTATATACAGCTTCTCCAAAAAATGACTGCAATTATGTGGTGTGCGTACTGTAAGACCTTTGGTACACACACCATCAGATTATTTGACTTGTCGCACTAACGAAGTAGGCGAGTGTCTGCAATATGTCTCGTGTTCTTATCGTGGAGCGTTTATCTTCTGCCGTTGGGTCAGACGATAGAAATGCCACTTGCACGCTTATAGTAGCAGATTCACGGTGACCAACTTTCAACAGAACTTGATTAATTTTCACACACATTTATTAAAATAATAAAAATCATAGATATTACGTAACTTGATTCTGGATGCTGTTAACAATTGAGAATCTGAAGTTCCTTTGGTCTTGGTACGTTAATCTTATTCTCACATATCTCTGATACTTGACAAAGTGTCTATACATTTCTCTTAATGGCTATGTACTGGAATATGATAATCTTATTAGGTGCAGACTGAAACTTGACTATAGACAAATGCAGACTGATGCAGACTGACTAATCGGAGGTCTGTACACTCGTTATAATACCTCGCGTTCAGGTATCACTGCGCGAGTGTGATCCGTGAGGAGAAAAGGTTCTACGTTAGCAGCAATCTCATTGGCTGCGTTACATATTAATACGCGGATCGGCGGAAGCAGAATACCCCTTCGGGGGAATTAAAAATCAGTAAAGAAAAAAAAAGAAGCAGAATTTGGTCTGTCTCTAAGACAGCGCCATCTCGTAGCGCGGAGACTGACGAGCGCTGCGCCTGCGCAGTTGTGCTTAGCGGTGAGCGCTCTAGTGGGAAAGTTGTGTACGCGCAGACTACGCGGAACTATGTACACAACGAATTATAAAAAATGAAAGACATGAAATGGTGGTAGAAGTTGAGAATTAAGTCAGATAGGATTGTAGCCTATCCCCGACAAAAGCAGGAAAGGAAACGAAAGAAAAACTTCGAGAAGAAATTAACGTTCAGCGGGGAAGAAATAGAAACACTGGGGTTTAAGGATGGAATTGTAATTCTGCCAGAGTTAGCAAAGGACATGTAAGAAACGTAGAACGGAAATGAAGTGTTTTGTGAAGAACTTAGGCTAAAAAGCGAAAGAAACTGGTACACCTGCATAATATCGTGTAGGGCCCCCGCGAGCACGCCGAAGTGCCGCAACGTGGCACGCACTCGACTAATGTCTAAAGCAGTGCTGGATGGAATTGACGCCATGAATCCTGTAGGGCTGCTCATAAATCCGTAAGAGTACGAGGGGGTGGGGAATCTCTTCTGGAAAGCACGTTGCAAGGCATCGCAGACTTGCTCAATAATGTTAATGACTGGTGAGTTTGATGGTCAGCACAACCGTTTAAACTGAGATGAGTGTTTCTAGAGCCACCCAGTAGCAATTCTGGACGCGTGGGGTATCGAGTTGTCCGGCTGGAATTGCCCAAGTTCCTCGGAATTCACAATGGACTCGAATGGATGCATGTCATCAGACAGGATGTTTACCTACGAGTCATCTGTTGCAGCAGTATACACACGTATCACGGTTCCCATATCACTCCAACTGCACACGCCCCACACTATTACAGAACCTCCACCAGCCTGAACAGTCCCCTAGTGACATGCAGGGTCCATGGACTCACGAGGCTGGCTCCATACTCGATACGTCCATCTGCTCGATACTATTTGAAACAAGGCTCGTCCGACCAGAAAACATGTTTCCAGTCGTCAACAGTCCAATGTCGGTGTTGACGGGCTCAGGCGAGGCGTAAAGCTGTGTGTCGTCATCACATCAAAGGGTACACGAGTTGGCCTACGGTTTCGAAAGCCCATATCGATTATGTTTCGTTTTATGATTTACACGGTGACACTTGTTGGTGGCCCAGCATTGATGTCTGAAGTAATTTGCGGAAAGATTGCACTTCTATAACGTTAAACGATTCTCATAAGCCGTCGTTGGTCTCGTTTTTGCAGGATCTTTTTCCGGCCGCACCGATGTCGGAGATCTGATGCTTTACCAGATTGCTGACATTCATGGCACACTCGTGAGATAGTCATAAGGTAAAATCCCCAACGTCGCTACCTCGGAGATGCTGTGTCCCATATCTAGTGCACCGATTATGACACCAAGTTCAAAACTCACTTACATCTTGATAACCTGGTATTGTAGCAGGAGGCACTGATCTAACACTTGTTGTCTTACATAGGCGTTGCCGAACGTGGTGCCCGGTTCTGCCTTTTTACATGCCCTTGTCTTGTAAGCCTAGGCTGTTTAGGTTTTTATGCTGGTAACGCCACGTAGCGCTCTATATGCTGTGCTGTGTGCAGTCTGTGGCTGGTTGGCATTGTTGGAACATTCGCTATTGTAGTGTTGGGCAGTTGGGTGTTGGGCAGTTGGATGTTGCGCAGTTGGAGGTGAACCGCCAGCACCGGTGGATGTGGGGAGAGAGATGGCGGAGTTTTGAGAGCGGATGATCTGGACGTGTGCCCATCAGAGACAATAAATTTGTAAGACTGGATGTCATGAACTGATATACAGGGTGAGTCACCTAACATTACCGCTGGATATATTTCGTAAACCACATCAAATACTGACGAATCGATTCCACAGACCGAACGTGAGGAGAGGGGCTAGTGTAATTGGTTAATACAAACCATAAAAAAATGCACGGAAGTATGTACTTAACACAAACCTACGTTTTTTTTTAAAATAGAACCCCGTTAGTTTTGTTAGCACATCTGAACATATAAACAAATACGTAATCAGTGCCGTTTGTTGCATTGTAAAATGTTAATTACATCCGGAGATATTGTAACCCAAAGTTGACGCTTGAGTACCACTCCCCCGCTGTTCGATCGTGTGTATCGGAGACCACCGAATTACGTAGGGATCCAAAGGGAACGGTGATGGACCTTAGGTACAAAAGAGACTGGAACAGCACATTACGTCCACATGCTAACACCTTTTTATTGGTCTTTTTCACTGACGCACACGTACATTACCATGAGGGGTGAGGTACACGTACACACGTGGTTTCCGTTTTCAATTACGGAGTGGAATAGAGTGTGTCCCGACATGTCAGGCCAATAGATGTTCAATGTGGTGGCCATCATTTGCTGCACACAATTGCAATCTCTGGTGTAATGAATGTCGTACACGCCGCAGTACATCTGGTGTAATGTCGCCCCAGGCTGCCACAATACGTTCTTTCATATCCTCTGGGGTTGTAGGCACATCACGGTACACATTCTCCTTTAACGTACCCCACAGAAAGAAGTTCATAGGTGTAAGATCAGGAGAACGGGCTAGCCAATTTATGCGTCCTCCACGTCTTATGAAACGCCTGTCGAACATCCTGTCAAGGGTCAGCCTAGTGTTAATTGCGGAATGTGCAGGTGCACCACCATGCTGATACCACATACGTCGACGCGTTTCCAGTGGGACATTTTCGGGCAACGTTGGCAGATCATTCTGTAGAAACGCGATGTATGTTGCAGCTGTTTGGGCCCCTGCAATGAAGTGAGGACCAATGAGGTGGTCGCCAATGATTCCGCACCATACATTTACAGTCCACGGTCGCTGCCGCTCTACCTGCCTGAGCCAGCGAGGGTTGTCCGCGGACCAGTAACGCATGTTGCGTAGATTCACTGCCCCGTTGTTTGTGAAACCCGCTTCATCGGTAAACAGGTAGAACTGCATTGACAGAATTGCACTCGATGATTAAAGTCATCAGCATGTAATTGCTGATGTAGCGACACATGAAACGGGTGAAAGCGGTGACGATGCAGTATGCGCATGACACTACTTTGACTCAGTCCACCGGCTCTCACAATGTCCCGTGTACTCATGTGTGGGTTCATGGCAACAGCAGCTAACACACGAACTGCACCCGCTTCTCCTGTGACGGGCATGTTACGGACCCGTTTGCGTGCTACGACCATACCTGTTGCATACAGTTGGCGGTAGATGTTTTGCAATGTGCGGCACGTTGGATGCTCTGTCCGGGTACTGTTCTGCATACGCCCTGCAGGCTTCAGCTGCATTTCGTCGACACTCGCCATAGATGAGTATCATCTCCGCCTTTTCAGAGTTCGAATAAAGCATGGTCACAGTTCCTACAACACTACACTATCACAGACGTCTGGTAACACGGTGTACTACAGTTGGTCTGCGTGCGGAGACGAATGCAGAATAACAATACCAGCAGGCGCTACATGCGGACACTGCGACAGCTAGACCAAACCACAACAGTGCACTACAGCCACACTCGCAAACACGGTCGTCACCGTAAACATCTCCTGCAGATGCTGCTCGCCGACCGTGGCCCGTGTTTGTTACAACACGCAACTGAACGTCGGGGGTTTCAAGCGTCAACTTTAGGTTACAATATCTCCGGATGTAATTTTTTACAATGCAACAAACGGCACTGATTACGTATTTGTTTATATGTTCAGATGTGCTAACAAAACTAACATGGTTCCATTTTTAAAAAAATGTAGGTTTGTGTTAAAAAAACATACTTCCGTGCATTTTTTTATGGTTTGTATTAAACAGTTACACTAGCCCCTCTCCTCGGTTCGTCAGTATTTGATGTGGTTTACGAAATATATCCAGCGGTAACGTTAGGTGACTCACCCTGTATATGTTATGACTTCTGAACACTATTAAGGGAAATGCATTGTTTGCTCTCTATCAAAATCTTTCATTTGCTAACTATGCCTATCAGTAGTTAGTGCCTTCAGTAGTTAGAATCTTTTATTTAGCTGGAAGTATTGGCGCTCGCTGTATTGCAGTAGTTCGAAAAACGAAGATTTTTGTGTGGTAAATGATTCATGAAAGGTATAAGTTATTGTCAGTCAGAGCCATTCTTTTGTAGGGATTATTGAAAGCCAGATTGCATTGCGCTAAAAATATTGTGTGTCAGTTTAGTGTTGATTAGAATAAGTGAAGAGAGTACTGTCTGTGTACTTTCAGTTTTGCTCAGCTGGTTGAAAATCAAAAAACGTAGAGGTTTATCAGCACAGTAATTCATTAATTTTTCTAAGGGGACGTTTCAGTCTTTGAATACGCATGCCTATACCAGTTTCTATGCTGCTTCAGTGTATAACACGAGTATCAACAAAAATAGAGCAAGGGTAATTGAACGTAGTCAGATAAAACCAGGTGATGCTAAGAAAATTACATTAGGAGATGAACTAGATGAGTTAAACTATTTGGGCAGAAAAATGCTGTCTATAGCAAGCAAAGCATTTCTGAGAAAGATGAGTTTCTTTATGTACGATGTAAAATTAGGTGGTAGGATGTCTCTTCTGGCAGTATTTGTTTGGAGTGTAGCCTTGTACGGAAGTTAAAAGATAAGTATTTGAGGCAAGAGTGCATATGAACCTTTTAAAGTGTAGTGCTTTAGAAAAATGTTGAAGATTTTATGGTTACATCGTGCAACTAACGAAGATCTCCCGAGGTGAGGAAACAAATTTATGACACAACTTGACTAAAAGAAGGAATAGATTGATAGAACACTTTCTGGAACTTCAAGGAATAGTCTATTTGGTACTAGAGGTAAGTGTGCTGAGTTAAAATTGTAGAGAAAGACTAAGGGTGTCATCAAGATTCAAAAGGATGTAGGTTGAAGTTCGGAGATGAAGACGCCTGCACATGACAGACTTGCATGGAGAGATGCATTAAACCAGTCTAAGAACTGAATTCAACTACAACATATGGAAAACACTTTACAGTTCATCCATCGTACTTCGGATTGTGTCCTGCCAATCCCTGCTATTGTCCAAACACTGTACTTCGAGAAGCTACTTGAAATCTTTCAAATATCTAAGAGCTTATTAAATTTAAAATGAGTTATTGACTCTGCATACCATGTCAAGTACAAGACTTGTAGCTATTTTTGTATACATACAAGCATTTAACATATCAGACATCTTATTTTCAGTATTGTAATGAAGCCACTTGAGACAAAAATGGTTCAAATGGCTCTGAGAACTATGGGACTTAACATCTGAGGTCATCAGTCCCCTAGAACTACTTAAACCTAACCAACCTAAGGGCATCACACACACATCAATGCCCGAGGCAGGATTCGAACCTGCGACCGTAGCGGTCGCGCGGTTCGAGGCTGAAGCGCCTAGAACCGCTCGGCCGTTGCGACCGTCAAACAAACTTTTCCTTCTCCGTCAAAACGCAAGGCCCCACACAGGTTGGCGCACCTGAGAGGAGCCCTCAAGACTTCAGGCTGGAATGTTCTACCTGATCCACACCACAGCCCGGATCTCGAACCTTTCTACTTCCATCTATTTCGCCCAAAGAAGGATGCACTCTACGAGAAGCGGAACGTGAAGGATGGGGAGAGGTTCTCCCAGAAAGGTGGGTTAATGCCGTTGCAGTGAATGGAGATAACGTTGAAAATTTTAGCTGAAAGAGTGTGGAATAACATGGTGAACTGGAATCCTGAATAAAACCAACCTACTTTCAGCAAAAATATACTACACTAGTTATTAAAGGCCCGTCGTAATATAGACATAACTTGGCAGTTTACGAGTGTCTTTTTCAGCACTTTCACACTTATGTTGTCATTCAGATATTCCCAGAATGAGATTTTCACTCTGCAGCTGATATGAAACTTCCTGGCAGATTAAAACTGTGTGCGGGACCGAGACTCGAACTAGGGGACCTTTGCGTTTCGCAAGCAAGTGCTCTACCATCTGAGCTACCCAAGCACGACTCACGCCCCGTCCTGAAAGCTGTGAGGACGGGGCGTGAGTCGTGCTTGTAGCTCAGATGGTAGAGCACTTGCCCGCGAAAGGCAAAGATCCCGAGTTCGAGTCTCGGTCCTACACACAGTTTTAATCTGCCAGGAAGTTTCATTTAGATATTGTTGACAGCCAGTTGACGACACACAGTTGCTGCGATTGGTTTTTAGATAGCGACGTTCATTCAGTTATAATCCACTTTCATTAGTTTATTTTTTGGTAAGACATATTATTCGTATTTAAAATTTTGTAACATTCCTTTGTGGATATGAAGATGGCATGTGCTGGTGGAAACAGGTTATCGAAAATATAATAAATATGGTGTTATTCGTACAATTAGAATCTACGGATACCTATGAGAGCATAAAGGCGTCTTTTGGGGCTATGTGGTTATTAATTTTTGAAGCGCTGTACCGTCAATAATATGAGCGAAAAGAAATGAATCTGTTCAGTTATTTATACTCAATAGTTTAATTTTATTATTCAGATTGTAGGTCTAGCGCAGAAACAAATATGTGATACAACCACATGGAGTTAAGGGTCAGGTCAAAATTAGTGGCAGTCGAGACACTGGCGTTAACGAAAACACCACGCTGTCGCCCAGTGCTTCTGACTGTTACGCAGGAGACCGATATTTCAATTATTTTACCATTTTTTTCTTTGTATGTTACTTCTACAGTGCGTAAAAACCTGGAGGCTGAGTTGGGATAACTCTGAAACGAGTATTACGTAAAATTTGCTCCACATCCGCCTGTTCGTTAGTCACTTCGCCGGACGAGACGTACCGCCACTGGCCGTATCGGGAGTGGCGCGATTTTAATGACGGCCGCGGGCAGGCCGGGGCGGCGCGGCGCAGCGCGGCTAGGGACTTTGGCAGAGACCGGCTGCACGGCCGAGCCGGCGGTGCTCATTACGTGCAGTGGCGGGCGGGCGGCACCTGCCGCTCACAAAGGGCCTTACACGGGAACGCTTCCCGTTCACAATAACAGCTTCGTCAGTATTAGACACACAAAAAAGGATTTTTTATAAAAAGAAATATACTCGCAGTATAATAACGCCTTGTAATAACGGATATCTTGTTGAGTAATGAAGGGATTTTACACTTCCATTTCTAATGAGGCTTTTTTCTGATTGTCTGAAAGCATAATGGAACCATTACTAAATTCAATGCAACAGAGGCTTTGGGAAACTCGTTTTGGCAAAGGAAAAAATGTTCGTAACGACAGAAGGGTACGTAGCCAAATACGTAGGACCGCACAATAATATTAGGAGTAGATGACTGAGGTGTACCGTAATAAACTTCAAACATATTTTTAATACGTTGCTGACATTACAAAATGTCTTTCTGGTGGGCAAGTGTGCTGTCACTTCTCCCTCTCAGTATCTCTAATATACAGAACCACCCCAACGGTTCTAGGCGCTACAGTCTGGAACCGAGCGTCGCTACGGTCGCAGGTTCGAATCCTGCCTCGGGCATGGATGTGTGCGATCTCCTTAGGTTAGTTAGGTTTAAGTAGTTCTAAGTTCTAGGGGACTGATGACCTCAGAAGTTAAGTCCCATAGCGCTCAGAGCCACCACTTCAGTGACACTAGAGTGAATATTACTAGCAACAGAAAGTCATCAAGTAAAACAGAAGTAATATCCGGCATTTCCTAAGGAAGTGTTATAGGTCCTCTACTGTTCGTGACCTATTTTAACGACATAGGAGACAATCTGAGTTTCCGTCTCAGATTCTCTGCAGATGATATTGTCATTTATCGTTTTGTGAAGTCATCAGATGACCAAAACGAATTGCAAAATGATTTAGATACGATATCTATATGGTGCGAATGGAGGCAATTGACCCTGAATGAAGAAATGTGTTAACTTATTCACATGAGTACTAAAAAAAATCCTTAAATTCCGGTTATGAGGTAAGTCACACAAACCTGTAGTCTGTAAACTCAATTAAATACTTAGGGATTACAATTACAAAAAACCTAAACTGGGTAGAGCAAACCAAAGACTGCGATCCATTGGCAGAACACTTAAAAGATGCAACAGGTCAACTAAAGAGACTGCTTACACCACGCTTGTCCGCGCTATTCTGGAGTACTGCTGTGCGGTGTGGCTTCCGCATCAGGTGGAACTGACGGATGACATCGAAAGAGTTCAAAGAAGGGCAGCGCGTTTCGTATTATCGGAAAATAGGGAGATAGTGCCACAGACATGATTCGTGAATCGGAGTGGCAATCATTAAAACAAAGGCGTTTTTCGTTGCGACGGGATCTTCTCATGAAATTTCAATCACCAGTTTTCTCCTCCGATAGCGAAAACATTCTGTTGACAACCATCTACATAGGGAGAAATGATCATCATGATAAAATAAGAGAGATCAGGAGTCGCACAGATAAATTAAATTGCTCGATTTCACCGCGCACCGTTCGAGAGTGGAACGGTAGAGAGACAGTTTGAACCTGTTCACTGAACCCTCTGCCAGGCACTTTATTGCGAAAGCAAAGTATTCACGTAGATGTAGATGTAAAAGGTGAATAGCAAGAATTGTGACCCTGTGTATTGAAACTGAAGATGACAAAGTGTATTTTTATTCAAAGACTACTCCTATTATTACCGAGCTAAAATTAATAAAGGAGATCAAGGAATCTTGTTTGCTTGAATAACGGACTTCAATATCATGACAGATTTATTTCTGAAAGATATGAATTAAATGAAACATAGGTCAACATAACGTTATACTCTTTCTCGCGTTCTGAAAATGGCGTGTTGTGATAGCCGGTTGACAAAGTTGAACAAAGGCTCAAATGGCTCTAAGCACTATGGGACTTAACATCTGAGGTCATCAGTCCCCTAAGAACTGTTTAAACCTAACTAACCTAAGGACATCACACACATCCATGCCAAGGCAGGATTCGAACCTGCGATCGTAGCAGCTGCGCGGTTCCGGACTGAAGCGCTTAGAACCGCTCGGCCACAGAGGCCGGCTTGAATAAAGGGTGGTGACTTTACACTAATTCTTACATAAAAAAATTAATAACTCGGTCTGACTGGCCACTACGAATGACAGCGATTGTGAACTGTACCCTGCACCGACAGCGCATTTAAATTGGACAGAGTGCCGCTGCTGTGAACACATGATGAAGTAAGATAAATTTACTTTGATGATTCCTAGTGCCAGGGCTGCGAAATGCTCATCATGCACATGTAGAAATCTCGAGATGTGGTGCCCATAGAGCCTGAGAGCTGTGTTCAATGGGAGACCACCATATCCTCCTCTTATTCTGACCCAAGCTTCGGTAACAAAACAAAATCTCTTTTCCAAGACTGAATGGACAACTACGGTTCACATTCAGACCTCAAGCTTCCACACATTATATCCAAGTCCACCGAAAGCTGCAAGTTTGTGTTTACCGTGTGTGTTCCGAACTATATAGAATACTGCACGGACTGCGCTGTAGGACCTGCGTTGTTAGTAAAGGTAGTGTCGGAAATTGCCGTTAGGCGCCGACACTGATATTCGTACCGGTACCGTGATCTAAAGCTGAAACATAACTATCAGTCTACATTGCAGCTGTAGACAGTTAATGTGGGACAGAACAAGGTGAGCAGGTATTTATTCGTGAAGATATTTTACGAATACAACAATAGTTCTATTTCTCTTCGTGTGTATTGACCCATTAAAGGAATTCGGAGAAGTTCTCTTTCCGCACCGGTGTTGAAGAACATGATTTCAGAAGCTCGAATTAACTGGCGATTTGGGAACTGCTCCTGGAAGAGTTCAATGGCTAATTGCGCAACAAGTTTTCAGCCGTGACTGAGAATCCTGGACGCGATGCGCGATCTTGAATAAATGTAAGAGCTGCGACTCGACGGGTGAATATTCTGTGGTCCACCGTTCGAAAAGTGCTGCGAACAATTGTGAAGTGGTTCAACGCCACCATGGAAGAATATGGTTATCAAATTAACAAAGGAACGTAAAAATGGTACGCAATTGAGAAATGTTACCCTCTCATATGAAAATTAATATGTATCTATATCAATGGCTCAAATGGCTCTGAGCACTATGGGACTTAACATCTATGTTCATCAGTCCCCTAGAACTTAGAACTACTTAAACCTAACTAACCTTGCACTTAAGCTTATGTACCATAAACGCAAAACAACCAACTGCAAGCAGGTAGAGTACTTACGCGCGAATCACGTATCACTTTCGCGTACTCTACAGCCTCCTGTCATCATAAGACGAGAGAAAATCGTTCCTCCAATCGTAACATATTTTAAGGCATCTAACAGGGTTTGCTGTTACAATGTCTGATGTCACGATCCACATCCCAATCAACACATTAATATTTTGTGCACAGAGGAAACAGCGGCGTGGTTCGTGCATCTATGTGACCACAAAAAAGCCACAACTCCACCTGCTCTCCATCATCATACAGTGTCGCCCTATTTGCCCATTCCGGTGATCTTACAGGAAGCTTCCAAGAAAACAACATGAAGAACCCTGCCGGAACTGCAAAATGCGCTTCACCTCGGCCTGGAAGAATAGCCACTCCCTCAGTTTAGTGTAGCTCAGTGAAAGTACTCATAAAATGTAGACTGGAAGTCAGTGACATGCTAAGTGCGAAAACAATTTTTTTTTAAGTTAGACCTGAAAAACCAAGCTAAGAAACGTTGCTAACAGGCTGAAAAGCTGGCTAAGCTCTAAGATCGTTTATAGTAGTGCACGTAAGGCCTGAAATACGTGCCAGTCCATTGGTGGGGCTAAAGCGTGTTAGGTGCTACAAAGCTTTGTAAATGTCTGCGAGCATTGTCTACGACAATACAGTGCAGCCACATCCTGTTTTTTGTTTCGTTTGTTAACTTCACGGAAGTACTTTGTAAAAACGATGGAGTTACAAAGTGACACGACCAGAAAAATAGAGAGAATCAGTTCGTGATGAAAGCAAGCGTCTTACAGGTGGAGTGGAAACCTTCCGTGAATTGGCGGCAATGAAATTGCTTGATCTCTCCTTAAAGCGTTCAGTAGACCTGAATGTCGTAGGACAGGGAAACTTATCGTCTCATCTGATAACTGCACTGGCCAAAATAAGAATAAAAATATGGTTTTTGTTTGGATTTATCTGACGCTTTTACTCAAGTATGATGAGATGAACCTCAAACTTTCCGTCTCTGGGCATTCATTTATGTCACATGGCAGAGATTTGGCCCAGATTGAAAATGTAAGAGGCTGAGAGAATGTCGAAAAGCTAAGTTAGGACCTTGTGTAACTTATAGAGAATGCAACACTTACCAAACCATTTCTTTCTACGCTCGAACCGAAGAATTGTTTGGTTTTAATATAGCGACCGAAACACAAAAAAATAGTTCAAATGGCTCTGAGCACTATGAAACTTAACATCTGTGGTGATCAGTCCCCTAGAACTTAGAACTACTTTAACCTAACTAACCTAAGGACATCACACACATCCATGGCCGAGGCAGGATTCGAACCTGCCACCGTAGCAGTCACGCGGTTCTAGACTGAAGCGCCTAGAACCGATACACATATTAAAATAAAGATAGTAAATATTTACAAATGTAGTTGGGGGCTACCACCGACATAATAAATAACTTTGTTTTGACGTCAAAACAATGTGAAAATAACATGTCAGCTGAAAGAGAAGGGATCTGAAACAGATGCTGCCGTATTTAAAAGTAGTCAATAGTATATTTTTCGAACAGTTAATTGAATAAAATTGCTTTGCTCTCTACAATATTAAAGAACGATTAAAAAGATTTTAATTACAGGATATTGTCTCTGTAAAACGCATCTGCAAAATGTCATTATTAAAAAACTGGTAAATACTTGAGATTTCTTCCATTGGGATTTACCTCGTTTTTGCTGATAGCTGTAAGGCAATGGCAGTGTAGAGTTGATACATCCCTGCCAAGTCTTTCTGCAGTATCACAGAAGAAACGTCCAGCGTCTCATATCACTATTACACGACCGCGTTCAAACTCAATGAGGTGTTGATAATGGCGTCTTTGTCGACTTAAAGGCATTCTTGAATAACATCAACTCACCACGTCCAGTCTGAAAGGTAACCAGCGCTCACGACCCGTTCAGCGTTTATTTAGAGAAAAACCTTACATGCATCCTCATACTGGTGCTACAAGCGTCACTCCTAGGCGAAATTTGAACAGACATCAGCTTTCAGTTGTAGAAACATTCCTATCAACATTTGTTTGTGTCGCACAATTTCGTCTTGCTGGTGTGATTCTTTTACGGTCAGTGTATATACGTTCGCAATATTTAATTTGAAAAACTTATTTTTTCGCGGCCATCCTCTGCAGCACGCACAGAAACATTTGTTTTGTAAATAAAAGCCGCCTTTTCCTGCTGCACTGTATTTTATTTGTGCCAGACGCGTTTCGCCTTACCTTAAGGCATCTTCAGGGGGATCTAGAATGACAGAGTTTTGTTTTGAAATGTGTTATTTGTTGATTGTAAAAGACCTCGCGTCTCGTTTTTATGCAAAGGACTTACTACTTAGAGTTTTTTTCTGTTTTTGATTGTTATCTGAGTTTCCTCTCATGTGGTCACATGATGGAGGTTACACTGTAACTTCATTTACAAAACGTAAGCAGGTTTTCCACAACAATAAGGGCTGACAGTTGAAAATTGTTAAGAAATAAGGAACAGAGAAACGTGCTTATGTTGCGTAAAAGAAGTTATTGAGCCACCTCCAGCACGTGACCAGATGTCAACCAAAAACACAAAGAACTGTATGTAATCACGTATTTTGATTAAAAAAAAAAAAACATGACGTGAAGAGTTTTAGCGGCGGGAGTGGCTGAGCGGATCTAGGCGCTTCATTCTGGAACAGCGCGACCGCTACGGTCGCAGGATCGAATTCAGCTTCGGGCATGGATGTGTGTGATGTACTTAGGTTAGTTAGGTTTAAGTAGTTCTACGTTCTAGGGGACTGATGACCTCAGATGTTAAGTCCCATAGTGCTCAGGGCCATATGACCCTTTTGAACTGTTTTACAATCTACAAACACATAGCAAAACAAAACTGTATCGTTCTAGGTCCCACTGAGGATGCCTAAAAGTAAAAATTCGAAAGTTAAATACAGTGCAGCAAGAACAGATTATTTTTATTTACAAAACAAATATTTTATTTATAATTTACCATGCGAACGAAAATTTTTGTAAACTAGAAGCTACAGCTATGTTTCTGTTTTTCTTGTGATAATCGTTGTCAACACAGTGCAGATGGAAATAATTAGCTTAACGTGGCTTACATTTCGATTGTTGGACGGTGTAAACAGTGGGCCATTGCAGCGGTGCCCACCTCATCGCGTCTGATACTTCGGCGCTGGCCTGTTGGCAGCCCTGACACGTGGGAAGCACCGCCACTGCAGATGTCTGACGAGGCCGCACCCACCCACACCTGGCTGCGGCTGGCAGCGGCGCGGCCGGCGGGTGTCGTCTTAATCCGCCGCACAATGGGCACAATGCGGCGCGCGCACAATGGGGGCACAGCCGCGCAGATACCGCGCCTTCTTGCGCCCCGCCGCGCGCTCGACTGTCCCCAAAAACGTCCGAGGCGGTAGGCCGCTTCCTGCTGCGCAAGAACACCTTGCCGCCCGTTCACACCTCCGTCATTACGCGCATCTGACGATGACCTAATTTTGTATCGAAACGTTTCTGTGTTGCCACACACATATAAAGTCACTTTAGTACAACAGCTAGGTAACTTACCATAGCTGTTATTCAAAGAAACGCTTTTGAAAATACCTCGGAGTTTCAAACCTTCACTGAGCACGAAGTGTTTGAAATAATTCCGATGCTATTCGTTCATTTAGTTTGAAAAGGTCATTACCGCAAACCGGGTATACTGTGACAGTAATGGTTACTTTGACCACCTACGCACAAAATGTTTTACACCTCTCTGTTAGCTCTCACTTGAATATTTAGTATGTTCTGTTTGGTGGTAAAGTTCCATCAATATATACTAGATGGTACCACGTGGTGCCGATTTTATACCGCAACAGTTGGCGGACCTGTTGATATTTATAATTGTGTACGAAGAAGTGTGTTAAAAACATATTTTGTAAAGCCGCTGATATCATTTACCTGCAAAGCCATCGGTGTTTTCAACCATATCACGTACAGGGTTCAAAAATGGCTCTGAGCACTATGGGACTTAACATCTGAGTTCATCAGTCCCCTAGAACTTAGAACTACTTAAACCTAACTAACGTAAGGACATCACATACATCCATGCTCGAGGCAGGATTCGAACCTGCGACCGTAGCGGTCGCGCGCTTTCGGACTGAAGCGCCTAGAACTGCTCGGCCACACCGGCCGGCTCACTTACAGGGGATAGGCAAACTAATGTGAACAGTGGTAGCAGTGGAATAGTTAGTTGTGTTCGACGGTCAACAACACAGGCAAGGCACGTGTCGCGCTGGAGTGTGCATGATCAGTGCGGACTAGGTATTAGTGTAGGTTGTTTACGAGTAGTGCACTCTTCGCATTTTCATTCAGCGGCCGAGGTCGAAGTGCAATGAGAGACCTATCAAAGATCCAAAGGGGGCAGATTTTGGGGGCCCGATTAGCTGGAGCATCAGTAACCAGGGCAGCCAACTTATTGAATGTTTCAAGAGCATCTGCTTCAACAGTCATGGCAGCCTACGCAAAACATGGAAAGAGATCATCGTATGAACGTAATAGTGTGAGCAAATCAAAAATAAATGACAGAGGTCGTCGTGCACTAACACGGATGGTGTCAAAACAACAAAAAAGTATGGCGGCTGAAGTGACTGCAGAGCTTAATAGCCATCTTCGAGACCCCGCATCTATCGACACTGTCTGCGGAGAACTCCATAAAGCGAATATTCGTGGACGAGCTGCTATACCTAAAACATTAGTGACTACAACCAGCGCAAAGAAGAGTGTAACATAGCGTCAGGAACGTAGCTCCTGGACGGCTTATCAATGGAAACACGTCATATAGTCTGACGAATCAATGTTTCCGTTATTTCCAACATCGGGCTGGGCTTACATCTGGAGAATACCAAATTAAGCTTACGTTCCTGATTGCTTGATTACAACGGTTAAGCATGCAGATGGAAGTGTGATGGTGTGGACAGCCATATCATGGTATTCTGCAGGTACCATAGTACATTCAAAGGCTGTGTTACAGCCAACGATTATGTGAACATTTTAGTTGATCAGGTTTACAGCATGATTCAAATGTTGTTTCCCAACAATGCATCCATTAAGTCAGCCAGGACAGTACAATCACAGTATAAAGAGCATGCAATTGAAATGCAGTGTCTTCGCTGACCAGCACAGTCCCGGTCTTGAACATTATCGGACCGTTGTGGACGGTATTGGAGCGCAGACTCCGGAGCAGATTTCCGGCTCCCTCGTCACTACAGGAGCTAGAAGAGGTCCTGATCGAAGAGTGGCATAAAATTCTACTGCAAGCATTATATATTAGTATTCCAAGAAGAATGGCAGCTGTATTACGGGTAAATGGGGGTCCAACCCCTTCTTAATAAACCATACAGGTGTTCACATTGTTTTGCCTATCTCCTGCATAATGTTCGATTAGTTCTCAGAAAAGACCACTGATTAGTTTTTTGTTCTAGCCCAGGATTATACATACACAATTTATTAAACACTGTTGATACCAAGTACAGTGTGAAAGTAAGGAATACAAACATTAACCATCAGTATACAGACGAAGGTTCATTTGTAACTGTTAATGTGCGTACAACTAAAAAAAACAAATGTCAGTCATATATTGGTCCAATTGGAAGCTATTGCGGTTCATACAGACATTCAGGTATAACATAAAGTCATATACCTCCGGAAAGAAGGCATGGCGTATGTTTCGCAGCAAGTGCAAGATAATGACTCGATAAATGAAGAACAGATAAACTTAGATCTAACTGCATCATATGGTTTGAATTGCTGATTTTGGGATAATATGAACGAAACAGAAGGTATTATGCTCAATTAAAAATGAAGAGCAATATTTGTGGTAATCCACCCTAGCGACTTTTATTATATTCATAATTTCGATGATGGAACACTCTGTTTGATTTATGTACCTTACAGGGTGTTTTCCTTTAAAGGAAACTTTAGAGCAATGTATTTACTTCTGGGAAGTCGGAGTTTTATTGAGTTCCTGAAATATTGACCACAAATGGAATGGTTGTTGACAGTTGTGGTTGAAGTATAAGCCAGTCAATATATATCCAAATACATGCTAACTTCGACCACCTACAATTGTTTTTACTTCCAATGGATTTTAGAAAATATATTATATTTTCACTACTATAAATATCACAGAAGTTACAAAACTGTCACATCAATCACATTTGAATCTGAATACAGGTCAAGGTATACCTAATTTATGGTACCTTTAGACTGTTCTGATTTTCCTTTCAAAATTAATTTATTATTACTAAAAAAGGAGATACCAACTTGTTGCACTGGTCTACATAATGGTTTACCAATGAGTGATTCCAAAAATAAGCCAACTGCTATCAAAAACATACTTATTTGCGAAAAAATACAGTGCATTGTAGTAATATACAGGGTGTAAATTTTAAGTTGAAAAACCGGAATAACTCGAAAAATTAGCTTCACACGAAAAACTGTATAGAATCCAAAGTTGATTATTTTGGAGGAGGACACCTTCTGGTGCTAAAATTAGCCCGCCAACTCCCCTCCCCCCCCCCCCTCCCCGGGGGTGGGCGGGAGGAAACTTTAAAATTTCAAATGGGAACCCCCATTTTTTATTGCAGATGCACAGTCTACGTAAGAAACTATGTACATTTTGTTTCAAACATTTGCTTTGGTTCTGACTAGCTAACTAACTAACATTTACGAAGTAAATGAGTGTTTTTTAGTTATCCGCAACCATTTTCCACGCAAAAATGAGAACATTTTTTTGAATGACAGCGCCAACTACCAAGAATCAAACCAAATGTTTGAGACAAAACGTACGTAGTTTTTTTACATGTAGAATCTGATTCTGCAATAAAAAAATGGGGTTCCCATTTGAAATTTTAAAGTTACCTCCCGTCCCACCCCCAAAGGGCTGGGCTGGAGTGATGGGCTAATTTTAGCACCAGCAGATGTCCACCTCGAAAAGAATAAACTTTGGATTCTACACATTTTGTCGTGTGGAGCTTACTTTTCGAGTTATTCTGGTTTATCAACTTAAAATTTACACCCTGTATACAAGAATTGTTTCAATCATACACCAAAATGCGGAATGTTTTGAAATACACTGTAATTCATTCGCTTTTTCCACTTGAAACATACCAAAAATTCTCAAAAAGAATTTGCCATTGTCAGGTGCCATTCACTGCATCTTGATGTGCTAGGTTTTCGTAATGACCGATGTTCCGATTCTAGTGTGGGAGCAACAGACGTGGACTGAAGCATCAAATGCTTGAACGCGCATGTAGAATGATTTGTTGCCACAAAATTAAGTTTTGTTGACTTTTCTTGTTTTCTGATTGCGATCCAGATCTATAAACCCCGCCTCAAATATTCCTTTAAATACCTAACATATATATGCTGTTATGTGAAGGTTAGCCGGCACTTCCTCAGCCATGCGACTAACTTCCCGTTCTTAACTTCTTTTGTGACAGTCGTGTGGCGACTCTGATGGAACAGGATGGTTGTGACTAAATTTCGCTACTTTAGCTAGTACAGGCGTAAAATTGTTTACCGTGTGTGTTCCGAACTATATAGAATTATGCACGGACTGCGCTGTAGGACCTGCGTTGTTAGTAAAGGTAATGTCGGAAATTGCCGTTAGGCGCCGACACTGGTATTCGTACCGGTACCGTGATGTAAAGCTGAAACATAACTATCAGTCTTAATTACAGCTGTAGACAGTCAATGTGCGTCAGAACAAGGTGAGCAGGTATTTATTCGTGAAGATATTTTACGAATACAACAATAGTTCTATTCCTCTTCGTGTGTATTGACCCATTAAAGGAATTCGGAGAAGTTCTCTTTCCGCACCGGTGTTGAAGAACATGATTTCAGAAGCTCGAATTAACTGGCGATTCATCTCCGCTCCATCCAATCGAAAGCCCACAACCGACTCCGACTCCTCAAACTCCTCTCTGGCCGGATGCGGGGGTTGCACCCCTCTACCATCCTCCACACCTACAAATCCCTAATCCGTCCCCTCCTCTGTTATGCTAGTCCTGCCTGGATATCTGCCCCCCCCCGCCCCCCCCAAATTCTATAAGTCCCTCCAAATCCTTGAGCGTCATGCACTCCGCCTCACCTTCCGTATACGCCTCCCGTCCCCAATGCAGATCCTCTATGATCTCATTCCTTTCCCCCATCTGCTCCTATTCCTCGAACATATCTGCATCCTCTACACCTCCCGCCGCCATGATCCCACTCACCCCCTAGTTGCTCCTCTCCTCTCCCATCCCCGCCCCCTGCCACGTCTTCACCGTTGTGTCCCCCCTACACTCCATCTCTACACCCTACATCTCCTTTCCCAAGGTGGCTTCCATCAGCTCCCCCTCCCGGATGATGCCCTCTCTCCCTCCATTTATCCTTCCTATCCACTCTGATCCTCAACCCCCCCCCCCTCCTTTCCTCCGTCCTTTCCCTGGGCTCCCTCTTCCTCCCCCCATCCATCCTGTGTTTTCTCCCCGCCTATCATCTCCTTTTTCTCCCCCCCCCCCGAGTCCTTTTGTACTCCCCTCCTCTGCCTTCCCCAATCCCTGACCTGTCTGCTCAGCACCCCCCACCTTATGGATCCTCCTCTTCCATTGGCTCCTTTCCCCCCTCCCTCTTCACTTTTCCTCTCCTTCCCCCCCTTTTTCCCGTCATCTGACCAGTTTCCCCCCACCTGCTCTCGGTTGTGGTATGTCGTATTTGTGCCAACTTTTAGCGCAGTGTTTAAGTGAGTGTCCGGTGTTGTGCGTCCTTCCACAGTGTTGCGAACTGAAATCATGCTGTCGCTGGGTGTGCTTTTTATATCTCTTGCGAACAGAACCCAGACAGTCGCCGTGTTTTTTTTAATTGTCTGTCTATTGTTTTTCTGCTTCCTGTGTGTTTTATTAGTTTCATCAACCCTCTGTTTTATGTTTTACGCTCCAGAATTTTCTGCCATTTCTACCTTTAAGTCACCGATTTTATCGCCAACTGTTATTATTTTTTATTATCTTCATCTTTTTAAAACAAATTCTGTAGGCTGAAGAGCGGCGTATTAAGCTGCTGCCAGCCCGCCCCCTTTAGGGGGAATCGAAACCCAAAAAAGGGAAAAAAAATAAATAAATAACTGGCGATTTGGGAACTGCTCCTGGGAGAGTTCAATGGCCAATTGCGCATCAAGTTTTCAGCCATGGCTGAGCATCCTGGACGCGATGCGCGATCTTGAATAAATGTAAGAGCTGCGACTCGACGGGTGAATATTCTGTGGTTCGCCGTTCGAAAAGTGCTGCGAACAATTGTGAAGTGGTTCAACGCCACCATGGAAGTATATGGTAATCAAATTAACAAAGGAACGTAAAAATGGTACGCAATTAAGAAATGTTACCCTCTCATATGAAAATTAATATCTATCTATATCAATGGTTTTTCGTTATTTCTCATCGACTTATCCTTATATATGTTTCCGAAAGTTTCATAGTTCTATTCTCTTGGGGCCACTTTCAAGCATAGATAGTTTAATTGTAATCACCCTGAACTTCTGATGGATACTGTCCCCATGTATTGTTTCGTGAACAGCATTAGGCATGTCACCGTTTCTTCTTGCACTTCTGTTCCAATCACCAGGGCTTTTCACTATTCCTACTCCTTTTTGTTGTGTAGTGATGGCCGAATGCATTGAATCGAATTTCATTTCACTATGACCAGCAAACATGAATTTTAAATCAGTAGTTTCTAAGATATTTATTTCCTAAGCAGCGGCCAGAAGCATATTGCAAACGGAGAAATTAGTTTACCATGGGAAAGACACTGGAAATATTCGTACAAACAGTTTGTTATCTCACAGTTTCCTCGTTTTCCCTCTATTTCCCACCACATGATACAATCCAGTTGTTTTTACGTTGAACACTATAGCGTCGTACATTGTAAAATTAAAGATTTCAGTCGTTTTTATAAAGCAAAGAATTATTGGTGGGATCAGTTTGTGCCAATAGAAAATGCTGAAGTTGCAACAATTGCAACAGTTGTGAATTACTGACAAGTTCCATCTGAGTTTTGTGTTCGCTCCTTGCCTTGCTTCTTTTACTCAAAAGCTCTGTCTTTTGCTAAAAGGTAAGCATTATAATTTGGTGTAAGGTCATCATTAGTAACTACCGCGATGCCTTAGGCAGCGATATATGACACAAGTCTTTAATGATGAAAACAGCTTCTAGTGCTCTGAAAACATCTTCGTGTAATTATGGGCTTTAGCTGGAACTTATGAATTTTCCTTATGTCCTAGTGTGATAATTTTTAACGAAGTGACTTTCTTTAGGGGATGACCTCTGTTGTATTTTTCTTTTATGTTTTCTGACGTTTCTTTCTTCATCGCTATATTTACAACACCATCACAGGTTCCAAGTGAATTCAAAATCGTGTTCTTGCTAAAGTGGCTTCGTACTGTTCTTCATGATAAGTAGAAAATAACAGTGAATTTTCTCGTGTGCTAGTCTTTCCGAATATATTATCTGTATTACTGTCAATAAAGTTGATTACCCTGTCATACGTCTGTGATTGATAATATCTTTCAAAAATATATGGCCTTCCTGGATGTGTAAACATTTTATGATCTGTCCCTCGGCAGTTGTCTCAGCATGGATCATTCATGCATACTCTTGGAATATACACATTCCTGGATGAAATGTACGATCCTCCATGCTGCCGTCTGTTTTGGAAACTTTTGTAGCCCACTGATCTAGAAGTTTTAATTTTTTTCTAACGTTGTTCGTTCTTGGAGGTGTTTCTTCCATTCCTTCTAAATTCTGTTCTTTAAAGTGCAGAACAACAATAATGCAATCTTTAGTTGCTCTTTGAAGTGGCTCTTGTTCTTCTTCCTTAGCATCAGCTAGCCTTAAATGCTTCAAACTAAAACCTTCTCTTCTTTGTGGCTCTTCATGTGATCCGTCGTCAGATAATGGTCGGTATTCCGAAATAGGAGATGTATGACATGACGAATCTGTATTAATATTGTCGTCACTGAAAAGCAAACAAGATGGCAAACTGGCTCATTCAAGCGGCCATACAAATAACCAGAGCTACCCACAGAAGAACAGAAAAAATTTGAAGGCAGCAATTAAAGGTCTTTACATGGATAGTCAGGCAGCAGTTAGAGTTGACGGTAAATTGAGTTCATGGTTCAGAGTAGTTTCAGGGGTAAGACAAGGCTGCAACCTGTCTCCACTGTTGTTCATATTATTTATGGATCATATGTTGAAAAGAATGGACTGGCTGGGTGAGATTAAGATATGTGAACACAAAATAAGCAGTCTTGCATATGCGATGACTTAGTTATGATGGCAGATCGATTGAAAGTTTGCAAAGTAATATTTCAAAGCTAGATCAGAAATGTAAGGACTATGGTATGAAGACTAGCATCTCCAAAACGAAATTAATGTCAGTGGGAAAGAAATATAAACGGATTGAGTGCCAAATAGGAGGAACAAAGTTAGAACAGGTGGACTGTTTCAAGTACTTAGGATGCATATTCTCACAGGATGGCAACATAGTGAAAGAACTGGAAGCGAGGTGTAGCAAAGCTAATGCAGTGAGCGCTCAGCTACGATCTACTCTCTTCTGCAAGAAGGAAGTCAGTACCAAGACTAAGTTATCTGTGCACCGTTCGATCTTTCGACCAACTTTGTTGTATGGGAGCGAAAGCTGAGTGGATTCAGGTTACCTTATCAACAAGGTTGAGGTTACGGATATGAAAGTAGCTAGGATGATTGCAGGTACTAGTAGACGGGAACAATGGCAGGAGTGTGTCCACAATGAGGAAATCAAAGAAAAACTGGGAATGAACTCTATAGATGTAGCAGTCAGGGCGAACAGGCTTAGATGGTGGGGTCATGTTACACGCATGGGAGAAGCAAGGTTACTCAAGAGACTCATGGGTTCAGCAGTAGAGGGTAGGAGGAGACGGGGCAGACCGAGGAAAAGGTACCCGGATTCGGTTAAGAATGATTTTGAAGTAATAGGTTTAACATCAGAAGAGGCACCAATGTTAGCACTGAATAGGGGATCATGGAGGAACTGTATAAGGGAGGCTATTCTCCAGACTGAACGCTGAAAGGCATAATAAGTCTTAAATGATGATGATGATGATGATGATGATGATGATGATGATGATCACAATTTTTTTCTGAAAAATGTCAGATGCAGCCAACCACGAATTCCTCTAGCGTTCCAGAATTTTCATCTCTGAGTAATAGTTGCCACCTATGTACTGAGTTACTTGCTGGATGCATATCTCTATCTTCATCTATAGTTTTTATACTCTAGTGCTCGACTGAGCGATGTGGCGCACTGGTTAGCACACTGGACTCGCATTCGGAAGGGCGACGGTTCAGTCCCTCGTCCGGCCATCCTGATTTAGGTTTCCCGTGATTTCCCTAAATCGCTCCATGCAAATGCCGGGATGGTTTCCTTGAAAGGGCACGGCCGACTTTATTTCGCGTCCTTCCCTAATCCTATGAGACCAATGACCTAGCTGTCTGTTCTCCTCCCCCAAAACAACCCAACTTTACAGCTCCCTCTACTGCCATGGATTCCCTGATATCTTAACAGATGGGCGGTCAGTTGTTCAAAAGTTACTCGTCTGTTTGCCCATACACATATCTGCAGCCTCGTCCAACACCGTTATGTACTCGCATTGCCCATGGTGCATCTCAGTTGCCTCAGTGCCAGTTTTGGATAGCACCATTTGCCACGCATGGTATACTTTAACAACAGTGGCACGTGAACAGTTTATAAAGTTTCGGGGGGTTGGGTTGTTTGGGGATAAGAGACCAAACTGCGAGGTCATCGGTTTCATCGGATTAGGGTAGGACGGGGAAGGAAGTCGGCCGTGCAATGTCAAGGGAACCGTTCCGGCATTGGCCTGGAGCGATTTAGGGTAATGATGGAAAACCTAAATCAGGATGCCCGGACGCGGGATTGAACCGTCGTCCTCCGGTATAAAGTTTCGGAAATGCTTCCATCCTTGGCCCAAAAATCAATTAACATGGCATACTGGTCGCCATATAAATCGCTCCGTTTCCGCATCACGAGAACGACTGAAGTGTCTTCCGTGTCTCGCCTACATGCTTTTAATAACTTTCACAGGCTACTGCGTTACTTGGCATCTGTCAGTGATCATTGCTCGTTGACAACACACTAGGCCTGTTTGCGTTAACGTGATGGACAGTGTATTATGCATACAAAGCCAAAGAAGCGTTTACAAACCCATAATCATTGGTTGAAAATCTTTGTATTATACTTCAGCTGGATAGCACAGGCTGGAAAGGTTTTCAGTTTCTGGGAGCGCGCAGTGCTACAAAAATAACAGTCACGTATATTTAATGATGCTGAATACCACTTAATAATGTAACTGAAAGGCAATGGTAATGAAATCATTTTGAGTTTGACCACCAATGCCGCTGCAAGAGTCCCTCGTGGTACTAAACCTCAATAGAGACGCGCCAGTCTAGCCACGAGTCCGTGGAAAGCACCACAAGACAAATGGTCGTTCCCTCTTTCTTGAGACTGCAAAAATTAAGTTAATATTTTCATGGATCAACTTAGTCAGTCGATGCTTGGAACTAAATCTTAGATGTTATATTTATTGCTCTTGCCGATGTATCCCTTAAAGCAGTTCTTATAGCGCATTGGACTCATTCGGAGATATAAGCAGCCTCTCTATGTAGCTCTAAGTGAAAAACCGTGATGCATACTCCACTTTAAATGAATTAGTGGTTGCCATTTCATTTTAATTGACAAATACCATAAAACAGTAACAGTCATAGGGTTAAATGCAAATAACTTCAAAATTATGGAAAAATGAAATCATGGTTTGCACACCGATCTGATATGGATTGCATCCCAAAGCCAACTGAAGGAGTTGATACGCAACAGAAATCTTTAGTACACATCGTATAACTTCCGAACTGTTTGTACTTTGTTGCCAAAATAATAATTTTCACTTTTTTCCTGATATAAATCGATTACTGTATAGCAATGCGGTTGTAGCAGTGCTTCAATGACAATACCCCCTAACATGTATTATGCTCATGTTGGCTTTCAGCTGTTGCCATACGTAAATACAACATGGCTAGTCCGCTGTCGCTTCCTTTGTTCCAAACGTCGGAATCGTTTCTTAATTGTCACTATAACATCGTACAATCTTCTCTTGTAAGCAAACTACTTCTTTTAAGTACAGCATCTCAACACAATGTTAAAATTAGCAAATAAAATATTATCCAAAATAAGTGGATCGTTATATATCTCCTTCAGTGATTTCTTTTCAAAATTTGGGATTTTTTAACAACATTACAATTTTGAAAATAGGGAGGGTCGTGACGCTGTAGTATACAGGAACAGTGTTTATAGTTTGTTATTTTTCTCTATGGAGTAAACTACTACACTTACTAAGTATCAAAAACATGATTTTAATGAAACTTGTTGATTTCTTATTTACCTTTTAAATTATGAAGTCGATGTCATCACTAAAGTTGCTAAGCAAAAAAATCTTCATTCACTTATTTCTGTGGAGTCTTACTACAAAAATATCTATCTTTACATGATTACAGAAATATGCAAACGAGTACTAACTTTCTATTCATTCAAATTATGATAATATTGAAGCCATACTTGGGATACTGTCGCAATACTAATACTCATTACCAATTTTAATTATGAAACATTTTAAATCAGTCCTTTAAAACAAAAAACGCTTTATCAAAGATGTGTGCTCTTTATATGCAGGAAAATCAGATAATAATTGGTAATAAGTTCCTTCTCAGTTTGTACGTTACACAAAATTTCAGTTATTCTCACTAAATAATGTTTTGAGCCCATTATTTCTTAAACCTCAGCTTTTACATTGCTGTGCAGATGCAAGCAAAATCATTACTACATTTTCTGTGGTCTGAATACCATCTGGCATTAATTCATAAGAGCAATATCTAGTATCCCATCACACAAACAAAAAATATTAGTGATTAATGTTTACTCATAGCTTCTCACAACACATACAGAAAATTTCATGTGATATTTACTTTCGTTTTCACGTAATTATCACTCATTGTTGTTCATAACAGCTCTTTCATTAATCTCGTGTGGCTGTGTGGTCGTTAGTTTACGACATGTGCCACTGAAAACTTTTCTCTTAAACTGTTCTTTCATTCAATATGGTGAATCTTCGTATTCTGGTTCCACACGAATCAGTGTTGCCTGTCATCACAACGAAGCCGCCAACCACGTCTATTTCTTTAGTAACTATGGTTCTAAGATTTTCCCGTGAGGCCCTCTAATATCGTCACTTTGAATTTAAGCTTTTTTCATGACTCTGCAAAGGTTATGTCAAAATAGGTTGTGTCAAGCTAACAAATCAACATATTTTTTATATTTTGCATAGTACATGTAAATCAGCTTTTCTCGCCCACGTGGCCTAAATTTATTATTAATGTTCCCAAAAAATTAGACATGGAATTTACGTTCGTTTGATATAAGGTAATATTCTTCAGCAGTCTTCTCTTATAAAAATATCAACTGGTTCCTTGATAAAGTTAATAGTTACAGATTATATTTTAAAAAATCTCATACTGTGATGAGCCCACGTTTATGACAACATGACATTCCTGTACAAATTAGCTCGAACACCTGACTGGTGATTCTTAAAAGGTGATTAGCCACAAGACACCTCACTGTCTGCTGACCTTTAAATGTCACTCTAGTCCATACTGTGATTCATTCATCTTCCATGAGATATACATTGAGTACTGGTAGACCCTTGTAGATTGATTAAAATTTAGTAAAACAAACTTTATTTACATTAAATATCTTCTTAACAAATTTCATTTCATTTATTGATTTAGAATCCATTATTTACGAATCGACACCCACATTTACTTAATACTCTACCTTTTACCAATTCCATAAAAGAGGTGTTTGTTCTATTACGTTGTATACAGGTTTACCTTGGCCAAATTGTTTTCTATTAATTACTACGAAATCTCTTGGCATATGCAACATTGTAGAATACTTTTGCTGACCAGTGCGTAGAATCTTATACTTCCAAAGAATTTTGGTGAGATACTCTATTCACTACGCACTGACATTAAAAGATACTGTAAGAATCGTCTATCGCGTCATTAGTATTGGATGATTTATCTTCATTTCCATTAAATCTATGTTTCTTAACACTTCCTGGTATGACAAAAAATATTCTTTTTTGAATATTTTGCATTCTTTCTTCTTTATATAACTCTTCTCTTTATCCCTTATTTCATTGTCTGGCACTTCTGTTTCTATATGACATTTAGTGCTCTTTTTTTTCTGTGAAGGACGCTCATTGCTATAAGTTTCCCATTGCAAACGTTCACCCATGATTTTCATACAGTTTCGATTTGGTACCTCTTTGCTAGGTCTGATAATAATATTCACAACCTTTATCCTATTCACTGTACATTTATTTTTGTGTTGAAACTATCCTCCCCATAATCTGTGACATCAGTATAGTCCTGTAGTACAACTGGTATGTAAATCTGGTACCATTAAATCAATAATTCTCATACTTATTTCTAAAACCTGTTTATTTATTGTTTCATTGTTTCCTCCAATGAGATCTAAAGCCTCAAATTTCTATATTGGTAAAACTAGTACTCTCTCTCTCTCTCTCTCTCTTTCTGTCTGTTTCTTAATTGCCCCAAAAGTCCTGCGATGTTACATAACTTCTTACTAGTGGTAATATCCGTTACTGCCTCAGAACTGTTCAAATGGTCACATTAACTAAATATATTAATATTTCGGCATATCTCTTTCCAAATAGCTACCACACAAGGCAATACATTTAAGAGTTTATATATTCATGTGAGAAATAAAACCTCCAGCGCCGTCATCATGATACAGATGAGACTGCACATTGTGTTACAAAATGATACCCACCAACTTCGAGGGGTTATGGAGGGTGTCATAAGGAATGTAAATTGACGAAAGGAATCTATCTCAGGTAACGTCATACAACGCTATCAAGCGTCAAATATATAGGCGTTGCCGTCTGCCGCTAGGCAACACCTTCTGCAGCAAACGTAACCCTGTACGGTGTATTGCGAATGTCTCGCAATAGACCTGACAGCATTCTGGATGTTAGACGGCGCTGAATTCATCTGCACCTCACACACCAAAACAGTACAGCCCGCTAACAGCAGTGGTGGCAGAGGAAAGCTATAAACATATGCAGTAGAAACTTAATTGTACTTTGCCTTATGCTGTTGTGATGTGTCGTGGAGAACGACTTGATATGAACAGTAAGATATACATTCTGTTTATGGCAAGGCGAGAGGAAATTAGCATGCAGCTTTACGCATCTGCAGGCTAAGATATCTAAACAGGAATCAGCCACAACCATCTACAAGGGAAAAATGGAAAAGTATTACCTCCGAATTTCTTATGCGAAAACTCTTGAAGCTTTTTCTCTACAATAAACGTTATTACTGTTCTACATCTTTATATCATGTTTACATATTTATTCAACATTGTCGTCTTGGCGACGAAGAAATTTCTCTCGACAAGAGACCAGTTTACTGACAATGTCAATGTAGAACGTTGGCGGTTTTGACGGAGACACAACTATACCTCTGCTTGCAATGCTTCATCCTGGGAAAGTGAAGTCGTGGAAGATCTTATGTTTTGGAAACACATGAAAATTGGATGGGGCCAGAGTGGAAGTGTGTGAAGGATGGTCAATAACAGATAACCTAGGGCCTCAGATTATTTCAGATGTGACAGCACTCGTTTGTTTTCTGACATTGTTGTGCTGAAGTAGAATAGATTACAGCACGCTGTTTCTCACACACTGATGTATTTATGTTATATACCGTAACATTACACGCTACAACTAGGAGTCCAATAGCGGCAGAGGGCTGCAAACAGGTAAACATTAAGACGAAAGATGTTTGTTTTATTTAAGAAGCTTCAAGAGAGTTTTTACCTTAAAGTTACTGAGGTATGCTATCATACGTCTGAGGCTGTTCATCGGCGTCTGGGTGAAACAGATGGTTTCTAAGGATGTCAAAACTGTGGGCGTTCTGGGAGAGCCATTGCGCACTACGATTTGAAGAGGATGCATTATGAGATCTGACGCAAACCCATAAAGAATCACTCAAGCTACGGCACATACATTGCCAAACAACCACATAGAGGTTTGGAGCTTGACATATAAGAAGGGAAAGCATCCGTTCCATTTCCAGAAGGCACAGGTTCTGAAGGCCCATGATTTTGCATCATGTGTGGCGTTCGGTCTGTAGTTTTTGCTGCTTTGTACGAAGCAGCCATATTACGCTTCGTATGTTTTGTCACGGGCGAGGCGTCCTTCAACATTGACGATACATTCAACGCTCACAATTTTCATTTTTGGGTATAAGAGACACCCCAGGCCACCCACGAACGAGGTCATCAAGAAACGTTTTCCATATATATTTGGGTTGGCATGGTACATGATTTCTTGATTGGCAGCTACATTCTTCTTTATCAACTCACAGGTCATAGCTAAGCTACGTTCGTTCGAGAAAGCCTGCCAAAATTTATGTAGCAGGTGCCACTTGCAGCCTGACGGCGTATGTGGTTCCAGCACCCACACACCACAGTCTAGCTGTCAGAACCAAGATCGGACACATGTCTGGATATCACTGAATTTTTCGAGATGGTCCTGTAACTTACCGCCTCATTCGCCTGACCTAGACGTGCTATACCTTTTCTTGTGGGGTCATCTGAAAAATGTGGTATATGAATCCCCAATGGAGTGGAAGAATTAGTTTGCAAGGATACATACAGCGTGTAAAGATGTTAGCATTATGCCCAATATCTGTCAGCGAGTGCTTCAGTCAAAGCCATGTAAAGTGAGGCATGCTGCCATGCTTGAGGCAGGCATTTTTCACAATTTCTCAAATTTTATTGAATTTCATCTAACAACAGAATAAACAGTAATGTTCTCTCCAAACATGATTTCTGTTGTATACCACAGTGAATACTCCTATGTTTCCTTCTCTTTCTGTTCACTTTTTCTTTCCTTTATATAAAATAAAAGTGGCGAATTCTCGAAAACTCTGGCGTTATTCAGTGAATGCAACAGATTGCTGAAAACTCCAGCAGAGCAGACAGTAATAGTTGCTGTGTACATCAGGCAATGTAATTTAGAAGCTGACATATCTCTCTGTTACCTCCTATTTTTGGAAGGTTCCAGGAGAAAAATAATCTCCAGATGCAAACCCATGTTCAAACTGTCGCATTCATAGGAAATAAGGCCTGCCTATGCATCAGTTAGCTCCCATTGGCGTTAGTAGCCATCAGCCACGATGTCTGAAGACCAAATAACCCAAACCTACTAAGATATGTTCCGTCAGCATACATGGTCACGTCTGGTGTCGATGGGGTGGGCTAGCGGCAGATGCGGCGCCTACAGCTTCGACACTCTATGGCGTGGTTAGGGAATATTTGCAGACACAGGTTCTTACCCTCAATTTGCTCCTCACGATGCCCTCCACTGGCCGTCGAAGTTTGTCGATGTCATTTTGCAACCCTGCATAAACTTCTTCATGTCTAATCTGAAGAAGTGCCCGAAAGGCTCAGAAAATAGTCCCTTGAAGATATGTTACATAAGGCACTCCTTCGAGCTATTTGTAGTTTTATTTGGTACACAGTCATGGTGCTGTCTCTACATCAGATAAATTGAAAAGAAACAGATTTCGCTTATTTCTCTGTTTACTACTTATGAAGTAAAATGTTTCACAAAATTTCTGTAATAAAAATTTAACGTAGAACTTCATTGCATACAATACTTTTAATTCTATCCCTCCATCAGAGAGAATGTGAAATTTACGTATGAACAAAATTTTGAGTAAAAAACATAATATTTCTTGGGGAAAAAACATGGTGTCTCCAAATTCTCTACACTTAGTAGACTATTCTTGTGATTTATTCACCATGATATAGAACACAGACCTTACTGGAAAATGCAGTGTTTTAAATACATCTGCATTAAGTGGCATAGCTTTTACACACAGTTTACAGCCATGGAGGTACTGGTGCGTCAATGACCTGTAATAAAATAAGTGTCAATTCTGAATCCCCAACGTTTCGAGTGGTCCCTGTTATAACGCCATAGGGTGGAGGGTCTGGTCACGTCATCAGAAGTTTTCAGTGAGTAACGTCTCGGAAACAATTTAATCCATGAAAGTACGTCCGTAGCAAGAGCCTGCTGTAGCATAATTTCCAAAATGGGAACATACGTTTAATTAGATACTCGTTAAACAATCAGTTGCACATGACGCAAATAATGACGAGTGTAGAGCAAAGATGCTCTTAGACCAAACGCACGATGTATTGGAGATCGCAAAAGGCGATATCTATTAAAATACCAAGTCTTTTAATGAAAACGTATCATCAAGGTAGCCGTCACCCTTGACACGCAAAATAGGCTAAGTGACAGGTTATACTTCATGCCTTATCGTCAGTCTGATGTGTGCCTTCTCGAATCAGATCAGCAAGCCAACAAGTCGTTCCTGCAATTCAAAACGGTCCTTCTCCAGCTTCCAAGAAAGTCAATGTAAGCCGATTAACCACGAGGCTTCTTTTACCTAACAAGCTACCTATCTACTATGTCTTTCATTATACTTGTCGTTTGCATTATTTACTTACAAGTACTTCAGAATTCGTTATGTAAGAACCACTCTACTTCTGTCCTCCAGCATCGTTTGAAGCTATTAATGATTTCATTACATGTTTAATCAGAGGCTCGTACCCAAAGACAGGCCGTGAGGTCAATGGCATTTTTCATCTTCTACTCTTGCTAGCTCAGCTTTGGGTATGGGAAGCGTCCCTATAGTACCGTTACAAACATCAAAGCTAGGAATGAGATGTTCACTCTGCAGCGGAGTGTGCGCTGATATGAAACTTCCTGGCAGATTAAAACTGTGTGCCCGACCGAGACTCGAACTCGGGACCTTTGCATTTCGCGGGCAAGTGCTCTGCCATCTGAGCTACCGAAGCACGACTCACGCCCGGTACTCACAGCTTTACTTCAGCCAATATCTCGTCTCCTACCCTCCAAACTTTACAGAAGTTCTCCTGCGAAACTTGCGGAACTAGCACTCCTGAAAGAAAGGATATTGCGGAGACATGGCTTAGCCACAGCCTGCGGGAGGTTTCCAGAACGAGATACTGCCAGAAGTAAAGCTGTGAGTACCGGGGGTGAGTCGTGCTTCGGTAGCTCAGATGGTAGAGCACTTGCCCGCGAAAGGCAAAGGTCCCGAGTTCGAGTCTCGGTCGGGCACACAGTTTTAATCTGCCAGGAAGTTTCATGAAAGCTAGGGCCCACAGACACACACACACACACACACACACTCAAACAAACAAACACATAATCACACACAAAAATAAAAATATTTTTCGCTATCACTGTTATTTAATTACGGCCGTTGTTTCGACTACTGAACCACTCTCAAGTGACAGCTCGCTATGAATTGTGTCAGTATCTTACGATATTACTCCACTTGTTTCAGTGATACGTACGTATTCCACACACATTTTTCACATGCAGACAATGTTCTTTTAAAACAAACGATACGTCCCCTATGCACAGAATGATTTGGTAGTGGGTTTTCATTTGCGGATGGCTTAGTAGCCAAAATAGCAATCGTGAATGAAGACCAGATTGTTTATGTGTACCTATGGTATTTTAAAAGATGCTCACATCATAACTACAAGACATGCAGAAATAAACAGATTTCAATGAATAGACCAACCCCCAAATTTTTAACTCATATCATAAGTGCTCAATACGGGCACTATTTGTGACGTGTCAGACGGTACTGTTTTCCTTCAAATCACGCGGATTGGCTAGGAACCCTCGAAAACAGGCCATTTTGAAAATGTATTCATCGGCATCAACTAATTCGGTGTAACAATACGGAAACGATAGTAATTCGTCTACGGGTTCTGACATGAACTCCCTGTAGTGCAACTAAGCTACGGCGCGCACTGAGAATCCAAACCTGGAGAGATGCACTGTCCAGTTATAACAATACCAGCTACTACTAATTAAGCAATAACAAATAATGTTACTCCTGTGAAAGGACTAATTGGATCTGACCGAGACTGTGTAGCAATGGTTAAGGTACCCGACTGTTTTTCGTTACACTCGGAATATCTATTGAGAGAAGAGGTGGCAGAACAGAGGGGGATTGAACCAAGATTTTATTAGTGATAAAGTAAACTGCAGTTACGCTAAAACAAACAGCCACTAGCCTCCAGAGTGAGATTTTCACTCTGCAGCGGAGTGTGCGCTGATATGAAACTTCCTGGCAGATTAAAACTGTGAGCCCGACCGAGACTCGAACTCGGGACCTGGCTTAGCCACAGCCGGGGGGGTGTTTCCAGAATGAGATTTTCACTCTGCACCGGAGTGTGCGCTAATATGAAACTTCCTGGCAGATTAAAACTGTGTGCCTGACCAAGACTCGAACTCGGGACCTTTGCCTTTCGCGGGCAAGTGCTCTACCATCTGAGCTACCGAAGCACGACTCACGTCCGGGACTCACAGCTTTACTTCTGCCAGTACCTGGTCTCTTACCTTCCAAACTTTACAGAAGCTCTCCTGCGAACCTTGCAGAACTAGCACTCCTGAAAGAAAGGATATTGCGGAGACATGGCTTAGCCACAGGCTGGCGATGTTTCCAGAATGAGATTTTCACTCTGCAGCGGAGTGTGCGCTGATATGAAACTTCCTGTGTGCCCGACCGAGACTCGAACTCGGGACCTTTGCTTTTCTCACTCTGGAAACATCCCCCAGGCTGTGGCTAAGGCATGTCTCCGCAATATCCTTTCTTTCAGGAGTGCTAGTTCTGCAAGGTTCGCAGGAGAGCTTCCGTAAAGTTTGGAAGGTAGGAGACGAGGTACTGGCAGAAGTAAAGCTGCGAGTACGGGACGTGAGTCATGCTTCGGTAGCTCAGATGGTAGAGCACTTGCCCGCGAAAGGCAAAGGTCCCGAGTTCGAGTCTCGGTCGGGCACACAGTTTTAATCTGCCAGGAAGTTTCAAGCCACTAGCCTTCTTAAAGAAAGTCAGCTACTGATATTTGCTTCACACAGAAGTTACAAAGAAAGAGATACCTCCTAATGTCACTGAGGTGACTAAAAATCATGGGCTACCTCTTGATATTGTGTCGGACGTCGTTTGACCGTCGTAGTGCAGCTGCTCGACGTGGCATTGACTCAATATTTCTGCAGGGGACTTCCAAAAGCTTGTTGAGCCTCGCTGCCGTCCATAATTTCGGATGTGTTGTCGGTACAGGACTTCGTGCACGAGCTGACGTCTCGATTATGTCCCACATTCGCTCGATGTGATCCAAGTCGGCCTATTTGATCGACCAGCTCACTCCCTCTAACTGTCCAAAATTTCCTTCATACCAGCCGCAAACAATTGTGGACCTGTGATAGGGCGCGCTGTCGTCCAAAAGAATTCCATCGTTATTAGAGAACATGAAGACCATGCTTAGCTGCAAATAGTTTTCAAATAGCCGAACGTAACAGTGAACCTGAGGACCTCGCCGATTTCATGAAAACACAGTCTACACCATTATGGAGCCACAACTTTCTTGTAACTTACCTTGTTGGCAACTTCGTGGGGTCTGCTTTACACTCTAAGCGTACCATCAGCGTCGGGATGGCCACGGCTTTCCAGTCACCAAGGGTCCACATCGATATAGGTACGAGCCCAGAACAGGCGTCGCAGACTAAGTGGAGCTGTTAGCAAAGACACTCGCGTTAGTCGTCTGCTGCCATAGCCCACGAACGCAAAATTTCGCCGTGTTGTCCCTACGGATACGTTAGTTGTACGTCCCACATAGATTTCTGCGGCTATTTCACGCAATGTTGCTTGTCTGTTAAGACAACCCTTGAAACGTCCCCTTAGAACAATTATACATGACTGTGCTTAAACTGACACACAATATTTTTAGCGCAACGCAATCTGACTTTCAGAAATCCCTACAAAAGAATGGCCCTGACTAACATTAACCTATGCGTTTCACAAATCGCTTACCTCACGAAAATCTTGGGTACTCGAACTACTGCAATACAGCGAGCGCCACTACTGCCAGCTAAATAAAAGATTCAAACTACGGAAGGTACTAACTACTGATAGGCATAGTTAGCAAATGAAAGATTTTGATAGAGAACAAACAATGTATTTACCTTAATAGTGTTGAAAAATCATAGTATACATAGCAGTTCATAATATCCAGTATTAAAAATTTCAAAACTCCGCCATCTCTCTCCCCACATCCACCACTGCTGGCGGCTCACCTCCAACTGCGCAACGCTACGCGCTGTTCACGTCCAGCTGTCCAACACTACAATGGCAGACAACAATGCAAACTAGCCACAGACTGCACACAGCACAGCCAGTGATTTTCATACAGAGAGCGCTACGTGGCGGCGGCGTTACCAATATAAGAACCTAAACAGCCTACTTACATAGCCCCCATGCTCCCCACAAAAAATTTTACAAATTGTTTTGGACACTGGGCAATACATATTTGTTAAAATTTTTCATAATCGTAATTACAATAACAAAGAAATCAAATGCACACACTTATTGATACAATGTTGGTCAAAAGCTAAAATTTTCTCACAGTCCATAAAGACAGTCCTGATCATTCATCATAATAGTAATTACAGTTTCTTTTTCACAAAGTCTCATTAGTAAAAGAAATTGCAGACAGAAGTAGTGGATTTCCATGCAGTCTTGAAGAAGTAGTGTTGTCCTTCCAACGGAAAGACAGTGCTGACTCTTGACATGCAGACAGGTAATGGGCCACAACAGAGCAAACCCACAGCAGAGTCATTCGACGTTTTGAAGAATATTGGTAGGTAGCTCATCACAGAGCAGACCCACTGTAGTCCTGGTAGAGATTACGGTATTGGTGGGCCACCAGAGGTGCAGACCCACTGCAGTCCTTGTAGAAATAATGGTACTGGTGGGTCATCAAAGGTGCAGACCCACTTCAGTCCTTGTAGAGATAGCTAGCAGTCATCTGTTGCGAGTGTGCAGGTGCACAATCACCATCGAAGAGTCTTGCAGAGAATATAGCAAGTCCATAAACCACCACTTGTACACTCACAAAGTTTTTGGAGTTGTGCTTAGAACCAACAATGCTGTTATCCAGTCCCTTGCTGAATTATTAACACACGTGCAAACACTAACAGTCCCTGCTTCTCACATATTGTCCATATACTATGACCAACAGAAATGTGTGCAGTGAAATGTAACATACAAGTTACTTGATTAGATGAACTGCTGTCAATTACAATTTTATAACATAAGAATACAATAACAAAGGTACAAAATACATCATTAAAACATAATAATACAGATAACATTTGTAGTAATACAGGCTTTACAAAAGAATAGAAATATACATATACATCAGTGTTACAGGAATTATGACATGAGTACATACGTAAAAGAGCAGAGTAACTTCCAAAACATCAACTTCACACATGAGTATTAAAACAGAACAGAATAAATAGTGTCTAAACATCTTTACAAAGTAAATAACATATTATTAATGCAAATTATGTTTGAGGATAACAGTATTCCTCATGTAGCTGAGTATTAGAAAAATTCTGCAATGTAAGTCTTATCAGATAAACATATAAATACAGGAAAAACATAAATACATAAGGATACACAGACATATAGCGGAATAATACAAGGAAAGGACAGGGTTTGTTTTACTGCAGTATTTTGCAAACAAAACTTTCTTTACTTCTCGGAGATCTCCCTTCATTCTTCATTATTTCCAAAAGTCCTATCTATACCTGCTTTCTGTACTTTTCTCGTATAGCCTCTCAGTGCATTTCTTCAAATTCATCGCAACTCATTCTCTTATAGGCTACCCCCTCTTAAGCTAACTTAAATCTACTGAGCTCAGATGCTAAACTAAGGGATGAGGCTATGCAGCAGCACAAAACAATCAACACAAACATCAATGACAAAAAATTTAAATAGGCAAAGCAATTGCAATATTACAACTAATATAAGGCAACGCGCAGCAAACAAGAAAAATAAATCAGTAGTAAAACTAGCTTAACAGAGTAATACAAAGTGAAATTTTGTAGCACTATGGCTGGCAAACAGCAGCAGCAAATGAAATAACTTATATCTAAACATGACATAGCTCAAGCAAAAAAAAAAAAAAAAAAAAAAAAAAAAAAAAAAAAAAAAAAAAAAAACATTACACTAAAGACAATAATGCAGACAAGGGAAATATATATTCACATCTTAATGTCTATGTAATTAAAGTGGTGGACCACAAAAAATTACCAAGTGCTTGACAAGAAAATTATATATGCAGTTATTGTTATCAGTCCCTTCTTATTGTTCTTTCCAATCCAAGAGCTCCTTTTTCGAAGAATGTGGATCATAAAACAATTATTTAATAGATCTGTTGACAGAAAGTGTTCACATTAGCAAATGCATCTAAGTTTATTTTATAAAACTAATGCTGCAACACAGCTGGAAACCAGATATTAAACAAAATGAGCAATCTCTCAACTACAAAGACAATAGATGTAAAATGTTTCTCATCATTTCATTAGGCATTTTAGTAAATATCATAAATTATGAGCTCCACAGTATGCTTTCAACAAGGAAATGTCAATAGCGAGGATAATGGCCTCCCCTTTCTTTTTTTCTACCTGTGCCTCTGAAAAGGCACACACTAATGGCCTGTTCTCCAGGCATCTGACACAGCTGGGTGCCCATGACACATTACGTGCAGGTGGTCACTTAACTTTCTTACGGAAATATTTACGACAGCAATTTCCGCTACAGTGACAGTCTCATATACAAAATTTCACGGGTTGAGAATTTGCGCTGCAAATGTGTAGCAACAAAATCTTATGAATATAACAGTGTCCAAAAAATTTTCACCGGTATTATGATACATTCACGCATTTACACACATTTCATAACTCTTAAAGTACAAGTCTTGGTTTCCAACATCCTTTTTCACAAGTCAGTCCCTAACCACTATTCATTACTCCTTACCTTATTACACATATATATATATATATATTCGTCGACACGTCAATCTTGCGATGACACTTCAATATTTCATCATAATCAAATTCCTCATATAGCATCAGCTTATTGATCATAAACATAACTCAAAAGCATAATACACATCGTTGTCGTAAAAATAACATCAAAACACCTCAGTCAACTCTCAAAATCGTCGTAGCTTCCTCCAATAATTTCAAAACCTAAAAAAAAATTCTCTACTCATTTCAAGAGTGTCATCTACCTCAAACGTACTTTAAAATCATGCTCCCTTACCAAATCCATCATTCAAAGCTCTTATGGTATCACAATGGTTCCAAAAAAATATGAAGAGTTCACACAGTACAGACAAAATCCAATTTCTTAAGTGTGAAGTTATCCAACGGTGTAATTATGTAAACATCTGTCCCTGCCGTAGTAAAAAAATTCGTCTCTCTCAGTTAAATGATCAGATAGCTGTGTAATTATGTGTTAGAGAAATATGGTACCGATGTGTAAAGTTGTATAAGCAAATACCATATTAGCTAGGGCTCCTTGTGCTTGCCAAACACATGATACACAAAGCAAGCGTGTACCCCCCTGAGGATTAACGTAATTATACCCTCAGGTGTTACAGATTACAACAATTAAATGAAATGTATTACGGAAAACGTTTGTATCATTGTACTTCAAATACCTTTAAAAATAAATGATTTAAGTACAAAATTAATCACTCAAATACGTGTCCTGTAGCGCTAAATGTGCGTCTTGTTGTAAGATAATCTCTGTGGAAGTGTCGTACTTATCGTCCTCCGAAAGCTAAGTTCTGCAGAAGCCAATGTACTTACCTCATCATACACAAAAGTGAAATTCTTTGCGTTTAGATACCTTAGTTATTACGTTTATTGCCATGATGAGGAAAGTACTGTGCTGTAACGTATTGTTGTCCTAAGGAAAAGGCTGGCTGCTTGTAGTCATAACACAAAAGTCACCACTAGAACATGTCTCACTTTACAGAAGAATTCAGAAAAAACTGTGCAGATATAAAACAGATACACCGCAAAAGCAACATTGTAAATTGTCACTCATTAGCAGCGTCGTGATAAAATCGTGTAGCTGTCACACAAACCAACCACTGTCATCTGGTATTTCACAGAAAGCACCTCAAATCCTGAATCCACTCTCAAGCAAACCAATATGTTGCATGAAAATCTCATTAGCAGTGCCGGTATATGTTCCAAGTATGTGAGCCTCATAGTCGTTATGCGATCGTGCAACTAACAAGCAAGAATGTACACACACAATAACACTGTGATGTCTGTTCACTATCACAATGCAGTGGTAATTTCTGTTTAAATAAGTTCTCTTGGTTCTTGACTGGATATTTAACTTCAAACATTGTTGCATGTTAACAATTTCTGAAGCATACTAGTAACGTGAAGTGAAAAGTTTTATGGCAAAGACAAAGTTAAAAAGCAGATTATCATTCAATAAACGGTTTTACATGTGAAATGTGGTGCGATCCTTTACTCTTCATAGTACTCAGAGTTTCAACTTCGACGCAATTATCATGTGGTATACGTCGGAAAAGAATACTGTAATTTTTCTCAAGGTTAGCGTCTATGTTATTTTTCCCTGAGACAGCAGGCGCACGTGGCTGCCTGCGGTGCGAGTCATTGTCTGTTTCTTTGTTGGCGCGCGTCGTTACTAGGATTAGGAGACCTAACTTCTACAAATTCGCCTTGCCGAGAAGGCCCTGCCCTGTTTGAAGCTCGCCAGTTCTGATGGAATTCAGGTCTGTCGTTTTGTCGGTAGTTTACATAGTTTCTTGTTTGTCGGTCATGTGGAGGAGAATTTCTCCCGGAATCGCAACTGCGCGCTGGACCGTTGCGTCTGAAGTTATTCTGTCTCCCATGATAATAATAGTTCTGGTTGCCAAATTGTCTGTTTCTATGATTGTCTCTGTCATATTCATTACTATGGAAATGCGATCTTTCTCTGTAACTATTACTCTGCCAATGGTTGTCATACGGGTGGTGTCTGTTTTGGTCATGATTTACGTTGTAAGAATAGACTTGTCGTGTCCAGTTATTGTCTCTGTCGTCACGGAATTGTGACAGATGTGACCTGCAGTGATTGTTTTTCTGTTTTTGCATCCCGCGACTGTCAGTGTCAATTTCTAATTCTTGTAGGAGTCCCTGAAAAGCTTCAATGTCTTCTTTGCAACGCCCTGCCAAAATAATATTTCTTAAATGTTCAGGCAATTTCATTAAGCAAATGTGGATGAGTTCTGAAGGGCTGTATGGGTTTGAAAGATATTGATTCTTATGCAACATGTCTTCAAAATATTTGACAAGACTGGAAAATTCAGATTGTTCAAAGTGTTTCATCATCATGATGCTATGTTTTACTCGTTCTTGTGTAGCTTGAGACCAATATGCTGAGAGGAACGCATGGTAAAATTCTCCTTCACTGTGACAATCGTGAATGACCGATCGCATTCTTACAGCTGGTTCATTCTCCAAGTAGCCACACAAAAATCCTAACCTGTGCTCCAATGGCCAGTTGGGAGGAAAAAAATGAGAGAATTGATGGAGCCACGCTTGTGGATGAATGTCATTGGCAGAATTCTTAAACGTTTTGAATTTACGTGAAGTAATGAACAGCTTATAGTCAATATCGTCATGTCGGCGAGTCACATGTCGGTCATTGTTACGTCGTTTCGGCAGTTCCATCTGAAAATTCGGTGTGTATTGCCAATTTCTTTCATAATTTCCGAAGTGCCCTGTGTTATTATTTTGTGGCTGTTCCGTATTTCTATGTCCCTCTTCCCGTATTGGAGCGCGAATGTCCTCTGAGATACGTAATTCTTGTATTACCTGTGTCAGCTGATCTTGTACTTCCCGGATTTCTCTTTGGTGTTGCGTACTAATTTGATTCAGATTTTGTTTCAGTTTCCTAATTTGTTCGCACTCTTCTGTGTCATTAAAGACTACCGGTTTTGTGTCATTCAGATTATCATCTACCTTCGTAGATAAATTAGTGAAAGTTCGGCTACTTTCTCCGATAGTGTACTTATTTCCTCAGTGTGTTTTTCTGAACCAAGTTTCAGAGTGTACATTTGTGTTGAAATCGTATCTACTGTGTCCTTTAAGTTTTCTTGAGTTTTTGCAAGTTGCGTAACCGAATCGGTAGATGCAATTGAGTCAATTTTAGCTTGCAAGGTGTCGTGATTTTCATGAACAATAGTTTGCAGTTCTTTTATGGCTGCTTCGTGATTCTGTAATGCATTTTCATGACGTGAAAAAGTAGGTTGGAAATACTCACAAATTTGTGTTTATACGTCATTACAGACTTTTTGACATTTCGATTCGATGTTCTGTAACTCAGTAGTTAAATCTTCACGTGTTTGTTCAAGCATGGTGTCTAACTTTTGAAGCTTTAGCTGTGTTTGTCTCTGATTTTGTTCCATTGTGTCTAACTTTTGAAGATTTTGTTCCATTGTGTCTAACTTTTGCTGTGTTTGTCTCTCATTTTGTTCCATTGTGTCTAACTTTTGAAGATTTTGTTCCATTGTGTCTAACTTTTGGAGATTTTGTTCCATTGTGTCTAACTTTTGAAGCTTTTGTCCCATTTGTTGCATTAATTGTAATAACAATGCACTGGTGTCTGAAACATGTTCCTCAGTGCTAGTCGGCAATGCATTTGAACCGGCAATATTGGCAGTTTGAAAAGCAGAAAATGTGTCTTGACTTATTTGAGAAAATGGTGAGGACGCAAAACCTGAATCTACAGTATTTGCAAGATTGTGTCCTGTCATTTCGGATTCCTGAGGCAAGCTGTTGCCGACCGATCGATCGATAATGCTTCCCTGTTCACTAATTGTTTCACTGTCTACACCAGCCCGCTCCATTTCCCTATGTACAGTTACCAAATTACTACTTTCAATATTTGTTAATTCATTACACAGTGGTGCTGATAAGCTACGCTCGTCGTCACTATTATTTCTCAGTTTACTTTGGAGCCTAGTGTTACGTTTTTCACACGTCATTATTGTCACAATATTTCACACGATAACACAGAAAAGCACAATTTGAAGTTCAAAAATAAGAGAACACATTAACATAGCACTGAAAATAATATCTCGTTAATTGCAAGCGCAGCTGCGAAATACTTGGTGCAAATCTACATGCATGCCACAACTGTTTTACTGTACAACAATGAAAGGCTGCAACTACAAAGGAGATTCTCTCTACAATTACGCGCTAGCAATAAACAAAATCTACACTAATTACACAAACTACAAGAAAAAATCAGAAGATTCCAGTGAGGTATCCTCGGCTAAGGGTCGACATATGAAACGTCCCCTTAGAACAATTATACATGACTGTGCTTAAACTGACACACAATATTTTTAGCGCAACGCAATCTGACTTTCAGAAATCCCTACAAAAGAATGGCCCTGACTAACATTAACCTATGCGTTTCACAAATCTCTTACCTCACGAAAATCTTGGGTACTCGAACTACTGCAATACAGCGAGCGCCACTATTGCCAGCTAAATAAAAGATTCAAACTACGGAAGGCACTAACTATTGATAGGCATAGTTAGCAAATGAAAGATATTGATAGAGAACAAACAATGTATTTACCTTAATAGTGTTGAAAAATCATAATATACATAGCAGTTCATAATATCCAGTATTACAAATTTCAAAACTCCGCCATCTCTTTCCCCACATCCACCACTGCTGGCGGCTCACCTCCAACTGCGCAACGCTACGCGCTGTTCACGTCCAGCTGTCCATCACTACAATGGCAGACAACAATGCAAACTAGCCACAGACTGCACACAGCACAGCCAGTGATTTTCATACAGAGAGCGCTACGTGTCGGCGGCGTTACCAATATAAGAACCTAAACAGCCCACTTACACCCTATGCAAACGCTGCTGTTTACGGTTGTCGAGTGAAGACCTCGGACACTGATTCGTCCGCAATGAGAAGAAGTGTCTTAAATTTAACTTTTGTATTCTTGGTATACTATTGACATTGTGGATGACGGAATGTTGAATTTCCTAATGATTTCAGAAATGGAATGTCCCATACATCTGGCTCCAGTTACCATTCCACGTTGTAAGTTAGTTAGTTCCCGTCGTTCGGCCCCAATGACGTCGAAAACCTTTTCACGTGAATCACCTGAATAGAAATGATAGCTTCGCCAATGCACTGCTCATTTTTAGCTTGTGTACGCAATACACACGACTTTAGGACACGAGACAGTAGTATGCTATAGCGATCAACACCCCAGTGGCTTGTCATCAACATCACAGAAGCATTATTAACATGTTTTGGTAATAACTGACTCTCAGTTGTACTTAATACGATTAATCTGGAAAGGAAAGCCGGCACAGTAATTTGTGTCGGAGGACAGTAACTAATCTTTCTTAACGAAGAGATCATATATGACTACTTTTGTTAGAATACAATATCAAAGACACTGTTACCTGCAAACCCGTGAAATATACAAATTATTACAAACCTGTGAATTAATTATTCCTTAAGCTGAATCTTCAAGTTCACCAAACAGTAACTTTTGTGATTCATTACAGTTCTAAGCAGGTAATTTTCAATAAGAATGAATTCAATCATGCACTTTAGAAGCTTTCTTAGTAATTACACCTTAGTGAAACTTTCACTATCCGTTTGTGGGAAACACGTGGAGTATTTCAGAAAAAAAACTAACTGAATGGTAAGGAAATCTACAACGCCATAAAAGCTAGTAAATGGTGTCATAGAAAAAAATTGCTTTTCAGTCCAGTGACATAGCACACTCGAGAAAATAATACCACAGCACTTGGAGTAGGACGCTCTTCACGTAAATTACTGAGGACAAAATATGGATCCAAACTCTGAAAATTCTCTCCTTAGCGTCTGATCTTCATAGTAAAGAGCCGAACAATGTTTGTCACGAATAATGAGCTAACTTTCTGCCACTTATGAGGCTATATTAAATAACCATGCTGGTTTTCTTACCTCGTTTATCTTACAATACGCGAACACTTATCATGCTAGCCACCAACTTGCTATTGCCACAAAGGAGCCTTTCAGTTCGACCATCGGAATCACCTTTTCATTTCCCACCAAGTTAGTTCTACTGCAGAGGAACTTCCCTCCATGTTTTATATGATTCCAAAAGTAAGTGCCCTACGCATGACCAGTATTATAAGTAAAGTTTCCACATTTCCATTCTTTTACGGAACGCAACTTTTAAAATGCGATCCATATACGATTTTCGTTGACATAAATGAACAAAACTAATGAATAAGACATTTATATAGATGTTACATCTAAGATCATCGTGATACGGAAGTCACATTAAACATTAAGCAAACAAAGAACCTGTATGAGATCAGTAATATCGATATTGGTGTTACAAATTTATACATTTTTTTCTCTACGTCTTGCTGTTCGACTTCTGTAGAACTGGAGGTACCTGCGAATATCCCTGTTCATCTTACAACACTCCAAGTGGGAACGTTATTACTAAGATATTGCAGAGCTGTGGATCCTAGGAAACGAGATACAACACACACAAATTAATTACCATGTACTTAGATTGGCGTGAACGCTGAATTGCTTAAAGTTTTAAATGAATCGAAACGTCACTATGTTACATAAGGTGGTGCCTCGCATGTATGCTGCCTGATGTCGGAGATTAGGCTGCATTGTCGATGCCATCGTCGCCGGTCGACGTAACGCACCTACCTTGCCTACTCTAGGGAGAGTTAGTTCCTGTAAAAGATGCTTCCAGTGTACTGGCGGCAGCGTATGAGCATCGCCAGTAGTTGGCCCGCAGCCATTTCGTTGCCGCCGTGAGGCTGATATTGCTTTCACTGGTGATAAATTCAGCCCGGCGCTTCTGTTCGACGATGCGACAAGTGTAGCTGGGGCGCCGCACAGAATCCTTCACTGAAAACTGCGAAGATATAGATAGATAGATAGACGAAGAGAGAGGAAGAGAGAGTGAGGTGTAAGGGGGGGGTGAAAGGGAGAGGGAGGAAGACACAAGGTAAGAAGTCATGAGTCTACATGAGTCATTTAGAAGAGAAATGTTGGGCTGAGTTTCAGAATATACCTTAGTAGAAAAAAAGTGTTGGAACTCAACAGAGTATGAGGAAATAATACACCACGAAATGGAATACTATAAACTGAGGAACGGCTATGACAAATGTAAAATGCCTTTTCTTTTAACTTATGGACAAAGTGAACCGATTAAAAGTACTTCAGCAGAAAAGCATAGGAAGGCAACAAAGATTCAAATAACAAACACAGGACGAGCTACAATAAGTACTGAAGGAAGGTGGACAGTGGTTTAACGTGCCGTCTACAGAGGCAGGCCATTAGCAGGGAAGCACCACCACAGGTGGAAGGCAGGTAAGGGAACTGACACTGGATTACGAGGTGCGGCTAGAAAAAAACCGGACTGATGCTGGAAAAAACATTTATTTACAATTATTTACAATTTCATGTTATCTCCTTCAATGTACTCTCCTCCTCGGTCTCTACACCACTCCATACGAATTTTCCAATGTTCATAGCAATGCTGCAGATCATTTTCGGTAAGTCCATACATTACTTCCGTCGCTTTTACTTTTACTGCTTCAACAGTCTTAAATCTAGTACCTTTCAAAGCTGACTTGACTTTAGGGAAAAGAAAATAGTCACAGGGGGCCAAATCAGGTGAGTAGGGTGGATGATCTAAGATGGGAATGTTGTGTTTTGCCAAAAACGTCTTCACTGACAACGCACTGTGAGCTGGGGCATTGTCTTGGTGAAGGATCCATGACTTTTTTCTTCACAAATCGTTCCGTTTTCTCCGTACTCGCTCACATAGGGTAGCCAGGACGCTAATGTAGTAATGCTGATTCACTGTTTGTCCCTCTGGTACCCAATCAATGTGCACAATCCCTCTGATGTCAAAAAAAAAAACAATCATCAGTGCCTTGAATTTCGATTTTGACATTCGTGCTTTTTTTTGTCGTGGAGAACCAGGAGTTTTCCAATGCATCGATTGGCGTTTAGTTTCGGGATCGTAAGTAAAAAACCACGATTCATTACAAACGTTTCACTTGCAGATTTTCCTAGTTTGAAAAAAATTTGATGTTAACACGCTGTTCTTTCTGTACACTCAACATTTTCCGACGCACAGACAAAACGTCAACTACTTAAAACAGACGCCACGGGCAGACTGAGTGCAGGAGGCAGATGAAACTCGAGCAGTAGGCGGAGCGAGTGTCACGTGACAGGCCACGCGACTTTCAGCCTTATTGCATTCGTTTTATTGTTTCACCAGTACTAGTCTGGTTTTTTTCTAGCGACACCTCGTATTCGAAAGAAACATACCGAACTTCAACTTAATGGAGCTAGGAAAGCAGTGGACATGCTACATTTTGATGGCTGTACATTGCTTGAATACCTCTCCTCAAACAAGTGCCTGCATGTTAGGTTCTCGAAAGTCTCTAACAACCTGACCCAATCAGTTACAGAGACACACCATGCTGCCGTCGGGAATAGCAAATGTATGAACGACTATGGGAGGTGTAGTAATTAGAAGCCTATTTTACCTGCTGTCAGAAAAATATGTAACTAGACCATTATCTCTCATCGTTTCAGTAACAAAGTACCATAACACAACCAAAATTTGGATGAGAAGAAAAATAAGAAAGTTTATTGGACGATCCTCCCAATTTCAGCTGTTTGTAAATACTTATTATGAAGATCAGCAGTGTAGGGCAAGAGAGATTGCTACTTACCGTAAGAAGACACGTCAAGTTGCAGACAGGCACAGTTAAAAGATACTCAGCTATAGCTTTCGGCCACAGCCTTCGTCAGTAAAACACACACACACACACACACACACACACACACACACACACACACACCCAAGCAAGCACACCTCTCACACACACATAAGAGCGTCAACTCCGGCATCTTGGGCCGGAATGGGATTATGACCAATTGAAGAAGAACTACATCGAAAGGAATGTCCATTACAAGAGACGCCATTTTTTGAATGAAATTTACGGGAGATGAAAGCGCCTCATATCACGTATTGCTGAAAGAAAAATTTTTCACAACATAAAATGGAATAAGATGTCGGCAATTCTTTTTACAATTCTGTAAAAGTACAGAGTCAGACAAGTGGCATACAACATTATAAATGCCACTGTTTTTTGTTGTGATCTTCAGAGAGAAATCTCGTTCCCTTGAATCTCGCCCAGATAACTACACTCCTGGAAATGGAAAAAAGAACACATTGACACCGGTGTGTCAGACCCACCATACTTGCTCCGGACACTGCGAGAGGGCTGTACAAGCAATGATCACACGCACGGCACAGCGGACACACCAGGAACCGCGGTGTTGGCCGTCGAATGGCGCTAGCTGCGCAGCATTTGTGCACCGCCGCCGTCAGTGTCAGCCAGTTTGCCGTGGCATACGGAGCTCCATCGCAGTCTTTAACACTGGTAGCATGCCGCGACAGCGTGGATGTGAACCGTATGTGCAGTTGACGGACTTTGAGCGAGGGCGTATAGTGGGCATGCGGGAGGCCGGGTGGACGTACCGCCGATTTGCTCAACACGTGGGGCGTGAGGTCTCCACAGTACATCGATGTTGTCGCCAGTGGTCGTCGGAAGGTGCACGTGCCCGTCGACCTGGGACCGGACCGCAGCGACGCACGGATGCACGCCAAGACCGTAGGATCCTACGCAGTGCCGTAGGGGACCGCACCGCCACTTCCCAGCAAATTAGGGACACTGTTGCTCCTGGGGTATCGGCGAGGACCATTCGCAACCGTCTCCATGAAGCTGGGCTACGTTCCCGCACACCGTTAGGCCGTCTTCCGCTCACGCCCCAACATCGTGCAGCCCGCCTCCAGTGGTGTCGCGACAGGCGTGAATGGAGGGACGAATGAAGACGTGTCGTCTTCAGCGATGAGAGTCGCTTCTGCCTTGGTGCCAATGGTCGTATGCGTGTTTGGCGCCGTGCAGGTGAGCGCCACAATCAGGATTGCATACGACCGAGGCACACAGGGCCAACACCCGGCATCATGGTGTGGGGAGCGATCTCCTACACTGGCCGTACACCACTGGTGATCGTCGAGGGGACACTGAATAGTGCACGGTACATCCAAACCGTCATCGAACCCATCGTTCTACCATTCCTAGACCGGCAAGGGAACTTGCTGTTCCAACAGGACAATGCACCTCCGCATGTATCCCGTGCCACCCAACGTGCTCTAGAAGGTGTAAGTCAACTACCCTGGCCAGCAAGATCTCCGGATCTGTCCCCCATTGAGCATGTTTGGGACTGGATGAAGCGTCGTCTCACGCGGTCTGCACGTCCAGCACGAACGCTGGTCCAACTGAGGCGCCAGATGGAAATGGCATGGCCAGCCGTTCCACAGGACTACATCCAGCATCTCTACGATCGTATCCATGGGAGAATAGCAGCATGCATTGCTGCGAAAGGTGGATATACACTGTACTAGTGCCGACATTGTGCATGCTCTGTTGCCTGTGTCTATGTGCCTGTGGTTCTGTCAGTGTGATCATGTGATGTATCTGACCCCAGGAATGTGTCAATAAAGTTTCCCCTTCTTGGGACAATGAATTCACGGTGTTCTTATTTCAATTTCCAGGAGTGTATATTCATTCCTCCAAGGAATGATACAGAGATTATTGCCAAAAAGGTTGCTGGCACGGCCACTGGGTGTAAGCGTCGCTTGGCCTTTATAAGCAGCCGCCAAGAGCTCCACCGACACGTCGTCTGTCGCTTGAAGACTGCACACACCATCCTCAGAAGGTGGTATCGGAACTTGTCTGCCTACTACTGAACTGGGTTACTGTTTTCTAAACGAAATTTGCTGCTGTGCTGCTAACAATTTTTCGAGGACTTAAAGACTTAATAATCGGTGGCATATTGTCAAGAGAGAAGCCGCACTGCAGATATCTTTAAAACATTCACTGTAACAATCTCAGCTGCAGTTGGTCAGACAGTACAACTAGTTTCGAGCACTTGATTATTGTCTTGAGAACTGATTAATCACTAATTGTGAACAAACAGAGTTTTTTAAAAACAACAGTCATAAGTTGCAAAATAAGAGGAATAGCACTATTACTCGAGCCAACATTCTGTGGCCTTCATAATTTTGTCGCTGCATGTTGCTACAAGTGTACCATAGTGCTTCTGCTTAAAATTACAGCTTACGACTGTTTACTTTTTATTTTTGTATTTTAAACTGACTTTTTACAGTATGTGATTAATAATATATAAAAATCTTTATTGATAGAAACTAATTATGACACATGAGAAATGGCAGCTGCAGCTGTTAAAACAAATATTGAAATAATGCGACCTTTCTGGTATCATTCTTTCACTATTAAATTACCATCCTCACGCCAACCCTGCTCGCTAAGATCCGCTCGGGATTAGCCGAGCGGGCTAAGGCGCTGCAGTCATGGACTGTGTGGCTGATCCCGGCGGAGGTTCGAGTCCTCCCTCGGGCATGGGTGTGTGTGTCTGTCCTTAGGATAATTTAGGTTAAGTAGTGTGTAAGCTTAGGGACTGATGACTTTAGCAGTTAAGTCCCATAAGATTTCATACACATTTGAACTTTTTTTTTTATCTCTAAGATTTTTGCAAACTTCATTTTGTTCTATGATAGTTTGACCGCGAAGTAATGAAATCTGTGCACGCTGGTACACAGAAATCACATGACAATTAATAAAAGTGGCGACGAAGATTCTAGCCTCAGTGAAAGGTCTCAGGACTCGAAGCCTTCAGCGCGAGCAAATATGGACCCAGAGTGTCTTAAATTTAGGCAGCATCAGCTGAAATTGCAACAGAAACAACATCCACCGCAATAGTATCAACATCTACGGTCTTGCTTGGAGCAGTGGATGGAGTCAATACCAAGGTGACATGGCAACTCCTGCTATGAACAGCGGAGACGGGTACACCAGCCGCCGCCTTTCCCACTTTTTCAACCGGACGCTGATGAATGGTGTAATTATAATCAGCATTTCTTCCTCGACGTTCAGGCATGTAGCGTTTTCGATACGGAGCTGCAATATGCGTGTCTTCTGTCAACTAATCCTAAACTGTATAGGTCGTTTCCCAAAGTTGTGCCCTTTGTAGGCAGCGAAGCATTAGAAATCTGTTCGTTCTTCTTCTTCTTCTTCTTCTTCTTCTCAGGTCTTCAACCATCAGGCTTGTTAGCAACAGTGCGCCATTCATTTCTGTCTTTGGACTTCCCCCTGACAGCACTATAGGTGGTGCAGCTGGTACCCTCCATGATTTGGTTGATGTATTCTAGTCTCTGTCTTTCTCTTGTGTTTTTCCCTTCTATTCTTCCATCAATGATACTTTTGATGGTAGCACCATGTCTCAGCTGATGACCGATCCATGTGTCCCTCCCGGTTTTGCTGAGCTTCAGGAGACAAGGCTTCTCTTCTGCCACTCTGTGGAGCACCTCTTCGGTTGACATCTTGTCTGACCAGGAAATCTTGAGCATTCAGCGGTAGCACCACATATCGTAAACAGTTATTTTATGTTTTCCTGCTTCTCCGAGTGTCTATGTTTGACTTTCATACATCAGCACGCTCCAAACAGAAGTCTCTATGAGGTTTTTCCCGAGATGTTTGTCTACTCTTCTGGATGCGAAAAGAAAGCTTTTGCCTGTTGGATTCGGCTTGTAGGTTCCTTCCTTGACCTTACACTTCATGTAATTTTACTCCAGAGGTAGCCAAGGATTCTACGGTGTCCGTTCGCTTATTGTGATCATTGGGCAACGGTGTTTTGCCTGCTCACCATTAAGCTTTTGTTTTATCATCATTAATTTTCATGTTATAGGAAGAGCCGAGGGTGGTTTCCATCTGGGCCACCATCGCTTTTAATTGTTCTGCATCTTCTCGTAACACTGCGATATCATCAGTAAATCTTAGCAGTTCTATTTTCTTACCATGAATTTTAGTTCCTCCTGTAGGTTCTAATTTCTCCCAAGCTTCATCTGTTGTCCTCTGAACAAGACAGAAGGGAGTGATCAGCCCTGATACTGTTTCATATTATGAACAAACGTTCCATGTAGTAGGGGCCAGAATAGAACTTACGAGTGTCACAAACATCCTCGTCACAATCATATGCAGTAAAGACAGTTGAACTTCAAAATTTATCCAGGAAATGGCATTTTACTTGTACTAGCTCGAACTCCAGTCATTATACGCACAACTTCTTTTGAGAGATGTAATTATTTTGTTCGCTCCAGAATAGTACAGGTGTCTACAAGCACTATAGTGGGGAGTCCAACTTCAGTAAAGGTTCTCGAATTTGCTAAGACTCATGAAGTTCTGCGCCAGGCTCATGACTCGTTCGACGAATAAGAGGAGTCTTCTATCGACACTTCATCCAGTTGTCACAAAAAAATTGTGGAACTTGGACCAAGAATGCTTAACTTCTAGTGATGCTAGCTCTGTGTCTTTCCGTTCAACGTTCGCTTCCTTTTCATATCATATGAAGGAACCACGGTTCGAATCATCTCAGTAGAGACTGCAGGAAGCAGATTCGCCTGAACAGTTAATCAGTTAACCAGAATTCTGCATACCGTTCACATTGAGACTGCCCTTCAGCGGTCCCCTGCCAAGCTGCCAACATGGCTGTCGCACTCACCTCTGACACCAGCGTCCCCACTACCACACACGTTGGTCAGAATGTCACAAGCTTGGCCACACGCCGCCGTCTGTAGAAGCTGCACACAACCTCCTCCGCCACGGCGTCGGTACGTAAAATAATTTTGTCACCTTACTTCAGATAGATCCCATCGTAGCGCAGCTGTAGAGAATGTGGATCAAAAAAATAGTTCAAATGGCACTGAGCACTATGTGACTTAACATTTGAGGTCATCAGTCCCCTAGAACTTAGAACATCACACACATCCATGCAGGAGGCAGAATGGGAACCTGCGACCGTAGCAGTCGCGCGGTTTCGGACTGAATCGCCTAGAACCGCTCTGCCAGCGCGGCCGGCGGATGTGGATCAGACCCACTATTTATGACTGCGGCGAAAAGTTTTATGTGGATACAGCAACTACTGCGTCCCTCACAATTCTATCTGTCCAATTGTTTCCGGTCTATTTGCACCTAGTGCGCATCCTTCTTCCTAGTCACTGAAATTGAATACTCACTGTAAAAAGTCGAAGGAAAATTAATATAATACCTCATTGCTCCATATTGTGTTCAAGATATTTTTCATCGCGCCCTTTTCATGCATGTTGCTTCCATCCGGATGATTCAATAAACATGGCTTCAGTTGTTGTGACATTTTACGGTCTTGATAGCCTGTGTGAACAATTCTCGTCTTTATCACATAACGGTTCTCATGAGACAGAACATCCATTTACATGCGCCTCGAAAACACTGAACGACATTCAACTCAACAATTAGCCAATCAGAAAAGAGCGCAATGATTCATATTGAACGAAATCCCATTTAATTCCGGACCAGAACTTCTGGTCGGCCTCTTTGGCCCTCACAGCTATTTTCTGGACAGCACAGCTTAGCGATTACAAATAGTGGACCACATTCCTGAGCAAATGCCAATAACAGACCCACTAATGAGCCACCTCAAAGCAGTCGTATGTGGACACACTGTATCGAGTCCCCATCGCTCCTGATCCGTACTTTAATCAACAGGTGAGGTGTTTTGCTATTTATGGTGAGTTACTGAATTTTTTCGACGGATTCACAATCATTGCACCAGAGAACGCGTAAGTGACAGTTTAGGACTAAATCCTCGGGAAGGTCCTCTGCTTCATTATAGATGGATGGCAGAATCACATGAGCAACAACGCAGCTGTCTAGCTTTGAACAGTGTACTCTCTACAGCGGCTGGAAACCACTGTAAGAGGTATGTGCTGCCTGCGATATGTAAGCTATAAGAGAATCTGAGACCAAAGAGCAGTGTTGACTGCAGTACGAACTGTGTAGCAGCAGCAGTAAGTTGTTGCTAGCGAGCAGTCGCCTGTCTGCTCTGGTCTGGTGTATCTTGTTGGCTGGGCCGGTCGCGATGCAGCGATGCCGGAGCCTGAGTATTATTGTATAAGGTAAAAAGCAGCCTCGCGCATATCTAGTAATGTTATGTAAAGTCCCATGTAAATCTTTTAAAAATGGCGTAATAATAATCTTCGTGATATAAAGCAATTTCTAAAAAACATTCATTTCAATTTAAAGAATTTACTAATTTCTTCAATCCATCATCATTCCTATTGTTACAAAAGAAAAATCAGTTGCTTCCTTTCATAAATGACAAATCTATCGGCCAGCATTGCACAGAGCTGTTCCGGAAAAATTTTATATAAGAGCAGATATATTCGCCGTTTTTATTGAGGTAAAAATTTTTCCTTTTTTTATTCAGAATGATCTTACAGGGCCATGACGCAGCGCTGCTGTCGTCCAAATTCTACCAGGTTACTGAATTTATTTTTTATTACGAGGTTTAGGAATTTTTCTGTTTCGAGCTTACATTAAATGGGAAACAAATTTTGTGTGGTTACATGTGAATGAATTTCTGTAGGGAGGTTATAAATGGGAACCAATTTTGTTCTGAGGTTATACTTGGCTCAGAATCATTATCCATAATAATAATTAAAATATTTTTTGTGGGAAGGTTACACTTGGCGACATCCGACCAGGATCGTATTTCTTTGTGAATCTCTGAGAAGTAGTCATATATCTGCTCTTATTTACTTAAATGTAGTTTGCATCTGGCGCAACGCATTTACTAATTTGTCACTCTTTCTTTCACAGATCATCGGCAATTTATTGCTCTTTGTTGTACTTGTTTGTTCCATTTTTTCTTTGTCTTTGTTTTATTTTTGTGCTTAATTTTGATTTTTGAAAAATGCCGCGAAAAACTGTTAACAGTACATCGCGATGTGCAATGAGTGAAATAGCCGACTCGAATAGTTTGACCGATAATATTTGCGACACTCAGTGTAATAGTGATAATCCCCTAATTATAGATAATCAGTGCCTACCGATCACTAGTAATGATTTTGATCCTAATGATGAACAAACAAATTCAATTATGTCCACAGTAAATTTAACAATTGATGACGCGGCACGTTCGGATATAATGAACGCTGCCTAGTTTGACACACCCGGTTTGCAAAATTTGAGTTGTGAACAGATAAATTTTTCTCACGAAGTTGAACAATGTAGTCAAAATACGTTAGATTTATTTGATTCCGAGGTAGTGACCCACAGTGCACACCCGATTGGCAAACCTTTTGAGAATCACAGAATGACCAAATGGTTACACAAAACGTGACAAATACAGATACGTCATCAAATAGCACAGAGAATAGAGTAGGTAATATTGGCTTGGATCAAATTATGGCAGTATTGCTACAACAGAATGAAAAACAAGACAACAATTACAAACAACTTAATGAAAAACTAGATAACAATTCCAAACAGCTTAGTGAACAGATTACAGCCGTTGCCGCGCAGTGTCATGATACTAAAGAACAATTACGTGAGGAGATTAAGGCTTGTGCTAGGAACGGTAGTGAAGAAATTAGATCTGTTGCTCAAGAATTAAGTACTACACATGCAGCCACAACGAAATTACTTAGAGATGAAATTAGTGCAACCGCTAAACAATGCTCTGAAAACGCAACACAGTTACGCGACGAGTTTAAATTAATGTCAGCAGAACTTTCACGCACACTGGATGCGAAAGTAGACGAAATTTGACCAACAGAACAGCCAAATCGAAGAACGTTTTAATCACCACCTGCAAAACAGTGAAACGCGTTACCGTAAATTTATACAGGAACAGAATAAAGTAAAGCGACAAGTCATGGAAACAATTACTGCACAGAGACAGGAAGATAAGCGTAAAATGTTTACGAAAGCAAAAACATACGTAGACAACAATATTGCTACAGTATCAGACGAAATTAATACTATCAAACAGTTGAACACCGAATTGCGTGATGAAATTTCCGATCTTAAATCAAAAACAGACACACACACATTAGACTTTCAGACAATGACCAACAGACTTGAAAAGTTGGAACTAATACTGGATCCCGATGCCATCAAAGCAGACGTTAAAAAACTGAACGAAACCACACGTAAAATACAAAAACTAATTAGTGCTTGTGATAATATAAACGATGATCAAGTAAAAGCACTGACTGAAAAATATGATGAATTGGCCAGTCGTGTTGACGTTATCGAAAGTAATAATGACACCAAATCAGACGATACGTCACCTGTTTCGTTTAATCAAACACCCGAATTCCAAAATTTACAGCAGACGATCAGTGAGATAGGTTCGTCCAATAATACATTACGTAGAAAATTGTCATCTTTACAGCACGAAGTGACGGAGATGAAAAATATTTCAGCCTTTAATACATCACAGCACACGCCACTCTCCGAACATTTGTCAGACTCACACAGCCAGCATAATTTAGGTAATTTACAGAGAATACGTGAGTTAGACTCCGAACAGACACAGACAAATAGATTCTCATGCAATCCTGAACCTGTTCAGACATACAGAGACGATAATTTTGATTACAAGCATTTTCTATCCGTGAGAAAATTTAAGGTATTTAAAAATGACAGAACACAGATCCACCCCTTGGACTGGATACAACAATTTAGCTTTGCTTTTCCACCGACTTGGCCCGTAACACATAAACTTGAATTTATTTGCAGTTTTTTGGAAGGCGAACCGGCAACTCGTATGAGACCGATCGCGAGACAATGCTATTCGGTAGAAGAATTTCAGAATGCTTTTCTGTCAGCGTGTTGGTCGAAGACGACACAGCGCGGAATCAAGGATCAACTAATTAGTTTACCGAATTATGAGAACTCAAATTTTCCCACTGTCACGCAATTTTTTGAACACATGGTCCAACAAATCCAGTACTTAAGTGAGCCATACAGTGAATCTGCACTTATCCAATTATGTATTTCTAATTACCACGATCATTAAGAGTATCACTTTTGACGTGTCAGCAGAAAGAAAATATTTCGGCATTCAGAGATCTGTTACAGCTTTTGGAAGTTCAGCAATCAGATTATTCCTTCATAAACAAAAACTTTTCATATAATAACCAAAGTCAACAAGCATACAGCAATTACGATCAGCGACGCTATTTCAATAGCAAAGGTAATAGACGATTCAGGAACGACAACCACCAGAACTTTAATAACAGACAAAATTTTAATTATCAGTATCGTCAAAATTATCAGCAACAGGAATCACATTTTGGTAACAATAGAGGTTTTTCCCAACAACAGCAACAAAACCAGCCGGTTAGCATACCTAACCAACAATGTAATGCGCAAGGTAAACCAAGCTTTAATGTTTCGCCGCCTACACGTATAGCGTCGGCTCCGCCAAATAGCAACGCACAGCAACAAAGAAATAACTACGCACAGAAAACACACTATTTCAACTCATATCGCAATGCACCATATAGCAATGACTATCATGACAGACGTAAAAATAATGAGCAAAATTTTCAGCGTACGTTTAATAACTGTCGGTCTTATCAGCAGCAAAATCATCCGCAACAACATATTATAATGAATGAACCAGACAGTAGATATCATCCCGAACGTAATACGTCAGGAAGAAATAACAGAACAGTACAAATAGTGGAAATGCCACAGCATCCTCCCGAAAATAATAGCACGTCAGATAGAATTTGACAAGATACAGTACAGGTTGCATCTTCCAGCAACGCAGGCAATACTTCAGATACGCAGAATCTTGTTCACGAAAATGTTATTACTTTTGACGACATCGGAGACACTCTTTTGCAGGAAAAACCAGTTATTCAAAAAACCATTTCACATCCTGTCATTGAAGTAAACATTGGATTATCTAAATATTCAGCAGTAATCGATTCTGGATCACCTATGTCAGTTATAAATGAGGAAACTTTCAACGAATGTAACAAAGAGAATACCTATCCTACTTTACCATTAGGCAAAACTAAAGTAAAAGGAGCAGTATCTGGTAAAGGAGTAGATGTAAAATTACAGACACATTTATCATTTTGTATTGCGGGTCATACATTTCACTCTAATTTTTGGATTGTTCCCTTATTGACAACAGACGTTATTTTAGGTACAACAAACGCAATTATTGACTTTTAAAACTGCTATTTAATGTTAAAAGATGAAAATGTACAACTGGCTTTAGAATTTCAGCACTCTTTATCTGCAGAAGAACAAACAATTAATTGTACAGAGGTTATTTCCGTATCACGTAACATAGACTGTCATTCCACATTGTTCACAGATACGTACGTACACAACTATAATACTCCAGACGAAGTCGACTATGACGTTATACAGATGATTTCTGATAAAGTTAAACAGAGCAGTGCAAATACAGACGACGAACGCACGCAATTACGCAAAATTCTTATACAGCAACGTCCCTGGTACTATGTCCGGTTTTATGTATGAATTTCAAGTTAAACAGCACGATACATTTAAAGCCAAACATTATCCCATTCCGTATATTCACAGAGAACAAGTTAGGAGAGAATTGCAAGCTATGCTTGACCAAGGAATTATTGAACCGGCAGTTAGTCCGTACATAAACCCACTCCATATTGTTAAGAAAAAGGATGGTTCACTTCGCCTTGTACTTGATTCGCGTCACATTAATGACATTATTATTAATGAAACAGATCGCCCATAGACACTAGAAGGACTTCTACAGGAATTTCATGGTACTGCTATTTATTCCACAGTAGATTTGAAATCGGGATACTGGCAAATTCAGCTCCATCCGAACTGTAGAAAGTACACAGCTTTTCTCTGTTTTGGTGACTGTTACCAGTTTTGCAAATTACCGTTCGGTTTAACAATTTCTTCAGCAACATTTATTCGCGGTTTGAATACTATACTTACGACAGAACTTGAAGACAGAATCACTGTTACGAACTTTTCGTGCACAACAGCTCACAGTTAATCACAGTAAATCGCACTTTGGCAAAACTTCTATAAAATTTCTTGGACATGTAATTTCAGCAGAAGGCATTGCGCCTGACCCGGAAAAACTTCAAGCTTTATGTGACATTACTGTTCCTACGACGAATAAACAACTACGTAGCTTTTTGGGATTAATTAACTGCTTTCGTAAATTTATTCATTACTCTGCTTTAGACACCCTAGATTATGTCAGTTGACGGATAAAAACACTATTTGGTCCTGGGATAGCCAAGCACATTCTGAATTTGTGAATCTGAAAGAAGCTTTGTTGAATGTACCACTTTTATCACATCCAGATCTTACTAGAAATTTTTCCATTGCCACGGATAGTTCTAACACCGCTTTAGGCGTACACATTTTTCAGGAAATTTAAGAAGATGGTTCTACAGTAATTAAAAACATCGCTTTTGCGAGTCGCATTCTGTCACCTGCTAAACGCAATTATTCTGTCACAGAACTTGAAACATTATGTGTTGTATGGGCATTTACGAGATTTCCGCATTTTCTTTATGGAAGACACACTACTGTTTACACAGATCATAGAGCTATACAGTTTTTACTTTCCGCAAAATTTACACACGACAGGTTAAGCAGATGGTAACTTTATTTACAGGAATTTAATTTTACAATTGTTCACATTCCCGGCACACAAAATATTGTAGCAGACGCACTATCCCGATCTCTCAGCAACAATCAGCAGGACATTGCAACCAACTTCTGCAAAGCAAATTTCAGCGTCATGTATATTCAACATGCTGCATTTGAAAATTTGATTTCGTCGTCATTATGAGATATAGCACAAGAGCAGAGCAAAGACAACGTATGGAAAGAAATTAAACACCTTTGGTAAGATAGGAATAATGTTACCATTAGAAACCATTACACTGTACGCAATAATATTCTGTTTCGCCGCTCTCACCCTGACAGCAACAATTGGTTACTATATATTCCTGACGAGCTTGTTAACAAATTGATTTGGTATACTCATATAACTTACGCACATTACGGAGCCAGAAAATGTTTTCTTATACTGAGACAGAACTGTTATTTTGCCAACATGGAGAAACGTATTCGACGAGTTTTAGCGTCATGTAAAATCTGCCAAAAACTAAGTCAGATACGACTTCACATATTCCTCCATTACATCCCATTGTACCTGTTAAACTGAGACACATGGCCGCTGTAGACATTTTTGGTGCGATTCCCAGATCTAATAGAGGTTTTTTCTACATCTTTGTCGCTGTTGAACTCATTTCAAAATTTGTTACCTTCACTCCTTTACGCGAAGCAACTGCTAAAACTATTTCGAATGCATTTGTAAAACATTTTCTATCGCATGTAGGACATGTATTGAAAGTAATTTCCGACAATGGTCCACAGTTTCGATCTGCTATATGGACACGTATGTTACGAGTTAGAAACATTACTCCGATCTATATATTCAGGTACCACGCTTCTTCGAACCCTTGTGAACGTCTAATGAAAGAAATTGGTAAACTGTGTAGAATATACTGCCTTAAAACACATATTGATGGGGATACACACATACTCTCATTCCAGAATGTAATTAACTCCATACCAAATGAATCTACTATGCTATCTCCGACTGTTATATTAAAAAATGTTGCACCACCTAACAAAATTAAAGAACTAGTAACCTTTCCTACATCTCGTCGACTATGTCACCATTAAATAATTGACATTGTGCTGAACAACATCAAACGGCCGCCGAGCGCCGGAGAAAACAGCAAAAACAGGTTTGTACACGCCATGACTTTCACATTGGACAAAAGATATTTGTACGTACACACTATTTATCCAACAGAGGAAAGAGTAGATGCAGTAAATTTGAGCTTCTATACGCAGGTCCATATCGAATGCGCAGCATTCCTCACCCCAATGTAGTACACGTCGAATCTCTGAGAACCAGAAAACGTAAAGGCAATCACCATGTCTCCAATATTAAACCCTTTATTGAATGAACATACTTTATGATTTATCACACTGTAATGCCATTTTCTGATTTTTATATGACCAATGATGCAATTATATTTATGTGACTACTTACTGATGATTATCATATTTTTTCTTGGCAAGTGCCCGGCAAGATAAGGTTAGCAGGTCGCTTTTCTTGTCGTTACACATCAGACCGTGCACATTTTTCCATTTTTCGTGTATGCATGATTGTTTTCCTGTTTTGTTTGTATGCACTACGAAATCTTTAATATACAACAAACACCAGTTGACTTTAACATTTTTCCTTATGATATCTCAATATCTTGACTATTCTTCACTCTTGGCTACTGCATTCTGAGACTGTGTGTACATTTTTGCAACTAAACACTCTCTATGTTTTTGACGTAATTCGTTTTCTGTCATGCTATGCTGTATGCTTAATTATATCACTAGAAACCAGTTTTTATTTAATGGGTATATGATTTAAATGCAAGACATTAATCATTGTTCACCATTTTCAGAAAGCAATAACGTGTAAAATAAATAAATTAAACAAACCACAGTGGATTACTATGAAATGGGATTTTCACCTTCAGAATGAACGAAAGAAGATGCAATACCTCGTCATGAAGAGTAAATGGATCAGAATTAACAAGAATATATTATACACATCGTATGATAGCAGTCTTAACTAATTTTTTTCTTTCAGAATACGAGGCGATTGATGCAGGCTGTCAGACAGAACTACACATCTTAGTTTTAGTGATGAAATATGCTAGAAATAACAAACTCTATACTATGAATAGTAATATGAAGTAAATGGTAATATGAATAATGAATAATGAAGTGTCTTTTTTGCAGATGATAATGAATGGTGATGAATAGTTACTTTAAGAATATGCTAATATGAATAATGAAGTTTTTCTTTGCAGGTGATGATAGTAATTAAGATTTGG